>NC_140989.1:341216500-341816500 GCF_052327205.1 Somniosus microcephalus
TCCCGCCTCCTGGCAAGAGGGCACGGAGGCGGGATGGGGGCAGGTTTGCCACCTGCCCCCAAATTCTGCAACTTTGCTGGCAGTCCCGCCTCCATACCCGCCTCCTCAGGGCTGACAAAATCCAGCCCACAGAGTTCAAACAAGGAAGTATAAAGCAGGAAATATAAATTAGATTTCAATGACGTACAGAAAGTGAAATAAAGATTGGGAAATACAGGTGGAATTAAGGGAGATAGATAAAAGAGACAGATAGAAAAAGTACAATTAAAAAAAAATCTCCAGCAGTCATTTTCTTCTGAGAGAATGCAACTCCACACTTGTAAAATTAATTTTTCAGTGCCAGAGAGGTTGTTCAGCAGTAATTATCACTTATCATGTCATTAAAATCTCAGTTACTCCTGAATGCACCAGCCCTAACTTTTTCAGTTGTTTTTAGTGCAGAACTAGTGGGCATGTACAGCAGGTTCATGCCATTGCATTCATCTCAGTGGTGTCTATCGGCAAGGATTGTAACAGTACACCCTATGGAGGAGCAGGGAATCTCTAACAGCAACTTCTGGATTTCCACGTTTAACTGTGCATGCGCGTACTCCGGAAGTTGCTGTCAGATTTCCTCTATTATAACAATAAGCGGTGATAGCCTCACCGTTACTCTCATCGCAAGTTCCCTGCCAATGTGTTGGGGACTAGACGTGAACATGAGTTAAAATTGCTATTCTCTCATATCTGGGCCCTGGATTTGAATCCAGCCTGGACTAATGTAATGAAAGCCTCCTCTCTCCCTGACTGTAAGTGAAGACAGGTCCATAAAACGGCTCACAATTCAGCACAACTTGGCAACCTTACTCAGCAAGGACATAATGCTGCCGAATATGTTCAAATGTAAAAATGCACATTGGCATAATAGGGAATAACATTTACCAACTGGGCATAAGGTACACTGTTGTGGGAGAGTAAGGGAGATCGCATTCAACATCTGTGCTGTACATGCCCTAAGAGTGCTTGATGTTATTGGTGTCCAAAGTTGAAAATTGTTCCAGCACTGAATGATTTAAGAAAAATAAATTTAAAAGAGTAGTGTGCAAAAGAATAATTATTTCCAATTTTTATATTTCTGTTTGAAACCATGAAATTGATTTTAGCATCCCTGGAAATTTAGACACACAGGTCAGTGCATCTGACGCGATTTTCTATCCATTTAATGTGGAAGTTCTGCACTATGAGCAATACTTCTCAAAACTTACCCCTCATACTCTAAAGGAATTATTGTGTGTCAATCATAAAAAAGATGACTTAACCATGCTTATTTTGAACTAAATAGCAGGACTCAACTCTTTAATAATGTTGTAATGAGCTGCTTATTATCAATTCATTAGCTAGTCACTATAACAAAAGTAACTATTACCAATAGGAAAATGCAACATTAGAAACACATGGAACAAAGAGGCTCAAATAGCTGAGGAATAATCAAAATGCCCGAGTGTCCTTAATGTAAAGAGTTGACTGACTGTAAGTCATAATGCATTATGGAAAGACAAAGAGTGAATCTACCCACCATGTAATTTAAATACTAACAAGGACAATGACCATTTATTTAACTTCTCTCAAGTAAAATGCCAACTCTTAAGCTTCAAATGGAAATCATCCAAAAGCTATTATTTGTATTTTACGATCTAGGGAACATTGTAGTAATAGTGCATTTTACTTTTCGATTCTAATGCAAGGCTCCCTCAGACCCAATTTAATATTACTGTGAGGTTTTTTTTGCAATGTGAAGTTTTGCTAAAGTTAACAAAGAGATTTTTCTTTTTGCAGTCTGCCCAGGCAATGCTGAATGCCCAGGGGGTAAAGACAAATATCTAGCGGGTGGAATTTTACATAGCCCTGCACCACCAATGGACTCTCATATGCAGCAGGTGTGGATTATTATTGGAATATTCCACCCATATTGGCAGAGGTGTAAAATTACAGCATGAATATACAGTAGTGATTGTTTTGATATCAAAACTTACAAAATACCATGTTATTTCCTACACCATCCTTCAAAAAAAATTACAAGTCTTAGTAGCTTATAGATACCGGGGCCAATTGTTTTGTCTTCAGCTCTAAGTCAGTTCTAAATGGTTAAGAATTGGGGCAAATACTGCCCAAAATGTCAAGCACAAAGGGCACTCCATTCTGTGGTATAAAATAATTGGCATAATTATTCGCAGTCTCAGTTGTAGAGTCAGATGGGTCTAGGGATTATAAGAAAGGAAAATTAGGTGCAAGTCAAATTTAAAGGGATAACGATGATGATGTATGAGGTGTGGCACAATATAGAGACAAAAAAAATCAGTTTTTTTTAGCAGAAACAATTGCAATCAGCATAAAAACAGGCAGGCGCTACTTCTACAATTACCACGCTGCCGATAATACTGTAAGAAGATGTCAAAAACATGGCCAAAATAAATGCTGATTGCTAATTAAAACAATGTTGTTGCTGACTAAGGCTTGTGAACATGGGCTAACAAAGGTAAAGTGCCATGGAGAACTGAACGTTGCATAGATTCTAACCTTAACATTGAAAAGAAAAACAGAGTTTGGAATACATGAAGGCGCAACTTGTGAGCGTACCGAACTATACAATTAACAGTCTTGTAGCTACTGCACAGCGCATCTTAAAGGGAAACTTCCACGATCCTGCAACTCCCGAAGGGGGAGCCACACTCAGAGAGTGCAGGTTGAGGAGTCGGTGCTACAGTGTTGGAATCGGGTCCAATCATTTTGGGGGCGATTTTGTTAATGGGGTTGTGTTGGAGGTGGGACTGCTGCTTGGCGGGTCGATGTCCTGCCTCCATCGATTTGTGGTCAACCCACGCTATTTTCCCTTGATTGACCTTGTTAAGCCCGCCCAGCGGGCTTAGCAGGCCAATTAAGGGAAAGTCGGTTGCAGAGAACGTCAATGTATGACGTTTCATCTGTCAAAAATTTTTGACAGATGAATTGTCATCGTTTGACAGCTCTGTGAAGCTGTCAAGCAGTGACATTCTCTGTAGTTTGAGGAGGTCTTGAATTCAAGACCTCATCAAACTTCTTTCTTTTACAGAAATGAGATGGTTGTTGCATCTGAGAATGCAACGGACATGTCATCTCCAACACGGAGGTCCGAGGCTCTCCGCATACACACCGACTGAAGCCTGCAGGGAGAAACAAAGGTAAGTACACTTTTAAAAACACTTTGCACTTACCTCAGATACTCACCTCTACACTCTTGCACCCATCACTTACCTTCACACCACACTTTTGCACCCCCCGACCCCCCAGTACTCGCCTTACTGAGCTGACGGGTTTTGGAGCCTTCGGGAAGCCCGCGCTTGTGAAGGCAAAAAGGTAATCCTATTTTCTGCCTGTTAACTACCTGTTAACAGGCAGTTAATAGGCTTTAATCCCTTCCCGCCTGCAAGGAGATGGGACCCGGCGCGGGACGGCTACCTGCCTCCTGGCAAGATGGCATGGAGGTGGGTTGGGCACCCGCCCCCAAATTCTGCCATTTTCCCGGCAGTCCCACCTCCATACCCGCCTCCCCAGGGCTGGCAAAATCGCCCCCTTTGTGTCCAACCCAACCGTGTCAACTTTTCACATACATGCGCTTTGATTGATCGGCAATTTTGCCTTTTCTGTTCATTTGGTGAAAACATTTTTGCTGCCTATTTAAGTTGCTTTGATTGTTTCTCTATGGACGTTTCATTTTATTCACTATTTTTAATATCCCCTCCCCTACACTTTTGGCATGAACGACCTGTGCAATCTCTGGCCTGACACACCACACAGACCAGCTTCTTAAGGGTTCTTTCTATGTCTTGCTAGTGCAAAGAAACTTCATTTTGCTGCAAAGCTGCTGAGTAATTTATATTACTTCTAAGCTTTTCAGTAAATCAATTTAAGATAAATAACAATACATTGTGCGTTAAACTCCTGTCATTATGCAATAATATATCTTCCGACAGACACAAACAAACTCACAGGAAATCCACTAATATCAATTTGTATTATTATGTTATTATAAAGACCTAATTTACCTTGTATCATCAGTTATCAAAGCTATCAGGTTCCAGAATATTTAAATCTTAAAAACAGCAGATTTCATATAAGATTTTCTTTATAACTCTTTCAATAACAATGAGCCGTAATAAATCCCCCTTTTATTATAGACTCCGAGCATGGTTCCCACAGACAGCCTCATGGCATATTTAAATGGCCATTGTTCATTTTAATTTGTAGTAACTAAGCAGCTGTATTAAACTAGTTGTAACAAAATGTAGTAAATTTATCAGCTGTGATTTTGTTGTGGAGTTAAATATTACACCTCCAGGCTGCAGATTTAATTTTCTTCACAACCCAATGCAATTCAGTCCTCGGCTGTGTAAACAACCTCAGCTCCCACTGAATTACATTCGATGGATCGTCTGAGGTACTCAGTTGTGTATCTGATGTAGGGCCTGTGGAGAATTTTGTCTTTTTTCACACTTTACCACTACTAACAGATCTCTACGGTGCTGTTTTGTGTTAAGTCGCAGTATAGAAACGTATAATACCTGTGAATTGGCTCTTCCGGAGATCAGTGATAGACTCATTTCTTTCTCTGTTTGTAATACCTTTTTAAAGATATTACGCGTTGATTGCTAGGTTCCCTATTTGTTCAGTTAGTTGCTGTTTTCCGAATATATTTCAGATGGAAGTGTGGCGAAGCGTAGCGCTTAGTATCATACTTAAATTGGGCTCCTGCCTGGGAAGCGAGAACTCCCAGCGTAGGGAATCCCGACCCAGCTCCACCCCTTGGCATCATTGGGCCAGAAATTCAGGTCCCCACGAGTGAGTACGCGCTGGGTACTCACGCGTAGGGCCAACGAAAGTGCCGGTTTCGTGCATGCACTGCGCATGCGCTGGAAACCGGAACTTCCGTTCCCTTGAAGGAAGGGGTTCACAGGTCAAACACGTGCGCTGGAGAGGCAGCGCGTACGCCTGGAACTTCCGTTTTTTTTACAGGTTTCTCCGGGAGGGTAAGTCTCCAGCAGCTATGCTTTTAAAAAGCAGTCGCAAGGCCTGCTTTTAACAAGGTAAGTGGTGAATTAATTAATATTAAAACATTTTTTCCACAGGTTTATTATTTTTAAATACTTTAAAGAAAGGTAAGTTTATTTTTAGCCCCGTTATAAACTGTAATTAATTTTTTCAAAAATTTATATTGTTTAAAATAGTTATTTTATGTAATTTATAGTTATTTTAAAAATGTGATTTTTAAAAAAGTTTATTTGAAATTTTAGTTATGTTTTGGGGCCGATCTCTATAGAGATTCCCTGCTCCGATTGGCTCTCCATGGCCCACGTGATCCCAGTGGACGCTTCGAACTAACTGCGCCCCTGGGGTACACAAGCACTGCGCGCCGGCAGCTGGAGCAGGCCCAGGATCGGAATCCCACGTGGGCCCACAGCACAACGGCCGGCGCGCTAGGTAAGTGCAGGTCGGGGGCCTGCACCCGCGAGAAGCCCCCGACCCGAATTTCTGTCCCATTAAATTTGTAAGAGTCGAGCAGAGGTCCCTCTGGTTACAAGGCCGATGGGAGTTCCTGGAGTTGGCAGGAGCATGCTGTAAGCTGGTAGGTTCTGCTGGACCCCTTTATGGTGGGACCCTGGCAGAATCCTTGAGGAAATTCAGGGGCCACTATATTATTGAACATGCTTTTTTGGAGAGGACCTGGGCTGTGCAGACAACTATATGCTAGCATTTGACCTCTAAAGCCAGGGTTCAAATACTCTCTCTGGTAGCTGTGAGGGTCTTGTGTGAAATTGGTTTGACCCATTCTTAATCCAGTTCATAATCCATGGGCAAAAGTGCAAAACTGCCTTACTTTAATGCTAATTGTCTCTCACTAGGAAATGTCATAGAATGGCTGATGTAGGAAATGGAAAAACATTGCAGTGCTACCCCAGTACAAGGTGTTCATTTGAGATTAGGACTGAGCCGTATTGTAAGGGCAGAGTTAAGTGGGCTCTATTCTGTATTTAACTATGCTATACCTGATGTCGGCGTGCTTGACATTGAAACTAGGTTCTGAAATGAAAGTGTTCCATTCACCAGCATGAACTTCCCTCGTCCGTGAAAAAAAAAAGAGAATGTGCTCTTTTTATCTGAATGAGCTAACTTTTGTCTACTAGTGTAATCTGGCTCTCTGCTGACCTAGATTAGCTCCAATATCAGCTCCAATATATCCACCAGAGTAGAGCTGATAATGCAATGCATCAGATTCAATTACCAGAGAGCGGTGACCATGAATGACAGCAGTTCTTTAATGAATATGAAAGACCAGTCAAAAGTGGGTCATAATGGTCTTTTGCACTGATGAACATACTTTTATAGGAGTACAGCTCTTCATTGGCTGCGCTCCACAGCACAAACACCAGTACACTCGTAAAGCTAAATGTGGGCTTACAAATGTCCCGGTCAAGTCAAGGAACTAGACTCAAATAAGTAAACGTGGCGAGCCAGTCCTCCATACTTCAACTGATACACACAACGGAGTCCCCGTATAGCACAGTGCACCCAGCACAACTGGCAGCTCAATTAAAAGGGGATGAATAATGCAGGGCCTTTGCTGTTCCTGGAAAGCAGGGAGACAATGACACAACTGATCCCGTGAAAGAAGAATGCCCTATGTGCCTGGAGCCCACCAACATGATCAATTTATGTCGTGGGCATGAATCTGTGGGGTAGCAGCTTAAAAAAAGCCTCTAAAGAAAGCATGGGAAATGCTACTGCCAGCTCTTCAATATTATTTTAATTAAGAATTAACCTTTAAAATGTTCATGCGTGAAATCTCAGTCTCATGTGCAGCAAAATTATAGGTCACGCTTGCAGAATAACAAGGAGTTATGTATGAGCTTAAAAACTTTGATTTGATTAGCAGTTAAATATGGGGGGGGGGGCGGTGATTGGAAATGTCGGCAAAATCAATCATACATTAAATTTCAAACGTAAGATGCATTTCATAATATTGTATAAAGTACAAACCATGGCTGCGGGTCCAGCAAATGCCAAGCTAAGCAACATGAGGAAGGGGATGATTTCCTGAGTGGGTTCAATATACGGCATGCTGAGTGTCCGGTCATGGCAGCTGAAGCCCGAGCGAACTGGTTTAAAGACATCAGTGAGCTCTAGGAAATAAAGGCTGACAATGGAGGAGGCCAGTATCGGCAGCTGAGAAAAGAAAATGAGAGAAGGCACATGAGCTATATACCGAGATGTTGCAAGCAGCAACTGAAACAATAATTATTCCAGAAAACAATCTGAAGGAAATAAAATATTACAAGCTAAATTATTCACATATCACACGTTACACACAATATTTAAGAGTTTAGTTGATTGCTATAGTTGTAGCACTCATCAGGAATAAAGGATTAATATGATGAATCATAAAGTATCATAGTACAAATATTTATATACTTCCATTTTTATACAAACAATGATATGCCAGTTTAAGGACTATTTGGAGAACTTAGAATGTGATGCACTACCTAGACTACAGTATATTGATGAGAATGGGAGTACTGTACTGATTACATAAGTAAGCTTCCATTACAATACATTTAAGTAAATGTGATGATATGAATGTATGGAGGAAGCGTTAACAAATATAAAACAAATCAGACTTATTCATGGCTGTTTTCAGCTTTTGGAAACCATGCAATGGTATCATCATTTTATTGTTTATCAAACTGCGAATGACTTCAGTTTTCCACTGGGCGAGTTTGGTCTTTTGGATTCCATTGGTTGGCCAGCAGAAACCAAGCCAATTACGGCACTCCATTATTGGAAGACAATTAAAACTGTGGAAAAGGTATAGCGAAAATTTGCTAGGATAATACCGGGAATGAAATGAGCGGTTATAATCATGAAAAAAAAGCTTGAAAAATTGGGAGTTTTTTTCCCACTGGAACAGAGAAGGGTGATCGAATCGATGGTTTCAAAATTATGTGAAAGATTTTTAGAAGGTAAATAGAAAAAGATAGTTTCCTCTGGTTGGTAAATCGATAACAAGAGGGCATAGACTCAGGATTATCACTACAAGAATGAAGGGGAAGTTAGAAGAATGCTTTTTGCAGAGAGGGTTATAGAACACTGCAACTATCGACTCTAATCTAATTTCTCTGCTTTTTACACATCCTTTTATATGCTTTATTTTCAAATACGTATCCAATTCTGATTTAATTGAGTCTCTGTGCCCACAAGTGCCCATTGCAGCAGAGACTCATTTAAAACAGAATTGGATACGTATTTGAAAATGAAGCATATAAAAGGATGTGTAGAAAGCAGAGAAATTAGATTAGAGTCGATAGTTCCAGCTGAGCAGCTAGCAGCAGGATAGACAGGATGGGCTGAGTGGCCTCCTTCTGCACTTTGATTCTATGTCCGGAATTTTCCGGGGTGCTAAAGGCCGCGATCAGTGGGAAAGTTGTTATTTTTTATAATGGGTCAGGAACCCGCTGTCATTTCGCTCCCACGTGCCTTTCCCCCTGGGGCGTCTGTCATCGCGGAGCTGACCGACCGACAGGCGACCCAATTGAGATGATTATCAGGTAGTTTACAGGCACTTAAGAGCCTTTTTTCACTTACTTTTTAAAATTCCCTGCATAGCCATGGGATTCAGGCAGCTCGGGAACCATGTCTGTCAACCTGAAGGAGTTCAGTGGCCATTGCTCCAGCTGATTACTTGACAGCATCAAATGTACAGTAAAAGCTCCCACCTGACAGATGATCACTTTCCTCAGGCAGAAGCTGTAGCTCAGTCCATTTCCAGCACTGATTCTGCAGGCTACAAGTGTTTCCAGCAAAGTCTCCATCCAGTGTCACCTCATTGGAAGAACTCTCACCATTGACAGAATGCTTCTGTCATCTGTACTTCACCTGCCATCTATTCCATCAACATGGGTGCAGTTTATACTGTCTCACCTTGGTCCTCCGAATCGGACCACAATGAGCCCGAATACCAGCAGCACCAACACCACCAATACCGCAATCACCTGATGCTACACATTGCTGCCCGGGAGGCCAGGGATGACCTCATCATGGCCAGATTTACTTCACTTGATGCTGTACACTCATATGGCTGCCATGTGATGCGCCAGGTTGGCACCACCCCACACCAACACCATAAAGCATCCCTACAATGTCCAAGCCATTCCTTTCACACTCATCATCATTGCGTCTCACCATTCACTGCAACTCAATAACCACTTCCAAAGGCGCACACAAATCTGTCCAAGACCAGAAAGCGTTGAAAATAAAGATTTTTATGTTTGATACCACATTAACAGAAACCTTACATAAACATTAGATAAAACACCCAAGTGGCTACCTTTGTGTGTTGTTAGTTAGTATGATTGCACTAGGGTGAGGGTGAGTGTGAGGGGTGGCTAGTGAGATGGGGATGTGATAATGTAGATAGAGAGAGAGGGGATGGGTGGAGGTCCAAGGTAAGTTGGTGTGAGTAAGGATGTGCAGGAGTAGGGTAGGGAAGGCAGAGTGATGGGGATGTGATGAGAGGCACAGCAGGATGAAGTTGAGTGTGGCTTTGTACTAACATTTCCTGATCATTGAAACGTTTGTGGCACTGCACCCAGGTCCTCCTGACCACATCCCTGCTTGTGACCTCCTCTGCAATCTGCAACCAGGCTGTCTTGGTCGCCTGAGGGGGTCTCTTCCGCCCGTTGGAAGGGAAGAGGACCTCCCTGTGTGCTCTGATTCACTCCATAAGCACATGGAGGGAGTCATCGGAGAACCTGGGTGCAGCCGTGCACCTCTGTGCAGTCATTATCGGTATTTACAGCACCTCAGTGCTGTAGTGCACTGACAGCACTATGTTAGACAAAACTTCAAATCTAATCTGGTCATGTTCCTTTAAAGATCCCAGCTGACAAAAAGTAATGAATGACATCACCAGACCCGCTCCATCTCATTGGGCCAGGTAACACGCTGGGCGGACTTAATAGGCCCCATTAAGGTAAGTTCATTAGTTCATTTTCAACAACGGGGTTGGGGCCCGACGGGGCCACCGCACGCAGCGGACCCGCCGAGGTAAAGAAAATTCCACCCATTAAATCAGGAGCAAAAAGCAAGCAGCAATTGAAGTTTTAAAAATTGTGTGTTGCGGCTGCTTGTGTAGGTTGATGTAGAAAATGATATGTTAAGTAATTTTTTGGTTAGTACAGGTCTTTTTGGTGCTTGGAATGGTTCATTTAAACATCCAAACCTTGAGATTTTTGATTTCCAAAACATGAAATATACAGCTGTGCGACATATCAGGGCTTTTCAACACTTTACTGAACATCCGGCTGAAATGCTCCTGAATCCAGGTCTGCCAATGAAGGCAGCAGTGAACTGTTTAAAAAGCAGATGGTAGTTGGCAGGGTGGGTGCTCAGCCTCTGTTGTGTTCCTGGGCAGTCGTCTCTCACCAGCAACAACAAATTTTGAAACAAATTTTCTGCCAAAGAGCACAGTTGCTTCATTATTGAACTGACTCCACTTGAGCAGGTAAGCTGGTCATTTTAACTTCCCTCAGTGGAAAACAGCCACACGTTTCCCTGAATTCACATTAACAATGCCTTGACAAAGCATTATAAGCAACAGCAGATACTTCAAAAGAAAAGGTTGTTATGAATTTCACTCCCCTTTTATTTTGGGCAGAGAAAGACGAATCCTTGGTAAAGGAAAAGCTGATAGTTTCAGCTTCTCCCTTCGTTTTCCAGTAAGAACACACCACTATTCCTATAATTTCAAAGCTCAGGAAACCCATAGGCATCAGAAATCTCAGTCATAACAACCTGTTATCTGATCACTCGTTAACTTCAGCATCAATTAGCCAACTTGTAATAACTTAAGTCTCGTTATTCAATGATGAAGTGATTCTCCTGCTATCTGGTGTGAGGTTAGAGTAGTGACCCCCGTGAAAATGCTGGAGAATTTAAGCGGCTACATTTTCTTTCACCTGATTGAGAAGGTGGTCTTTTATGATAGACGTGGTGAGCTGTTGAATTTGATGATCAAAGAATGGGAAGCACCACATCATGATAAACACATGTTTTTCTCCTCATCACAACAGCCATGCCTGATTCCAACAGGGAATTCTGCCTGTTTTATTTCTCATGTTCATCAATGACCTAGCAGCCGTCATCAAAAGTTCACTTTGATGATCAAAGTGTCGCCTGCGGATGATAAAGACAAAATTGGGGACAGCAACCAGTTAAGTGGTGTATTAACTCCAGCACTGAGGAAACCAAGTCAATAAGTCTGTCAAGAAAGATTGACTGTGGTGCTGACCACCCATGCTTACTCTAAGGGTAAACGCCTTCTCAGTTACAGATTTGCAGCTTTTATATTGGGTAATTGCATTTGGCTGTGCTGGTCCGAACAAGTGATTGATTTAGCTTGAAAAATTAAGGTACTTCTTGTAAAATCATAGTGCATTTGTCAACATCAGTAATATTTGTGTTCTGCAAAGCTTATATTCACCCAATATTGTAGCTCTGTTTAGCAATCTGCAAAAAAACTATTTATCTCTTACTCCTGAAGCCAGTATATTTCAAAACAGTGCCGAATGGTAGATTTGGTGATGAAGGTTTGCTCCATTACAGAATCCATTCGCTCCAAGATGTTGCTGGCTGTGACTTTCCTAAAGATCTCTGCAGCCGTGCCTCCACATTCTGTGTAATTGCAAGCAGCCCGCACAAAAGACCAGTGGCTAACATTGCCACTTTCTGCCTGTTGAACTCTCTCCTGAACAGCAGCACTGCCTGAAATTCTGTCCTATGTATAGCAAAGTTCAAATTCTGAATTATGGTTGTTGAGTCATGCATTCGAACTGAAGGGTGCAGGAAAAAAAAATCTAACGAACGGTGTACACCGCGAGATGTCCCGCTCCAGCAAGATCTGGTCCAATGTCTTTCAGATGAGACATTAGCTGAAGCCTGTTAAATCCGTGAATCTTGATGTATGGTGTCCTTCAACAAATAGACAGAGGCTGCAGAGGAACAATCAACAGGTGTTTACTGGATGAGGGTCTCTCAAAAACTAACAGTACAGATCCCTACCCAGGGTTTATATACAGGTGTGGTCACTGCCGGTACTACAGTATACAGGAGCTGTAAAAAGTAGTTCTCCCCTTAAAGGTACATACACTACAATTCCTCCCCTTTTAGATTAACAGTACCATAACATTCATTTAACAATTAATACTTTTAACATGCAACATTAACTGAAAATAGTCCATTTATAAATTCAGTCTTTGGGGCGGCTTCCTGATCCTTTCTGGATAGCGCCTTTCCTGAGTGTCTTGCTCTTGGTGCGGAGGCGATTCTGCCCCCCTGTCGTCGGTTGGTTCATCAGCTTCCGATGTTACTGTTTCTGGGGGAGATGCTACCTCTATGTCGGGTTCATCACCAGGTACGCGAGACATGGGGTTGACTCGTTCCTGTGATGCTAGGATCTGGTCGACATGGTGTCTCACAATGTTCTCCCCAACATCCACTGTGTACATTAGTGGCCCCTGCCGTGTGCATATCGTTCCTGGTTGCCATTTCTCTGTTCGGTAGTCGCGGGCCAAGACTGGTTGCCCTACATTGAAGCTCCTTGTCGGCTTCTCATTGATGTGCTGGAATTGCTTACTCTCAACATCTCTTCGTACATTTGGTCTGAGCAAATCCAGACGAGATCTCAACCTTCGGTTAAAGAACATCATGGCCGGGGTCTGGTTGGTGACTGCATGTGTCGCATTTCTGTAGGCTAACAGGAAATTGTCCACCTTATGCTGCAGTGGAATGTCGTCATCGCACATGGCTCTTACTGCCTTTTTAAAGGTTTGTACGAACCTCTCAGCCAATCCATTTGTGGCTGGATGATACGGGGCAGATGTGTAATGCCTTACCCCATTCCTTCTCATAAATTTCCAAAACTCTTCGGACACAAACTGTGGTCCGTTATCAGAGCAAATCTGCTCTGGCAAGCCGTTCCTGGCAAATATGGTCCGTAGGACTGCAATCGTTTTCTCCGTGGTGGTGGAGGACATTTTGATCACCTCAGGCCATTTCGAGTGCGCATCCACGACTATTAAAAACATTGAGTCCATGAATGGACCAGCAAAATCAATATGCACCCATTGCCATGGAGAGGAGGGCCACTCCCATGGGTGTAGAGGGGCATGTGGTGGTGCATTTTGGACCTTCTGGCATCCTGAGCAGCTCTTTGTCAGGTCCTCGATTTGCTGATCGATCCCCGGCCACCACACATAAGCCCTAGCAAGGCTTTCCATTTTCACCCCTCCCAGATGGCCTTCGTGAAGCTCATTGAGCACTCTCTCCCTTAACTTGGGTGGAATTACCACTCGGGATCCACACATCAAGGTCCCCTGGCATACTGACAGCTGTTCTCTTCTGGATGAGAATGCTGGCAACAGTGAGTCGCCATGTGTTGGCCATCCCTTCACCGTCAAGTCATATGCCCGAGACAGTGTCGGGTCATTTCGGGTCTCCTTCTCTATATCCGCGTTAGTTACTGGCAAGCGTTCAATTATAGTCGAATAAAATATTTCGACAGGGTCCACTGCTGGTGCTTCCTCTGCAGTAGGCAATGGCAGGCGTGATAGCCCATCAGCGTTTCCATGCTGTTTCGTGCCCTTATACTCTATTTCATATTGGTTCGCCCCTAGAAAAAGGGACCATCTTTGTAGCCGTTGCGCAGTCATCACCGGAACGCCCTTCTTTGGATTAAAGATGGAGACAAGTGGTTGGTGGTCAGTCAGCAAGGTGAACTTCTGCCCGTGCAGATAGTGGTTGCACTTTTTCACTCCCCACACTAGGCTGAGGGCCTCCCTATCAATCTGGGCGTAGTTACGCTCGGCTGAGGTTAGTGACCGAGACGCAAAGGCTACTGGCCTCTCCGAGCCATCCGGGAATTTGTGCGACAGCACCGTTCCAATACCATAGGGTGATGCATCACACGCCAACTGAATTGGTAGTGCTGGGTTGAAATGAGCCAACACCTCTTTTGATGTGATCAATTTTTTGCACTTCTGGAAAGCTCGTTTACATTCGTCACTCCACTTCCATGGTACCCCCGTTTGCAGTAGGGTGTTCAGTGGGTGTAGTACTGTAGACAAATTCGGCAAGAACTTATGGTAGTAGTTCACCAGCCCGAGGAACGACCTCAGTTGTGACACATTTTCCGGTGCTGGAGCCTTGACTACTGCCTCAATCTTTTCAGGGGACTTATGTAACCCCTCTTCATCAATAACATGGCCACAATACGAGATCTGCTTCTGGAAAAACTCGCATTTGTGGCGATTAGCTCGGAGCCCATATTCCTTCAATCTGGTGAGCACCTGCTCCAGGTTGGCGAGGTGATCACTGTCATTTTCGCCCGTGACCAAGATGTCGTCCAAATAACACTGGGTCCCTGGAATCCCTTGCAGGACTTGATCCATTGCCCTTTGCCAAATAGCCGGAGCTGATGCTACCCCGAACACCAGCCGGTTGTATTGGTAGAGACCTTTATGAGTGTTGATCGTGAGGTACTGTTTCGAGGCTTCTTCTACCTCCATTTGCAGGTACGCCTGGGCCAGATCAATCTTAGTGAAGCGTTTTCCTCCAGATAGTGAGGCGAAAATATCTTCAATCCGCGGAAGCGGATATTGTACCATGTGAAGGACTGGGTTCACTGTCACCTTAAAGTCCCCACAGATGCAAACCTTCTTTGGTTCCCCAGGCATATTACTCAACGACCTCTTCATTACAGGAATGATGGGTGTAGCCCACTCGCTCCAGTCCACTTTGGACAGTACTCCAGAACGTTCCAAACCTTCCAGCTCTGCTTCGACGGCTGGGCAGATCGCATAAGGCACCGGTCTGGCCTTAAGAAACTTTGGGCTTGCATTTTCCTCTATTTTGATCGTCGCTGTTATGCCTTTTAGTGTTACGAGTCCCTCCTGGAACACTTCTTGTGCGTCAGTTAGCATTTTTGACAGTCGTCCAGGTGTGACATCATCATCCTTTTTGGCATCTACAGTCAGTGCTTGTATGGAATGCCAATCTAGCTGTATCTTCCGGATCCATTCCGGATCCATTCACGCATAGTGGTTAACACTGTTGCCTCACAGCGCCAGGGACCCGGGTTCAAATCCGGCCTCGGGTGACTGTCTGTGTGGAGTTTGCACATTCTCCCCGTGTTTGCGTGGGTTTTCTCTGGGTGCTCCGGTTTCCTCCCACAGTCCAAAGATGTGCGGGTTAGGTTGATTGGCCATGATAAAAATTAGCCCTTAGTGTTAGGGGGGATTAAATACGTGGGGTTACGGGGTTACGGGGATAGGGCTTGGGTGGGATGGCTGTCGGTGTAGGGACCGGGTGCTAGGGTTTGGATGATCAGCCATGATCTCGTTGAATGGCGGAGCAGGCTCGACGGGCCGAATGGCCTACTCCTGCTCCTATCTTCTATGTTTCTATGTTTCTATGTCCTAGTAGTGGTGGTCCTCCATCTGGCAATACATATAGGTCTATTTTTGGTGTTTCCTTGCCGTTGTATATCACGTTCACCCTTATTTTTCCTTTGGGGTAGACTTTTTGCCCTGTGTACGTCTTCAAGACAATCTCTGTATTTCTCAAGGGTATATGTGAGAATAGCTGCTTGTAGTCCCTTCGGTTTATGACTGTTAGGGCTGATCCTGTGTCCAATTCCATTTTCACTTGGACTCCGTCTATCTTGAGCATGACCCAGATAGTTTGGTGATCCTCCATTTTGATTACATTATGTAGTTTCAGACAACCCAGCTCCTTGCTTCCGGAGTCTGTATCACTTTTCTGTTCGTCTGAACTCCTCTTCGTCACCTTATATACCTTTTTGTACTTCTCCTGTGGAGATTTCTTGCTGCTGGTTTTCTTTCCCGACCTCCTGCGGAGATTTCTTGCTGCTGGTTTTCTTTCCCGACCTGCAGACGCTTGCTATGTGTCCTACTTTTCCACACTGTCTGCACACTTGGTCCTTGAACCAACAATCCTTCTGGTCGTGTGTTGTTCTGCCGCAGCAATAACACTTCACTGCTCCGTATGACATTTCATTTGTGCCATATTCTTGCGGTCTCCGTTGTATCTCTGCAGCTCCCCGTGCGGCTGCTTCGTGTGATACTGCCATGCTGAAAGCCTTGTCCAGCGTAAGATCCTTTTCTGATAGAAGCCGTTTCTGGGTTCCTTCACTTTGAAGCCCACACACAAACTTGTCCCTTAAAGTATCTGCTAGTCCCATTCCAAACTGGCAGTGTTTCGATAGCTTGCGCAGTTCCGTTAAATACTCAGCATTACTTTTGTCTTTATGCTGGTTCCTTTTGTGAAACTTAAATCTTTCTGCTATCAGCAGCGGTGTGGGGTTTAAGTGGTCCTGTAGGATTGCCACTATGCTTTCAAAATCCTTTTCCACTGGCTTCTCTGGGGTTACTAGGTTTTGCAGTAAGCCATACGTTTTTGCACCCATGGAATTCAACAATACCAGTGCTTTCCTGGCATCTGGCACTTCATTCGCCTTGCAGTACACTTCTATGCGTTCTACATATGTCGCCCAATCTTCGACTTCATTGTCGAACGCTGTGACACTGCCACTCTTCGGCATCCCTGGGTGTGGTTAGACTGGCTAAAAATGGCGTCTCACGCGCTCTCCCTTCTTCTCCGCTGCGGCTCAAAAATGGCGTCTCCCGCGCTCTCCCTTCTTCTCCGCTGCGGATCAAATGGCATCTCCCGCGCTTTCCTTTCTTCCCCCACGGACGCTGCTCAGCCCTTGAACACCGGCCGCGCTCTGCGCGTTTTCCTGCGCGCCTCTCTCGTTGACGCCGCTCGGTCTTCAACCCCAGCTGTGCCCTGTGCACTTTACCCTCTCTCTTACCCCATTGACGCTGCTCGGCCTTCCCCTGTCCTGTCGGTTGGCTCCAGCCGTCGCCATCCGGGAAGGGTCTGCGCCGTACCTGCTGCCAGCCCGTCTCGCTGGAGTCTCCGCCGGATGGTCGACGCCCGTGCCCCTGGAATCGGCCTTCTTCTGCAGAGTTGCAGGTAGGTTCGAATCGACTCGTCGCCAATGTTAAATCCGTGAATCTTGATGTATGGTGTCCTTCAACAAATCGACAGAGACTGCAGCGGAACAATCAACAGGTGTTTACTGGATGAGGGTCGCTCAAAAACTAGCAGTACAGATCCCTACTCAGGGTTTATATACAGGTGTGGTCACTGCCGGTACTACAGTATACAGGAGCTGTAAAAAGTAGTTCTCCCCTTAAAGGTACATACACTACAAAGCCCTATCTGCCTGTTCAAGCGGATGTAAAAGATCCCATGGCACTCATCAAAGAAGAGCAGGGCGTTCCCCTAAATTCCTGATGATCATTTATCCTTCAGCCAACATCACTGAAAACAGAATGGGGGTTAAGTTGGGCTGTGTGGCACCTGTTTTTAGGCGCTACACGCCCAACTAAGACTCAAAAATGGGGTCCGAGATATGCACGCACACTTCCAACAGGAAGTGCACAGGACGCCATCTTGGTAAAGGGGTTTTAGTACGTGCGCCTAATGACCACCAGCAGCATGCAGAGCAGGGAGATCATGACGCAAATCAGTGTACAACGCTGATTTGAAGCCACCGCTGCCATTTTGTAACTCCAGATCTTAACCTCGCATAGCTGAACACAACGTTAAATGGTTTGAAGGACGCCCCACCAGCACTACTTACAGGGATCATGAAGTTCGTACAGGTTAGAATCATTGAAAATTATGGCACAGAAGGAGGCCATTTGACCCATCATGTCTGCGCCGGTTAGTTGCTGGATTATTTCTTTTGGCTGCTGGTGCAATTGTATGCCTTTTTGGAGGTTTCCTATACTTGGCTAAAGTTTAAGTACTCTACAGGGAGTAGTCTAGCTGGTCTTGCAGTACTTTCTGTGTTATTTAAAATTTTGTGTTGAAAAAAGTTGCTTCCAGGCATGGGTGGCCTGGTAGGGCTTCCTCTGGGAATTGAACATCACTGGGAGAATGAAGAGGGGCCACGCTGAGCAGGACAAGCTACTCGAAGAGGGAGGAGGAGGAAGGGGAGAAAGGCACTCAGCATAGAAACATAGAAGAGAGGAGTAGGCCATTCGGCCATTCGAGCCTGCTCCGCCATTCAATGCGATTATGGCTGATCATCCAAATTCAGTACCCTGTCCCTGCCTTCTCCCCATATCCCTTGATCCCTTTAGCCTTAAGAAATATATCCAACTCCTTCTTGAATATATTTAATGAACTGGCCTCCACCGCCCTCTGCGGCAGAGAATTCCACAGGTTCACCACTCTCTGGGTGAAGAAATTCCTCCTCATTTCAGTCCTAAATGTCTTACCCCTGATCCTTTGACTATGACCCCTGATTCTGGACTCCCCGGCCAACAGAAACATCCTTCCTGCATCTAGTCTATCCAGGCCTGACAGAATTTTATAGGTTTCGATGAGATCCCCTCTCAATCTTCTAAACTCCAGTAAGTATAAGCCCAATCGCCACAATCTCTCCTCATACATCATTCCTGCCATCCCAGGTATCAG
Source organism: Somniosus microcephalus (assembly GCF_052327205.1). Taxonomy (NCBI): domain Eukaryota; kingdom Metazoa; phylum Chordata; class Chondrichthyes; order Squaliformes; family Somniosidae; genus Somniosus; species Somniosus microcephalus. The sequence continues at coordinate 341,235,134 of NC_140989.1, forward strand.
CCTGGTGGATTTTCGCTGCACTCCTTCCAGGCAAGAACGTCCTTCCTCAGATAAGGCGACCAAAACTGCACACAATACTCAAGGTGCGGTCTCACCAAGGCCCTGTACAACTGCAGCAAGACATCCTTGTTCCTGTACTCGAACCCTCTTGCTATGAAGGCCAACATACCATTTGCCTTCTTAACCGCCTGCTGCACCTGCATGCTTACCTTCAGCGACTGGTGCACAAGAACACCCAGGTCTCTTTGCACTTCCCCTTCTGCCAATCTATTGCCATTCAAAAATTAATCTGCCTTCCTGTTTTTCCACCAAAGTGGATAACCTCACATTTATCCACATTATAGTGCATTTGCCATGTTTCTGCCCAATCACCCAACCTGTCCAAATCATACTGGAGTTTCACGACATCCTCCTCACAACATACCCTCCCACCCAGCTTTGTGTCGTCTGCAAATTTGGAGATATTACATCCAATTCCCTCGTCCAGATCAGTAATATATATTGTGAACAGCTGGGGTCCTCGGACCGATCCTTGCGGTACCCCACTAGTCACTGCCTGCCACTCGGAAAATGACCCGTTTATTCCAACTCTTTGCTTTCTGTCTGCCAACCAGTTCTCTATCCAAGTCAATGCCTTGCCCCCAATCCCATGTGCCTTAATTTTGCACGCTAATCTCTTATGCGGGACCTTATCGAAAGCCTTCTGAAAGTCCAAATACACCACATCCACTGGTTCTCCCTTATCTATTTTACCAGTTATATCCTCAAAAAATTCCAGTAGATTAGTCAAGCATGATTTACCTTTTGTAAATCCATGTTGGCTTTGTCCGATCCTGTCACAGCTTTCCAAGTGCTCTGCTATTACATCTTTTATAATGGACTCTAGCATTTTCCCCACTACCGATGTCAGGCTTACCGGTCTATAATTTCCCACTTTTTCTCTGCCACCTTTTTTGAATAGTGGGGTAACATTAGCTAACCTCCAATCCATGGGTTCTGTTCCAGAGTCTATCGAGTTCTGGAAGATGACCAGCAATGCATCTACTATTTCTAGGGCCACTTCCTTAAGTACCCTAGGATGTAGATTATCAGGCCTTGGGGATTTATCGGCCTTCAGTCCCATCAATGTTCCTAACACCATTTCCCTACAAATACTGATTTCTTTCAGTTCCACCCTTTCATCAGACCCTATGTTCCCCAGCATCTCTGGGAGGTTATTTGTGTCCTCCTTTGTGAAGACAGCACCAAAATATGTATTTAGTTGGTCTGCCATTTCTTTGTTCCCCATTATAAATTCCCCTGATTCTGACTAGTGGGGTACCGCAAGGATCGGTCCGAGGACCCCAGCTGTTCACAATATATATTAATGATGATCTGGATGAGGGAATTGGATGTAATATCTCCAAATTTGCAGACGACACAAAGCTGGGTGGGGGGGTATGTTGTGAGGAGGATGTCGTGAAACTCCAGTATGAATTCACAGAAATCACAGAAACCCCACAGTGCAGATAGAGGCCATTTCGGCCCATCGAGCCTGCACCGACACATATCCCACCCGATCCCTGTAACCCCTACGCCAACACATATCCCACCCTATCCCCGTAACCCCACGTATTTAATCCCCCTAACACTAAGGGTCAATTTATCATAGCCAATCAACCTAACCCGCACATCTTTGGACAGCTTGACTTCACCAATCTTTTTCTCTTCACATATCTATAAAAGCTTTTAGAGTCAGTTTTTATGTTCCCCACAAGCTTACTCTCATATTCTATTTTCCCTTTCTTAATTAATCCCTTTGTCCTCCTTTTTTGAATCCTAAACTGCTTGCAATCCTCAGGATTATTGCTTTTTCTGGCCAATTTATATGTCCTCTCCTTGGATCTTATGCTATCCCTAATTTCCCTTGTTAGCCACGGTTGAGTCACCTTTTTTGTTTTATTTTTATGCCAAACTGGGATGAACAAATTCTGTAGCTCATCCATTCGGTCTTTGAATGTTTGCCATTGCCTATCCACCGTCAACCCTTTGAGTGACATTCCCCAATCAATCCTACCCAACTCGCTCCTCAGACCATCGTAGTTTCCTTTATTTAAATTGAGGACCCTAGTCTCTGAGTCAACTACTTCATTCTCCATCTTAATGAAGAATTCGATCATATTATGATCGCTCTGACCCAAGGGGCCTCGTACAACAAGATTGCTAATTAATCCTTTCTCGTTACATAATACCCAGTCTAAGGTGGCCTGATCTCTGGTTAGTTCCTCGACATATTGGTCCAGGAAACCATCCCGTAAACACTCCAGGAATTCCTCCTCCACAGTATTGTTACTAATTTGGTTAGCCCAATCTATATGTAGATTAAAGTCACCTATGATGACTGCTGTGCCCTTATTGCACGCTTCTTTAATTTCCCTTTTAATGCCATCCCCAACCTCCGCCTTACTGTTTGGAGGTCTATATACCACTCCCACTAATGTTTTCTTCCCCTTAGTATTTCTCAATTCTACCCATACAGATTCCACATCATCAGAGCTAATATCCTTCCTTACAATTGTTCTTTAACCAGTAATGCTACCCCACCTCCCTTTCCTTTTTGCCTATGTTTCCTGAATATCGAATACCCCTGGATGTTGAGTTCCCAGCCTTGGCCATCCTTGAGCCACGTTTCCGGAATCCCAACCAAATCATATTCGTTTACCTCCATTTGCGCAGCCAATTCATCCACCTTATTACGAATGCTCCTCGCATTAAGACACAAAGCCTTCAGGCTTGTTTTTTTAACGCTCTTAGAACTATTAGAATTACTATTTACTGTGGCCACTTTTGATGTAAACCGTTGATTTCTCTGACTGCCACTTTTGTTTTTCTCCTTCCTATCTTTTGCTTTTATCCTTGTTTCCCTTTCCTCTGTCTCCCTGCTCAGGTTCCCAACCCCCTGCTCAGGTTCCCAACCCCCTGCCATTTTAGTTTAAACCCTCCCCCAGAGCACTAGCAAACACTCCCCCTAGGACATCGGTTCCAGCCCTGCCCAGGTGCAGACCATCCGGTTTGAACTAGTCCCACCTCCCCCAGAACCGGTTCCAATATCCCATGAACTTGAATCCCTCCCCCTTGCACCATTCCTCTAGCCACGTATTCATCTGAAATATCCTTCTAATTTCTACTCTGACTAGCACGTGGCACTGGTAGCAGCAGGAGGCCATATCCACCAAGGCTCTTCAGGGAGCAATTCTCTTCCCTCAACTTCAGTGTCGACCAATGCTTGACACGTCTTCGGTTCACAAAAGAAGCCATGACTGAAATCTGTCAAGTGCTGCAGCTGCAACTGCAGCCTCAAAGCAGGGCAAGAACAGGATTGCCTGTGGCTGTCAAGGTGACCATGGCTCTTAATTTGTATGCCCCAGGCTCCTTTCAGTCTGCTGCTGGAGATATAAGCAAGATCTCGCAGTTTGCAATGCCTTGGTGACACCACACTTGGAGTACTTTGTACAGTCTTGGTCTCCTTATCTAAGGAAGGATAGATCTAGCCTTAGAGGGAGTGCAACAAAGGTTCACCAGACTGATTCCTGGGATGGGGGGATTGTCATAAGAGGAGAGATTGAGGAGACTAGGCCTATATTCCCTAGAATTTAGAAGAATAAGTTGATCTCATTGAAACATATAAAATTCTTACAAGGCTTGACAGGGTAGATGCTGGGAGATTGTTTCCCTTGGCTGGGGAGTCTAAAATTTGGGTCACAGTCTCAGAAAAAGGGGTTGGCCATTTAGGACTGAGATGAGGAGAAATCTCTTCACTCAAAGGGTGGTGAATCTTTGGAATTCTCTACCCCAGAGAAGGTGGAGTTGAGGTAGAAGATCAGCCTTGATCTTATTGAATGGCGGAGCCCGCTTGAAGGGCCGAATGGCCTACTCCTGCTCCTATTTCTTACGTTCTTATGTTTTTAATGCAGTACAGGGGGATCACTGAGTGAGGCTTTCTATACAATGAGAAATATCTCATTCCCTCTTGTCAGAGACAAGCAGGTGGAGTGAGCATGAGGTTTAGCATGGATTGCAGGCTTCCACATGGTGCAGGGTGCCATTGACTGCACGCATTGCGATTCCCCACACCCGTTTGCGGGAGCTTATCCAATTTAACCCCCAACATCTGGTCTTTTATTTAATTGCTGTTTGTGGAACCATTTATATTTAAAGGCTAATATGAATACTTACCTATTAGATGGAGGTTACTTTATTGATACAATTGTTCTTCGTCCTTAAATGGTTTAAGAGTTTGATTTTTTTTTCGAAGAGACTAGCATTTTATGTTACCAACTGATCCAACCAGCCTTTGTTCTTTTCAAAGTTCGTTTGTGACCCATCCAGAAATTATATAACCTGTTCGATGTATTTCAGCATTTGAACACTCAACATTCTTTGTTGGAAATTATATAACCACAGTCAAATGTACCGAGTGCGGAAAGCTGTCAATTTTCAAAAGAAGCTGATTAGTTAAAAAAGATGCTCAAATACACTGCCCCAATTTTAGAATTTTAAAATTTAAATTTCACACATTAATAAATACTGAAAAAACTTTTTGATTCATAATCTAATGGCTGAAATGAGCTCAATGTGACAGAAAAATACATACAGTTTTGCCGCTATATTCTTACTATAATAGAATTAATGTACCCACCATTATAATACAACAGTGATTGCAAGAGAGCAGTATTCAGGTTGTAACAATATGGGCTGGATTTTCATTGAGGAGGCGGGTAGGAGGCGGAACTACAACTTTCAGGGTTGTAGTCCCGCCTCCATCGAGTTGTAGCCAACCCACGTGATTTTCACTTGATTGACCTTGTTGAGCCCGCCCAGCGGGCTCAGCAGGCCAATTAAGGGCCAGCCGGCAACAGGTGACATCACAGATTGATATTTCATCTGTCAAGACCTTTTGACAGATGAAATATCAGCATTTGACAGCTGTTTGAAGCCATTCTGCTTTCTGTGCCGGTGAGTTGAGGGACTCCCGAGACCTGAAGGAGGGAAGGCTGTAAAGGTAAGTAAAACTTCTTTAAACACACCAAACACACTTACCTCTGCACTCATGCACCCATCACTCACCTGAACACCGGACATCTCGAACCCTCCAAGTTCTTCAGCCTGACGGCCCGCCTCGCTAACTTGGCGTGGTTTGGAGCCGTCGGGAATCCCACACTTCAGGGCTTAAAATAGGGATTAAGCTAAAAACTGCCTTTTAACTACCTGTTAACAGGCAGTTAATTGGCACTAATCCCCTTCCCGCCTCGGGGAGGCGGGTCCCAGCACAGGTCGGGTAGCCACCTCCTTTGAAACTGGCATGGAAGCGGGTTGGGGGCGGGATGGGTTCGTGCCCCCCCGATTTCGGGGTTTTTACCCCCCACATGCCTCCAATGTTTCTATAAAGGGATCAAGGGGTATGGGGAGAAAGCAGGGACTGGGTACTGAATTTGGATGATCAGCCATGATCGCATTGAATGGTGGAGCAGGCTCGAGGGGCCGAATGGCCTGCTCCTGCTCCTATCTTCTATGTTTCTATGTTTCAATCCCGCCTCCACAGCCCAATGAAAATCCTGCCCTATGAGTTAGTTTGGAAATACAAGAAGCGAAAATAGCAAAAACAATAGCTGGGATTTTCTACTCTGCGTTGTACCCGCCCAATGGCTGTGCTGCTAAACCTGACCAGTTTTCCTGGGTTAAGCTCCTTTGAATTTCTTTAGTAAGCTCCAGGTGGGAGTTCTGCCTCTCTTGAGGAGGCCATTTCAGATCGAGCAGGTGGACAAAATCAGAGGCAGATCTCCGGCATCTACTTGTGCACCATGAACAGCAGCTTCTGGGGCCGGCCAAAATGAAAACTTGGAAGAAAAAAATCTTCTTCTAAAAATGACTGAATTTTGATTACCCTCTTGGTTCCCTTAGCAACCCTGGATGCCAGGAACACACTGCCGTTCCCAGCGCCCACAGTTATGGTCCAGTTTAACACAAGCAAGCTGGAAGGTTACAAAATACGTACTTCGGCATACTACTTCTCAGTAAAACTGTTTCTTCCTAATCACAGCTTTTTAAACCTTGATTGCAAAACACAAAGTAACAGCAAAAGCTGGCAACCACAAGGTGACGGCAACAGAAGGTAAGAACTCTGATGAGAAAGCTCTAAAAAAAAATGCCAAAACTAAGCTTACATTCTGGCTTGGAGTGTGTTCATGGTTAAAATAAACACTCAAGCTTTGGCTGCTTACCTGAGATTAATTCTCACAATATAGAACATTGCCAAAACTCCTCATTCTGCTACAGCTTTGTATGGTTAAGTATCAAACTGCGTAGCACATTTACATAAAAACATAAGAAGTAGGAGCAAGAGTAGGCCATTTGGCCCCTCGAGCCTGCTCCTCCATTCAATAAGATCACGGCTGATCTTCTACCTCAACTCCACTTTCCTGCACTATCCCCATATCCCTTAATATACAAAAATCTATCGATCTCTGTCTTGTATATACTCAACAACTGAGCCTTCACAGCTCTCTGGGGTAGAGAATTCCAAAGATTCACCACCCTCTGAGTGAAGAAATTTCATCTCAGTCCTAAATGGCCGACCCCTTATTCTGAGACTGTGACCCCTGGTTCTAGACTCCCCAGCCAGGGGAAACATCCTCCCTGCATCTACCCCATCAAGCCCTGTAAGAATTTTGTATGTTTCAATGAGATCACCTCTCATTCTTCTAAACTCTAGACAATATAGGCCTAGTCTACTCAATCTCTCCTCATAGGACAAACCTCCCATCCCAGGAACCAGTCTGGTGAACCTTTGTTACACTCCCTCTATGGCAAGTATATCCTCCTTTAGGTAAGGAGACCAAAACTGTCCACAATACTCCAGGTGTGGTCTCACCAGGACTCTATATAATTGCAGTAAGACGTCTTTACTCTTATACTCAAATCCTCTTGTAATAAAGGCCAACATACCATTTGCTTTCCTAATTGCTTGCTGTACTTGCATGTTAACTTTCAGAGATTTGTGTACAAGGACACCCAGGTCCCTCTGAACACCAACATTTCCCAATCTCTCACCATTTAAAAAGAATACTCTGCTTTTCTATTTTTCCTACCAAAGTGGATAACTTCACATTTCTCCACATTACATTCCATTTGCCATGTTTTTGCCCACCCACTTAGCTGGTTTATATTCCCTTGAAGCCTCTTTACATCCTCCTCACAACTTACATTCCCACCCAGCTTTGTATCATCAGCAAACTTGGATATATTACATTTGGTCCCCTTATCCAAATCATTGATATAGATTGTGAATAGCTGAGGCCCACGCACTGATCCTTGCGGTACCTCACTAGTTACAGCCTGTCAACCCAAAAATGACCCGTTTAGTCCTACTCTCTGTTTTCTGTCTGTTAACCAATCCTCAGTCCATGTGAGTATATTACCCCCAATCCCATGAGCCCTAATTTTGTTTAATAACCTCTTGTGTGGCACCCAATCGAATGCCTTCTGAAAATCCAAATACACCACATCCACTGGTTCCCCCTTATCTATTCTGCTAGTTACAACCTCAAAAAACTCTAACAGATTCGTCAAACACGATTTCCCTTTCATAAATCCGTGTTGACTCTGCCCAATCCTATTATTATTTTCTAAGTGCCCTGTTACCACACCCTTAATAATAGATTCTAGCATTTTCCCTACTACTGATGTCAGGCTAACTAGGCTGTTGTTCCCCATTTTCTCTCCTTTCTTAAATAGTGGGGTTACATTTGCTACCTTCCAATGCGCAGGAACTGTTCTAGAATCTATGGAATTTTGGAAAATGGCAATCCACTATCTCTATAGCCACCTCTTTCAAATCCCTAGGATGTAGGCCATCAGGTCCAGGGGATTTATCGGCTTTCAGTCCCATTAATTTATCCAGTACTAATACTAATTTCTTTCAGTTTCTCATTCTCACTAGACCCTTGGTTCTCCACTATTTCCGGGAAGATTTTTGTGTCTCCTTCCATGAAGACAGGCACAAAGGGCTGGATTTTAACTGCCGAGACGAGTTGGGGGTGGGACTGCTGCCTTCCAGATTCTAGTCCCGCCCCCAGCGATGTCTGACGAACAGACGCTATTTTCCCGATTGGCCTTGTTAAGCCCGCCCTGCGGACTTGCCGGTCAATTAAGGGAAAGCCGGTGTCAGATGACGTCAGTTGATGACACTTCATCTGCTGGCTTTCTTAAAGTGATATGAGCCTTTTATTTTTGACAGATGATCTGTCAGTGTTTGACAGCATTGAGGTGCTGTCAAACACTGTACAAAGGTGAGCCCCTGCATCCAGGCTCTCCAATGACTCTCTCCTTAGGATAAAACAGATGGCAGCTGTAGGTGAGGGTTCAGAAATGATCCGTCACGTCTCCCAATGAGGTGAGGCCACACAAACACTTCAAAGCTTGTCACCTACAGAAAAATCTAAACAAATTAAAAATGACTTTCCCAGCATTTCCTTACCTCTGATACTCACCAGTGTCCCATTGCATCCTTCACCACCACTTCTGCAGCTGTCACCTATACACAAACATAACAGCAGACCCACAGCATGCATCACTTAACCTGGCGGGGTTCCCCGGCATTGGGAAGCCCGCAGCAGAAGTCTCAAACTGGAAAAAGCCTCATAACTGCCTGATAACTACCTGTTAACAGGCAGTTAAGTGGCTATAATTCTCTTCCTGCCACTAGGAGTCGGGTCCCTGCGCAAATCGGGGACCCAACTCCCGGGAAAATTGGTTGGAGACGGGTTGGGAGCGGGTTTGGGACCCGCTCCCATTTTTTTGATTTTCCCAGCAGTCCCGCCTCCTCAGGGCTGGCAAAATCCAACCCAGAGTATTTGTTTAATTTCTCTGCCATTTCCTTATTCCCCATTATAATTTATCCTGTCTCAGCCTGTAAGGGACCCATGTTTACTTTTGCTAATCTTTTCCTTTTTACATACCTATAGAAGCTTTTACAGTCTGTTTCTATGTCACTCGCTAGTTTACTCTCATTCTATTTTCCCTTTCTTTATCAATTTCTTGGTCCTCCTGTGCTGAATTCTAAAATCTTCCCAATCCTCAGGCTTACTACTCTTTTTGGCAACATTAGAAGCCTCTTCCTTTGATCTAATACTATCTTTAACTTCTCTTGTTAGCCACGGTTGGACCACTTTTCCTGTGGGGTTTTTGTGCCTTAAAGGAATGTATATTTGTTGTAAATTATCTATTAATTCTTTAAATGTTAGCCATTGCTTCTCTACCATCATACCTTTCAAATGTAGTTTCCCAATCTACCTTAGCCAACTCGCCCCTCATAGCTTGCTTTGTTTAGATTTAAGATCCTAGTTTCAGATTTAACTAAATCACTTTCAAACTCAATATAAAATTCTATCATATTATGGTCACTCTTCCCTAAAGGCCTCTTTACTACAAGGTTATTAATTAACCCTTTCTCGTTGCACAATACTGGATCTAAAATAGCTTATTCCCCAGTTGGTTCCTCAACATACTGATCTAGTAAACTATCTTGCATACATCCCATGAATTCATCCTCCACACTATTACTGCAAATTTGGTTTGCCCAGTCTGTATGTAGATTAAAGTCCCCCATGATTACTGTATTACCCTTGTTACATGCACTTCTAATTTCCTGATTTATACTCTGCACTACATTACAACAACTGTTTGGGGGCCTATAAACAACTCCGACCAATGTTTTCTGCACTTGCTGTTTCTTAGCTCCGCCCAAACTGATTCTACTTCTTGATTTTCAGAGCTAAGACCCTTTCTCTCTACTGTCTTTATCCCATCCTTTATTATCAGGGCTACCCCTCCTCCTTTTTCATTTTGTCGATCTCTTCTAAGCCACTGAGCCATCTGAGTAGTATCTAGTGCCTGATATTTTTACATAATATACATTTTTACATTGTTTTTGAGTATCTTATTCAGTCTTTGTGAGATCACACTGCTGTGATAACTGACAACACAAATAATCTCTTTGATATGTAATGATGTTTACAGTAGGCTCTTAATCCCTTATGACATTAGCAATGTATGGTTTAATGATGTTTAATTAACTGATCACAATATAAGTACATTAGGAAATGCAGTTATGAAAAGCTAAATGAGTGGTTCAATTTTGTTGTTCTGTACTCAACTAGAGACCACTCCCTATCAGAAATTCATAAATGTTGGCTAAATTGCAGAATTTACCATCCATTATTTATTGTATAGTAATGGAAGGATAGAAATGAAGATGTCCTTACTAGCATCGTTCAGTCTTCTTCTGCTCTCATGTCATATACTTTCATACTGTTAGTGAAAGCCAGCAATGGGAACTATCTGTGTAGATGAGTGACGTCATGATGTCTTCTCCAGTCATAAAGAAAGGAAATAACTTCCATTTATAAAGCACCTTTAATGACCTCAGGACATCTCAAAGTGCTTTTCAGACAATCAAGTACTTTTGAAGTCTAGTCACTGTTATAATGTTGGAAACGCGGCAGCTAATTTGCACACAGCAAGGTTCCACAAACAGCAATGAGATAATGACCAGATAATCCGTTTTACTAGTGACGTTGATTGAAGGATAAATATTGGGCAGGACACCGGGGAGAACTCCTCAGCTCTTCATCAAATCGTGGCATGATACCTTTTACATCTACCGGAGAAGGCAGATGGAGACTCAGTTTAACATCTCCTCTGAAAGATGTCAACTCTGACAGTGCATTACTCTCTCAGCACTGCACTAAGGCGCCAGTCTATATCATGTGCTCAAATATCTGGAGTGGGACTTGAAATCACAACCTTCTGACTCACAGGTGACAATGCTACCACTGAGTCAAGGAAACAGGATAGAGTTTTGAGAAACACACTCAATGTACAATATCGCTGGAGTGGAGATTCTGTATATATTATTTATTACCAGCCTGCTCCTGACAAGCAGTTTGAAAGCAAAAACCAAGGAAATAAGGGAGAGCTCAGAAACTCAGTGGGCACGTCAGTATCTCCACTTATAACATTAAAGGTTGTGTGGCAATTTAATGGAGTATTGTTCTCCATTAACTGCAGAGAATTAAGCGTATAAATCATTTTATCAATTTGCTCGATTATTTTAAGAAGTAAACGAATGAATCTCCCATTGTTCAAAGATCCTGGTGTGTGGAGGCAATGGCCAGGCAGTAAAGTGTGGAGGCTGCGGTCAGGCTGCATGTAGAGTTGGCCTAGGAGTTGAAAATGTACTAGGACAGATGGTTTGTAGTAGCATTAGGCCAGGCACTGAGGAGGGACCACAGGTACCTGATGGAGAGTTGTTAGGCAACAGCAAAAATGAGATTGGGATGCCAATTTAACAATGAATTTATTGATTTCAGTGTGCAATGTATTATTCATTTAGAAATAGCAGCAACATTTAGGTACTAAATAATGTGATATCTAACTGTCTAATTTTAATAGTGGATAGTCACAAAGCTCTCATAGCAGCTATGTTGCGATTGGTTCAGTGACAAAAATGACCAGCCAGGAGTGACATCGTAGAAAAGTTTTGATAAAATGGGGGTGATTTTTGAGTTAAAAATGGGGCCATAGCGGGACCAAAAATCAAGCAGTGGGTAGTTGTGACAACTTATCGCAGCGTTCCCATCTGTCCCAATTTCCAGGTGGACCAACATCTTGGCAGTCAGAGCTCCTATCAGAAACAAACAGGAGCCTCATACATGTAGGCAAATCAGGGTCAAATGATGCAGTTAAGACCCCAACGTCATGTTCTTCTCAGCCCGCCAGACTACCGTCCGTTCCTGCTCTTGCCCATCAATCATGGCCGATACAAGTCAGGAAGTGGCCATTTCCAGTCAAACTTAAAGAGATCTTCAGCTGTTGTCGGGGAAAGATACTGGGAAGCTGGACAGAGCTTTTGGAGACATGTTTATGGCTGTCACTTACGCATTTTGAACCTCAAGGCTTTCAAATTTAATATATTTGTTTCTGTAGCACATGTTGCTTGCTGCTCCAAAGTCCCGCTTTTTATTTTTCTTGATATTAGTACCCCTCCCCTTCTTCTTAGGCAGTCCCTCGGAACCGAGGATGACTTGCTTCCACATTAAAAATGAGTTCTCAGGTGACTGATGAGTCCAATGCGGGACCTACAGTCTCTGTCACAGGTGGGGCAGATGGTGGTTGAAGGGGGCGGCTGGGTGGGGTGCTTGGGTTGACGTGCGCTCCTTCTGCTGTTCGCGCTTGGCTTCCACTTGCTCCCAGCGAAGAGACTCGAGGTGTTCAGCGCCTTCCTGGATGCTTCTCCTCCACTTTGTGCAGTCTTGGGCCAGGGATTCCCAGGTGTCGGTGGGGATGTTACACTTTTTCAAGGAGGCTTTGAGGGTGTCCTTGAAGCGTTTCCTCTGCCCACCTGGGGCTCTCCTGCCGGGCCAGAGCTCTGAGTAGAGTGCCTGTTTTGGGAGTCTCGTATCGGACATGCGGACAATGTGACCCATCCATCAGAGCTGATCGAGCGTGGTCAAAGCTTCGATGCTGGGGATGTTGGCCTGAGCAAGAACACTGACGTTGGAAGCTGGACAGAGCTTTTGGAGACATGTTTATGGCTGTCACTTGTGCATTTTGAACCTCAAAGGCTTTCAAATTTAATGTACCTGTACTTGTTTCTGTAGACTCTGCACATGTGTTGCTTGCTGCTCCAAAGTCCTGCTTTTTATTTTTCTTGATATTAGTACCCCTCCCCTTTAAGGTGCTGCTGTAAGCCCTTCACATATACCCGATTTCCTGCCTCCAGATAGAGCTGTCTATTGGGGAGCACATACCGTTAGCAGCTCACAACCGTGTTACAATAAGGACCCGTGACCAAAATCAATCGAGTCCACTGCTGACCCTTCTGGGCAACCACTGTATACACTCTGCCCACCGTCCGCACAAACATTGGGCAACATCAAAATCATTCCCAGTGTGATTGGTTCCATCACAAAAATATCCAGTTAGAAAGGAGACTATAGTCACCAATCAAAAGCAGTAAAAGCACTATATTTAAAAGAGCCTGCAGTGAACCAATCAGAAAACTCATGGATGACAGGGCAGACTCAAAACTGCTAAATAAATAGATATGACAGTTTGCGCAATTTGACAATATCATGTCCAAAAGATTTTGGGCTGGAAATTGCGGTCGGAGGCTTGCCGCCCGTGTACGCCGCCAAACCGCAAGAAAACTCTGTACTTACTTGATGGCTTCGGACTCTTGCGGTCTTGGGCCTGCAGGCATACGCCCGCATAAAGGCCCCGTAGCCCAGGGGCGCATGTGGTCCCTGGGATCACGTGGGCCGGGCCATCCAATGACAGAGAGTGATTCCTATTATGCTTATAGGGATTCCATTTACATACGGAATCCCCATAAGCATAATAGAAATCCGCTAAAAACACTGAAATAAAAATAAATGATCACAGGTTCAAAATTAATTAAAATACCATTTAATTAAACATTTAAAATAAAAATGTAATTTAAACATTTTTGACCTAAACTAATTTTAAATGTAAGTGAATGTTTAAATCATTATTTTAACACTTATTTAAACCCTTACGCTGGTAAAAGTAGGGTTTGGTGGGTATTCGCTGGGCACTAGTTGGGCAAATAGCCCAGCCCTGCACCAGCGGAAGTGAATTTCCAGCGGATGGGTACGATCTGTCAAGGTGAAACTTGACAGATCGCAAGTTCCGGGTTTTTGCGCATGCGCATCGCAGGCGGAGACCTGGAACTTGTGGGGGCACTTACGACGGCGTACACTGTCATCGGCCCCATAAAATCCGGGCCATAATTTCATGTAACTACAGAAATGTACTATGTATGTAAAAGATCATTTTATGTATTTCACTTTTTCCAATTATTTTTAAATATTTGTGGAAGAAGTATTTAACTTTTAGATTACAGGGAGTCATGTTAATGCTGTTGCAATGCAAAATCGTCTCCTGGTTAATGAATGTTCTATATACAATTGAAAAACTGCTTTACAGATGTCCCTGATGTCTGCTTTGAATTGGGTCACGATCTGTTGTCAAGGACAGTCAAAATCACTATTCTCTATAATTGTCCCCTGTGACTCAGCGCCTCGATAGAGTGCAATTGCTTGATATCCCCTTAATATTATTCATTTTATCTCATTAATTTTGTTTTTACATATACAAACAGAAGCATGTGTATTCTACAAAGTCTCTTGATTTGGGTTACTGAGTTTTCTCATGGATCATGTAAATCTGCAGATTAATAATCTGATTGCTTTTGTGAAATGCCAATCTGGCATCTAATGTCCGATAGCTTTTGCTGTGCAATATCTTTCGGATAAATTACCACGTTCTGTGTTTCAATTTGGATTTTGCCACTTTAAAAATGTTATTGCACCTTGTGTCTTTCGTTATTTTAAAATGTAATTAACATGCTGCAGAATTCATGAAGTGGCTACTGGGAAGGAGGGATCTGCTGCCACATGCTTGCTGTGAAGTCTAACATCGAGCTTAGTATGTCTTAAACTCACATATATCTGGGACAGCACATCCATAAGTGATGGCACTGTTTTAATAAATCTTCATTATTCCCTCCTTGTATGATTCGTAATGCATGTTACATGCAAAGGGATATAGATAGACTAAGTGAGTGGGCAGTAAGGTGGCAGATGGAGTATAATGGAGGGAAATGTGAGGTTATTCACTTTGGTAGGAAGAATAGAAAAACAGAATGGCCCAGAAATTCGGGTCTCCACGGGTGAGTACGCATGGGGTACTCACCCGTAAGCCCAATGGAGAGCTTGGACCTGGGAGAAAGCAGAGGCGCGACCGGCGGCAGTTAAAAGCGGCGGCAGCGAACGAGGCCCGACCAGAGAGCTTCGACCTGGGAGAGAGCAGAGGCGCGACCAGCGGCAGTTAAAAGCGGCAGCAGCGAACGAGGCCTGACCAGAGAGTTTGGACCTGGGAGAGAGCAGAGGCGCGACCGGCGGCAGTTAAAAGCGGCGGCAGCGAACGAGGCCCGACCAGAGAGCTTGGACCTGGGAGAGAGCAGAGGCGCGACCGGCAGCAGTTAAAAGCGGCGGCAGTGAACGAGGCCTGACCAGAGAGCTTGGACCTGGGGGAGAGCAGAGGCGTGACCGGCGGCAGTTAAAAGCGGCGGCAGCAAAAGAGGCACGCCAATTCAACAGCAGAGGAGAGAGGTAAAAAGTAATCCAAGTGTGACGTCACCAGGAAGCAGGTAAGTGATTGGTTGGTGAGTATTTCTTTTATTACAAGATTAAATTCTGCGGCTTATATTTTCTTGGGTCTCTGTGGTGTAGTGGGGACAGTTGGTAAATAAGCGCCCTAGAGTATATCTTTAACTGGTGGTATTGAATTAATTTAAATTAATTAAAGGGGTAAGTCATGCCAGGAGAGCCCAGCCCTGTGTTATGCTCCTCTTGCTCTATGTGGGAATTCAGGGACGCTGCCAGTGTCCCTGATGACCACATGTGCCAGAAATGCATCCAGCTGCAGCTACTAACGGGCCGTATTGAGGCACTGGAGCTGCGGATGGATGGGTTGTGGAGCATTCACAATGCTGAGCGGGTCGTGGATTACACGTATGATGAGTTGGTCACGCCGCAGGGTAGGGCTGCACAGGCAGAAGGGAAATGGGTGACCACCAGGCGGAGCAGGAGAAGCAGGCAGGTAGTGCAGGGGACCCCTGTGGCCACCCCCCTGTCAAACAGGTATACCAATTTGGATACTGTTGAGGGGGATGACTCACCAGAGGAAGGCAGCAGCAGCCAACTTCCTGGCACCGGGGGTGCTTCTGCTGCTCAGGAAGGGAGGAAAAAGAGTAGGAGAGCAATAGTGGTAGGGGATTCTATCGTAAGGGGAACAGATAGACGGTTCTGTGGCCGTAGACGTGACTCCAGGATGGTTTGTTGCCTCCCTGGTGCCAGGGTCAAGGATGTCACTGAATGGCTGCAGGGCATTCTGAAGGGGGAGGGTGAACAGGCAGAGGTCGTGGTTCACATTGGGACCAACGACATAGGTAGGAAGAGGGATGAGGTCCTGCAACAAGAATTTAGGGAGCTAGGTAGCAGATTAAAGAGCAGGACCTCAAAGGTTGTAATCTCTGGATTACTCCCAGTGCCACGTGCTGGTGAGTATAGGAATAGGAGAATAGAGCAGATGAATGCGTGGCTAAAGAGTTGGTGCAGGAGGGAGGGCTTTAGTTTCCTGGATCACTGGGCCTGCTTCTGGGAAAGGTGGGACTTGTACAAGTCGGACGGATTGCACCTGAACCAGAGCGGGACAAATATCCTTGCGGGGAGGTTTGCTAGCAATGTTCGGGGGGGTTTAAACTAAAATGGCAGGGGGTTGGGAACCTGAGCAGGGAGACAGAGGAAAGGAAAACAGGGATAAAAGCAAAAGATAGGAAGGAGAAAAACAAAAGTGGCAGTCAGAGAAATCAACGGTTTAAATCAAACGTGGCCACAGTAAATAATAATTCTAATAGGTCTAAGAGCGTTAAAAAAACAAGCCTGAAGGCATTGTGTCTTAATGCGAGGAGCATTTGAAATAAGGTGGATGAATTGGCTGCGCAAATAGAGGTAAAGAAATATGATTTGGTTGGGATTACAGAAACGTGGCTCAAGGATGGCCAAGACTGGGAACTCAACATCCAGGGGTATTCGATATTCAGGAAAGATAGGCAAAAAGGAAAGGGAGGTGGGGTCTGAATTTGGATGATCAGCCATGATCACATTGAATGGCGGAGCAGGCTCAAAGGGCCGAATGGCCTACTCCTGCTCCTATCTTCTATGTTTCTATGTTTCTAAGTGCCGGTTTCCCGCGCTTGCACAGTGCATGCACGAAAGAAGGGGTTCAGAGGTCGAACGCGTGCGCAGGAGAGGCTGCACGTGCGCATCGAACTTACGTTTTTTTTGCAGGTTTCCCCGGGAGGGTAAGTCTCCAGAAGTTAGACATGTAAAAAGCAGTCACAAGGCCTGCTTTTTACAAGGTAGGTGGTGAATTAATTAAAATTAAAACAGTAAGCTTATTTTTAGCCCCATTAGAAAATGTAATTAATTTTTTCAAAAATTTAAATTATTGTTTAAAATAGTTATTTCATGTCATTTATAGTTTATTTTAAAAATGTGATTTTTAAAACATTTATTTGAAGATTTAGTGATGTTTTAGGGCTTGTAGTATTTATAGGTTTGACAGGTCTGTCAAACTTATGAATGAAGCATTCCCTGCTACCATTGGCTCTCCATGGCCCACGTGATCCCAGGGGGCACATCAAACTAACTGCACCCCTGGGATACACAAGCCGGCAGTTGGAGGAGGCCCAGGATCGCAATTCCACAGGGGCCCACAGCTCAACGGCCGGCACGCAAGGTAAGTGCAGGTCGGAGGCTTGCACCCGCGGGAAGCCTTCGACCCAAATTTCTGGGCCAATATTTTTTAAATGGTGAGAAACTTTCAAATGTTGGTGTTCAGAGAGATTTGGGTGTCCTTGTGCAAGAAACACAGAAAGCTAGCATGCAGGTACAGCAAGCAATAAGGAAAGCAAATGGCATGTTGGCCTTTATTGCAAGGGGGTCGGAGTATAAGAGTAAGGAAGTCTTGCTACAAGTGTACAGTGAGACCACACCTAGAGTACTGTGTACAGTTTTAGTCTCCTTACCTAAGGAAGGATATACTTGCCTTGGAGGCGGTGCAACGAAGGTTCACTAAATTGATTCCTCGGATGAGAGGGCTGTCCTCTTATGAGAGAAGTGTGTAGAATGGACCTATGCTCGCTGGAGTTTAGAAGAATGAGAAGTGATCTCATTGAAACATACAAGATTCTGAAGGGGATTGACAGGGTACATGCTGAGAGGTTGTTTCCCCTGACTGGAGTGTCTAGAACTAGGAGACATAGGGCAGGATTTTCATTGGGCCGTGGAGGCGGGATTGGAGGCGTGTGGGGGGTTAAAATCCCGAAATCAGAGGGGCACAAACCCATCCCGCCCCCAACCCGCCTCCATGCCAGTTTCAAAGGAGGTAGGTACCCGACCCGTACTGGGACCCGCCTCCCCGAGGTGGGAAGGGGATTAGTGCCAATTAACTGCCTGTTAACAGGTAGTTAACAGGCAGTTTTTAGCCTAATCCCTATTTTCATTGGTGAAATGTGGGATTTCCAACGGCTCTAAACCACGCCAAGTTAGCGAGGCAGGCCGTCGGGATGACGGGCTTGGAAGGGTCAAGATGTCCGGTGTTCAGGTGAGTAGATTCAAGGCTGAGGTAGATAGATTTTTGGACTCTAGGGCAATTGAGGGATTAGGGGAATTGAGGGATATGGAGGTCGGGTGGGAAAGTGGAGTTGAGTTCGATGATCAGCCATAATCTTATTGAATGGCGGAGCAGGCTCGAGGGGCCGTACGGCCTACTCCTGTTCCTATTTCTTATGTTCAGCCCATATTTAATGTATACATGCTCATTTGTCATTGTTTTCAATGGCAATTGTATCTCTCTTTTTCCCAATGTTATTTCTTGAATCAAGATTACAATTGTGTGCCTTTCCTCCTGACCTGACAATTCTCACGTACAAATACACTGAACAAAATCCCAACTGTGGAGAATTTGTGAAGCCAAAATGAATCCTCTTTAAATCGGAACATTAAAGATGTGATTTGCCATTGTGCAATTAGATGATTTTTAATTTGAGGGTGCAAGTTTAGTATCTTCAAAATGTATTTAGTGTGTCTATTAACTGCTCCTATTAAATCATTAAAATATATAAAGGATTATGGGCTTTGTATAAAATGTACAATTCTTTTAATATATTTATTATGTACCAAACATTTAACTTTGACTGATGTTACAGTTAATCTCTTCTTGACACCAATATAGTTTCCCCCCCCCAATAGAGAATATCAAGAAGCCATACAGCATAATTTCTACATTCAGCTTGTTGTGTTATCCATGTTACATAGCAGAACTGAAAAATATATATAAATATATGTAAAGATATAAGTGAGCTGGGGGTAGACTACCCACACATTGTAATGGAAGATTATGCTGGATAGGGCGAGATGAAGTAGGGTGGGAGGAGGCTCGCGTGGAGCATAAACACTGGCACGGACCAGTTGGGCCAAATGGCCCGTTCCTGCGCTGTAAATTCTATGGCCCAGAAATTCGTGTCCCAACGCGTGAGTACGGATGGAGTACTCACGCGTGGACCCGATGGAAGTGCTGGAATCTTGCATGCACTACGCATACGTGGGAAACCGGCACTTCCCATCCTCTAAACCAAGGGGTCGAACGCGTGCGCGCGGGAGTCTGCGCGTGCGCGTTGAACTTCCTTTTTTTTTACAGGTTTTAACGTGCGGGTAAGTCTGTACATTTTGGAAATGTAAAAAGCAGCCGTAAGGACTTCATTTTCAAAGGTAAGTGGTCAATTATTTAAAATTAAAACATTTTTTCCACAGGTTTTTTACTTTTAAATACTTTAAAGCAAGGTAAGTTTATTTTTAGCCCCGTTTTTTAATAAAATTATTTTTTTCAAAAATTTAAATTTTTGTTTAAAATAGTTATTTAATGTCATTTATAGTTTATTTACAAAGTGTGATGTTTTTTAAAAAATTTATTTGAAGGTAAAGTACAGTTTTACAGCCTCAGCATTTATACGTTTTGACAGGACGATCTGTCAAGACTTATGAATGGAGCATTCCCTGCTCCGATTGGCTGCCTGTTGCTCACGTGATCCCAGGGGACGCATCGCACTAACTACGCCCCTGGGACACGCCAGCATAGCGCGCCAGCCTCTGGGACAGGCCTCGGAGAGGAATTCCACGCAGGCCAAGAGGTCAACTGCCGGCGCGCTAGGTAAGTGTAGGTCGGGGGCTTGCACCCGCGGGAAGCCCCCGACCCGAATTTCTGGGCCTATGTAATTCTCTAACATAAATGATCCACCCACTCAAGTCAAAATTAACCACGTTCTTTTCATGGATCACCCACTCTAACTTGGACAAACGTTGTTTGTCCTACAGCAGTGTAAAAGAGAGAAGTGTAGATTGCTCACTAGGTGCTGCAACATAGAATTCAGAAGCAAAGCTGGATCAGAGCAGTGGGCAAATAGCTGCACAGATGAATCTGGAGATGAAAAAAAACTGATAAAGGAGAACATAAAAAGAAGGAATAGATTTAAGAGACTAGAAGGGATTTTTCTTTAAAGAGAGGGAGGCAGTGACACATACAGACGGGAATGTAAGGAGGACTGGCGAGATTAAAAAATGAGCTGAAAAATGGCGACCATAGCCACTGTTTCAGTTCATGGAGAACAACAGGTTGATGTTGACTGATATAAAATATTCCTTTGTGTTTTTAAGGTAATAATCTAATAATTGCATCATTGCAGAACTTTACAAGTGATCTGATCATCTTCTGGTGTGAGAAATCAGACACTAATGATGCAGAGTGTTGACTTGCAAAAGCAAGAAGGAACTATGCCTGAAATGCAGACGTCTATCTTTAGTTTTTAGACGCTTCCTGAAATGTTGCCTCAGTGTATAGAAGCTACAAGATTTTCTCCCATCAGCAAGTAACATGTGTCCTAATATCACTTCATCAAAAATCAGGTAGTAAAATGCCACTTTTGGTTTTATGATATAACATACAATTTCTGGTTTAAATGACCCTGCTGTCCATTTGAAAGTTTAGTAAGTGATACTTCTTTCTAACCACAGTACACAGGCATATGAACACCTTTAAAAGGGTAAGGTATTGTTATTTTCCTCTATAACTCTACGTATTCACAGACTAGATCTGACAAATGGCCTCCTTTTGTACTGTAAGCTTCTACAGTATTACAAGGATAACAAAGTCTAGTGTGTGATTCAAAGCAATAACACATCACACACCTCGATTCCATTCTCACAGTTTCTCCATCTCCGTCACATCTGTTCTGACGATGCCACCTTTAATACTAGTGCTTCCGATATGTCTTCCTTTTTCCTCAACCGAGG
This sequence comes from Somniosus microcephalus, assembly GCF_052327205.1. Lineage (NCBI taxonomy): Eukaryota > Metazoa > Chordata > Chondrichthyes > Squaliformes > Somniosidae > Somniosus > Somniosus microcephalus. The sequence continues at coordinate 341,256,169 of NC_140989.1, forward strand.
ATTTCCCTCTACCGTGGTTGACAGGGCACTCGACTGCATCCATTCCATTTCCCGCACTTCTGCTCTCACCCCTACCCCTTCCCCTCCCTCCCAGAACCATGATAAGGTTCCCCTTGTCCTCAGCTTTCATCCCACCAGCCTCCACATTCAACAGATCATCCTCTGCCATTTCCGCCACCTCCAGCGTGATCCCTCCACCAAACACATCTTCCCCTCCCCTCCCCTTTCAGCATTCTGAAGGGACCGCTCCCTCCGCGACACCCTGGTCCTCTCATCAATCACCCCAACACCCCCTGCCCTTCCCACAGAACCTTCCGTGCAAGCGCAGGAGATGCAACACCTGCCCTTTTACCTCCTCCCTTCCCACTGTACAGGATGTCAAACACTCCTCCCAGGTGAAACAGCGATTTACTTGTACTTCTTGCAATTTAGTATACTGTATTCGCTGCTCACGATGCGGTCTCCTCTACATTGGGGAGACCAAACGCAGACACAGATTGGGTGACCACTTTGCGGAACATCTCCATTCAGTCCGTAAGCGTGACTCCGAGCTTCTGGTCGCCTGTCACTTTAATCCTCCACTCCATTCCCACTGACCTCTCTGTCCTCGGCCACTTACATTGTTCCAATGAAGCTCAATGTAAGCTTGAGGAACAGCACCTCATCTTTCGATTAGGCACTTTACAGCCTCTGGACTCAACATCGAGTTCAACAATTTCAGACCATAACTTCTGTCTGCCCCTATCTTTTCAGATGGCAGCTGTTGCTGATTCTGCTATACCCATTCACCCCTCTTCTAGATCCATCTTTTGTTTCTTTACTTGTCCCATTACCATCTCCTTTTGCTTTGTACAATCATACCTTTTGTCATTTAATCTCTCCTGCCTTCCACCCTATTTGTTCTTTCATCCCCTCCTCCTTTTCCCTGCCTCTGCACTGACGAAAGGTCATCGGCCTGAAACGTTAACTCAGTTTCTCTCTCCACAGATGCTGCCTGACCTAAATATTGCCAGCATTTTCTGTTTTTATTTCAGATTTCCAGCGCCCGCAGTATTTTGCTTTTGTAATAATACATCTTGTGTAGTTCATGACCTCATCTCAACTTCCATGCGTTAATGCTTTGTAACATGCTCTACTGTGTGTTATTCTATGTATATTAAATTAAACTTTGTGTAATATGTTTTAAAACAATATATAAAACGGTCAAGAAATGAACTATTTGTTTAACAATGAAAATTAAAACATCTGGCACAAGCCAACATAAAGTGTTCTCTAGAACTTTCCTTCTGTTTCAAGTTTATTTTTTATTAAATTTTGCTCATGAATTGGTGCGTTTGGATTAATACGAGACAATGTTTAACTTTACAGGAACACAAAGGGCACTAGTGTATGCTGTGCCAGGAGGGGACCTTCAGGCACAAGGGTGACAGTGGGAGGGCCGACATACAGTAAAACCTGATTGCCCCAGATATCACTGAAATTTGTCAGGAGACATACAGCAGTACAGATACGTAGGGCTTCTATTCCCTTTTGAGTTTGGAAGGTTGAGGGGAGATCTAATTGATGTGTTTAAAATGATTAAGGGATTTGATAGGGTAGATACAGAGAAACTAATTCCTCTGGTGGGGGGAATCCAGAACAAGGGGGCATAATCCTAAAATTAGAGCTTGGCCATTTCGCTGTGAAATCAGATTAGCACTTTTTCACACAAAGGGTAGTGGAAATCTGGGAGTCGCTCCCCCAAAAGGTTGTGGATGCTGGGTTAATTGAAATTTTCAAGACTGAGATCAATAGATTTTTGTTGGGTAAGGGTATCAAGGGATATGGAGCAAAGGCGGGTAAATGAAGCTGAGATACAGATCAGCCATGATCTGATTGAATGGCGGAACTGGCTTACGGGGCTGAATGGCCTACTCCTGTTCCTATGTTCCCAGGTTACAGCCACAGAAGGGATTATTGCATTTAATTTATGCCAAGAATTAAAAAGGACACAAAGTTTGACATGGTGATCTAAATTTTAAACAGAATTTTCCCTTTAATCTTCAAGTGAAATGTCAGAATCTCTACACACAAAAGATGTTCAAACCAAGTTAAAGATTTGGAATGAGTTAGGGAGTTATTATACTGCAGATTTAAGCCAATACCTATCAATGGCTGGCAGACCTGACTTATATTTCTAGCTGCATCACTGGAGAGAGAAACAGAGTTAACGTTTCAGGTCGATGACCTTTCGTCAGAACTGGAAAAAGTTAGAGATGTAACAGATTTTAAGCAAGTACAGTGGCAGGGAATGGGGGGGAGGGGAGGAAAGAACAAAAGGGCAGGTCTGTGATAGGGTGGAAGGCAGGAGTGATTAAAAGACAAAAGGGATGATTGTACAAAGGAAAAGGAGATGGTAATGGAACAGGTAAAAAAAAATGAGTCTAGAAGCGGTGTAAATGGGAATGACAGAATCATCAACTGCTGCCAAGTGAAAAAATAGGGGCAGAGGTTATGGTCTGAAATTGTTGAACTCGATGTTGAGTCCAGAAGGCTGTAAAGTGCCTAATCGAAAGATGAGGTGCTGTTCCTCGAGCTTCCGTTGAGCTTCATTGGAACAATGTAAGTGGCCGAGGACAGAGAGGTCAGAGTGGGAATGGAGTGGAGGATTAAAGTAACAGGCGACTGGAAGCTCGGGGTCCCACTCACTTCAAAAAGTGCTTCATTGGCTGTAAAGTGCTTTGGGACATCCGGTGGTCGTGAAAGGCGCTATATAAATGCAAGTCTATCTTTCTATTGTCATTTAATCACTCCTGCCTTCCACCCTATCACAGGCCGTCCCTTTTGTTCTTTCCTCCTCTCCCCATTTCCCTGCCTCTGTACTTGCTTAAAATCTGTTACATCTCTAACTTTTTCCAGTTCTGACGAAAGGCCATCGACCTGAAACGCTAACTGTTTTTCTCTCTCCACAGATGCTGCCGGACCTGCTGAGTATTTCCAGCATTTTCTGTTTTCAGTTCAGATTGCCAGCATCCGCAGTATTTTGCTTTTATTTTTCTGGCTCCGGTGTTAATCTCTGGTCAGGAAACAATGGAATGCGGCATCCATCTTCAGACTTCCACTCAAATCAGATACTAATTAAAGTTTAATATCCCACCCTGTTGGTTCTTTGCTAACTTTAAACACGTTCAAATTGAACACTTAAAAGTTCTCAGATGAAATGTGAACATTTTAGACTTGGATTGGCGCATCTGCAGTTATACTGCAGCAGGTGTGAAGCTGAAGTGGTGTGAGCTTACCCCCTAGAAGTGGTCTCACACCTGATTGAAAGTGGTTTCAGGGTATGCATCAACACAAAATACAATTTTGGCAATATAATTCAGAAGTCTACCTGTAGGAGGCTGCCACACACTGGTTTCCGTCTCCCAAAATGTGTTGCATAAATTCTAAGTGTGCTTCAGGTGATTTGACACTCGAATTACACTACACAATTTACGATGATGAGAATCCATAACTGGTTTGCTTCAATGCTAATTCTGTATTTATAACAGTGGTTGGGTAGAAAAAAAATATATATATAAGCATTGCATTTCTGTGTTCTATACAACATATATATAGAACTTATAGGATTGTCTTGTTACTTTTATTGAGGTCAGAATAGTGGAAAATCTGTCTACGGAGAGGCTTATCAGTGCATTTACACTGTAGCTACTGGTCTGAGATAGTTCAGTATCCAGCTTGGTAGAACTGCATTTACATTGACTGCTTACTGCTTGGTAGGAACGGGAGTGGTCTTGTCCAGGAGAGAGCTGTGTACCTGCTTGTATATAAATGTGGGCAGTGCTCTCTCCCAGCAGTTACAAATGGAAATATTTATAAAGTGGGAGGAGAACATCCGAGTTCACAAAATATTATCATTGTGTGTGTGTGTGTGTGCGGGGGTCCACTGGAGCCTTTGAGCATGTTGTAAAAGCAGGTTTGACACTGCACTGGATTGACAGTCTATGCAGTATCAAACCGAAGCAGAGCGAGACAAGGATGGAGTCTCCCGTCGAGTCAACGGATGAGTCTCAGTTGTTGTGGGTGCACTGATGGGAGAAAAGCCCATTTCCTCAACGCACATATTGCATTGGAAATCCGATGAGGCGGGTAGATGAGTTGCCTTGCATGCCATGCGCTTGGCGGCCAAATCTTACAACCTCACAGCCTCAATTCATTCCAACTGACCCGGTAGACGTGATACCACCATGGTCTGCTGGTGACCGTGTCTTCCCAGGTACTGGGCTTTTTTCAAAGAGGCCAATATTGTGCACCTCCGCAAGTGTAAAGGTGATCGCTCACGCTGTGATAGCCACCGTGGAATTATGCTTCTATTGCCGGCAGGTAAAAATCCTTGCGTGCATCGCACTCTGCCAACCGTATGAACAACCAGTGGAAAAAATTCTCCCAGGAACATCCAATATGATTTTCTCAGCCCGTCACATCCGCGAAAAGTGTAGAGCGCCAGAACCCCTCCAGTGGGGCTCACTGTAGTTCATTCAGAAATTAGGTTAGGCTCTGACTCTAAATTTACACTGCTAAATTTAGCATTGGCAAAGCTGAAATTGCTTTGCAATGACACTAAACGGATGAGACGTTAAACCGAGGCCCCGCCTGCTCTCTCGGGTGGACGTAAAAGATCCCATGGCACTATTTCGAAGAGGAGTCGGGGAGTTATCCCCGGTGTCCTGGCCAATATTTATCCCTCAACCAACATCACTAATACAGATTATCTGGTCATTATCACATTGCTGTTTGTGGGACCTTGATGTGCGCAAATTGGCTGCCACGTTTCCCACATTACAACAGTGACTACACTTCAAAAGTACTTCATGTAAAGCACTTTGAGACGTCCAGTGGTCGTGAAAAGTGCTATGTAAATGCAAGTCTTTCTTTCTTTAAGTACAATAACATGGAAATGAATTGGCTCACATCGTACTGTAAAATTGGAAGTGAAATAATAGGATATCAAATATTATACTAGGGTATTACTGCTGTTACTTTGGAGCTATATGCTAATGTAAAATATTCAGCAAATAGTACTTAATATTAAGAAATAATGACACGGGGGACATGTGCGCTGGGAGTTCAGGAATAGAAGAGAAAACTGAAAAACTGGTTCAGCTCCTTTGCAGAAAAATTCTAACAGCAAGAATTTCTTTGTCCTACTTCTGTCAGGTACTAATCTACAGTAACTCTGTGATGGCAAGGTATCATAAGCCAAGCTACACAGAGAAGGAAAGAGGTTATGTTGCTAATCTGTTGTTTTAATAGATGGCAAAAGACAAGCGCGTTCTTCTAAATGGAATGGGATAATTATAGTGCTCCTGTTTGAGCCTGTGGCATCCTTGGTTCTCGTCACACAGGGACTACTAATGCACGCACACAATGCATCTTTTACAAGGATGGCCCAGAAACTACTGGAGCGACACATCTCATAGTGTGCAATGTGAATTAGATTTTTTTACCTCGCCCTTCAGATTGTATTTTTTTTGCATCTAAAAGTGCTAGAAATTCGAATTGATAATGGCATGGCAAGGTCAACTGTGCATCTGGGACCTTCTGAACATCGGGTCCAATGGTCTATCTCCACAACTAATGAAATTTAAGAATAAAGAAAGAAACTGAGCGAACAACAGAGCAGGAAATAGAACGAATTAGGTCGAATTAGATATAGAAAGAGAAATAAAGTGAGAGGAAGAAAGAGAGTGGATGAATAGAAAGAGAAAAAAGCAACAGAAAGGAAAAGAAAAAACATTTTAAAATGTAAAATTGAAAAGAATTCCAACAACAATTTACTACCTGCGGGTGTGATACTCCACAGTTTCAATTGTTCCCTTTCAGGGCCTCCAAGCTTGCGTGGCATGTCAGGACCAGAAATCACATCATTAACAGGTTCCTTACGACATGAGATATCAGCCTTAAATAGTTGCGGTGAGATTCATTTGTATTAACGGCGTAAATCCAGCAATTTCATGACACAACATTGGGGAGCCTCACGGCAAGATGGTAATTTTTGGGGGTTTTGGCGTGGCTAACGGCGCAAATCGTCCAGCAATTTGTGGCGAATCAGATCTTACATCATATCTCTTCCTCACCACAAATTGCTGGGATTTTTTTTTACGCACTAATAATGGCGGGCACCGTGAACTCGCCATCATCTTTCCAGCAATCTCTGGGCCATTATGGGTTCATTGTGTACATCTGTTGCTAATTCTACCCCATTCTATTATTCACAATATGAAATATAAGCAATTTATTCCAGGCTTCCTCCCCACATCCCACAAGGGTTCCTATTGCTTTCCAGTGTCTTCTCCACTGAATGATTTGGAGGGGCAGCTAGTTTTATTATATTTTGCAGCATGTGGTGAATGACAAAAAAAAACTAACCAGGAACGGTGCTATTCCAATGTCTGTGAATTATAAAAAGGGAAAATAGCACTGTGTTGTGTGGCAGCTTTTACTAGTCAGTCAGTCATTCAATGTGCAAATTGTAATCCTGCGCGTTTTTCACAATTTTTATTCAATAAATCTACTAATTGCATAATTTGCGTGAACAACTGGAACGAGAACGCTTGGAATATTGCACCAGATGTACCTTTACTGGAGGCTCGACCACTTTGGATCGATGCCTGCTTGATGAATACACTTTACGTTGCTGCTGCTGTCGACGTGATTCCCATGCCCGATTGTCTAATGTTAAGAATAAATGGTCGTATCTTGGCTTTACCATGAGGATGTTTCGGAGAGAGAACCCCTCCCCCGAAGACAGCGATCCCTGAAAATGACACGGGCTGGGAATTTCACTATTTGGAAGTTCCAGTGTTGGGAATCTCGGCAGCGGTGTGACTGAGCAACACCGTTAGCTCCAGTGGGTCTTACCTGCCTGCGGCTGCCCGCGATTGCAAATCCGGCGTCCACTTACCTCCACGAAATAAAAGCAAGGCAGCAGAGTAACGCTGTCTTTCGTTAGCCTCCCTTTCTGCCTCTCCTTAGAAGACATGTCGGATCTTCAGCTCTTTTCCCCCACACACACGCGCCGCCGATTGGTCCAATCGATTGGTCCAAGTTCTGCTCTCGTCTGCAGAACGTCGCTGGCTCGCCGCTTACATTCCCGAGCGTTGCCTGTGGATCAATCAAACTCGCTCTTTCCCCGCAAACCAAGTGCCCGTATATTCAGGCTGTGCAGAAACAGGGGAGGGGGTGGAGGGGAGAGGAAGAGAAAATAAATAGCAGGTCGCAGCAGAGATAAAGCAGTGTGGTCAAAGGGGACTGTCTGCACATTGCCACATTTCTATTACTTGTCCTGTTTCTGCCTATCGGTGACTGCCGTGTCCCCCTGCAGCGTTAATATGCTCCAATTATTTAAACCTGCATATTAAATCCCAGAGTTTGGTACACAGGGACGGCGCGTCACTAAACGGCTCAGTAGCGGTGGCATATTACTACTGTGAGAGGTTTTAAAGGCACACACACACACACGCCTCACACCACCAGATATCAAGGATACAGGACTGTTGGAGAGAGTCAAGTTGTTTCAACAACAAAAATAACAAGAACGTGCATTAATATAGCACCTTTGAACGTCCCAAGGCGCTTCACTGGAGCGATTATCAGACAACATTTGGCTCTTTTCATTAGCCCGGGAGGTGGCCACGCATCTCAACACATCATCAATAAAGTCAGGTAGATAAAAAAACAAACAGATGAACCGGGTTTAACCGCGGGCACCACGTCCCTTCAACTAATTCGGCCCCACATGTTGTCAGCTCTTCCCCTTTCAAGTGTGTTTTGATACAATAAGTGCTCTCGCTGGGCAATCCGTACATTTTAAATCAAGCGCTTTCAAGATACATCATATATATACTTTATTACACCCAATTAATAGATGTCAAACTCAAGTTTTCGGGCCCACGCGGGTTTCTTTTTCGTGTAGTTAATATCACTCACACGATATCTATTTTTAACACTTTCGTGACACACATGGGCTCCAGTGAAAGCAGTATAAAAAGGAGCAACTCAATTGTTTCAGCGAATATATAGAACATTGGCGTCCAGTAATCATATATTGCAAATATTTAATGCTGCCATGCCTCTATTATTGTTCATATATATATTTATCTTGGATCCCATCCTTAGCGGGTCAGTTTATAATGCAACATGGTCACCTTCTAAAGTTTGGCAATAGTTCGATTTCTGGCTGGGGCAAACTACACGCAAGCGAAACATAGTCTGTCCGACTGCCCTTCCGGACAAAACATCCTTCACGGTTTTGTTTACAACAACGCTTCACGTCTTTTCAAAGGTGTGAGAAGTTTAAATAAACACACCAAAGCCATGCCAGCGCTAGTTCCAGGAACGGGGCTCAGTTCCCCTGGTCTCTGTGTCTAGCGTTCTTGACGATTCCCTTTTGTCCGGTGCCTCAGCCGAAATCCGTACTGGTGTCTTTGGAAAGTCTGGACATTCCACCTAACAAAGCGACCCGAGGAAGAGCCCTCACCCCTTGTCTTCATGCACCTTGACTTAGGTATAGACTTACTGAAACCAACCCGCCCTTTTCCAGATTTGGAAAGACGCACCACTTTATGGAGCTGTTACCCCCATCAGCTTAACAACCGAAAAGCTTAAATTTGTTCAAAAGCAAAACAGAAGCGAATCAACATTCTAGGAACACGTTCATAAAAGGACTTACATCACGACTTGCGGCGGAACGGAGTAAGACGTTCTTTGGGTGCATAAATCATAAAGCTTCATATACCCGACTCCCAACTACGATGAGACGTGTTAATGTTGGGAGATAGTCTGTCTTTTTAAAGTCCCAGTACACACGCTTTGAAAACCACATGCCCCCACCCCACCCATTTTTGCACGTGTCAAAGTCTGCAAATAGATCACGCACTATTTTTGAAGCACTTCGAGTATATACCATTGGTTATGGTCAGTGAGACCCAGAAGGTAAAAAAAAAGCAGGTTAGTTCCTGTGAGAGCGAGTTATTATTATCCTTATACACTGGCTCACCACACCAAACATGCACACTTGGTTTTCTGTGAGTGAATAGTGTTCGCTCTGGTCTAGTCGTTAAATTATTCCTAACTACAAATTATTCGTGGCGTGTTGTTGGACATCATATTTACAGGTAACGATTTAGATCACAAAGCACTGGAAACGCCTTTCAGTGAAAGTGAGCGAGGGAAAGCCTAACGTTAATGATGTCAGCATTTTCTTATCGATGGCTTTATGTTATCGCTTGTTCCCGAGGGGTGGGCTTTTAATTCATTTTTAAGACTTTTAAGAATATGGTTCTCCAAAGTCTGAAGCTCCGGCCCAGTTCTCCATCGACGGGGAGGTAATACCTTTCCCATTAGGAAATGTGATGGTGTTTTGTAGTTTATGAAGATTTAATACTAATTCAATATCGAGATTTTTGGGTGGGGAAAGACATGTTTTCCTCCTCAGGAAGTGAATGTCTGCAGATGTGAGCTAAGGGAAGGCGGTGTGACTATTTTAAGCAGTGTTGTATATGAATCCCTCCGGGCATTGTACAGTACTTCGTTTTGATACGGCGTTGCCACGTTTTACGTATTCACACCCACCGTCCCAGCGGCTGCTTATGTCCCTCAACTTCCTGTTGTCTTTATTTACTTTAGTATTTCTAGTTCTTTTGAGTACTGCCCGAAGAAGCTAATCGAAGCTTCCAAATGTTAGGTTACCTCGAATGTTGCGCGGTACCCCGCTCTCTATATTGTTATAAATAAATGAATTTTATACTACAGAAAGGTTACCCTGTTGGCTGCTGCACTTAAGAACATAAGAACATAAGAAATAGGAGCAGGAGTAGGCCAATCGGCCCCTCGAGCCTGCTCCACCATTCAATAAGATCATGGCTGATCTGATCCTAACCGCCAATCTACTATCACAGAACCATCTCCTGAATCTAACAGAATTAGACACACGAAATAGGAGCAGGATCAGGCTACACGGCCCCTGGGCCCGCTCCGCTACCCACAGGGCCATGACCGATCCGAACCTAGACTCATGTCCAAATTCCTGCCCGCTCCCCGTAACCCTTAATTCCCTTTACTTCTAGGAAACTGTCTATTTCTGTTTTAAATTTACGTAATGATGTAGCTTCTACAGCTTTTTGGGGCAGCATATTCCATGGACCTACCACCCTCTGAGTGAAGTAGTTCCTCCTCATCTCAGTTTTGAAAGAGCAGCCCCTTATTCTAAGACTATGCCTTAAGACAATTCTTGTCAAGCACACGGTGTCTGCTCCCTCCAGATCAGTTGAAGTGACAGACATGGTCGGATCTGTTATTGTATCATGAGAAATTCTACCACCAACACAGCTATGAGGCACATGCTGCCTTTAATTTACAATTCACAACATGTACCCAAGATTCCCTTCTACTGTCCCCTACCCTCAAAGCTACCGATGACCTGTTTTAAATAGTTTAAAAACATTTTACATTTGACCCACAAGCTATTTTTGGCTCTTTCTATTGATTTGTGTGAAGAATATTTTTGTTTCAGAAGGCTGGTGAGTGCTGCTCATGCTAACATTATGGGGAAAGGATTGGGTGCAGTTGCTATTACCCAGTGTCTAAACCATACTGTGCACTTGCAACAGGCCATTTATCCATTTTGTTGCACACCTGTACTGTAACTGAGGTGGCAATGTTTCATTGTCCATTGCATTTGTTATTTTTTTGTGGACTGATGGTGTTACAGACTGAGCAAAATACAGGATTGCCCATTTTGACTGTGGAACCAGTGATTGTTTAACATAAATGGCTATTTTGTATAGTTAAATGATACAACATTTTCCTATCAGTCAATAATCACAGGGTGATGATATTAAGTTAGCTAGGCTGATGTGAAAATAAATTGATTTTGATCAGATATAACTCCAGAATGCTTAGTGTAATTTTTAGGTTGGCATTTAAAATTATTACCTGAAAATTTAAGATTTATACATAATCCAGACCCACGGATTCCTCCTTAGGTACTGTCCTCCTCCCTTTTAAACTGCCATTATCACATCTTCCTCAAAAATCCTACCTTCGTCCTTTCTGTCTTCTCCAAGACAGGTTCCACCTCCAACCTCCTGTTTTACTTCAGTCCTTGAACATGTTGTCACCTCCCAAGCCCATCTTTTTTGGAAATCTATGTTTTAATTTCTGCAATCAGGTTTTTGCCCCTGCCACTTCACTGAAACGGCCCAATCAGTCGCAAATGACATTGTCTATAACTGAGCGTGGTGCACTACCCCTTCTCGTCCTTCTCAACCTCTCTGCTGCCTTTGACATGGTCAACCATACCATCCTCTCAAACACCTCTCTTCCGTTGTCTAGCTCAGTGGGACTGCTCTCCCTTGGTTCCACTCTTAGCCCTCACTTGTTTCTCTTACCTATATAATCATAGCCAGAGCATCTCCAGCAATGGCCTCTCTTCCCACCTGCGCACTGTTACCTTTGAGGTCCCTCAACGATCTATCCTTGGCCCTCTCCTCTTCCTCATCTAAATGCTACCCCTTGGCGACAGCATCAGGGTCAGGTTCCACATGCAAGCTGATGATACCCAGCTCTACCACTCCAATTCCTCTCTTGACCGTTCCATTGCCACCGTGTTGTCAAACTGTTGGTTTAACATCCAGTCCTGGATGAGCCGCAACTTTCTCCAGTTAAGCATTGGGAAGACCAAAGCCGTTGGGCTGGATTTTCATTGAGGAGTCGGGTAGGAGGCGGGACTACAACTTTCAGGGTTGTAGTCCCGCCTCCATCGAGTTCTAGCCAACCCATGCGATTTAGACTTGATTGACCTTGTTGAGCCCGCCCAGCGGGTGACGTCACAGATTGAAATTTCATCTGTCAAGACCTTTTGGCAGATGAAATATCAGCATCTCACAGCTGTTTGAAGCTGTCAAACACTGACAATCTGTATTCTAAGTTAATTCCTTCCTCTCATGATGATTTAGAGATCTCCCCAGAACAGAAAGCTGAATGCTGCAATTTTTGACAGCTCGCAGCCATTCTGCTTTCTGTGCCGGTGAGATGAGGGACTCCCGAGACCTGAAGGAAGGAAGGCTGTAAAGGTAAGTAAAGGTATGTAAAACTTCTTTAAACACTTTACACACACCAAACACACTTACCTTTGCACTCATGCACCCATCACTCACCTGAACACCGGACATCTCAACCCCTCCAAGCCCTTCATCCCGACGGTCCGCCTCCTCTAACTTGGCGTGGTTTGGAGCCGTCGGGAATCCCACACTTCAACATTAAAAATAGAGATTAGGCTAAAAACTGCCCAATCCCCTTCCCGCCTCGGGGAGGCGGGTCCCAATGCGGGGCAGATACCCGCCTCCTTTGAAACTGGCATGGAGGTGGGTTGGGTGCGGGATGGGGTCGGGCCCGACGATTTCGGGATTTTAACCCCCCGCATGCCTCCAATCCTGCCTCCATGGTCCAATGAAAATCCTGCCCATTGTCTTTGCCCTCTCACCTGCCCCTGTAAACTCCATACACTCACCATTGATTTCATCCCCCTCCTCGGCTACTATTTACATTTGAAGTAAACTGTTTGCAAACTAGGCATCCTATTTCACCCCGAGCTGAGCTCCACTTTCAAAAACATTCCATTACAAAGATTATCTAACTCCTCCTCTATATCATTTCCTATCTCCACCCCTGCTTCAGCTCATCTGCTGCTGAAACACGCATTGATGTTATTGTCACCTCTAGACTCCACTATTCCAATGGTCTTCTGGTCGGCCTCACATCCTCCAGTTTCCATAAATTTCTGCTCATTCAAAACTCTGATGCTAATATTCTATCCCACACTAGCTCCCACTCACCCCTGTGCTCATTGACCTACATTGGCTCTCAGTTTCCCAATGTCTCAAATGTAAAATTCTCATTATTATGTTCAAATCCCTCCATTGAGAGGCAGCCCCCTCAGAGAGAGCCAGCATGGATTTGTGAAAGGTAGGACATGCCTGACAAACCTGATTGAATATTTTGAGGAGAGGTGACTAAAGTAGTAGACAGGGGAATATGGATGTTATTTTATTGGACTTCCAGAAGGCATTTGATAAAGTCCCACATAAGAGACTGTTAACTAAGGTGGAAGCCCATGGAATTGAGGGCAAATTATTAACCTGGTTAGGAAATTGGCTGAGTGGCAGGGGACAGGCAGTAGGGATAATGGCCCAGAAATTCGGGTCGGGGGCTTGCCGCGCGTGCAAGCCCCCGATATGCACTTACCCGACGCGCCGGCCGTTGAGCTTCAGGGACGCCTGGAATTGCTGTTTTAAAATGTTGACTCCCGGGCAGCGTCTGACGTCACGCCGCCCAGGAGTGCAGCCAGCGCGAAGCCTGTAGCGCGCTGTGCAACTGAGACACGCCCCTTGAGGTCTCAGTTTAATAGGACATGCCCCCAATGTTTCTCACAAGCTGCTAAGCATTTTTACATGCAAAGCAGCATTTTAAATAGGTTTTTGGTATTTTTATGAAGCTTTTGGTAACTTTTATAAACTTTTAAAAACGTTTACATTATTTTGAAGAATCTGAAGTCGTTTTAAACAGAATTAAAGCAATTTAAAGACTTTTAAAAGCCCTAAAAGAATTTTTTTTATTCCATTTATTTATTTAGCAATGTCGTCGTCATACGTGTCTTCACACTGTTCCCTTTGGGGAACTGTATGAAGTGGTGGAAGGATTTATGGCCGTGATTAACGCTCATTCCGTGACCGTAACCATCTTTGAACCAGCCATTAGGGTGGTTAGTCCTATGGCGGGAGGGTTTTACGGGCTCCCACAAGCTATACAAGGAGGGGGGGCCACCCACACCCACGGACTCAAATATCCCACTGGATGTCAACCCAGAATTTAGAGCCGGAGCTCCGACTCCACTTGCCGGGACTGTCTGGCGCGGGGTTCGAAACCCTACCCCGTCTGGCCCAGCGGCGGGGATCCTACCGCTACGCCAAAGGCCCAATCCGATTAGCAATGTGAAATGGCTGGAATGAGCACAATTCACAGCATTAAAAGAACTCACAATTGAACTGATGATGACCTCAGCAATCTCCTCAACGAGGTGGAGGCACAGCACCTGCTCATCATTGGTAGTGAGAAGTCAAAGGCGCCGCAAAAAGGACAGATGATAGTTTGGTCTTTCAAGTGGCAGCATAGGGCTCCAGTCACGGGGAGGGAAAAGGCGCAGGAAATGTATGGGTGTCACCTTTTGCGCGGAGTGGGCCTTTTGCATAGCGGTAAGCATCCCCGCCGCTGGGCCAGAAGGCGTAGGGTTTCGAACCCCGCTCCAGACAGTCCCGGCAAGTGGAGTCGGAGCTCCAACTATAAATTCTGGGTGGACATCCAGCGGGATACTTGCGTCCGCGGGTGTGGGTGGCCCCCCCCCCTCAGATGGGTTGTGGGAGCCCGTAAAACCCTCACGCCATGGGACTAACCACCCTAATGGCTGGTATGAAGATGGTTATGGTCACGGAAGGAGTGTTAACGTGGCCAGAAATCCTTCCACCACTTCATACAGTTCCCAAAAGGGAACAGTGTGAGGATACGTACGACGATGACCTCTTGCGCAATGCACCTCCTTGGACCCTCAGTCGCAGATGCGAGGGGGCAAATCGTGCAATTGTTAAATTTTTCATTTTATTGACATGTAGAATGTTGGCCCAGTAATTCCCTTCCAAACGCGCGAGTACGGTTGGGGTACTTACGCGTCTGGCCGGAGGAAATGCCGGTTTTCAGCATGCACAGCGCATGCGGGGAAAACCGGCATTTCCTGTCCTCTGAACGAAGGGGTTCAGAGGCAGAACGCGTGCGACTGTACAGGCAGCGCGTGCGCAGTAAAATTCGCCGCTTTCATTCGTGCTTTCAGTGAGGTCAAGTCCTTACAACTTACACATGAAAAAAGCATGAGTACAGTTGCTCCAGAGGCTGCGGAGGAAGATACTTCTTATCGTGGAGCTTCTGAAAGGCAATATTTTTGTTTGGGAAAGGGAGGAAAGTTATTTTAAGAAATGCTGAGGTAAGTTTTAAAGTTTATTTTTGTTTTTTAAAACGGGTTTTCAGTACTGTAGGTAGAAGGATCAATTGAATTCGCTGTGTTTATTAAATGTGAAAATGACTCCAACATTTTTAAGAAAGAAACTTTTCATCAGTAATATATTCTTTTAAGTAATTATGTATGTATGTCTGTATATATTCCTTTGCGTGTATGTATATATTCCTTTACTTATGTGTATGAATGTATGTATTTAATTATGACTTTCAGAGAAAGTAACTTATTGGAAAATCATAATTAAAAACATACATTCATACACATAAGTAAAGGAATATAAAACATACATACATATATGTAAAGGAATATATGCGGACATACATACATAATTACTTATTACTGATGAAAAGTTTCTTTCTTAAAAGTGTTGGAAATGTTACATTACTCATTTTAGAACACTCATTCTCACATTCAATTCACACAGTCACAATTGCTCCTTCTACCTACCGTACTGAAAACCCGTTTAAAAAAAAAAATTTAAACTTTAAAACTTACCTCAGCATTTCTTAAAATAACTTTCCTCCCTTTCCCAAACAAAAATATTGCCTTTCAGAAGCTCCACGATAAAATATATCTTCCTCCGCAGCCTTGGAGCAACTTTACACATGCTTTTTTCAAGTGTAACTTGTAAGGACGTACCCTCACTGAATCCATGAATGAAATCGACGAAGTTCACTGCGCAAGCGCTGCCTGTGCAGTCGCACGCGCTGTGCCTCTGAACCCCTTCGTTCAGAGGACTGGAAATGCTGGTTTTCCCCGCATGTGCTGTGCATACTGAACACGGGCATTTCCTCCGGCCAGACGCGTGAGTACCCCGACCGTACTCACGCGTTCAGAGAGGAATTACTGGGCCAATGGGTAGGTACTCAAATTGGCATGAGGTGACTAGTGGTGTCCCCCAGGGATCTGTGTTGGGGTCTCAACTATTCACAGGATTTATTAATGACTTAGATGATACCCTAGAAAGTCATATATCCAAATTTGCCAATGACACAAAGATAGGCAGCATTGTAGGCAGTGTAGATACAAGCATAAAATTACAAAGGGATGTCAACAGATTAAGTGAATGGGCAAAACTGTGGCAAATGGATTTCAATGTAGGCAAATGCGAGGTCATCCACTTTGGACCTAAAAAAGATAGAATCGGGTTCTTTCTAAATGGTGAAAAGCTAAAAACAGTGGAAGTCCAAAGAGACTTGGGGTCCAGGTACGTAGATCATTAAAATGTCATGAACAGGTACAGAAAATAATTAAAAAGTCTAATGGAATGATGGTCTTTATATCTAGAGGACTAGGATACAAGGGGGTAGAAGTTATGCTGCAGCTGTACAAAACCATGGTTCGACCACACTTGGAGTACTGTGAGCAGTTCTGGGCACCACACCTTAGGAAGGATATATTGGCCTTGGAGGGAGTACAGCGTAGGTTTACCAGAATGATACCTGGACTTCAAAGGGTTAAGTTACGAGGATAGATTAAACAAATTAGGGTTGTATTCCCTAGAATTTAGAAGGTTAAGTTGTTGCTGCAGTATGTAAGTTGGCTTATTTGGTTTGATTTTGCTGGTGATTGCTGTACTGCTAGAGTGCTCTGAGTAGGTTCTTGAGACTGAAATACTTTAAACTTTAAAGTTATTGGGGCCCAAATTCCTTAACACCCCAAACCTGTTGTGATTCCAACAGTGCGAAGCGAAGGCATGCCGGAATGGAAAGGTTCGAAGATTGAAGTAAATTCATCTTCGGGCCTCATCAGAATAAATCAGGTAAGCTGTGGGCACCAAAGAGGTGCCCCGATGCAACTCTTCCATCAAGGCCTTTCAAATTTTACCCGCGCCTAGGCATTACAAACTCCAACTAGAACAAACAAATTTAGGATTCTGACTCTGAAATGAACACAGGAACCTAATTTCAATATGAATTTGTCTAAAAAAAGTGGCCTGAACTCGCATGCAGATTGGGCGCAGGCCTCTGCACTTCTAAATTGGTTATCGTTGCCCCATTCTAGGTGAATAAAACTGGCGCAATGATGTTAAATTTAGACCCCATTGTGTCATGTCACAAGAACTGAACTATTTTTGCACCACATTAGTTGAGATCCATACTGTTTCACTATATGTTGCATGTAGGATATTGTACACAAATTGCATTGAATGACTCTAACTATTCCAGACATGCCCATAACTCTGCATCCAGTTACAGCACTGTGCACTTCAAGCTGCCATCTCCCTGCATAGCTCCCATCACATATCCCCTACACTCGCTTACTTTCTGCTCCCCTCCCTTCTCTCGCTGCATGCTCTCCTACTACAAGCGCACTCCTGCTGCCCCTGAACTTGCAGCGAGGACGTGGGTGCAACCCCAGGGGAATAATTAAAATGTAAAAGGGTTTGGATGGTCTGGACCTTTGTTGCCTAGGAGGGATTAGCTATTCAGCGTAACAAAGCACCAAGGAGGGGCACGCCACCCACTCTGTAAATGTGGTCACCTTCCAGACTAGAAGCAAAGAGTCCAGGGTCAAGGTAGGGTCACAGAAGTAAAAAGTCCAGGTAGGGTTCCAGAAGCAAAGGGTCCAGGGTCAAGGTAGGGTCACAGAAGTAGAAAGTCCAGGTAGAGTTCAAGAAGTAAAGGGTTCAGGGCCAAGGTAAGGTCCCAGAAGTAAAGGACCCAGGTAGGGTTTGTCATGTGTCCTGAGTGCGGCCTCCCAGCACCTGTAACATCTGCCCACTCCATGGGCTCGATTTTAACAGCCCTGAGGAGGCGGGTTTGGAGGCGTGTCAGCTGCTAAAATCGGAAAAAATGGCTTCAGACACCCAACCCGCCTCCATCCCGCTCCCACGCGATTTTTGTAAGTGTCTGTTCAGCTGCTCCCAAACTGACCCGACTCCAGCCGGTGGGACAGATAGTTAAGGCAGTTAAGAGCCTGTTAACTGCCTTGATACTCCTATTTTGATAGAGCTTTCCCATTGTCGTGCCTCTGGCTCCTGTTTCCCGTCTTGTCAGAAACAGTCCAGCTGTAAGGAGACGAGCTGGTGGAGGACATGATCTGTAGTCATTATTGGTGCAGAACTTTAAAAGCACTCCTGTAACATGGCTGGCGTTCAAATGCAACAACTTTGTTGTTGGAGGTTTGGGATAAGATTTTGCAAATCTACTGACCTTGTGACTGGTCAAGCTGATACCCATCTGCTGTTTGAACTGATTGAGAATAATTTATGGCCACTTTGAGTGTGCGAACATACATACGAACATACGAATTAGGCACGGGAGTAGGCCACTCGGCCCCTCGAGCCTGCTCCGCCATTCAATAAGATCATGGCTGATCCGATTACTCCACATTCCCGCCTACCCCTAATTACCTTTCATCCCCTTGCTTATCAAGAATCTATCTACCTCTGCCTTAAAAATATTCAAAGACTCTGCTTCTACCGTCCTCTGAGGAAGAGAGATCCAAAGACTCACGACCCTCTGTGAGAAAAAAATTCTCCTCATCTCTGTCTTAATTGGGCGACCCCTTATTTTTTAAACAGTGACCCCTAGTTCTAAATTCTCCCACAAGAGGAAACATCCTCTCCACATCCACCCTGTCAAGACCCCTCAGCATCTTATATGTTTCAATCAAGTCACCTCTTATTCTTCTAAACTCCAGCAGATACAAACATAGCCTGTCCAACCTTTCCTCATAAGACAACCCACCCATTCCAAGTATTAGTCTAGTAAACCTTCTCTGGACTGCTTCCAATGCATTTACATCCTTCCTTAAATAAGGAGACCAATACTGTACATGGTACTCCAGATGTGGTCTCACCAATGCCCAGTATAATTGAAGCATAACCTCCCTACATTTGTATTTAATTCCCCTCGCAATAAATGATAACATTCTATTAGCTTTCCTAATTCCTTGCTGTACCTGCATACTAACCTTTTGCAATTCATGCACGAGGACACCCAGATCCCTCTGCATCTCAGAGCTCTGCAATCTCTCACCATTTAGATAATATACTTCTTTTTATTGTTCCTGCCAAAATGGATCAATTTCAGATTTTCCCACATTTGGGGGTGATTTTATCAATGGGGACATGATGGAGGCGGGACTGCTGCTTGTTGGGTTTTAGTCCCGCCTCCATCGACGTCCGGCCAACTCACGCTATTTTCCCTTGATTGACCTTGTTAAGCCCGCCCAGCTGGCTTAACAGGCCAATTAAGGGAAAGCCGGTGACAGAGAACATCAGAGTATGACGTTTTTGACAGATGAATTGTCATCATTTGACAGCTTTGAGAAGCTGTCAAACACTGACAATCTCTGTTCTTTGGTGAGTCCTTGTACTCAAGACTCACCAAACCTCTTTCCTCAGCAGAAATCAGATGGCTGTTGCATCGGAGAATGCAGCAGCCATTCTGTCATCTCTGCCGGTGAGATAAGGCAGCTCCGTAGCCTAAAGGGATGAAGCCTGGAGGAAAAAGCAAAGGTAAGTAATCTTATTAAAACACTCTACACTCACCTCACACACTTACCTCTCCAGACTTGCGCTCATCACTCACCTGCACACTGGACATTTTGGCCCCTCCGACCCCCCAGACCCACGGCTCACCTCGCTGACCCTGGCGAGGTTTGGAGCCATCGGGAAGCCCACACTTTAGGGCTCAAAATAGGGATTAGCCAAAAAACTGCCTGTTAACTATCTGTTAACGGATTCTGCCATTTTCCCGGCAGTACTGCCTCCATACCCGCCTCCCCAGGGCTGGGAAAATCACCCCCTAAACTCCATTTGCCAGATCTTTGCCCATTCACTTAACCTATCAATATCCCTTTGTAGCCTCCGTATGTCCTCTTCACAATTTACTTACCTACCTATCTTTGTGTCATCAGCAAATATAGCAACCATACTTTTGGTCCCTTCATCCAAGTCATTTATATAAATTGTAAAAAGTTGAGGCCCCAGCACTGATCCCTGTGGCACACCACTCGTTACATCTTGCCAATCAGAAAATGACCCATTTATGCCGACTCTCTGTTTCCTGTTAGCTAGCCAATCTTCTATCCATGCCAATATGTTACCCCTACACCATAAGCTTTTATTTTCAGCAATAACCTTTGATGTGGCACCTTATCAAATGCCTTCTGGAAATCTAAGTACAGTATATCCACCGGTTCCCCTTTATCCACAGCACATGTTACTTCCTCAAAGAACTCCAATAAATTGGTTAAACATGATTTCCCTTTCACAAAACCATGTTGACTCTGCCTGATTACCTTGAACTTTTCTAAGTGCCCTGCTATAACATCTTTAATAATAGCTTCTAACATCTTCCCTACAACAGATGTTAAACTAACTGGCCTGTAGATTCCTGCTTTCTGTCTCTCTCCCTTTTTGAATAAAGGAGTTACATTCTCTATTTTCCAATCTAATGGAACCGTCCCCGAATCTAGGGAATTTTGGAAAATTAAAATCAACGCATCAACTATCTCACTAGCCACTTCTTTTAAGACCCTAGGATGAAATCCATCAGGACCCAGAGATTTTTCAGCCTGCAGCTCCAACAATTTGCTCAGTACCACTTCCCTGGTGATTGTAATTTTCTTGAGTTCCTCCCTCCCTTCCATTTCCTGATTTACAGCTATTTCTGGGATGTTACTTGTATCCTCTATAGTGATGACCGATGCAAAATACCTGTTCAATTCAACTGCCATCTCCTTATTTTCCATTATTAATTCCCCAGACTCTTTTTATAGGACCAATGCTCACTTTGTTAACTTTTCTTTTTAAAATATCTATAGAAACTCTTAGGACTGGATTTTCCAAGCCCTGAGGAGGCGGGCCTGGAGGCGGGACAGCCGGTAAACTAGGAGAAAGTGGGGGCGAATGGCAAAGCCGCCCCCATCCTGCCTCTGTGCCCTTTTGCCAGGAGGTGGGAAGATGTGCAGCTTCGGGTCCCATCTCCTGGGGGCAGGAAAGGCATTTAATCCTTATAACTGCCTGTTAACAGGTAGTTAACAGGCAGAAAAAAGGATTAGTGCCATTTTACCTTCACAGGTGAAGGCTTCCCAACCTCAGAGAACCCCGCCAGGTTGGAGGCGACGTGGAGGAGGTCTGTGGCGGTCGGAGGCACCTGGAAGTAAGGTGTAGAGGTGAGTGATGGGTGCAAGTGTGGAGTGGTAAGTATGCAAGGTGAGTGAGAAGTTTAAAAAGGTGTTCAGTTACCTTGTTTTCTTCCTACAACCTTTAGCTGCGGTGGATCGGGAGAGCCGAAATCCTGCTTGTCAATTTCACAGACTGGCTGTTGAAGCTCCGTTCCAACAGCTATGTGAAATTTACAAATTTGAAAGGTTTAATGAGTCTTGAACACAAGGACTCATCAAACTAAAGAGAATGTCAGTGTTTGACAGCTTCAAAGAGCTGTCAAACACTGACATTTCTTCTTTTAAGAAGTCTTGACAGATAGCACGTCTGACGTTGACATGATCTGTCAGTGACTTCCTCCCTAATTGGCCTGCTGAGCCCGCAGGGCGGGCTTAACAAGCTCAAATCAGGGGAAAATCCCACTGGTTGGTCAGGCGAGGATGGAGGCGGGACATTGATACGACAAAAAGCTGTCCCGCCTTCAACTTGCCTCCATTCACAAAATCCAGCCCTTACTATCTGTCTTTATCTTTCTAGCTAGCTTCTTGCCTCAACTGAAATCTATAACAATGGGATGGGAACCATTTACATCCTCTCATCCTGGTCGTCAGATTCGGAGGAAGAGCAGCGCGGCTTAGTGCTGCCGGATGAACAAATGGCTCAGCTCACAGCGTTCCTTGGAGGACGAGGAAGAAGACGAGGAAGAGGACGAGGAGGAGGATGGGGAGTGACGTCTTGTGGGGCCGGGTGTGGGCAATCCAACAGCAGGTGACCACATTGCTGGCAGTCAGGCAAGGGATGCACTCATCCATGCCAGATTTGCGTAATCTTACGCTTCAACCACAGCTGGCTGGCACATGGAGATGAATATAAGTCCAACATTCTCAAAGCCCCAGGCATCATCTGTCCAATAAACGGTGGTTTGCGCTCAGTGTCACCACCAACATTCTACATGGAAATCACCCTGAGCCCGCACTCTTGAACTTCCATTTCCCAGAACACAGAGGCCACACTTTAGGTGATCTCAGCAGATCATTAAACCTTTTCCACACTGAACCCATGTGCGTCTGCACACAGACCTCGAGCTCACCTCCTCAGCAATTTGCAGCCAAGCTGCCTTGGTTTGCTGAGGAGGCCTCCTCCTTCCATTTCCAGGGACGAGGAGCTCCTGACATCCTCTAATTCCCTCAACAAGAGCATGGAGAGAGCCCTCATTGAACCTGGGTGCAGCCTTAGTTATTGGGGCTGCCGTTCCTGCAGCAGCCAGCACCTTTAAGAGAAAAAGCATTAATATCACTAAGCCAATGATTGGAACAAATCTGGCATCTTTTTCATTTCATAGTCAGATAATAAATTGATATATAAAAAAATCATAAATATCTTTCTGGAATAATATGACCGGCAATTTCATTCATTAAATTTTGTTCAGAACAGATGCTGGCAAATCTCGTTTCTATATAATACAGCACCAATCCATCCCATTGACATTTTTTCATTCAAACAACGCGTCATCAGATGAGAGAAACTGACAGCCTGCAAGCATCAGCCTGGAGGGACCCGCACGTCAGCCGTAACGAGGCCAATCAAGCAAAAATAATAACTGATGGGAGGCAGCAGCCGGGAGTGGGTCGGAAAGCATCTGAGCAGCGGACCCGCCCTCAAACCGCCTCCATTAGTAAAATCGAGGTCAGTGTCTCGGTACATCACTGGACACTCCGCCCTCAGCAGAATTACTCCTATGAGTTCCTGCCATCTCTAAATCCCGAGTTTAATTCCTCCCTCATGCTGCAGCTGAGGATATGCGAGTCCCTCACTGGTGTCATGGTACTTCGAGCAGTTGCTAAGAGATGATTTCCGGGTGTGCTCTCGAACAGCTTTTAATATTCTGAAAACCAAGGATGCTACAGGTCATGTGAATCAGCTTTGTGCTATCCTTGAGTTCTGCCCTTGAGACTTTAAATAACTTGCTGTTCGCACGATTATTAACTAACCTGACACTAGAATTTAACTGTGTTTTTCTGGGATGTTCCTGAGGTTAATACTATTTTAATTGCCTTTTGTCAATGAAACAATTCCTTTTTCTCTGTAAATTGCCAGAGGTGATGTTAAAATTGTGCAATAATTCCCTGCCATTTTGTTCAGTTTAATAAACCTAGCACTTCAGTCCTGAGTCTAACCTATGCTAATCTAAAAGGAGAATGTTGAGTCTGTGTTTCCAAATGTAGTTATGCTGAATAACTGGACACAGACTACAGAAATAATTAAACAGGTCTTTAGTAATTGAGGGTCAGGGCTGAACTGAAATACACTTTGCTCCACAGGGTTTATATACCGGTGTGGTCACCACCAGCACTACAATGTACAGGAGCCATCAAAAAGTAGTCCATCACCTTAAGGTATCCTCTTAAGGTGGTACAGGTTACATACACTATAATTCCTCCCCTTTTAGCTTAACAGTGTACACCCCAATTTAAACATTACATGGATAACATATATACAACTTTCACACAAAACTGTTCAAAGATTCAGTCTCTGAGGAGGCCCCCTGATCCGGGCCGGATAACGCCTTTCAGGAGTCTCTGGTTCTCGTTGCTGGGGTGACTCATCCATTTGATCTCCTATGGATTGAACATCATCATGTACGTTCGAGTCTGAGGTAGATGCTACAGGCTCAATAACTTCTTCAACTGGTGTCTCTGCCGTAGACATGGGGTCGACCCTTGTTCTTGATTCCACAAGTTGGTCAGCATGACGTCGTATTACGTTCTCTCCAACGTCTACCGTGTACATCAAGGGTCCTTGTCGGGCACAAATTGTTCCGGATTGCCATTTATCACTCCTATAGTCCCTGGCCAACACTGGTTGTCCTATTTCGAAACTCCGAGTGGCCTTGTTATTTACGTGCTGGAATTGCTTGTTTTCGACTTCCCTATGCACATTGGGTTTTAACAAATCCAACCGGGACCGCAACCTCCTGTTATAGAACATTATGGCAGGGCTTTGATTTGTCACTGCATGCGTGGCGTTTCAATATGCCATCAGGAAATTGTCCACATTGTGTTGTAGTGGAATATGGTCTTCGCTCATGGCCTTTATCGCCTTTTTGAACGCTTGTACAAATCTCTCGGCCAACCCATTTGTAGCCGGATGATATGGGGCAGATGTATAGTGTTTCACCCCATTCTTTTTCATGAATTTCTGGAATTCTTCTGACACGAACTGTGGTCCGTTGTCTGAACATATTTGTTCCGGCAACCCATTCCTTGCAAATATGGTTCTTAGAACTGCGATCGCCTTTTCAGAGGTAGTGGTCGACATCTTAATCACTTCTGGCCATTTAGAATGTGCGTCTACTGCTATCAAAAACATGGAATCCATGAATGGACCTGCAAAGTCGATATGCACACGTTGCCATGGGGTTGAAGGCCATTCCCACGGATGCAGCGGTGCAATTGGAGGTGCGTTTTGAACTTTTTGGCACCCTGAGCAGCTTTTAGTCAGATCCTCTATTTGTTTGTCGATACCTGGCCACCACACATAAGCCCTAGCAAGGCTTTTCATCTTGACTCCCCCCAGATGACCTTCATGCAATTCCTTCAGAACTCTCTCCCTTAATTTAGGAGGAATAATCACCCTTGTTCCATACATCAATGTTCATTGACAGACGGACAGCTGTTCTCGTCTGGCTGAGAATGCTGGTAACAGTGGGTCGCCATGTGCTGGCCATCCCTTCACTGTCAAATCGTAGACCCGAGACAGTGTCGGGTCATTTCGGGTCTCTCTCTCAATACCCGCATTGGTGACTGGTAAGCATTCGATGATGGTCGAGTGAAATATCTCGACAGGGTCAACTGCCGGTGCATCTTCCGCTGTAGGTAGTGGCAGGCGCGACAGCCCATCAGCATTACCATGTTGCTTTGTACCTTTGAATTCAATATCATATTGATGTGCCCCTAGGAAAAGGGACCAGCTCTGAAGCCTCTGCGCCGTCATAACCGGAACACCCTTCTTAGGGTTAAAAATGGAAACCAACGGCTGGTGATCTGTCAGCAGCGTAAACTTTTGGCCTTGCAGGTAATGGTTAAATTTCTTAACTCCCCACACGAGGCTGAGAGCCTCCCTATCTATCTGAGCATAGTTGCGCTCTGCGGAGGTCAATGATCTGGATGCGAACGCGACTGGCCTTTCCAAGCCATTTGGAAACTTATGTGAGAGCACTGCCCCGATACCATATGGAGAAGCATCACAAGCTAAGCGAATAGGCAGCGTTGGGTTAAAGTGAGCCAACACTTCCTTAGAGGTGATCAGTGCCTTGCTTTTTTGAAAAGCCCGCTTACAATCATCGCTCCACTTCCATGGTATTCCCATTTACAAAAGAGTGTTCAGCGGGTGTAACACAGTGGATAAATTTGGAAGAAACTTGTGGTAATAGTTAACCAACCCAAGGAACGACCTCAACTGGGATACATTTTCCGGAGCGGGAGCTTCCACAACAGCTTCGATCTTGTCAGGTGACTTATGGAGCCCCTCCTGGTCAATGACGTGGCCGCAGTACGAGATTCGCTTTTGAAAGAACTCACACTTCTGGCGATTAACTCTGAGCCCATATTCTTTCAATCTGGTGAGCACCTGCTCCAAATTCGCGAGGTGATCCTTATCATCATCTCCTGTAATCAGAATGTCGTCCAGGTGGCATTGTGTGCCTGGAATTCCCTGCAATACCTGCTCCATGGCCCTTTGCCAAATCGCTGGAGCCGATGCCACTCCAAAAACCAGTCTATTATACCGATATAAGCCCTTATGTGTGTTGATCGTGAGATACTGGCGTGACGCTTCATCAACTTCCATCTGTAGGTACGCCTGCGCCAGGTCTATCTTGGTGAAGTGTTTCCCGCCAGACAGCGAAGCGAAGATATCTTCAATCCGCGGAAGCGGATATTGCACCGTGTGAAGAACCGGATTAACAGTGATCTTGAAATCGCCACAGATGCGAACTTTCCCAGGTTCCCCCGGCTTGTTGCTCAACGAACGCTTCATGACAGGAACAATGGGTGTGACCCATTCGCTCCAGTCCACCTTTGACAGTACTCCTGAATGTTCTAGCCCTTCCAGCTCTGCTTCCACAGCAGGTCGTATCGCATAAGGTACCGGTCTGGCTTTGAAAAATTTTGGGTTTGCATGTTCTTCAACCTTGATGTTTGCCGTAATTCCTTTCAGTGTTCCCAGTCCCTGTTGGAACACCTCCTTAGCATCGTCCAATATTTTGGACAGTCGTTTAGGTTTGACGTCGTCCTCTTTACAGGAATCTACAGTCAGTGCTTGTATGGAATGCCAGTCCACATTTATTCTCCGGATCCATTCCCGTCCCAGTAGTGGCGGACCTCCATCAGGTAACACATACAAGTCCATTTCCTGACTTTCTTTACCATTGTAGACCACATTTACTTTTATCTTTCCGATGGGGTATACTATTTGCCCCGTGTATGTTTTCAATACAATCTCCGTATCCCTCAGGGGAATGTGCGAGAATAACCTTTTGTAATCTTGCTTATTCATGACCGTCAATGCCAATCCAGTGTCTAATTCCATCTTCACTTGGACTCCTGCTATCCGAAGCATGACCCAGATAGTTTGGCGGTCTGCTGTGTTACCCACATTATGTATTTTTAGACAACCCAGTTCCTTACTGCTGGAGTCTGAATCCATCTTCTGTTCATCCGAACTGTTCTCTGTCACCTTGTGTACTTTTTTGTACTTCTCCTGCGGCGACTTTTTGCTGCTGGTCTTCTTTCCTGGCCGGCATACTCTCGCTTTGTGACCAAGTTTGCCACATTGCCTGCATTCTTTATCTTTGAACCAGCACTGGTTCTGGTCATACGTTGTCCTTCCGCAACGATAGCACTTTACTGCGCCCAATGCCATTTCATTGGTGCTGAATTCCAATGGCCTTTGCTGTATCTCTGCAGCATGTCGTGCTGCTGCCTTGTGCGATGCTGCAATGCTGAAAGCTTTGTCCAGCGTAAGATCCTTTTCCTCTAGCAGTCGCTTCTGGGTTCCTTCCCTTAGGAGCCCACACACAAACTTATCTCTCAGTGCGTCTGCTAGTCCTGTACCGAACTGACAGTACTTTGATAACTTGCGCAGTTCGATTAAGAATTCAGCATTGCTTTCCTCTTTAAGTTGAATTCTTTTGTAGAATTTAAATCGTTCCGCTATCAGCAGCGGCGTGGGGTTTAAATGCTCTTGCAAGATAGTAACAATATCCGCGAAACTCTTTCCTACCGGTTTATCTGGTGTTACAAGGTTCCTTAATAACCCGTACGTCTTCGCACCCATAGGGTTAGTGCTTTCTTATCCTCCGGTACCTCATTCGTTGTACAGTAAACTTCGACGCGTTCCACATAAGTGGCCCAATCTTCCACATCGCTATCAAAAGCAGTGATGTTACCCGTTTTTGGCATCCTTGTTGAGTTTCCTTTCCTTCGGATATGACTATTTATATTATTTTTTTCAAAATGGCGGCTTCCCGCACTTGGCGGCTTTTCCGCGCTTGTCTTCTTCCCCCGCCGACTCAAAATGGCGATTACCGCGCTGTTGCCGTTCTCGCCTCCCAGCGGTCCTTTATTTTCCCCTACGCTGCTGCTCTTGTTCCCCGCCGCTCCCGCGGTCCTTGTGGACATAAACGCTTTTCTGGCTGCTGCGCGTCTCTGCCCCGATTGCAGTCCGGCCCCTGACACCGGCTGCGGTCGTGTTCTCTGCCCTTTTCATCGTTTCCCTCCCCTTCTCTTACTGACAACTCGGCCGACTTCCCCCCCATGCCGCTCGATCGGGCTTACCCGCCGCTGTCGTCGAAGGGATGTTCACTGATGTTTGACTTCGTGGCCAGAAACCAACCCGGGTTCCCGATTGCCTCCCGTGCTATGCAGTGCCCAGCAGGATGTTGAGGGTGGATGTCCTTGATCGACGCCCGTTTCAGAGGCGAAGCTTCCTTTGATGCAACTGCCGCTAGGTAAGATCAGACTCGTCGCCACTGTTGAGTCTGTGTTTCCAAATGTAGTTATGCTGAATAACTGGACACAGACTACAGAAATAATTAAACAGGTCTTTAGTAATTGAGGGTCAGGGCTGAACTGGAATACACTTTGCTCCACAGAGTTTATATGCCGGTGTGGTCACCACCGGTACTACAATGTACAGGAGCCATCAAAAAGTAGTCCATCACCTTAAGGTATCCTCTTAAGGTGGTACAGGTTACATACACTACAGAGAACTTTTGCAATAATGGCTGGCGGATGGAGAACAGAATGTATCATTTATTGATTACAGGATGTATTCCGCACTCAGTAAGCACACAATTACAAAGATGTTTTTTTTCTTCAGAGTTTCACAGTGATGTATTGGGCCTCCGAGATCCTCAAAGAAGGAACAATACGCTTAACAAAAATCTCGATCATCTCTCTTACATAAGAGGTTGAGGGGGAGTTGGCTGGTGTGGTGGGTGGGGTGGGGGGAAGATGGGAGAGTTGGGCAACTCCTCTCCTGCCTCAGCAAATGGTAGGCAGGCACCAGGTTTTCCAGTTGCATGGGGCAAGTCGGTGTCGGATAGTATGGCTTGTGCCTGCCGCATGCAAATTAAGTGCCCTCCCACTGAACCCACAAACCCTGACAGGGTCAGCACTGGAAGACACCAGTGGGTGCGATCCCAGTGTAACCACTGGAACATGTCTTGATAATTGGCGTGAGCATTGTAACACCTCACAGACAGTGCAATCAGACCAGCGGCCTGTTAATCATTTGCACAAATATAGTAGAGATGGCCGGGAAGCAATTGAAGACATTGGGGGTGATTTTGCCAGCCCTGGGGAGGCGGGTTTGGAGGCGGGACTGCCGGGAAAATGGCAGAATCTGGGGGCGGATACCCATCCCGCTCCCAACCCGCCTCCGTGCCATCTTCCCAGGAGGTGGGTAGCCGACCCGCGCCGGGTCCCATCTCCTGGAGGCAGGAAGGGGTTTACAGCCACTTAACTGCCTGTTAACAGGTAGTTAACAGGCAGTTAAGAGGATTATCCCCATTTTTCCACCAGAGTGTTATGATCAATAACATGTCACTCTATAGTGGACACTAGGTGGAGCCATAGAGCTGTGTAGCGCTGTATATAGCTGTATGTATATAAGACTACACTACCCAGCTGTATGTATATTAAGACTACATTACCCATGAGGCACTAGGCTACCCACAAGGCAGCAGTCAAGATGGATGACTCTACAGGTACTGTACCTAGTCCACATGTGCTCAATAAAAGTGTCTAGCAAAAGCTAGCTGTGTTCATAATAAGAATGTCTATTTATTAATGAACATAAGATGGTACCAGGATGGTGAAGATCTGCTGAAAATTGTGAAAAGCGACATGGAGAATTTGAAGCCACCAGAGCATTTGAAACTCACAAGAAATATCGACTACAATTGGCAGACGCTTAAACAACAATTCAAACTCTACATTGCAGCCATCGGATTCAGTACGAAGCCAGACGCAAGGAAGGTAGCATTGCTGCTTACAGTTGCAGGCCCACAGGCGATAGAGGTATTTAATACATTTGTATTTAATCCAGAGGAGAACAGAAAAAAATTAGAAGGTGTGCTAAAAAAATTTGATGCACATTGCTCTCCCAAAAAGAATGAGACCTATGAAAGATACATCTTCCGTTCTCGGACACAGCAGCAAAATGAGACTTTTGATAGCTTTATAACTGATCTGAAACTGAAAGCACAGACATGTAATTTCTCTGAGCTCAAAGCATCCATGATTCGTGACCAGATTGTGTTTGGTATTCATGATAAAAAAGTCAGGGAACGTCTGTTGAGAGAAACCGAACTAAATTTGGAAAATGCTGTGAAAATATGCCAAGCCAGCGAGCTAGCTCGAAAGCACGCGAAGACTTTCAGTGAAATCAATAATGATGCGATTGTAATGAGTGATAATGCTGCTGTCGGTGCTGTGTCCTACAAGGGGAAGAAACGTGGGCAGAACAGAAATGAAAAGCAATCGGAGGATGAAATTTTTAATTGTAAATGCAGTGGTTACAAACACCAGTTAAGACAATGCCCAGCATTTGGAAAAATGTGCACAAAGTGTAATGGAAAGAATCACTTTGCCAAACAATGCTTTTCAAAAGTAAAAACTAAGAAAGGGCAACGAGTTAATGTAATTGAGGACACTGATTTAAGTGAGATATTTCTTGTAGGAATGGTGTCATGTGACAATATCAAAAAGGATACAGAAAATGTGCAGCCCTCGGAAATGGACAATGCTGAACATAAAGTTAATGCAGTAAAAGAGGACAAATGGATGATCCCACTGCAGGTAAATGGTGCATTAGTTACCTTGAAACTAGACACTGGGGCAAAAGCAAACTTAATCAGTATGAGTGACATTAAAAATATGAAAGAAAAGCCCAAAATACAGAAAAAGTCAGTACTACTGAATGACTATAATGGACAGAAAATAGATAGCTTAGGTGTATGCAGACTTAAAGTGACAGTCAAAGACAAAGTGCATCATCTCATGTTTTCTGTTGTGGCTGAAAGACTTGATTCACTACTGGGTGACAAAGCTTGTGAGGACTTAGAACTGGTCAAGAGAGTCTACCGTATAAACTGTGCCATAAGCAGACCAGATGACTCAGTGGATTCTGTAGTGAATAATTTCCAGGATGTGTTAAAAGGATTTGGAGTTCTACCATTCACTTACAAGATCCAGCTAAAGGGGGATGCTCAGCCAGTGGTACATGCTCCACGGAGAGTTCCAGCATCCCTGCGTGACCGGCTCAAGAATGAACTGGACAGAATGACCACACTAGGAGTCATCAGGAAAGTCGAAGAGCCAACAGACTGGGTTAACTCCATGGTATGTGTAAAGAAAAAGAACAATGATCTAAGAATATGCATGGATCCAAAGGACTTAAATGCAAACATAAAACGTGAACACTACCAGATTCCCAAGCGAGAAGAAATCACCAGTGAAATGTCAGGTGCCAGATACTTTACAAAGCTCGATGCCTCACAAGGATTTTGGCAACTAAAACTGGATAAAGAGAGCACCAAATACTGTACCTTCAACACACCATTTGGCAGGTATTGTTTCCTCAGAATGCCTTTCAGGATAATATCTGCATCTGAAATCTTTCATAGAGCAATGGAACACATAATTGAAGGTCTGCAAGGAGTTCGGGTCTATGTTGATGACATCATCATCTGGGGCTCCACACTGAAAGAACACAATGAGAGACTGACTAAAGTGCTACAAAGCATACACCGGAATGGACTGAAGCTCAACAAAGCCAAGTGTCAGTTTGGCATCCAGGAAGTCACTTTCCTAGGAGATAATCTATCTGGTAAAGGAATAGAGCCAGATATGGAAAAAGTAAACGCCATACTCAAAATGCCCCGACCCACTGACAAAAAAGGAGTGCTACACATCATGGGGATGATAAACTTCATTGGAAAGTTCATTCCTAACTTGTCAGCCAAGACAGCCTGTCTGCGAGACCTGCTACATAAAACAAATGAGTTCGCATGGACAGAAAGACATGAACAAGAGTGGATAAACCTCAAAACAGTGCTGACAACCACACCTGTACTCACCTTCTTTGACCCAACAAAAAGAATCAAAGTGTCAACGGATGCATCAAAAGATGGCCTAGGTGCGGTCTTGCTACAAGCAGAGGGTGAAGATTGGAAGCCTGTTGCCTATGCCTCCAGGTCTATGACTGATACTGAGTGTCGACATGCCCAGATTGAAAAGGAATGTCTAGGCTTGGTAGTTGGACTAGAAAAGTTTCATGGCTACATATATGGACTTCCCACCTTCACAGTTGAGACAGACCACAGCCCTCTGGTTGCCATCATAAAAAAAAACCTGAATGAGATGTCTCCAAGGATTCAGCGACTCATGATGAAGCTGCAAAGATATGACTTTGAACTGATCTACACACCAGGCAAATACATAGTGTTAGCAGATGCACTATCCCAAGCACCCACAATGAGTCATGTGAGCTCTACTGAAGAAGACGTGGATGTTCATGTGAGTATGGTCACTGCTGCGCTGCCCGTGTCAGACACAAAATCAAAGCAAATAGCAGAAGAAACAGTAAAAGATACAGTATTACAAACAGTAATAGAGAACATTCATCATGGTTGGCCAAAAGGTTCCTGTCCAAAATATTTTCACATAAGGTCAGAATTGAGTGTCGCAAGTGGACTATTACTAAAACAGAACAGAATAGTCATTCCACAGGCTTTACGTCAAGACATGCTCAAAAGGATTCATGAGGGACACCTCGGAATTGAAAAATGCAAAAGGAGGGCAAGAGACACTGGCCTAGAAATTCAGCTGTTTGTGCCAGACGTTAGCGCCAGATTTCCGGCGCTATCCACTTAGCGCCCGGGCACCGCTGGATCTGCGCCTACGCCGAAATTCAGCTGGGCTTTAGCGCCGGCGCAAAGTGTTAGCGCCCGGTCAGCTGCGCGCGCATCTTATGACGTCATTCCGTCGTGCAACGCCGTTTGTGCGCCCCAAACCGGAAATTCAGTGGCGCCCGGCCGATGTTGGCGTGGCGCTACTAAGAACTGTGAAATGGAACTCAACAGAGGCCCTGTGGGATTCGGGGAGCGCTAATTAAAGGGCACATCCACTCACCCATAAAAGCTAGCCATTTCGCTGCAATGACTTGACTGGTTTGGATTTCTGCACAGAGAGCAAGGCACAGAGATTACTGATTTCGGACACCATAGGAGAGGTCTTTTTGGCTTCTAGCCAGTGCTTTGACATTTGCATCCTTGTGATTTTGCTGGTTGGAACTTTGTAATGGGGGCTGCATGGGGGGCCAACCCTCAGTTGCGACATTTTGTGCGAAGGGCTGGCATACGCTTTGAGACAGGCCCAGGCATGGCTAGACGCAGAGGGGCCATTAGGCGTCGCCAACGTAGGCCTTACCCAGTCAGGCAATACCGGGAGCAGGTCTCATATCTCACCATGACTGCGGCGCATTGTGTTAAGAGGCTGCGCTTCAGAAGGGAGGTGGTTGAAGAGATCTGCCAGCGGCTTCATGCAGATTTGCAGCCACAGCTCATGTCCAGGGCATCTCTCTCGGTGGAAGTGAAGGTCACGGTGGCTCTCAGCTTTTATGCAAGCGGCTCCTTCCAAGCCGCTGCTGGGGACATCGCGACCATCTCTCAGTTCGCCGCGCATCGCTGCATCCGACAGGTCACCGAAGCACTTTTCGCGAGGAGCCACCAATTCATCTCCTTCCCCATGACCCAACACAAGCAGGAGCAGCGTGCATTCGGATTTGCCAGGATCGCGGCCTTCCCCATGGTGCAGGGCGCCATTGACTGCACGCATGTGGCTATGCGGCCACCTATCCGCAATGCCGAGCAAGACCGCAACCAGAAGGGCTACCATTCCCTAAATGTGCAGCTGGTGTGTGACCACAGGCAGCGCATCCTAGCTGTCAATGCCCGCTTCCCAGGAAGCATCCACGATGCCTTTATCCTGCGACAGACTACTGTGGCTGACATGTTCCAGGCACAGCCTCAACCAAGGGGATGGCTTCTCGGGGACAAGGGCACCCTTTGTGCACATGGCTCATGACCCCGCTCCGCGCGCCCAGGACCCCAGCGGAGCTGGCATACAACGAAAGCCATCAAGCCACAAGGAACCTAATAGAGCAAACGATAGGCGTCCTCAAGCAACGGTTCCGTTGCCTGGATCGTTCGGGCGGGTCTCTTCAGTATTCGCCGGATAGAGTCTCCCAGTTCGTCGTGGTCTGCTGCATGCTCCACAACCTGGCTATCCGCAGGACTCAGGCACTGCCACCTGACATTGGGCCACCACCTCAGGAGGACGAGCAGGAGGACCCTGAGGAGGAGCAGCACCAGGCCAGGAGGGAGCGACAAGGTCCAAGGGCCGTCCGCCGGGGGCTTATTGCTTGACACTTCTAGGCCCCCTGTCAGGGAATGGCCTGGCCCACTGAACGCAGCCGCTTCACAAGCCCTCAGCCGGTTAACCCAACAACCACTTGAAACATGACACCTGCACATGGTGAATAAATAAACATCTTTATTTGAAAACCTCAGGGCCCTTCCCACATGGAAGAGCAAAACAGAGAAGACCCCCAAAAAACAGTAACAAACTTCTGTCACTCCCAAAACCTGGGGAGGACTAACATAACATCAGCATCCAAATGGCCTCGTCACTGGCCTAACAAAAACAAGCCCCCCCAACAACACAAAGACCCCCATAAAACAAAAACACATAATGCCCCCCAGAACAGAAGCCCCCGCATCACCCAAACCCTCGGTGAACACACTCTATTGGGTGTGGCGAGAGGGCGAGTGTGTGGACAGGCGTCTTTTGCCCCAGCCCGTCCTGCTGCTGCGCCTCAAGCTGGGCCGTGAGGCTGTGCCGAGGCTGGGGGAAGGATCCTCAGGGCGACAAGGCGTCTCGCCAGATGCCCTTGGGGGTCGGCCTACACGAGGGTGGGCCCGGGAGGGGCCGGCTGGTGGCTGCTGCAGCTGTGGGTGGCCCTCTTCAGTGGCTGCAGGAGCTCCTTGCACCGTGGCTGGGGGAGTGGCAGGCTCGCCTGCACCAATGGGTACAAGGTGGGTGATGCCAGGCGCGCGCTGGTCGCCAGACACACCTGCACTCGGGCGGCCTGGCCGGGGAGCAAGCGCGCCAAACTGTGGGTGGCCAGACCGGTGTGCGGCAGCAGGGCGGTGCCTGGCCTGGCGACGCCTCCCCGCCAGTGCGAGGGTCGCAGAAGTCAGTGCCCCAACTGCGCCGGCATGTCCCCGCATCTGCAGTCCCATTGTCTGGACAGCACCTCTCAGCTGGCGACTGGCGTGCTGCGCTGCCTCGAGTTGCTCGACCCCCGTCTCATGCGCTGCCACAAGGAGCTCCACCCCCCTGGCGTGCGCTGCAGCGAAAACCTCGAGGCCCCTGGCCTGGGCTTGGCCGAAAGCCACCACACTTTGAGAGAGGCTTTCGATGGCCTGAGGCATCTGTGCCAGCACCTCCATGATTTCCACGTGGCGGCGCTCCGACGCCGCCAACATCTCGTCCAGGAGGCACACCTCCTGGGCGACGTCCGAGTCCGGACTGGAGGGCGCCTCCACCCTCTGGCCAGAAGGCTGGCGTGCCGCCGGAGCGCTGCCGCGTGCGGCCACGCCACTGACACCAGGTTCTGCCCTCCCCTCCACCGCCTCCCCCCTCTGGGCAGAAGGGTCGCGTGCCGCCGGAGCCTTGCCGCGGGCGTCCATGCCACTGGGACCAGGTTCGGGGCTCCCCTCCCCCGCCTCCCCCTGGTTCTCCGGCACGCCAGATGTATCCCCTTCATTGGCATGTCCTGGAGCGGAGGAGGGTTCCCCCGAGGTGGCGCCTTCCTGCTGCTCCTCCACGTCCTCCTCCTCCGAGGGCCTGGCTGTGTGGGCTTCAGGGAGCACCTCCTCCTCACCAGCTGAAAGCAGGAAGGCACAAGTGTAGCTTTAGAGTGAGGACAGGCCGACAGCGAGGGAGGCCGCACTGGTGCATTATGCGCATTTATCGGCCACTGGGGAAGGATGTAGATCTGATGCGCGAGGGCAAGGATAGAGGTGCAGCCGGTCCTGTCCTTACCAGTGGGCTCCAGTATAGGGTCGGCGTCGCCGATCGCCACAGGCCCAATCACCGGGTGCCGCAGCAGTCGGGCCACCCTCTCTTCCAGAGGCGTCAGCTCCTGGAACTCGCGAGGGCCTCCACCAGTGACATGGAGGCTCCTGGCGTTCCTTGCCAGCTTGGCCTGCAAGAGAAAGGAGGGCGTCTAAGTACAGTGTGGTGCCCTGTAGCTGTGTGTGAGGCCTGCCATGGTGGAATAGCTTGCACAGTGTGGTAAGTGCAGAAAGAGCTCTTGATTAACATGCAAGTGCCATTGCAGCGGCAGCAGGGCTGGCCATTAGACCTTGGATGTCCCTTTGGCCCTAATGGGAGGTGCACATGCAAGGATGAGGGGGACATTGGAAAGGGTACTCACCTTGACCAGCCGACATAGGTCGTTGTATTTCTTGCGGCACTGGTCCGCACTCCTGGGAACATCTGAGCTGGAGGAGACCCTCCGGGCAATTTTGGTCCAGGCCTCCCTGAACTGGCTCCTGGGAGCCTTCCTGCCACTAGCCGGGCAAACGACCCGCCTTCTTTTGCGCACCCCATGAAGGAGCACACCCAGCGCATGCTCAGAGAAGCGTTCGGCTCTTTCACGGGCCCTCTCCATGTCTTCCAGGCGTTGATATGCCACACAACCACTCCTGAGGCCTAGTTGCAGGGCTACAGCATGCAGGGCGTGGCTGCAGTCAAAGTTGACCCTTCCCCCTTTAAGAGCTGGCCGGCGTCAGGGTGTCTGCTGACACTCACCACATGATCGCACCTGCGCTGCGCCCGGAATCGGCGTTATTAGGCTGCATCGCCGGATTAGCGCCTGAACACAGGGTTCCAACGCCTTGTGCAGCGCTCGGCCAAAAAGTTGGCCAAATCTACTGAATTTCGGCGAGCTCGCCTGCACTTTCCGGCGGGCGCTAAATTTGACGAGCGCCCGACTTTAGCGCCGCAATAGCGTCAGAACTGAATTTCTAGGCCACTGTTTATTGGCCTGACATAAATAAGGACATTGAGAACATGATAGGCAAATGTGAGACATGTCAGAAACACCAAAACAAACAAGCAAAGGAACCAATGATAGTAGCTGACATACCAACAGCACCATGGCAAAAGGTTGGTATGGACCTTTTTCATTTAAATGGTAAAGACTATCTAATAGTGATTCACTACTATTCTAACTATCCTGAGATGGCGCTGCTCTCAAGCACCACAGCAAGCAGTGTCATAATGCATGTGAAATCCATCTTCGCCAGACATGGAATTCCCAGGATTGCCATTAGCGACAATGGTCCGTGCTTCAACTGTAAGGAGTGGCAACAGTTTGCAGCACATTATGACTTTCAGCACATCACATCCAGTCCTTTGTATGCTCAGTCAAATGGTAAGGCAGAGAAAGGTGTTCAAGTTCTCAAGCAGCTACTGAAGAAAGCGACAGAAAGCAAGTCTGATCCTTATCTCGCCCTGCTGAGCTACCGAGCCTCACCTTTAGACTGTGGTTCTTCACCTGCTGAACTACTAATGGGTCGCAAGTTGCGCACCACGCTACCCTGCTGTGCAAAAGAACAGCAAAGTGAGGAACTGAGACAGAGACTTCAACTGTTAAAGCTGAAACAGAAATCATACTATGACAAGTCATCCAAAACTCTAAAACCATTGACAAGGGATGATGTTGTCAGGATTGAGGAGCCAGATGCATGGAACAGGAAAGCTACAGTTCTTGAGGAAGTAGGACCAAGGTCATACACTGTTAGAACTGAGGAAGGACAGATTCTCAGGAGGAACCGCCGTTCCCTCCTAAAAACACAGGAGACTATTCAAGACCAGATTGATGACAATGCCGCAACTGCATCTTGTCATTCACCGCCAGAACAATCTCATGAAGACACATCAGACTTATCCGTGTTGAGAAGATCCACACGTGAAGTAAAAAAGCCTGATAGACTTAATCTTTGAGTACAATGTAAAGCTTTGAAAATGTGTTGACTGTTTTGAAAATGTTTATGTTTATAGAGCACTAACAAAAGTGTTACTGATATTATCTTTATTGTTTTCTTGAAAGTTGATTGATATTGATTTTGTTAAACCTGAAAGAAAGGGGGATGTAATGATCAATAACATGTCATTCTATAGTGGACACTAGGTGGAGCCGTAGAGCTGTGTAGAGCTGTATATAGCTGTATGTATATAAGACTACACTACCCAGCTGTATGTATATTAAGACTACATTACCCATGAGGCACTAGGCTACCCACAAGGCAGCAGTCAAGATGGATGCCTCTACAGATACTGTACCTAGTCCACATGTGCTCAATAAAAGTGTCTAGCAAAACTAGCTGTGTTCATAATAAGAATGTCTATTTATTAAAGAACATAAGACAGAGGTGCGGGCTTCCCGACATCGGGAAACCCCGCCAGGGTCACCGAGGCGAGCAGTGGGTCTGCGGGGGTCGGAGTGGTGCAAAAGTGCGTTGTGGAGGTGAATGATGGGTGCAAGCGTGGAGAGGTAAGTACGTGAGGTGAGTGAAAAGTGATAGACAATGTTTACTTACCTTTGTTTCTTCCTGCAGGCTTCAACATTTGGGGAACCGGAGACCCCCGCATCTCACCGGCAGAGATGACAGATGGCTGCTGCATTCTCCGTCAAATAGTTGCATGGCATATCTCAATGTGATTTATTCAAAAGCTATTTGATGTATCTCTATGTAAAGAGGACCAATTATTTCATGGACTGTAGTATTCCCTCACACCCACAACAGTTACTTTTGCTGTTTCTTCTATCCTGTTTCCTTTTGGGGGTGACCCTTGGTAGCTGCAGTACGCACACATTGTACCCATACAAAAATCTATGCAGAATGGCAACCATAGAAACATTACCCTATGTGTCAATGTTTCTTTCTAAGATTATGTAGCAGACACAATTATCCCACAGTATCCAAGACTCACAGCATGGTACAGAAAACAACCAAGTCTATTGTAATCAATAAGTGCAACAGATGTAACTGTGGTGCACTGCATGAAGTTTTAATATTGCCTTAAAGTAAAAAAAAAGGAGATAAAACAAGCTATTGATATGCCAGGGAACCATAGGGGGGGGAATTGGGTTGGTTTGAGCCTCTCGTTAGTGCTCCCAGGGGGCGCTAACGGGGCACAAATCCCCTAGCGCCTGGGCACAGCACCGCTAACGCCTCCCGCGAAATTCAGCGGGAGGTTAGCAGCAGCGGTAGCTGGTAGTGCTCCGTGGTGCTGCACCGCTGGCAATGATGTCATCGCCCAGCGACACGACTCCTTAGTGCCCCGCCGCAGCCCCTTACCGCCCTGCGGCAGAAATTCAGCTGCGCCCCGCAAAGTTACCACAGGCGATGTCAGCGACAGCCTCGTGGGTTGCAAACCAGGCCAACCTCCGCTCACGAGGCGGTAATTAAAGGGGAAGCCTGGCTGCGCCCTGCACTGCCATTTCCTTGTTTTAGCCAACCTCCAGGTCGACCCCTCGTGGCGGCCCTTGGCATGGGCCATGGCCGGGCCAGGCTGTGGCCACTGCACCACACTGTCCTGTTGGGCTAGCGGAGGCTGTCAAATGGCCTGCAGAGTGTGCAGCATCCCTCCCCTTTAACGGAAGGGGAGGGACGATGAAATGCATCAGCGCTATGCAGGCAGCCGCATAGTGCTCCGGCACTACCGCGCTTTGCGCCCCAGACTCCGCCCCGAGAGGAAGTGGAGCGCCTGAGATAACGCTTCGCTTTCTTGCCGGGGCGGTAAGCCCTATTTAGCAGCCGGGTCGGTACTCCCGCACCGGGCGCTAAATGGCTGCCGCTAATTCAGTTACCGCCCCCAATTTCTCCCCCCATGTGTTTAAACTACAGTAAGTCGAGATATTAAGATTAGGTGCAGCTTTGTATTGCCTGCTGCTCTGTTTTGGTTACCATGAATGACCTTCCATTCTAAATAGTTTGTATCTATGTTCTGTTCATTGTCCCACAACCGCCTTCAATCCATTCTGGAGTTAATTTAATTTTTTTAAAGAAAATACATGAATAAAGCAATGGGTTCCTGCTTATCATATATGAACCACCTTGCTGAGCTCATATGTTACTTATGATATCACTGCATTAGCTCATACAGGAATTGAGACTGCTTTCCTTTCATTATCCAATTCATATTCCCAAAGGCCCTAATTGCTACCTTAAAGACATTTAAAGCTATCTTTTGAAGGAGGGATGTTGAGTATATCTTCCCTAATAGCTCCTGTTCAAAATACAATGAATCAAGCTTGCAACTTGCTGTGAAGAATTTGATTATAGTGCCAAGGCTGATACTCTTAGTACTAACTAGCTCCTAGAAGACTAAAATGACCTTTGATTCCTTCTAATTTATTCCAGTTAATTTTAATGTCCAAACACCAGTTCAACCAA
Organism: Somniosus microcephalus; assembly: GCF_052327205.1. Taxonomy (NCBI): domain Eukaryota; kingdom Metazoa; phylum Chordata; class Chondrichthyes; order Squaliformes; family Somniosidae; genus Somniosus; species Somniosus microcephalus. The sequence goes on from NC_140989.1 coordinate 341,296,486, forward strand.
ATAAATGATGCAACAATGACCTGAGATTGACCTAAAACAGATTAGTACATTTAGCATATATTATAGGCAGAGCTTTTGAACCTTGGTACTAAAACATACCTACTTAATGTTAGTGCATTCCTAACATTTTCATCCAGCCCTAGGTAGATGTGAATGAAGGTGAAACAATCGTAACGACAGGGTGTCCAAGATCATTAAATTCATTTAGATGTCAGTGAAGGCTAGACTTCATCCTCACTTCTTTATACTGGCTAAGGATCATTGCAATCCAGGTTTATCTAATCAATATTTATACATATAGAATAACATCACAAAATGGATGGAGTTTCTATACCATGATTATTGTCAGAAAGGGAGGCTATAGCATCTGTACCACAAGCCATGTACAAGCTCTAAGATAAAAGGAACCCTTACACTAATGTTGGTTTTGGAAAGCTTGGGCATATCTTAGATAGTCAAAGATATTCTCTTCAAATCTTCTCGGACACCATTATAGAATCATAGAATGATACAGCACAGAAGGAGGCCATTTGTCCCATCGTGCCTGTGCCAGCTCTTTGAAAGATCTATCTAATTAGTTCCACTCCCCTGATCTTTCTCCATAGTCCTGCAATTTTTTCCACTTCAGGTATTTATCCAATTCCCTTTTGAAAGTTATTATTGAATCTGCTTCCCTCATGTCACTTCTGGTTCTTTTGCCAATTACCTTACATCTGTGTCCACTGGTTACCAACACTTCTGCCTCTGGAAATAGTTTCTACTTAATTACTCTATTGAAATCCTTCATGATTTTGAACACCTCTATCAAATCTTCCCTTAAATTCTCAGCTCTAAGGAGAACAACACAGCTTCTCTAGTCTCTCCATGTAGCTGAAGTCTTTCATCCTTGGCACTATTCTAGTAAATCTCTTCTGCAACCTCTCTAAGGCCTTGACATCCTTTCTAAAGTGTGATGCCTAGAATTGGACACTATGGGTGCGATTTTCCCAATGGAGGCGGGTTTCGGTTTGGGTGGGTTCCAAACCCGCCTCCACTGAGAGGTGGGAAAAATTTGCAATTTTCCCCTAATTGGCCAGTTAATTTCAGAGGTGTGGGTTCCCCTGGGCCAATTAATGTTTTGGGACTGAAACTCACCTCTGCTGACGTCACTTATCCAGCTTCATTTAAGGGCTGCTTGCTGCCTTGGCTCATTCCACTGGTTTTTGGTCGATACTGTACCACCTCCAAGCTGTTATCTCCTTGAGGAACGGCCAGCTCCAAGGCAAGGGCCTCCCTGAGGTTCCCGGATGAGGCGCTGGGTATCCTGGTTGAGGGGGCGAGAGCTAGCAGGGAGGTACTCTTCCCCTCATCTGGGAGGATGAGGCCTCCCAAAGAAACCAATGCTGTGCGGAACCAGCTGGCAAAGGATATAACCTCCAGATCTGTGTGCAGGCTGGGTGATTGATTCTGTTTATTGATGAAATGCCATCCCTGTGATGGCAAACAGTTGGCATGATGGCATCTGTTATTTCGGCTTAGACAGCTCCACATTGCGGGCTCCGTGACACTTGTATGGTCAGGTTGGTGGTCAAAGTGAAAGGAGGCCAGAGAGTCATGTCCATTGTCTATCATGTGTTAAGAAGGAGCCAAGCACATGTGCCACAATGGGCAACCTATGCAACTCTGGCCAGGATGAGTACATTCCTTGCATGACGTGCTTCCATGTGCTGGCACCTTCTGCCCTGTGCAGCATCAGGTGGGTGAGCAGGAAGTTGGGTTCCTGCTGCTGTTGCTGCTGAGCTGCCTGGTTCTGCTGCTGCCGTGGGTGCTCCTCATCTGAATCTGAGGTCCATGGTGAAAGGAAATAAATGGTTCCCATGCTGCTGGCAGATACCTCCATTGGGGAAGCGCTCAGTCCAAGCGGGGAGAGGGTCTTCCAAGGAGGTCCCACAGTTGAGAGATGGAAGCTGCAGCACCTCCGACTTCGGCAGGCTTGCTAAAAGTGCAGAAAGACCTTTGAAACAAAAGTTCTGCCACCTGCAACTGCTCCCTGATGAAAGCTCCATTTTAATGGTGGAGCTGCAGCAGTGAGGAGGCCACCCACTTGTCAACCCGCCAGGATTAGCTGGCGTGGTTTAGGAGGGTCATGCAACATGCTGAAAATGTGGTAAAATAACGAAGGCCTGTCAAAATAGGATTATAGAGGCCCTTAACTACTATTTAAAGGTCTTAACTACCTCTCCTGACTGATGGAGGCGGGACCGAATCACACCCATCAAACCCGCCTCCGGCAAAATTGCGCGGAGGCGGGTTGGAGGCGGGTTCCGAACCCGCCCTCAGTTTTTGCCATTTTGCCAACTGTCCCACCTCCAAACCCACCTCCTCGGGGCTGGGAAAATCGCCCCAATGCTTCAGCTGGGATCTAGCCAGTGTTTTATAAAGGTTTAGCATAACTTCCTTGCTTTTGTACTCTATTCCTCTATTTATAAAGCCATGGATCCCATATGCCTTTTTAACAGCTTTCTCAGCTTGTCCTGTCACCTTCAAGACTTGTGTATGTACACCTCCAGATCACACTGCTCCTGCACCCTCTTTAAAATTGTACGATTTGATTCCTCTAACCTCTCCTCATTCTTCCTACCAAAATGAAACACTTCACACTTCTCTGCATTAAATTTCATCTGCCATGTGTTTGCTCATTTCGCCAGTCTGTCTATGTCCTCCTGAAGTCTGTTACTGTTTACTGCATTTCTGAGTTTCGTGTCATCTGCAAACTTTGAAATTATGCCCTGTATACCCAAGTTCAGGTCATTAATATATATCAAAAATAGCAGTGGTCCCAACACCGACCCCAGAGGGGACACCACTGCACACATCCCTCCAGTCTGAAAAACAACTGTTCACCACTAGTCTCAGCTTTCTGTCTCTTAGCCAATTTTGTATCCACGCAGTCATTGCCCCTTTAATCCCATGGGCTTCAATTTTGCTAATACTGTAAGTCTATTATGTGATACTTTATCAAACATCTTTTGAAAGTTCATATACAAAACATCAACTGCACTACCCTAATCAACCCTCTCTGTTACTTCATCAAAGCACTCAATCAAGTTAGTCAAACATGATTTGCCTTTAACAAATCCATGCTGTTTTGCATTTATTAGCCCAGACTTTTCCAAATGCCATGCTGGCTTTCATTTATTAACACATATTTTTCCAAGTGCCAATTAATTTTATCCTGGATTAATGTCTCTAAAAGTTTCCCCACAACCAACATTAGACTGACATACCGTTGTTGTCCCCAAGGGGGTCAACATTGCTGATGGCCTCAGCGCCCACCACCTGGCGCCCAATAATCTCCAGCACTCTATTCTCCAGCGCAGACAGTGGTTGGGTGTCGGCTTGTCCCCCGCCTGTGCGCTCCTGCTCCCTCCTGCTGTGAGACACCTTGGCCTGCAAGAGAAGGAAAGTGTGTGAGTGAGTGTGGAGCAATGTGCTTGGGTGATGTGCCTGCCATAGTTGAATAGCTGTCATTGTGTGCAAGGTGTGAGATGTGGGTGTGAGTGTTGGTAGGTAGAGATTGTTGGTGAGTGAGTGCTGGGTGTGTGGGTCTTTGGGCAATGTGTGCAGACTGTGGTTCAGATGGTGGTTTGTAGCATTTATTGAGGAATTGACTCACTCTGACCACCCGAGTGAGGTTGTTAAATTTCTTCCTGCACTGTGTGTGGGTCCTGGGGACCACAGTGCTGCTCAAGACCTGCTGGGCAACCTCCCTCCACGTGGCACGGAAGACTTGCGGCGAGGGCCTCCTGCCACTTATCGGGTACAGCACCGCCCTCCGTCTCTCCACAGCGGACACCAACTCCTCCAATGCTTGGTCCGAAAATCTGCGAGCTCTCTCCCTGGGGCTTGGATTTGCCATTTGTACAGCTGGTTGAGTTGTCCGGCTCCTTGACTTGGCCTGCTCCTGCTTGCTGACACAGGTTCACAGGCAGCAAAGCTGAGAATGAGGTTCTGCAGCATGAATGAACCTCCCCTTTAAGAACAGGAAAGAGCTTGTGGCAATAATGTCTTGCGATTAGACTGCACCTGATATTGGTTAGCGCTTTGAGTGTAGCGCCACTGATCTAGGCTGTTAGTGCTTGATTTAGCGCTCCCATCCTTTCTTTGAGCGATGACACTGAATTTTGCGTGCAGCGAGATTCATTAACGCCTGGCGCTAAATCTCAAACTTTTCCAAAGTTAGCGCTCATTCCTTGGTTATAATGAATTTCTCCCCCTCTGTCTTTGAACACTTAAGTACATCACCACTTTCTAGTGCTGCGACAGTATCTTTGATCAATACTGCTACCCCCTCCTTTTTTTCCTTTTCTTTCCTGAATACATTGAGCCAGGTCTCTGTTATTGCCATTATATCATAATCCCATGTGGTTACTTGTGCCTGCAGCTCACCAACCTTATTGACCACACTCCATGCATTTATGCACATGCACTTTAAACCCATCATAATCTGCCTCGTACTTCCCCCACTGTCTAATCCCTCCTATTTCTGAACTATTCTTTATTCTAATGCTGTTTGTCCCTGTGCACCTTGTATCGCCTCTTATAGCTGAATTCTTTAATTCAATTTGGAAACTATTGGGGGGGAAAATTGGCTCATGCCCCCTTTGGGGCGATAACTTTGTGGGGGCGCTACTTTTAGTGCCCCGAAAAAGTTAGCGCCCCCGCACCAGAAATTCAATGATAGTGCCCCAAGCAGGAGGCAGGGCACTACTGGAAGCGCACCCCCTCCCTCTTGGGGCGCTACCATTCAAATTTGCGGTGCTACGTGCAGCATCACCATACGTGTTGGCACATAGCACCGCGGTACTGCAGGCCTCCCCTCCACTGAATAAAGGGAAGGGGCCTAGCGCCGCGTGCACCGGGGCCCTCCTGGACCACTGGGGAACGGTGTGTCAGGAAAAGAGCCCGGCACTCAAGAGGAGCGCCGGGCTGACAGATCGTGGCTGGCACCCCGCAGGAAGAGGCCAGAGGGGGCACAAAAAAAATGGCCGCCCAGCACCTGCCCTTTAATTATCGCCGCCCTGGCCGCAAAAACGCCACCCTGATCCTGTCAGACATAGCGCCCGGCGGTACATCAGGGGGCGCGGGCCAAGTTTGCGGCTAGTGCACGAGCGGGATGCTGCGCACGGCGATGTCATCGTCGCTGGAGGCGCAGGGCCGAGGGGCGCTACCGGCTACCGCCACCACTAACCGCCCGCTGTATTTCACGGGAGGCATTAATGGCGCCACGCCCATTAGTGGGGCACTAACGGGAGGCACAAAGCAACCAAATTTTCCCCCCTTGATCTTTAAGGAATGAGGGGGTCAAAGCTATTAGTGAAACCAACTTTACAATAATATAAGCTTGATTTGCAGGTATTCAAAATATCTTTCATCTGGGAGAAGCATTTCAAAAAGATTTGGGCTCGAGAGTAATTTGGCTCCAGCAATAACACTGTTTTGGCACTTTGCTGTTGACCTGGGCTGTCACACCCGCCATTAAGATTTACTAAAATCTTGGTGATAACCTTGCAGTGGCTCTTAAGTAAGTCATTGCCTGGAATTGTGGTCTTTGACCAAAGGTTAGTGAGTACCCCTGACATATAGCATAACAAATGCTGTTTGATTGCTTTCCCCTGAATGAGAGCCTGTGTGAGGAAGCTTTGATTTTTTTAGCTAATATAAATATGTGTCTTTCTTTAAACCAAACTAGTGTGAGATTTATCTGAAAGAGGGACCCGGAATGTAAAATCTCCCCAGAAAAGGGTAGATCCTTCTACTGGAAAGACACAGTCCAATATATAAAATCATGTCGCCGATATACTGGACTCAGTGAGGCTTGAAATGACAACGTTGCTAATGTCTGTTGAGTGCTGGGGATGCAAGCAAAGTAAAGGCGTGCATTTGGATTTATTGCAGTACTGCACCAATTGCATATATTTGGAAAGTTTGACTGAACTGGATTTCGGCCACCACTGCTCTTGCTATGCCCAGTGATCCGTTCTATACTCTGTAATGTCAGAGACAATCATAGCCAGGGCAAGTGATTTGATGCGAGCACAACAACCCCCATGACAAATCCTGTAAATTTATACGCTTTCCATTTGCAGCATGATTTATATCCCAAGTGTTGCCATTCTACATAAAAAGTCCCTAATCATAGCAAATCTAAATGCTTCAGTGAGTTTAGACCCGTATTCAGAAGACAATGCACAAATAATAACGAGGCAGGGTTGCACTTAATATTTCAATACAATTTCTGCTGAACTCAGAAATAGTCAACATGGCATGTTTGTATTGTCTGCTAATGAAGCTATTAGTGAGCTTTATGTTAAGGGCAGTGCACTCTGATATTATTGTTTTCATGTCTCTAAATTTACTTTCCACAACTGTTAAGCAGAAAATTGTCTCAGTATTGTTACTTTCATCTAGGAGAAATGCAAAAACAGATTTTTTTTGAAGTGACTAACTTGGTAATTTCTCAGTCAGTGGAGAAAATTTAAAACATGAATATTTTATATGAACAAAATAGCATGTTTTTGTAACAATTTATTGAAGCATTTAAATTTGGATAACATTGATGTTGGGTAAATTAGAGGGTTTAAACTTGGCCCTTTCAAATCAATTCATATTGGATGCTGAATTTGTTTCTCCTAACTGAGTAATTTGTTTCCTAATAACATTTGCTGCTAAAATTCCAAATTATAAATTGATTTATTTTGCATATCACATACATATGATTGTACAAAGATTGTATAAACCATATGTAACTTGTCATACTTCCAGATCTGGAAGTTTAGATAACACTTTCAAAATGGATTCTAAACATGAACTGTTACGTGTCGTGTAATGATGGCCCAGAATTTGCTGTAACCGGTGAACGAACGGCACCCGCTGATAGTTAGACTTGCCCTTTCTCGTTTAATCTCCATGATATTTTGCACCGCAAGTTGCTGGAAGTGCAAGCTGCAAACAACATGGTGCCCTCCACAGGGCATCTGCGATCTGAGTGAACAGGACAAGCAACAGTGCAGCTCCTTAAACAATCAGATTGAAGGATTGTGAAACAAGGGAGTTTAAGTTAGAATGGTGAATTCAATGTCAAATCAGCTACAGAAAGAAAAATAAAGAGAGGGAAAGAAAGATTAGATTAAGAATGAGAGAAAAAAGTCAAAGAAAAAGTTTTAAAAAATTAATTACCTTATTTGAAATCTCCAACAACAATTACAACCTGAAGGAATGAGATTCCACACTTGTAATAGTTAATTTTCAGTGTCAGAGAGGTTGGCTAGCAGTAATTAACAATTATCACACCATTATAAGAGCTGGTTAAAGAGGAGATTAACACAATAGTAAGGAAGGATATTAGCTCTGATGATGTGGAATCTGTATGGGTAGAGCTGAGAAATACCAAAGGGCAGAAAATGTTAGTGGGAGTTGTATACAGAGCCCCAAACAGTAATGCTGAGGTTGCGAATGGCATTAAATGGGAAATTAGAGACGTGTGCAATAAGGGCACAGCAGTTATTATGGGTGACTTTAATCTACATATAGATTGGGCTAACCAAATTAGTAACAATACTGCGGAGGAGGAATTCCTAGAGTGTATACGGGATGGTTTCCTGGACCAATATGTTGAGGAACCAACTAGAGATCAGGCCATCTTAGACTGGGTATTATGTAATGAGAAAGGATTAATTAGCAATGTTGTTGTGCGAGGCCCCTTGGGGAGGAGCGATCATAATATGATAGAACTCTTCATTAAGAGTTGACTCAGAGACTAGGGTCCTGAATTTAAATAAAGGAAACTACGATGGTATGAGGCGCGAGTTGGCTAGGCTGGATTGGGGAATGTTACTTAAAGGGTTGACGGTGGATAGGCAATGGCAAACATTTAAAGATCGCATGAATGAACTACAGAATTTGTTCATCCCTGTTTGGCATAAAAATAAAATAAAGAAGGTGACTCAACCGTAGCTAACAAGGGAAATTGGGGATAACATAAGATCCAAGGAGAGGACATTTAAATTGGCCAGAAAAAACAGCAATACTGAGGATTGGGAGCAGTTTAGGATTCAGCAAAGGAGGACAAAGGGATTAAGTAAGAGGGGGAATATAAAATATGAGAGTAAGCTTGCAGGGAACATAAAAACTGACTGTAAAAGCTTCTATAGATATGTGAAGAGAAAAAGATTGGTGAAGTCAAGTGTAGGTCCCTTGCAGTCAGAATGAGGGGAATTTATAATGGGGAACAAAGAAATGGCTGACCAATTAAATACATATTTTGGTTCTGTCTTCACAAAGGAGGACACAAATAACCTTCCAGAGGTTTCGGGGAATATAGGGTCTAATGAGAGGGAGGAATTGAATGAAATCAGTATTTGTAGGGAAATGGTGTTAGGGAAATTGACGGGATTGAAGGCCGATAAATCCCCAGGGCCTGATAATCTACATCCTAGGGTACTTAAGGAAGTGGCCCTAGAAATAGTAGATGCATTGCTGGTCATCTTCCAAAATTCTATAGACTCTGGAATAGTTCCCATGAATTGGAGGGTACCTAATGTAACCCCACTATTTAAAAAAGGCGGCAGAGAGAAAATGGGGAATTATAGACCGGTAAGCCTGACATCGGTAGTAGGGAAAATGCTGGAGTCCATTATAAAAGATATAATAGCAGAGCACTTAGAAAACAGTGACAGGATCGGACAAAGTCAACATGAATTTACAAAAGGTAAATCATACTTGACTAATCTACTGGAATTTTTTGAGAATTTAACTGGTAGAATAGATAAGGGAGAACCAGTAGTTGGACTTTCAGAAGGCTTTCGATAAGGTCCCACATAAGAGATTGGCATGCAAAGTTAAAGCACATGGGATTGGGGGTAAGATACTGACTTGGATAGAGAACTGGTTGGCAGACAGGAAGCAAAGAGTTGGAATAAATGGGTCTTTTTCCGAGTGGCAGGCAATGACTAGTGAGGTACCGCAGGGATCGGTGCTAGGACCCCAGCTATTCACAATATATATTAATGATCTAGATGAGGGAACTAGATGTAATATCTCCAAGTTTGCAGATGACACAAAGCTGGGTGGGCGTGTGTGCTGTGAGGAGGATGCAGCGAAACTCCAGTATGATTTGGACAGGTTGGGTGATTGGGCAGATGCATGGCAGATGCAGTATAATGTGGATAAATGCGAGGTTATCCACTTTGGTGCCAAAAACAGGAAGACAGATTATTTTTCTGAACAGGGATCAAGGGATAGGGGGAGAAAGCAGGGACAGGGTACTGAATTTGGATGATCAGCCATGATCTCATTAAATGGCGGAACAGGCTCGAGGGGCCGAATGGTCTACTCCTGCTCCTATCTTCTATGTTTCTATGTTTACTTAGACTGAACTGGACAAGCCCTAACTTTCTGTGGCGAGTTTAGTTCGCACCTACAGTGCAACTACAGGAACTTCACGCTGCTCAATGCATTTGAATGGTGAGTCAGATAACAAGATGCGTTTTCGCGAAGCTAACAGTGGAGTAGCGCATCTCAGACAGCAACTTTTGGATTTTAAGAACATAAGAACGTAAGAAGTAAGAGCAGGAGTAGGCCATATGGCCCCTTGAGCCTGTTCCGCCATTCAATAAGATCATAGCTGATCATCGACCTCAACTCCACTTTCCCACCTGATCTCCATATCCCTTGATTCCCCTAGAGTCCAAAAATCTATCTATCTCAGCCTTGAATATACTCAAAGACTCAGCATTCACAGCCCTCTAGGGCAGAGAATTCCAAAGATTCACAACCCTCTGAGTGAAGAAATTCGTCCTCACCTCAGTCTTAAATGGCCGACCCCTTATCCTGAGACTATGCCCCCTAGTTCTAGACGCTCCAGCCAGGGGAAACAACCTCTCAGCATCTACCCTGTCAATCCCTTTCAGAATCTTGTATGTTTCAATGAGATTTTCGCATTTAACTGTGCATCTGCCCATATCTGAAGTTGCTGTGCAATTTGCGCATAAATAACGGTGACGCCATTAGCCTCACTGTTATTTTGACAGCAAATTCTGGGCCAATGGTATTAATGCAACATGATTAGCTACATCTAGATCGTGTTAATTTGCATGAAAATTGTTTTTAGAGATATTTTCTAGTATCCCCACCCTCACCTATCTTTAATCTTTAAGCTGCCATCCTGAAATAGTCTAACTAAAGGGTGCAGCTTTATTATTTGTGATGGCAATTAATATGTGATATGCATTTGAGAACCAGTTTGCCTATTCTGAATGTTGATTGCTTGCTATGGGCCTCATTGAATTTCTCTCGCTCTGTAGTGTTTGTAATTATCTCTGTAACCTCCTCCAGCCCTACAAACCTTCGAGATCTCTGCACTCCTCCAATTCTGGCGCCTTGTGCATCCCCGATTTTAATTGCTCCAGCACTGGTGGCCAGGCTTTCAGCTGCCTTAGCCCTAAGCTCTGGAATTCCCTCCCTAAATCTCTCCGCCTCTCTACCTCTCTTGCCTCCTTTAAGATGCTCCTTAAAACATACCTCTTTGATCAAGCTTTTGGTCATCTGTCCTGATATCCCCTTCTTTGGATAGGTGTCAAAATTTATTTTTTATTATTGATAATGCTCTTGTTAAGCACCTTGGGACGTTTTACTATGTTAAAGGCACTATATAAATGCAAGTTGTTGTTGTTGTTATGCAACTTTTCAACTGCTACAGGGCTACGCCAATTAGTTACAAGAAGTGGCTAGTCGATAAGTTATTGAAAAGATCAATCATAACTGACTAATTGTAGAAAGTTAACGGGGTAGAAATTAATCTTATGCGGTAGCGCAAAACTTAAGAACGTAAGAATTAGGAGCAGGAGAAGGCCATAGTCCTGCTCCGCCATACTCCTGCTCCTCGAGCCTGCTCTGCCATACTCCTGCCCCTCGAGCCTGCTCCGCCATACTCCTGCTCCTCGAGCCTGCTCCGCCATACTCCTGCTCCTCGAGCCTGCTCCGCCATACTCCTGCTCCTCGAGCCTGCTCCGCCATACTCCTGCTCCTCGAGCCTGCTCCGCCATACTCCTGCTCCTCGAGCCTGCTCCGCCATACTCCTGCTCCTCGAGCCTGCTCCGCCATACTCCTGCTCCTCGAGCCTGCTCCGCCATACTCCTGCTCCTCGAGCCTGCTCCGCCATACTCCTGCTCCTCGAGCCTGCTCCGCCATACTCCTGCTCCTCGAGCCTGCTCCGCCATACTCCTGCCCCTCGAGCCTGCTCCGTCATACGGCCCCTCGAGCCTGCTCCTCCATACTCCTGCTCCTCGAGCGTGCTCCACCATACTCCTGCCCCTCGAGCCTGCTCCGCCTTACTCCTGCCCCTCGAGCCTGCTCCGACATACCCCTGCCCCTCGAGCCTGCTCCGCCATACTCCAGCCCCTCAAGCCTGCTCCGCCATACTACTGCCCCTTGAGCCTGCTCCGTCATACGGCCCTTCGAGCCTGCTCCTCCATACTCCTGCCCCTCGAGCCTGCTCCGCCATACGACCCCTTGAGCCTGCTCCGCCATATGGCCCCTCGAGCCTGCTCTGCCATACTCCTGCTCCTCGAGCCTGCTAGAACATAAGAACATAAGAAATAGGAGCAGGAGTAGGCCAATCGGCCCCTCGAGCCTGCTCCACCATTCAATAAGATCATGGCTGATCTGATCCTAACCTCAAATCTTCTATCACTCTGCATCCACCCGAACCCATGTGATCTCCTGGGAGAGGCGAAAAACCAGATAAAGACCCAATGGCCAATTTGGGAGAAAAAAATCTGGGAAATTCCTCTCCGACCCATCTAGGCGATCGAAATTCTTCCAGGAGATCACTCTGTCCCTATATTTTCTACAGTACTTACCTTCTGTAAAGGCGATCTCCACCCCAGCCAGGAACAGGAATAAAACCATCTCCTGAAATCTAACAGAATTAGAACACAGTAGGAGCAGAACAAGGCTACACGGCCCCTGGGCCCGCTCCACTACCCACAGGGCCATGACCATTCCGAACCCAGACTCATGTCCAATTTCCTGCCCGCTCCCCGTAACCCTTAATTCCCTTTACTTCTAGGAAACTATCTATTTCTGTTTTAAATTTATTTAATGATGTAGCTTCCACGGCTTTCTGGGGCAGCAAATTCCACAAACCTACCACCCTCTGAGTGAAGAAGTTTCTCCTCATCTCAGTTTTGAATGAGCAGCCCCTTATTTTAAGATTATGCCCCCTAGTTCTAGTTTCACCCATCATTGGGAACATCCTCACCGCATCCACCCGATCAAGCCCCTTCACAATCTTATATGTTTCAATAAGATCGCCTCTCATTCTTCTGAACTCCAATGAGTAGAGTCCCAATCTACTCAACCTCTCCTCATATGACCACCCACTCATCCCCGGGATTAACCGAGTGAACCTTCTTTGTACTGACTCGAGAGCAAGTATGTCTTTTCTTAAGTATGGACACCAAAACTGTATGCAGTATTCCAGGTGCGGCCTCACCAATACCTTGTACAACTGCAGCAATACCTCCCTGTTTTTATATTCCATCCCCCTAGCAATAAAAGCCAACATTCCATTGGCCTTCTTAATCACTTGCTGCACCTGCATACTAACGTTTTGAGTTTCGTGCACCAGGACCCCCAGGTCCCTTTGTACTACAGTACTTTCCAGTTTCTTGCCATTAAGATAATAACTTGCTGTATGATTTTTCCTGCCAAAGTGCATAACCTCACACTTTCCAGTATTGTATTCCATCTGCCAAATCTCTGCCCACTTACTTAGCCTGTCTATGTCCCTTTGCAGGTTTTTTATGTCCTCCTCACTCACTACTTTCCGTCCCATCTTTGAATCATCTGCAAACTTTGATATGTTACACTCGGTCCCCTCCTCCAAATCGTTAATATAGATTGTAAAGAGTTGGGGACCCAGCACTGACCCCTGCGGAACACCACTAGTTACTGGTTGCCAATCTGAGAACGAACCATTTATCCCAACTCTCTGCTTTCTGTTAGAGAGCCAATCCTCCACCCACGCCAGAATATTACCCCCAATCCCGTGATTTTTTATCTTGAGCAATAATCTTTTGTGTGGCACCTTGTCAAATGCCTTTTGGAAGTCTAAATACACTACGTCCACTGGTTCCCCTTTATCCACCCTGTATGTTACTTCCTCAAAAAACTCAAGCAAATTTGTTAAACATGACTTCCCCTTCATGAAACCATGCTGAGTTTGCCCTATTAAATTATGTTTATCCAAATGTCCCGTTACTGTCTCCTTAATAATGGACTCTAACATTTTACCAACCACAGATGTTAGGCTAACAGGTCTATAGTTTCCAGCCTTCTGCCTACTACCCTTTTTAAATAAGGGTGTTACATTAGCAGTTTTCCAATCTGCCGGGACCTTTGCTGAGTCCAGTGAGTTTTGGAAAATTATTACCAATGCATCCACAATCCCTACCGCTACTTCCCTCAAGACCCTGGGATGCAAGCCATCAGGTCCAGGGGATTTATCCGCCTTGAGTCCCATTATTTTACCAAGTACCACTTCCTTAGTGATTTTAATTGTATTTAGTTCCTCCCCCCCTAGAGCCCCCTGTTTGTCCAGTGTTGGGATATTCTTAGTGTCCTCTACTGTAAAGACTGATACAAAATAATTGTTCAGTGTTTTTGCCATCTCCATGTCTCCCACCATTAATTTCCCGGTCTCATCCTCTAAGGGACCAACATTTACTTTAGCCACCCTTTTTCTTTTTATATAACAATAGAAACTTTAACTGTCTGTTTTTATATTTTTTGCTAATTTACTTTCATAATCTATCTTCCCTTTCTTAATCAATCTTTTTGTTATTTTTTGCTGTCTTTTAAAGACTTCCCAATCTTCCATCCTCCCACTAGATTTGGCTACCTTATATGCCCTTGTTTTTAGTCGGATACTATCCTTAATTACTTTACTTAGCCACGAATGGCTATCTTTTCTTTTACACCCTTTTTTCCTCAGTGGAATATATATTTTTTGGAAGTTGTAAAATAACTCCTTAAATGTACACCACTGGTCATGTACCGTCTTACCCTTTAATCTATTTTCCCAGTCCACTCTAATTAATTCCGCTCTCATACCTTCATAGTCTCCTTTATTCAAGCTCAGCACGCTTGTTTGAGATCCAACCTTCTCACCCTCTAATTGAATATGGAACTCAACCATGTTATGGTCACTCATTCCAAGGGGATCCTTTACTAGGACATTTTTAATTAATCCTGTCTCATTACACAGGACCAAATCTAAGGTTGCTTGCCCCCTGGTCGGTTCAGTTACATACTGCTCAAGAAACCCATCCCTAATACACTCAATGAACTCTTCCTCAAGGCTGCTCTGCCCAATTTGATTTGTCCAGTTAATATGATAATTAAAATCCCCCATAATTATAGCTGTTCCCTTATTACAAGCCTCAACTATTTCCTGATTAATACTCCGTCCAACAGAGTTGCAACTGTTCGGAGGCCTATAGACTACACCCACTAGTGTTTTTTTCCCCTTATTATTCCTTACCTCCACCCAAACTGTTTCACTATCCTGCTCCTTTGACCCAATATCATTTCTCTGTATTATAGTGATTCCTTCCTTTATTAACATAGCCACCCCACCTCCTCTCCCTTCCTGCCTGTCCTTCCTGATTGTTAAATAACCTGGTATGTTTAATTCCCAGTCATGGTCACCCTGCAGCCATGTTTCTGTAATGGCCACAAGATCATACCCATACGTCATTATTTGTGCCATTAACTCATTAATTTTGTTACGAATGCTACGTGCATTCAGATAAAGAACTTTCAAATATGTTTTGTAACACTTAGTTCCTGTTTTTTCCCTTTTTAGTACTTTACTTTTTACTCCATACCTTCTGTCCCTTCCTGACACATTCTGTTTTTTAATTCCCCCACTGCTACCTAAGTCTATGACCTTCTCTGTTGTCATTTCTATTATTTGCTCTCTAGAAACCTCCCCCCCACTAATTAGTTTAAAGCCCTCTCTACAGCCCTAGTTATATGATTCGCCAGGACTCTAGTCCCAGCACTGGCCAAGTGGAGTCCGTCCCAACAGAACAGCTCCCTCCTGTCCCAGTACTGGTGCCAGTGTCCCAAGAAGCAAAACCCATTTCTCCCACACCAGTCTTTGAGCCACGCATTTAACTCTTTAATTTTATTTATCCTAGCCAAATTCACTCGTGGCTCAGGTAATAACCCAGAGATTATTACCCTTGAGGTTCTTTTTTTTAATTTGACCCCTAGCTGCTCATACTCCTTTAACAGAACCGTCTTCCTTGTCCTATCTACGTCGTTTGTACCAACATGGACCACGACAACTGGATCCTCCCCCTCCCACTGCAAGTTTCTTTCCAGCCCAGAAGAGATGTCCTTAACCCTGGCACCAGGCAGGCAACACAGCCTTCGGGACTCCCGCTCTTGACTGCAGAGAACCCTATCTATCCCCCTAATGATACTATCCCCTACCACTACAACATTTCTTTTTACTCCCTCCACTTGAATGGCCCCCTGTACCACGGTGCTGTGGCCAGGTTGCTCATCCTCCCTGCAGTCCCCACTCCCGCCCTCACAGGGAGTAAGAACCTCGATCCTGCTGGACAAGAACAAGGGCTGCGTCTCCTTCAACACTACATCCTGGATCCCTGTACCTTCCTCACTCGTAGTCACACCGTCCTGTCCCTGACCACGGACTACATCTGCAGTAATTAACTTCATAGGTGTGACCATCTCCTGAAACATAGAGTCCAGGAACTTCTCCCCCTCCCTGATGTGTCGCAGTGTCCGAAGCTCGGTCTCAAGCTCCATAACATGGAACTTGAGTTCCTCTAGCAGCAAACACTTGTCGCAGATGTAATCACCGTTAGCCTCAATGGGGTTCACCGGCTCCCACATCTCGCAACAGTAACACATCACCTGCTCCATTCTATATAATTAATTTAATTTATTATTATTAGTTATGAAGACCCTGCCCGGATATATATGATAATATCACACCACTATTCAATAGGACTTACCAACTTAAAGGTATGAAAGAGAAGAGAAGGAAGAAAACCAACCAACCAGCTGATCACCAACCTCCTCCTTGAATACTGTCTGTGGAGCCTGTTTGGTTGACTCGTCTCGCTGCTCCGCCTCCGCAGTGCTGTCTAAGCCTGGGAGTGGGGAATAAAACAGAGCAAAAAACACACCCTCACCTCCCACTTATCCGCACTCTCCCACTTAGCAAAACTCCAACAGCACTCAATGCACAAAGCACTCCGTGCACTGCACTAGCCCCTCCCCTTTTATACCCGGATTCTACTTCCTGTTTAAACTGCCCAAGAGTTTAAAAAACCCTTAAAAAGTTAAACTTACTTCAAATAATTGACTTCTTAACACACTAAAATTCACAAAATACACTTAAATGATTTTTCTCCCACTTAGCAAAACTCCAACAGCACTCAATGCACAAAGCACTCGAGCCTGCTCCGCCATACTCCTGCCCCTCGAGCCTGCTCCGCCATACGGCCCCTTGAGCCTGCTCCGCCATACTCCTGCCCGTCGAGCCTGCTCCGCCATACTCCTGCCCATCGAGCCTGCTCCGCCATACGGCCCCTCAAGCCTGCTCCGCCATACTCCTGCTCCTCGAGCCTGCTCCGCCATACTCCTGCTCCTCGAGCCTGCTCCGCCATACTTCTGCTCCTCGAGCCTGCTCAAGCCTGCTCCGCTATTCATTAGGATCATGGCTGATCTTCGACTTCAACTCCACTTTCCTACCCTATCCTTTGATTTCCCTAGAGTCCAAAAATCTATCGTTCTCAGCCTTAATTATACTCAACGACTCAGCATGCACAGCTTTTGGGGTAGAGAATTCCAAAGATTCACAACCCTCTGAGTGAGGAAATTCCTCCTCCTGTCAGTCTTAAATGGCCGACCCCTTATCCTGAGACTATGCTCCCCTAGTTCTAGACACTCCAGCCAGGGGAAACAACCTCTCAGCATCTAACCAGGGGAAACAGTTTGTGGAAACTTGGGTGCTAATCTCACCAGTATCTGCTTATTATAACAGCCGTGAGCAGAAATGCCCATTGTTACATTGTTATATAGTATCACATCATTAAATGGAACTACTTTGGTATGGAACTACTTTGGTATGGTGTAGTTATATTGCTATGTAGCACACTGTGCACGGGCAGTGCACAGTGCAGCGTCGGACATCTTGTATCACTCTGCACCATGCGGCAGCACAGAAACAAGGCAAATACAGCTAGTAAAAGCAGTAACTAAAATGAGCTAAAAGTGTCTGTATTATTTATAGTATAAGAACACAAGGAGACACAACACCCATTATTTTAGTTTTCTGAATTTTTCCGTAGGATTTAATTGTCTTTATCAGCAGAAACATGACAAGTCAGAGGCCGGGCTGCAGAAATGTTCATTTTGTTCCTCTTGAAGTGGCCGAAGAACGACTGAACTAGTCAAGTAATGGCCAATTCTCTGTCCCACTCCCTCTCTGACCTTGGCCACCTGCACTGTTCCAATGAAGCTCAACGGAAGCTCGAGGAACAGCACCTCATCTTTCGATTAGGCACTTTACAGCCTTCCAGACTTAACATTAAGTTCAACAATTTCAGATCATGACCTCCTATGTTTATGGATGACGGCTGTTGTTGATGATTCTGATATTCCCATTTACACCACTTCTAGACCCATCTTTTGTTTCTTTACTTGTCCCATTACCATCTCCTTTTGCCTTGCACCATTATACCTTTTGTTATTTAATCTCTCCTGCCTTCCACCCTATCACAGACCTTCCCTTTTGTTCTTTCCTCCCCTCCCCCTTTTCCCTGCCTCTGTACTTGCTTAAAACCTGTTACATTTCTAACTTTTTCCAGTTCTGACGAAAGGTTACAAAGGATTACATAGGATATACGGCACAGAAACAGGCCATTTGGTCCAACCATTCCATGCCAGCGTTTATGCTCTACTCGAGCCTCCTCCTGACTTTCAGCATAACCCTCTATTCCCTTCTCCCTCATATGCTTGTCTTGCCTCCCCTTAAATGCATCTATACTATTCGCTTCAACCACTCCCTATGGTAGCGAGTTCCACATTCTCACCACTCTCTGGGTAAAGAAGTTTCTTCTGAATTCCCTATTGGATTTCTTGGTGATTATCTTATATTGATGGCCTCTAGTTATGTTCTTCCTCACAAGTGGAAACATTCTCTCTGTATCCACTCTATCAAAACCTTTCATGATTTTAAAGACCTCTTTTAGGTCACCCCTCAGCCTTCTCTTTTCAAGAGAAAAGAGACCCGGCCTGTTCATCCTTTCCTGATATGTATACCCTCGCATTTCTGGTATCATCCTTGTAAATCTTCTCTGCAATCTCTCCAGTGTCTCTATATCCTTTTTATAATATGGCGACCAGAACTGTACGCAATACTCCAAGTGTGGTCTAACCAAGGCTCGATACAGATTTAGCATAACTTCACAACTTTTCAATTCTATCCCTCTAGAAATAAACCCTAGTGCTTGGTTTGCTTTTTAATGGTCTTGCTAACCTGTGACGCAACTTTTAGTGATTTGTGTATTTGTACTCCGAGATCCCTTTGTTCCTCTACCCCACCCAGACTCGCACCCTCCAAGTGAAAAGTGACCTCCCTATTCTTCGTACCAAAATGCAATACCTCACATTTGTCTGTGTTGAACTTCATTTGCCAATTATTTGCCCATTCTGCAAGTTTATTAATGTCCTCCTGTAATTTGTCGCAGTCCTCCTCAGTATTGACTATCCCCTTCAATTCGGTATTATCCGCAAATTTAGAAACTGTGTTTTTGATTCCAAAGTTTAAATTGTTAATGTAAATTGTGAACAACAAATTGTGGTCATCGACCTGAAACCTTAATCTGTTTCTCTCTCCACAGGTGCTGCCTGACCTGCCGAGTGTTTCCAGCATTTTCTGTTTTTATTTCAGATTTCCAGCATCCGCAGTATTTTGCTTTGGTATACCAAAGCCACACTGGTTATCTTGATGACTACTCAGATAATGGATTATTTCTATTTCTATCAATCAAAAATGTAATTACCAATTATATTTATAGCTGAAAAATAACTAGGGACTTGAATGTGACTCAACTGAAACTCGGATGGCATAATTTCGGAGAGTAAATCTTGAGCAGTTTATGATTATCTGAACTCTGCCATTGCATGGGAGGAAAATCATTAAAAAAATTAGACAATAATTAGACTGTAAGATTTTTTTTTTAATGTTGGGCGAGAATCACGATGATGGATGAGAACTGACTGAGGGGAGGCAGTAAGAATCAGCAGCGGTCTGAACACGGCAGCACGGAGCGAATTGGCTGCAACTGTATGGATTGCAGTTTTGCAACTGAAGTGAGATGACACATGACTCATACTGGGCTTTTGCAATTGACCCTGAAGCATCTTGCGTGTTTCGCAGATGAACCATCAGTACAATCTGAAACCTGTCTGAATAAAACACCGGGGATTACTGTTTCAATAAGTAGGAATCTGCGCTGCAAATATTAGTTGGATGTCAAATGTGATGACAAGCTGCAAAGGGATGTCCGAACAGTCACTGGAGATGTTATCAGTTGATTGTCTGGAATCTTTTGCCATCTGGTGGAAAGGTTGCGCTATCACACGCATAATCAAAGAAGTCCAGAAATAAAAAGGGCATGCTTTTATTTTAACTTCGGTGAAATCAGATTGGATGGTGTATGCAATAACTATGCATCTATTGAATAAAATTGTTCATGAAAAAGTGTCTTTTTCCACGCAGAGAGTTAAGGAGTGGTGGAGCTGTGTGTCATTTTCACCACAGTTCACATGCAGGTGGCACAATGAAGCATTTTGACACAATTCACGCGATCACATCTTCTATTCCCAAGCAGACATTTCTTTTCATATAGGTGGTGCTGCTTTATTAAATGTTATATAATATAAGAGAACTCCATGTTGACATGAAATGTGTCCAACGACCTGCACGGAGCTCAATATCAAACCTTGCTGATGATGCAAAGAGTAGGGATTTGGAGGAGGCCTGTAAAATACTTCATGAGGATATAGACAGACCTTGCGGACTGTGCACTAGTAATTTAATGTGAAACAATGGGATAGATTTTCAACGTGGCCCCCGGGGCGTAAAATTGGCTGGCTAAAGTGTCTTACATAATTCTCTGAAAGTGCGAGTGCAGGATTTAATGCAAAATAGCATTTTGGGTTTTTATAAAATAGGGTCATTGAGTACATGAGCAAAGAGGTAATGATGCAGTATTTATTAGGCCACAGTTCGAGTACTGTGTGCAATTTCGGACGCACCATTAAAGACTGGACATTAAAGTCATTGAGAGGATGCGGTGCAGATTCACGAAGATGTTTCTGGGGATGGGAAAACATAGTTATGAGGAGAAATTTACGCAAGATTTCTAGATGATGATGATAGGTTTTGATAGAGTAGATAGACAAAAACGATTCCCTCTCTTGAGTGGATCAATAATCAGAAGTCATAGATTTAAAATCATTGGGAAAAGGTCGAGAGGGAAGATGAGGAGAACTTGTTTTTTTCTCAGAGAGTTGTCGGGATCGAGAACACTTTACCGGAAAAGGTGGTGGAAGCTTCCATAAATAATTTTCAAAGGGACAGATACTTGAGGATGAGGGCTAGGGACAAAAAGCAGGGATGTGGGACAAAGCATGGCTGCTCTTTCAAAGAGCCAGCACTGGTACGACGGACCGAATGGCCTCCTTCTGTGCTGTAAACTTCTATGCCCTCCTTCCATTTTTCATTTTGCATAGCTTGGTCAACCTGTGAGAATATGTGGGAGAACTCTATGCTTTCCTACATTACAACAGTAACTACACTTCAAAAAGTACTTGATTGGCTATTTTAGCACGTCGGGTGGTCGTGAAAGGCGCTTTATAAATGCAAGTTTTGGTTTTGGGTTAAAATGTTTCCAAAATTCAGATTTTAACTATTGGGCAAGTTTGCCACCCTAGAGTTGTGCCCAGTCCATTTTGTGGGCCGGGCCTCATTAACACTCGGCCACCGAGCTACGTGTCCTGAATGGGCATCTCGATGCAGCTCACTCGCTCCGGACCGACGTCATATTAGAGTCATAGAGTCATAGAGTTTTACAGCACAGAAAGAGGCCCTTCGGCCCATCGTGTCTGCGCCGCCCATCCATCCCTGTCCAGTCTAATCCCATTTTCCAGCATTTGGTCCATAGCCTTGTATGCAATGGCATTTCAAGTGCTCATCCAAATGCTTCTTGAATGTTGTGAGAGTTCCTGCCTCTACCACCCTTTCAGGCATTGAGTTCCACATTCCAACCACCCTCTGGGTGAAGAAGTTCCTCCTCAAATCCCCTCTAAATCTCCTGCCCCTTACCCTGAATCTATGCCCCCTTGTTATTGACCCCCCTACTAAGGGGAAAAGTTCCTCTTTATCTACCCTATCTATGCCCCTCATCATTTTGTACACCTCAATCAGGTCCCCCCTCAGCCTTCTTTGCTCCAAGGAAAACAACCCCAGCCTGTCCAGCCTCTCTTCATAGCTGAGGCGCTCCATCCCAGGTAACATCCTGGTGAATCTTCTCTGCACCCTCTCCAAAGCAATCACATCCTTCCTATAGTGAGGCGACCAGAACTGCACACAGTACTCCAGCTGTGGCCTCACCAGCGTTTTGTACAGCTCCATCATAACCTCCCTGCTCTTATATTCCATGCCTCGGCTAATGAAGGCAAGTATCCCATATGCCTTTTTAACCACCTTATCTACCTGTTCCGCTGCCTTCAGGGATCTATGTACATGTACACCAAGGTCCCTCTGACCCTCTGTACTTCCTAGGGTCCTACCACTCATTGTGTATTCCCTTGCCTTATTTGTCCGTCCAAAATGCATCACCTCGCACTTTTCAGGGTTAAATTCCATTTGCCACTTTTCCGCCCATCTGACCAACCCATTTATATCGTCCTGTAGCCTGAGGCTTTCCTCCTCGCAATTTACCACCCCACCAATTTTCGTGTCATCTGCAAACTTACTGATCATACCTTTTACATTCTCATCCAAATCATTTATGTAGATCACAAACAACAAGGGACCCAGCACCGATCCCTGAGGTACCCCACTAGACACAGGCTTCCAGTCACAAAAGCAACCTTCGACCATCACCCTCTGCCTCCTGCCACTCAGCCAGTTTAGGATCCAACGCGCCAAGGCACCCTGGATCCCATGGGCTCTTACCTTCTTGACCAGTCTCCTATGCGGGACTTTGTCAAAAGCTTTACTGAAATCCATGTAAACCACATCCACAGCATTTCCCTCATCCACCCCACTAGTCACCCCCTCGAAAAATTCAATCAGATTTGTCAGACATGATTTACCTTTGACAAAGCCATGCTGACTATCCCCGATTAATCCTTGCCTCTCCAAGTGGAAACTAATTTTGTCCCTCAGAATTTTTTCCAATAATTTCCCTACCACAGATGTTAGGCTCACTGGCCTGTAATTCCCTGGTTTATCCCTGCTACCCTTCTTGTATAATGGTACTACATTAGCTGTTCTCCAGTCCTCTGGTACATCCCCTGTGGCCAGAGAGGTTCTGAAAATTTGTGTCAGAGCCCCTGCAATCTCCTCCTTTGCCTCCCACAGCAGCCTGGGATACATCTCGTCCGGGCCTGGGGATTTATCCACTTTTTGGCCTGCTAAAACCGCTAGCACCTCCTCCCTCTCGATGCTAATATGTTCAAGTATGTCACAGTCCCCTTGCCCGATTTCTATGTCTGCATCGTCTTTCTCCATAGTGAACACAGATGCAAAAAATTCATTTAAAACCCCGCCTACATCATCTGGCTCTACACACAGATTGCCACTTTGGTCCCTAATGGGCCCTACCCTTTCCCTGGTTGTCCTCTTGCCCTTAATATACTTATAAAACATCTTAGGATTTTCCTTTATTTTGCTCGCCAGTGTTATTTCATGGCCCCTCCTCGCCCTCCTAATTTCTTTTTTAAGTATGCCCCTGCACTTTTTATACTCCTCTAGGGCTTCTTCCGTCTTTAGTCTTTTGTAACTGCCAAAAGCCCCCCTTTTATTTCTAATGCATTTTTGTATATCCCTTGTCATCCAAGGTTCCCTTTGCTTGTTGGTCCCACCCTTGACCTTTACAGGAACATGTTGGCGTTGTACTCTCTCTATTTCCCTTCTGAAAGTCTCCCACTGTTTTGATGTGGATTTTCCTATAAGTAGCTGCTCCCAGTCCATTTTGGCCAGATCCTGCCTTATCATATTAAAATCGGCCTTCCCCCAATTTAGAACCCTTATTTCCGGGCCGTCTTTGTCTTTTTCCATGACCACCTTAAATCTCACCGAATTATGGTCACTGTCGCCAAAATGCTCTCCTACTGATACTTCCACCACTTGCCCGGCTACATTCCCCAGAATTAGGTCCAGTACCGCCCCCTCTCTTGTAGGACTTTCTACATGTTGGCTCAAAAAGCTCTCCTGGATGCACTTTAAGAATTCTGCACCCTCTAAGCCTTTCACACTCTGACTATCCCAATTTATATTGGGGAAGTTAAAATCCCCCACTATTATTACCCTATTATTTTCACACTTCTCTGAGATTTGCCTACATATCTGTTCCTCTATCTCCCCCTGACTGTTTGGGGGCCTATAGTACACTCCCAGCAAAGTGCTTGCCCCCTTTTTGTTTTTAAGTTCTACCCATAAGGCCTCATTAGAGGAACCCGCTAATATATCATCCCTCCTTACAGCAGTATTTGACTCCTTAATTAATATTGCAACACCCCCTCCCCTTTTACACCCCCCTCTGTCTCGCCTGAAGATTCTATACCCCGGAATATTGAGCTGCCAGTCCTGACCCTCCCTCAACCATGTCTCCGTGATAGCAACAATATCGTACTCCCATGTGCTCAACAACAACTTCAGTTCATCCACCTTATTTGCAAGACTCCTTGCATTAAAATAAATGCCTTCCAGCCCTGCCATATTCCCTTTTGCCTTCACATATTTGCTCTGCCTTCCCAGCTGACTTGTTTTTTCCTCTGTATTTGGCTGTAAATCACCCCCTACTATAGCTCCACTCTGTACCCCATCCCCCTGCCAAGTTAGTTTAAACCCCCCCCAGCAGTGCTAGCAAACCTCCCCACAAGGATATTGGTTCCCCTCTGGTTCAGGTGTAAACCGTCTGACTTGTACAAGTCCCACCTTTCCCAGAAGCAGACCCAGTGATCCAGGAAACTAAAGCCCTCCCCCCTGCACCATCCCTTTAGCCACGCATTCATCTGTTCTATCTTCCTATTCCTATACCCACTAGCACGTGGCACCGGGAGTAATCCAGAGATTACAACCTTTGAGGTCCTGCTCTTTAATCCTTCACCTAGCTCCCTAAATTCTTGCTGCAGGACCTCATCCCTCTTTTTACCTATGTCATTGGTACCAATGTGGACCACGACCTCTGGCTGTTCACCCTCCCCCTCCAGAATGCCCTGCAGCCGCTCATTGATATCCTTGACCCTGGCACCAGGGAGGCAACAAACCATCCTGGATTCACGTCTACGGCCACAGAAACGCCTATCTGTTCCCCTTACTATAGAATCCCCTACCACTATTGCTCTCCCACTCTTTTTCCCCCCTTCCTGGGCAGCAGGAGCACCCCCAGTGCCAGGAAGTTGGCTGCTGCTGCCTTCCCCTGGTGAGTCATCCCCCTCAACAGTATCCAATACTTTCTGCAGTATTGAGCTCCCGGTAGCTGACAAAAGCTTCCCTTTTTTTCCTTATCCTACCCTGTATGCCCCTTGACATCCAGGGGGCTCTAGATTTGGGAGTCCCACCCTTTTTCTTTGTGGGAACATATTTGCTCTGAACCTTCACTATCTCCTCCTTGAATGCCTCCCACTGCTCTGACACGGATTTACCTTCAAGGAGCGGTTTTCAGTCCACTTTTGTTAAATCATATCTCAGCTTAGTAAAATTGGCCTTTCCCCAATTGAGAACTTTTACTCCTGGTCTATCTTTGCCCTTTTCCATATCTACCCTAAATCTAACTGAATTATGATCACTACCATCAAAATGCTCTCCCACTGTTACCCCTTCCAGCTGAACAGCTTCATTCCCTAAAACTTAGTCCAGAACTGCTGCCTCTCTTGTTGGGCTTGCTACGTACAGGCTAAAAAAGTTCTCCTGAATGCATTTTAAGAATTCTGCGCCCTCTATACCTATTCATTCTTATATTTGTTCCTCAGGTTACGCTGGTTGATTATTTGCACCACAAGCTAATTTTATTCTTTTTAACAATTGATTTCTTTTTTGTTCACACGTAATGATCCTGCCAATCAATCAAGCTTGATTCTAATAATGCAGTTGCTGCAATCAGAGGTTGAACGTGATGTTTCTACATTAAATCTGCTGCACCAAAACAGAAATAGCACATTAGAGACCCAGACGTGCAAGTAATTATATGTCAAGTTTGGAATTAAATGAAAATTAATGGTGCTGTTCTCCCTTTGATTTATATGTGTTCTGAAATGACATTAGCAAACAAACCAGCGCAACTTTTTTGGTTTTAATTTGCGATCCCTTTCTATTTTTTTCTTCTTCCTTGGGCAGAAGGAAGGAATGGTGTAGCTTGTGTGCGCACACATGGCCAGACACTTTTATTGTTAGTGTCCCTGCAAGAAACACATTGAAATGTTGCCAGCTTTCTCCTTTCTGCCCAACCCAACCCTGACTAAAAGAGGCAAAATTCACCGCTTAAATAACGCCTGAGCGTGATCGTGAATTTGAAACGTAGCTTCCAGCTCTGGTCTCCTATCTCAGAATCCAATCACCATCCTGTAACAATCTGTTTGAAAGGGTATTAGTGAGGCTGGCTTGTTTGTAAACAAGGAAACCCTCCTACACACAAAGGGTGGTAGAAGTTTGGAACTCTCTTCCACATATGGTAGTTGATGCTAGGTCAATTGTTAATTTTAAATCTAAGATTGATAGATTTTTTGTTAACCAAAGGTATTAAGGGATATGGGGCAAAGGCGGGTATATGGAGTTAGGTCACAGATCAGCTATGATCTCACTGAATGACGGAACAGGCTCGAGGAGCTAAATGGCCCACTCCTGTTCCTATGTTCCCAACACTTTTAGCACTGCTAGAAAAACGGGCGAGAGGTTTGCACTGCGGCAAATGAGCTAAGAAAAATAACCAAGAAATATCCTGCGCTCTGCGAAGCACAAATTAAAGATTACACGCAGAAAAAGCTTTAAAAATTGGAACCTTAGTCTGAAACCAGCAATATTGTATGGTACAAAACTGCAATTCTTCAGCGAGTGCTTCCAGTGTTGCATTTCTTTCACTTGCAGAGTAACACTGACAATAAAAGAATATATTATCTGAATAAATTAGTTAGTTAAGTCTGCATTACAAGACAGTAATCCAACTGAGAGGATTAGATTACAAGCAGCAAACGCAAAGCTCAAACAGCACATTGAGAGCGGCTGACAGTCATATTTGCGTATCATTTACATGTTTAGTGATTATACTATCCTGCCTTAAGGGGCAGAACAGCACTCCGGTTAGAATGACCCTCGTTTCATAGAACCATGGAATAATATAGCACAGAAGGAGGCCATTCTGACCATTTTGCCTATGCCTGCTCTTTGAAAGAGTTATCCAATTAGTCCCATTCCCCTACCCTTTCCCCATAGCCTTAAAAAAATTCCCTTCAAGTATTTATCCAATTCCCTTTTGAAAATTAATATTGAATTTGCTTCCACCGCCCCTTCAGGCAGTATACTCCCGATCATAACAGCTCGCTAAGTAAAAAAATTCTCCTCATCTCACCTCAATTCTTTTGCCAATTACTTTAAATCTGTGTCCTCTGGTTACCGACCCTTCTGCCACTGGAAACAGTGTCTCCTTATTTACTCTATCAAAACCCTTCATGATTTTGAACACCTCTATTAAATCTCCCCTTAACCTTCTCTGCTCTAAGGAGAACAACTCAGCTTTTCTAGTCACTCCAGGTTTCTCTGTAGGACATTAATAATCAAATGTTTATGTCACTTGTATTGAGGCATATTAACATTTTTGAGAATTCTGCTTCATCTCAAGCTCATTACGAAAATAAATAACTGAAAACATTAAAGTGAACTTCAGGAGAATGCTGCGGATGCTGGAAATCTGAAATAAAAACAGAAAATGCAGGAAACACTCAGCAGGTCAGGCAGCATCTGTGGAGAGAGAAACATGTTTCTGGTCGAAGAACCTATTTCATTGCCAATTTTAAGAAAATGCTGTATAATCCTTTTTTTATAAGGTGAAATATTGAAATAACATAATATATGACCTCAGTATAAATATGGCCTTAAAATTCCCCTGTGCAAATATTTGCATAAGAATGTTTAATGCATTTGTCCACTAGTCAAAAGAAGCAGTAACCTGTTTGACCCTTTGCTGGCAATGGTTCCACGATACTGGACACCTTAAGGTACTTAGCCCAAGTGACTGGAATTTGAACCTTAACAGTGTTGATAGGTTATTCAAAGGTGTGGGGAGAAGTGCGACAGCCGAACCAATTCTTGTCCTCATCCAACCTCCAGCCAAGCATTCATTCCATGAACTTTGGCTGATTTTCCCCTCCCTAAGCTGGGAGCATTGACACCAATTATAGTGCCCCTAACACTGCTCAGCACAGTCTAGAGATTGAACTTGGGAGTTTTTTTGGGTTGTATTGCTCAGCCATGTTCTGGCTAAATTTACTGAGCAATAAGGGGAGCGAGCCCTGATTACATACAGGGCTTGAAATCCCATGGCCCTTCCAGCACTGGGTTGCAACCTCCACTGCCAGTATACTCAGAGCCTTGTAAGAGCCTGAGAGGGAAAAATTCAGTTGGTTTGTGCCTCCCGTTAGCGCCTTAAGAGTGCGCTAATGGGGCGCAAAGCAACTAGCGCCCATGCGCGGCGATGTTTGCGCCGCTCACAAAATTGACTAGACATTTTGCGGTGGCGCTAAACACTACCACCACGATCTCCTGCACCCGCAGATCGTGACGTCAGTCGAGCGTGCAATGCCCTGGTAGCACGCTAGACCGGATATTGAGTGGCGCCCCCTGTCTTACCGCCTGCCGCTAGCAACGACAGGTTGAAGGGAGCGTTTTGCAGTCGGGAAGGGACTGGGGGAGCACTATTTAAAGGCGACCGCTTCCTGCCTTTTTTTGTCGGCGAAATTTTTGCACCACGCATTCTGAGTGAGAGAGAGAGACTGCAGGAGATATTCAACGCTGTGTGAAGGAGTTTTGGGTACTGAGCAGCACTTTGCAGGTTCTTTTTGATTTGATCTTCCTTGCATTGATTTAGAAGAGACTGTGGGGGCTGCACTCTGAGCTCTTTCCCGAAGCCTCTCCATTGTTCTTTCCAACAGATTTGATGTACAGGTCTCTCCAGGCCGAGATTCAAGGCTGCAATGAGTAGGGTGTGGATGGAGAGCAAGATCGACCCTCCCCTTTATGAACTGGCCGGCGCCAATGTGTCTTTCTGTGTTTCATTGCTGACTGACATCACATGAGCTTTGCCAGCGCTCTGAGGTAGCGCCTCGCTCCTCGGCGTTAGCGCCTTAAGAGAGGTGTGTAGCGCCTGATTTAGCGCTCCAATCACCTCCAGGGGCGATAGAAGCCAAGTTTGCAGTCAGAGGCGATAATTAGCGCCAGACGCTAAACTTTGTGCCCGGCTGATAATCGCGCCCCAAATGGGGCGATACTGAATTTCTCCCCCTCAATCTCCATCCAGCCCTAGCATAGACTCCCACATCAGAAGGGACAGTGCCGAGGGTGAGGGCTCCCTACGTGGGCATTCCCACATCTTCGCTCTCATAGGGACACAGAATAAATGTGTAAGCCAGTAGAAAGAGGTATATTGGTTTCCTGAAGGGCAAAAGTGGGTCCAACCAGGGCAAGTGGAGGGGACCCAGGCCAGGATCGTGGCCTGGTCCCCCACAGATTAAAGATAATGTTGTTTTAATTTGTTTAACGGTGGCCCCCACGGGGGGCACAACTGGTACTTTACGGAGGGTGACCTGGCAGCTTCCCCCCTTCCCGGAATGGGCATTTTGGGCCAAACTTTCTGGCCTGTGGGACAAGGCAGGTGCCCAGTGCTGGAGATAACCTGTGAGTGCAGTCTCGGCATAAGTGCCAGGATCCCAACTAATAAAATCTTGGGGCTATAGTTTCTAAACCCAGAATGCAAGAACTTTACATTTATATAGCATCTTTCACGACTTCAGGGCGTCACTGTTGTAATGTAGGAAACGCTGCAGCTAATTTGCGAACAGCAGTGTGATAAAGACTAGATAATCTGTTTTTGTCATGTTGGTTGAGGGATAATTATTGGGCAGCACGCCGAAGACAACTCCCCTGCTCTTCTTCGAATAGTGTCAGGGGATCTTTTACGTCCACGTGAGAGGGCAGATGAGGCCTCGGTTTAACATCGCATCTGAAATATGGCACGTCCGACAGTGCAGCACCCTTTCAGTACTGCACTGAAGTGTTAGCCTAGTTTATGTGTTCAAGTCTCTGGAGTGGGACTTCGATCCACAACCTTCTGATTCAGAGGTGAGAGTGCTACCCACTGAACCACAACTGACACATTGAGGCACTGGTGCTCAAACAAATAATTACTGATTTGAAGCTGGTAAGGCAACTGTCTGCAATAAAAATGTTTCCCATTGGTACTTTTCCCTCCATCAGCTCAAAAAGGATGGTGCTACAACATTAATCCCCAGATATTCGGGTCTCCACGGGTGAGTACGCACGGGGTACTCACCCGTAAGCCCAATGGAAGTGCCGGTTTCCTGCATGCACGGGAAACCGGCACTTCCGATCCCCTGAACGAAGGGGTTCAGAGGTCGAATGCGTGTGCGGGAGAGGCTGCACGTGCGCATCAAACTTCGGTATTCTTTGCAGGCTTTCCCGGGAGGATAAGTCTCCAGAAGTTAGACATAAAAAGCAGGCGTAAGGCGTAAGGCCTGCTTTTTACAAGATAAGTGGTGAATTAATTAAAATTAAAACATTTTTTCCACAGGTTTATTATTTTTAAATACTTTAAAGCAAGGTAAGTTTATTTTTAGCCCCGTTAGAAAATAAAATTATTTTTTTCAAAAATTTAAATTATTGTTTAAAATAGTTATTTCATGTAATTTATAGTTTATTTAAAAAATGTGATTTAAAAAAAAAATTATTTGAAGATTTAGTGCTGTTTTGGGGCCGTAGTATTTCTAAGTCTTGACAGCTCTTCCTGTCAATCGTATGAATGGAGCATTCTCTGCTCGGATTGGCTCCCCAAGGCCCACGTGATCCCAGGGGACGCATCAAACTAACTGCGTCCCTGGGATACGCAAGCACTGCACGCCAGCAGCTGGACCAGGCCCCAGATTGGAATTCCACGGGGGCCCACACCTCAACAGCCGGCACGCAAGATAAGTGCAGATCGGGGGCTTGCACCCGCGGGAAGCCCCCGACCCGAATTTCTGGGCCATTATCATCCAAGTCTGCAACTCCCCATAATCCTATACAGGTGAAACTATGGTCATGGTTGACATCGTTTGGCACATCCTCTCAATACAGGGAGAATTTAGACTCCAGAGTCTCATTTTAAATTTACCAGGCCCAACTCCTGCCCGAACCCAGCGCTGTTGACATAAAGCTGGCAGGCAGGAGTTGGACGATTATGGCCTGGAACCCAGGGGAGCGATCATCGGCAGTTAGATAAGTGGTGGGGTGAGGTAGGAAATTGCAGTTGGGGTGAGGGAAGCCTTGCGGGGGGGGGCCTAGGTTTCCTAGGTAACACGGTGGCCGGGGGTTAAAATATAGCTGTGGTCTGAATTATGTTATCAGATCCCGACTTTTGAATTTCAATTTTGAAATCACGTCAGTGTCTTAATGACATCCGTGACCCTGACTGCCACCTGCTTCAGACAGGACCTCTTCCCCAAGGAAATCCTCTCCTACCAAGAAAGCAGGGCAATATCTAGAACCACCGCTAACTGGGCGAGACGAAATTCCACGTTAGTTTCTGTTTGCTACCACCCTGCTTGCACCTGAAAAAGGGGCGGTAAGGAGCCAAGTCGCCCCCTTAGTCTTTTAGTGATCTCTTTAATCCTCCCAATCCTCATTTCTTTAATTTATTCTTTATACAAATTTTATTTCATTTTATGGTTTATATTTTTCTTGTTGACTATTGGATTTTTTGCTCATTTTTGTTTCTGAAACGAATATTATTCCTCTGATATGAGGATAAATTTCTTCACTCAGAGGATTGTGAATCTTTGGAATTCTCTACCCCAGAGGGCTGGAGATGCTCAGTTGCTGAGTATATTCAAGGCTGAGATTGATAGATTTTTGTACACTAAGGCAATCAAGGGATAAGGCGATAGTGCGGGAAAGTGGAGTTGAGGTAGAAGACCAGCCATGATCTTATTGAGTGGCGGAGCAGGCATGAGGGGCCAAATGGCCAACTCCTGCTCCTACTTCTTATGCTGTTATGATATTTTCAGAGGGACAACACATTTCCTTTCATGAAAAGAAGCAGTTTATTTTCCTATACTTTTATGTTCCTAATGTCAGACATTATTGTGATGCTGTGCTTGTAACATCACACACTCTGGGTTCTTTGTTGCCATCAGCCTTCTTGCCTGAAGATTCATGGTATGCTATAAGACGTTTTTAAATAAAACCTTTTTGCATTATACCAAATAACAAATGGGAAAATCTCAGACATATCTAAGATCTTGTCATTCATGCATATATAAAGAAAGATTTGCATTTATATAATACTTTACCACATCGCTGAAACACCTCAAAGCACTTCACACATAGTGCATTACTTTCAAGTGCGGTGACTGTTACGATGTAAGCAAATGCTGCAGCCATTGTGTACACAGCAAGCTTCCATGAACAGCAACAACAACTTGCATTTATTTAGTGCCTTTAATGTAGTAAAACATCCCAAGGCGCTTCACAGGAGCGTTATCAAACAAAATTTGACACCGAGCCACATAATGAGATATTCGGACAGGTGACCAAAAGCTTGGTCAAAGAGGTAGGTTTTAAGGAGCATCTTAAAAGAGAGGAGAGAGGTAGAGACACAGAGAGGTTTAGGGAGAGAATTCCAAGAGTATAGGGCCAAGGCAGCTAAAGGTACGGCCACCAATGTTGGAGCGATGAAAATCGGGGATGCGCAACAGGCCAGAATTGGAGGAACGCTGAGCTCTTAGAGGGTTCCTCTTTTGGTACAAGCCAAATGTATGTTGAATGTTTAAATGTCTTAATCTAAATGTACACTCTCGGGAGCCGCAAGCCTACATTTCGTTGTACTGCACTTGTGCACTAACAATGACAATAAAGTTGATTATGATTATTATTATTATAACTGAGGGAGAAATGTTATCCAGGGCATAGCGGAAGTACTCCATTCACTTCTTTGAATAATGGCATGGGATCTTTTCCCTGAAACAGGTTTATGGGGCTTTGGTTTACCTCAGGGGCCGTACCCCCAACAGTACAGCGCTCTCTCAGTAATACACTGAGGCATTAGACCTAGATTAGATGCTCATGGAGTGGAACATGAACCCACAGCATTCTGACTCAGAGGCAAGGGGGTCAATTTTCTGGCCGCCGTCGGATGGCTTTTCAGGTGGCCGGGGGCCGAAAATCGGCGAAAAAGCGGGTCGGGACCCCCCCTGCCTGATTCCCCGCCCCGTCCGACTTTCAGACCGCCGTTTCCCCGCGCCCCGCTTCAGTCCCAGCCGCCGCTGGCGGGACTGGTCGTCGGCACACTAATTACCAATAATCACCTTGTTGAAGTTGATTTTCCGGGGCCGTTGCGACTTTGAGGCTTTCCCCACATCAAACCCGCCTGCGGGGAACCCCGCTGCTGAGAGCTGGTGTGAAGCTTGCCGGCTTGCTTGCTTGCAGCTGCAGGTCAATGAGGGCTGAAGAGATTTAAAGAGGCAGCATTTGCAGGCTGCAGGACTTTGTTGATGAAGGCTTGGGGGAACTTTTTGAAGGTTTAGGAACAGCTGTAGAAAGTTGGAGCCTCACACAGTTCTCCAGTGTGAGCTCCTGGGAAGCCCCTCTCACCACCCTAACTCAGCGCCTCCTCAACGGAGGCATCTGCCAGAAGCATGGGAGGCCTTTGGTACCTTCCCTTCCTGGCATTAGAGGATCTCCAGCAGCAGAGGCAGCAGCAGCAGAACCAGGAACAGCAGGATGAGCACCAGGAGCACCAGGCTGCTGCTCACTCACCTGAAGCTGCACAGGCCAGAAGGGGCCAGCGCTTGGAAGTGGCTTGAGAGCACCTTGCTGCGCTTTAGGGGGCCAGTGGGACCCGTTTCTGCACTGGCAGTCCTACTCAGAAGGACTTCCATGAAGATCTGGTTTCTTTGTTCAACAGATGGCCAACGCTCCTCAAGAGATGTCATTCTCTTATGAGCACTCACCACGTTTTCCATACCCTGGCGAGTTATCTCCTGCATGGAGGTTGCCAACCTTTCCATGGTGATGCGTTCATGCGCCAATGACTCCACAAAGGCTCTGCTCATGGTCGCTATGGACTCCTCCATTCGCTCCGCACTCGCAGCAACCCTGGAGACAAAACCTGCCAGGGACTCCTGCATCTGTGCATGGAGATCCATCACCTCTTCTCTTGCGGATGGACCCAGAGGCAGAGGGTCGACATGCAGCGCAGCTGAGCTGGCAGAGTCCTGCGCCCTCCGACGAGGACTCTCCACTGCTGTCCCTGTCTCCAGAATCTGCTGAGGCTCACTTGTGAGCTGTGAAACACCAGGTGACAACACTACTCTATGTCCCAAAGGTCCCCCCGAGGTGTGAGTGTCTGCGCTGGTGCTGGGTGCGCTTACTTCTGCTGATGCTGCGCCCTCAGAGGTTGGAGATCCTCTGAGGAGTCTGGCTGCACAACCTCTTCCTCCTCCACAGTGAGGACGGGGGCTCTGGATGGTACTGTGGGGGAGTAAAGGAAGGAGTTAGAGATGTAATGCCAAGGTTCTTCTGGTGACTCCCAGCGAGTTGGCATCTGCTGACACCTGCATCCATGCAGCATTGGTCTCAGTGGGAGGCCTCTTCCTCCCTGACCTAGGGAAGAGGGCCTCCCTGTGGGCCCTAACCCCATCCAATAATGCCGGCAGTGAAGCCTCGTCGAATTTGGAGGCAGCTCGGGGTCTGGCACTGCCCACAGCTGCTGCAGGCTCCTCTGCCATCCTGCATGGTTCGTTTGGAAGTCTTCAGAGGATGCAGTGCTTGCTATGGACCTTGAAAGCACCACAAATGATGACATCATACTGTGGGGATTTCTGACTCGAATTGGACAATTAGCAAGGTTTCCCACATGCTGTGAATTAATTGGCCACTTGAGGGAAAATTGCGTGGAGCTGGCTGACACTTTTTTATGTGTGTCAGAAACCCCACATTCGGGGAAACCTGACCATTTCCCACACAAGCCGAAAATCGGGGCCAAGAACATTACCAATTGAGACAAGCTCACTATAATACAAAATCAAACTCAGGACTCCACCCACATCCCTGATGCACATGTGCACACAGAATAGGAAGGAATGGAAAGGTTGGTGCCATTTTTGTCTTCAATAAATACCATCGTTTGAAAATTACTATAAGTGTTATTAACAAATACTTAACACATTTGTGTGAGATTTCTTTGCCCCCTATTTTGGTGCATGCATTAACCTATTTATTTCAAATGGATTAATGTCGCTGCTGAAGTAGCAGACAGACGAATGTCATATGAACACCTTAAATGTTGCTAATAATGCCAACAGTAATTCCTAGACTCATCTTAAAGTTAATGTCCTTGCTTGTACAGACAGCTAGCTACTCCTAATACAACAATTCATTGCTACTGTGGCTCCTATTGTATTGCATACTTCATGTTGACTATGATTAACACTGATGCAAAATATTTAAATTTTTCCTATAAATTTTTATTTAAGCCAGTCTACTTTTAAGCAGCTATAATGCCACTTGTTACAAAGCATGCATACAGAAGTTACTTCATTGTGTTTTGTTTCCTATTTGTTGAGGTATATTTACGGTTCAAATCTTAAAAATAAATGATGGGGGTAACTTGCAACTTCGGTGGGTTGTAAAATGGGCGATATCGAATCGGCCACCCGTTATCAACCCCACCCAATTTTCTTCTCCATTGAAGTCAATGGAAGTCGAAAGTTACCCCCTCTGTTTTGAAAGCAACATTCAATACAAAAGAAATGGATGTGCCTATTTTTGGAATACTGTGCACACTGGCGAACAATGGAATGTTATTCCAATCAGGAAGTAGAGCTAAAAATCACTTACGATTTAATCATTCATGAATTATGAGGTCGTCCTTGCTTATAGAATTAAATGACTGTTCTACCCCATTATGTACCAGTTACAAACAAGTACTAAAAAATTTTAATCAGGAAATTACTATCAATGCTGTTATTGTACAAACACTTAACACACTCGTCTAACAATCCTGTTATTTTAATGGCGGCATTAACCTGTTTAAAATAGCAGACCGAGGTATGTCATATAACTTTATTTAGATAGTATTAGAAGCCTCAATTTCCAGGCTTCGGTGGGTGTTTTGGGGGATTTGACAATACTGTATTCTGTACTGCCCACTCTAGCTAGTCAGTGTAACATACTGGGGGGAATTTTAACCCCCAAGAACGGGTGGATTGGGGGCGGGTGGGTAGTTAAAATAATAGATTTTTTGCAGTCTGGCTCCAACGTGTGCACTGAAGACGGAGGCGCGTTTGGATGCCAACGCGCAACCTACTCATCGCAGTCGGGATCTTAATTAGTGCAGCCGGGCGGTTACTTATCGCAGCAATGAATGTCCTTAGGAGATGTTAATTAGGTCTTTTTAAATTGAATTTCACTGACCTTTAAATTTAATGTCTCCAGCACAGGTTAATCGGGGCTCGTGAATCTCGCCAGTGAAATGCAGTTCAGTTGGATATTTAAACTTATGATTGCCCCATCTGAATAAAAGCTCACTTCTTACAGCTGGTGTCTCAGTTCTCTCTGGAAAACTTTCGGCAGGGACTTCTTGTCTTGTTATAGCTTTTTCAAAACTTTGGAGCTTTTCAAACTGATGAGATCAGGATGGGAGGCACTTTGGATATGTTTGACAGCACATCAGAAGAGGAAGACCATCACCATCCACGGCATCGATGATGTGCTGTGGTAGGATCTACAGGTGCACAGGAGGGTGGTGCACAGGAAGGAGATGCACAGGAGGGAGGCACACAGGACAGAGGTACACCGGAGAGGGGCCAAGGTCACAGGAGGCACTGCCCACATCACAGGGTTTACAAACAGAGGCTCAGCCTCCTTGACCTCTCAGAAGAGCAGTGCTTCCGCAGGCTGAGGTTGCCATGTCAGGTGGTTGCAGACATCTTCAGCCTCCTAGAAGAAGACATGCTGGACCTGGCGGACATGCATTACCGATGACTGTGGAGGTCACCACCACCCTCAATAGTTTTGTCCTCTGGTTCCTTCTAGGATGCTACCAGAGACATATTGGGGGTCTCACAGTCCGCTGCACGTAAATGCATAAGGCAGGCGACAGATGGATTCTTTGCCAGTGCTGGGAGTTATGTAAACTTCCCGTGATGGCAATAGCCAGAATGTGCGGGCACTCGGATTCGCCTCTCCGGCTGGGTTCCCACAGGTACAGGGTGCCATTGATTGCACACATGTGGCAATCTGAGCACCACCACAGCAACCAGGAGTTTTTATAAACTGCAAGGGATATTCTTCCATCAGTGTGAAGCTGGTGTACAACCGCAAGAAGAGATTCATGCAGCTCTGCACCAGATTCCCTGGGAGCTGTCATGAAGCTTTCATACTGTGGCAGTCCAACATTCCAGACATTTTCATTCCAGGAAGCAGAATTAAGGGCTGGTTCTTAAGAGGCAAGGGATACTCCCTTCAAACTTGGCTCATGACACCTGTGAGGAATCCTATCAATGAGGTGCAGGAGTGCGACAATGACAGCCACATGACCACCAGGTGTGTCATAGAGCAAGCCATTGGAATGTTGAAGAGACGCTTCAGGTGCCTCGATAGGTCTAAAGGCACCCTTCAGTACTCGCTAGCGAGGGCGTCCAGAATAATAGTGGTATGCGGCATCCTGCACAACATTGCGCAGTAGAGAGGATTACAGGAGAAGGAGGATGAAGGTTCTCGTCAAGCATCTTCGGATGAGAAGAACATTGAAGAAGAGGAGGAGGATAAGGATGAAGATGGGGCACCCATCGCCAAACCTGTCACGTATATAGCTGCCCAGGATGCCACGGATGTCATAATAGTTCAAAGGTTCAGCTACTGGTGACTTACACAGGAAAACATCACAAATGATATCCCCCGACCCGCTCCCACCACCAGCACCACCCTCCCCACCTGCCCCCTCCCCGTTTGCACTAAACAGTCCTTCAACCACATCTGCCCAATAGGTCCCATCATGTATTGACATTTATCATGAAACAAGTGAAAGGGCGAGTTGGCACTCGGGGCGCAATAATGGGCAAGGCATGGAAGTGCTGCTAAGCAATAAACTTTAGGTGTCCTTATAAGAAAAGGAACCTTAACAATATAACATTTTGTCAAACACCCGTGTGCATACCCTTGGTGAATTACAATAGCTTTCTCTTACACTTCCTACCGCTTCTATGTGGTGCATCCCGTGTGGCTTCAGCAGAGGTAGAGGCAGGCTGCTCAGATCCCTGTTCTGACTGATGAGATGCTTTTGGCCTACGCCCTTTGGGTTTCAGAGCCCTTGAGGGCCCCGCCAAAGACTGCTCCACTTGCACCTGTGCAGGGGCAAACTTGTCCATTCTTTTAGAAGGAGAAGGAAGGGTGAACAATTGTCTGTTCGGAAATATGTTTTATGTACAATAGCCATGGCTAATGACACTTCTGCACAATATCCCTCAGCAGAGAACAGTTACAACGAGACTCAACCAGTGCCTTTACTGAGCACATATTTGAAGTGTTAACACAATGCTTTAGCTGCTTTGACTAATTGGTTATTAGTAAACTTCATGTGGCACAATATTACTGTGGACAGAGGCAATGTTCCCTCTATTTTTCTTTCCGTGTGTGGTCCCTTTAAATTTGCTGCCCGGTATCTTTACCAACGGCAACGACTGGTGAGCGGCCTGCGCGGGAACTCTGGATCCTTAGCGGGAACATTGGACAAAGGTCATTAACGACTCCACATAATCCGAACTCTACTTGTCACTGGAGTCCTCTGGCGACAAAAGAAGAACCACCTTGGAGACGGTCCGTTGGTGTCGATGATAGGATGCAGCTTCTGTAGACTGCTGTGAGGGGGTAGGTTGCATTCTGCTACGCACAGTTCCAATCTGGGTATGGTGAGGTCTGGCTGGGGCGCCAACTTGCCTCTATCAAAGACGATGCCGATTTTGCTTTGTCCTTCTTGAGTGGTGACCTTCAGATAAGCCACACTTGCAATGGCCTTAGCGGATGCGTCTGCAAAGACACAAAGCTCTTTGAATTGGGCATTTAAGGGAGAGAAAGACGAATAGCAGCGAGGTATTCGGATCTCCTGTAAGTCTTGGAGTGAGTCTCTCCATCTGTCCCACTCTGCTTCCATCTCTTCAGGGAGAGGTGAATCCCACTCTGCAGCGCGTGTGGAGAGTTCCCTGAGGAGCAGCCTGCCTTGTATGGTGACAGGGGCTAAGAAGCCGAGAGGGTCGTATAGGCTGTTGACTGTAGAGAGCACTCCTCTACGTGTGAAGGGTTTCTTGGCGTCTAGGACTTGGAACGTGAACGTGTCTGTTGCTATGTTCCACGACACCCCTAGGCTACGCTGTAGGGGGAGGTCATCAGTGAAGAGGTCTAGGTCCTTGACGTCCTTAGCACGATCTTCAGGGGGGAATGCCTCCATCACTGCTGGTCTGTTAGAGGCTATCTTATGCAGCCTGAGGTTGGATAGTGCAAGTAGTTCCTGGGCTCGTCCGAGGGTACTGATGGCCTCTGCTTCGGTCGGGAATGACTTCAGTGCGTCGTCGACATAGAACTCTTGTACGATGAACCCTCTCACATCACTGCCAAAGTCGTCGTCTTCTTCCTTGGCAGCCCTCCTTAGTCCGTATATGGCGACAGCAGGGGATGGGCTAGTCCCAAAGACATGGACACGCATTCTGTAGTCCACAATGTCTCTATTAGGGTCATTGTCCCGATACCACAGGAAGCAGAGGAAGTCTCTGTGATCTTCTCTCACCACGAAGCAATGAAACATGTGCTGGATATCGGCAGTGATGGCGACGGGCTCTTTCCTGAATCTCATGAGCACTCCCAAGAGGCTGTTGTTAAGATCGGGCCCTATGAGGAGTACGTCGTTGAGAGAGATGCCCTGATATGGTGCACTGGAGTCAAACACCATGCGGATCTGTCTACTGCATGGGGTAAGGTAGCTTGGACGACCATTCTCCAAGATGGAAGTCTTGAGTGTGCTCACCTGAGATGGCTTTCTCTCAGATTCTTGGCGCCGTCCTACAGGGTACACATTAACGAGGCATATCTTGGAGCATGCTCTTGCGCTCACTCCTTCTCCACACACCCCGGTGCACCTGGATGTAATCTCCGTACCAGCAGCTCCCTCTCTCTCCCCGCCGTGCTCTGATGTGGGAGGAGGCGTCTCTGACTTCCAAGGAGCTGGGCCTGGGTGTAGTGCTGAAACGTGCCGATCACTTTCACATTCAGTGCATTTTGCATCCACCTTGCAGTTCTTGGTGAGATGGCTCGTGGACGAGCAGCACCTGAAACATATAGAGTTCTCTTTAAGATATTGTTTCCGATCTTCCAGGGACATCTCCCTGAAGCCTCTGCACTTCTTTAAAGGATGGGGCTTGTTGTGGATAGGGCATTGTTTGCTCATATCCTCAGGTTTCTTCTGAATCTTTGTGTGCTCAGTTGAGGACACTTGCATTTTGTGGACAGATATTGGTGTCTTTCCATGTCTGTCGAACTTGTCTCTTCTGGCAAGTGCTGGGTGGGAGGAGAAGAAGTTGAAGCTGGGGTCGTTCCTGGCTTTGGCTTCTTTATGGATGAATTTAACGAACGCCGAGAATGGTGGGAACACCACGTTGTGCTTTAGCTTGAACTTTGATCCAAACGTTATCCACTTCTCCTGCAGGTTAAATGGAAGCTTCTCAATGATGGGACTTACCCCTCTGGAAGTGTCTAAGTACGATAGACCGGGTAGGTAGCCGTCCTGCTTTGCGGCTTCGAGTTCCGACAGCAGATCTCCAAGGTCGCGGAGCTTCTGGGGTTCCTTACTCGTCAACCTCGGAAAGTTCTCCAACCTGTCAAAGAGAGCCATTTCAATGGCTTCAGGCGAGCCGTAGCTTTCTTCCAGCCTCACCCAAGCCTTCTTCAACCCCTCTGGCAGCTGCCCCACATTGGCCGCTTTTATCCTGCAGGCCTGTCCGGCGGACTCTGGGCCGAGCCATTTGATAAGGAGGCCGAGCTCTTCCCCTGCCAACAGGTCTAAGCCCGATATGGCATCGTGGAAGCAGGACTTCCAAGCCCGATAATTCTCTGGCCTGTCATCAAACTTGATTAACCCCGAAGTCACCAGCTGGGTGCGTGCAAGGTATTTGGCGAGGTCGTAGGTGCTGGGACCTGTGCCAGGGTTGCCTTGGCTGGGGGCTCTGTTGGGGGTCTCAAGGGACAGAGAGGGGATTTGCCTCTGACTTTCTCTATTCGGCGTCCTATTCCTTAGCACCGTGTCTTCCGTTCTGCTGGCGGAGACTCTGCGGCTTGAGGCACGCCGTCTGCTTTGACCTTGGTTGGCAACTTGTGGCATGTTATACGAAGTGTTTGCGTCTGTAGAGATGTGCGG
Source organism: Somniosus microcephalus (assembly GCF_052327205.1). Taxonomy (NCBI): domain Eukaryota; kingdom Metazoa; phylum Chordata; class Chondrichthyes; order Squaliformes; family Somniosidae; genus Somniosus; species Somniosus microcephalus. The sequence goes on from NC_140989.1 coordinate 341,337,534, forward strand.
GTCTCCATCCCTTTCTCCTGTAAACTGTATGTCGGCATGGTCGCTCACGTAATCTATGGTGCGCTGTCGTGGACTCTGCCACGGAACGGGAATTAAAGGTTTGTAAGCTGTCTCGGGATCAGCTCCCTCCAAAATTGCTTGGAGACGTGCCTGTCTTACTTTTATTTCTATTTCACTGTCCGTATGCGCAGCTCTGGCTTGAGCTGCTACTAGTTTAGCCCGTGCTTTGGCGATGGTTATGCTTACTCTAGAACCACCCGATGACCGTGAACCAACTTGCGATCTGTAGTAACCAGTGCTTATAGACCGATTGTCACGTTCTACAGTTTCGTCTGTCTGTTTAAGGTCTTCTACTTGCTGCAAAGCATTTTCGTTATTATCTTCTGACATGTTGATGTGAGGTAGATGTGCTCTACGAGGTTAAGGCTTACTCTGGGTTCTTCCTGCTCCGCTCTTCACAGCTAGCCGTATTGCTACCTTTTCACTGATATCTTTTCACTGATATCTTTTCACTGCTAGCTGTATTGCTATCTTTTCACTGTACTGGCCGTGCTAGACGTGCTCCTATCTAGCTATCCAGCAAGTTAAACACTCATTCAAAAATAATTCTTCTGAAGTGGTTGCTGTTTTGAAGCTTTACTTGAACAAATTTGTGAAACTGTAAACAAAGACAAAGTATGTTTTGTACATAAACTGAGTACTATACATTCGATATTACATAAGATATAAACATATTTACAACAGTAGAATGGACTAATTGTATAACTAACTAACACTTGAACTAACTTCTGTAACTATCAAATATTAACCTTTTATAAACATAGTATTATCAAAATATTACTCTGACAACATTGCTATTATGCTAAGAACCAAAGATATTCACAGATATTGCGCTTGGCCTAACATATGAAATCAGATTACACTGGATTGTAAATGGAACCTCTCATGGCAGATTCTCCATTACTCAAGTCAGGTTCTTCCTGGCAAAACTGCTTCCTGGGGTCAACAGGAAGAAAGGTAGGAAGGTCAAATGACCTCTCACAGGAAGAAAGGAACAAAGGTCAAATGACCTCACACAGGAAGAAAGGAACAAAGGTCAAATGACCTCACACAGGAAGAAAGGAACAAAGGTCAAATGACCTCACACAGGAAGAAAGATCAGATTACCTTTCCAGCATGCAAACTGTTAACACAATAACCGCCACCAGAGGGTGCTATTGCATGTAAAAATGTCCAGAATGTCACATAATGTCCATCGGTCCAGAACACTCCCCGTTCTTTTGAGGAACTTGCTGTATTTGCCCATTAATTGCCCACTAAACTCGCTACAGTAAGTTATGTCTTGCCATTACAAGCCTTTTAATGACATGGTAAGTGTTAATTACAAATTTTAACTTAACACTTTTTTCTTACTTTTCCTTTCTGTCTCTTTTTCCTCTCACTCTTAATCCAATCTTTATTTCCCTCTTTCTGTACCTGATTTGACATTGAATTCACCCACTCTAATTCATCCTCCTTCTCAGTCCTTCCTCTGTTTATTTCACAATCCTTAAATCTCACTGGTTAAGGGGATATCCAGTTGGTTGCCTTTTCACTCTGGTCCCAGATGCCCTGTTTCCCTCGTTGCACCATTATCTGCAATCTATATCTGCAACTAGCTCTGATGTGCCTGCATCAGTAATTCATTGGTTAGAAAGTGCATTACATAGTACTTACAGCATAGAAACAGGCCATTCACTCCAACAGGTCCATGCTGGTGTTCATGCTCCACACGAGCCTCCTATCACCTTACTTCATCTAATCCCATCAACATATCCTTTTATTCCTCTCTCCCTCATGTGTTTGTATAGCTTCCCCTTAAATGCATCTATGCTATTCATTTCAACTACTCCATGTGGTAGCAAGTTCCACATTCTAACCATTCTCTGAGTAAAGAGTAATTGGGATGTTTTGAGGATATGCTATATGAATGCAAGTTCTTTCTTATAAGGAACTGAGAGGAGGAGTTTGAGAAATAACACAACTTAAAAGGGTTACTGTGAAGTAGCAGCAAAGGACATATATGGACAAAAAGGAAAGATACTGGAGGCGATTTTGCCAGCTCTGGGAAGGCGGATGGGGAGGCGGGACTGCTGGGAAAATGGCAGAATTTGGGAGCGGGTGCCCAACCTGCCCCAACCCGCCTCCATGCCATCTTCCCAGGAGGCGGGTAGCCGTCCCGCGCCGGGTCCCGTCTCCTTGGAGGCGGGAAGGGATTAAAGCCTATACACTGCCTGTTAACAGGTAGTTAACAGGCAGAAAATAGGATTATCCCCCTTTTGCCCTCACAAGTGCGGGCTTCCCGAAGGCTCCAAAACACGCCAGCTCAGTGAGGCGAGTACTGGGTCTGTGGGAGTCGGGAGGGAGGAGCAAAAGTGTGGTGTGATGGTAAGTGATGGGTGCAAGAGTGTAGAGGTGAGTATCTGAGGTAAGTGCAAAGTGTTTCTAAAAGTGTACTTACCTTTGTTTCTTCCTGCAGGCTTCAGTCGGTTTGTATGCGGAGAGTCTTGCACCTTCGTGTTGCAGATGAGAGATGTCCATTGCATTCTCAGATGCAACAACCATCTCAATTCTGTAAAAGAAAGAAGTTTGATGAGGTCTTGAATGCAAGACCTCATCAAACTGCAGAGAATGTCACTGCTTGACAGCTTCACAGAGCTGTCAAACGATGACAATTCATCTGTCAAAAATTTTGATGTACTCTGCAACCAGCATTCCCTTAATTGGCCTGCTAAGCCCGCTGGGTGGACTTAATAAGGTCAATCAAGGGAAAATAGCGTGGGCTGGTCACAAATCGATGGAGGTGGGACATCGACCCGCCAAGCAGCAGACCCGCCTCCAACGCGCCCCCAGTCACAAAATCGCCCCCATAGTTTCTAAAGTCGAATACAAAAATGCTGCTAGCATATAATAAGTAACTAATGCAGGGTTATGCAAATTACCTTATATATGCTGTGATGGCGATGAGAATGCGCTGCAGGAAAGAATCTTTATTGGTGGTATTGATTGAGGGAGGTAATTTGTCCAGGACACTGGGAGAACTCGAAGCTTAAAGTAGTGAGCATGAGGGTAGATTTTCTGACAGTGCATATTAGGAAATTGTGGGCATGCTGCCTGCAGTTTTCTAATCCACTGAAAAAGCTGTCACCTGAGTTCACCTTCTCTAAGATATTTTGCCAGTTTCTTGTCTCTGGATTATGTTGGTAGGTGCTGTCTTCCTGCACCATTAAAGTCCAACAGCTTCTCCAGAATGCAGTTGGCAAGGACATGCAAAGCATCAGGGGGGAAATAACTTTTTAAATCTGCCACTCATCCATTTCGCAAAAGTATTCCATGAGGAGATATTAGGACAGGTGACCAAAACCTTGGTCAAAGAGATAGGTTTAAGGAGCATCTTGAAGGAGTAGAGAGAAGTAGGGAGGCGGAGAGGTTTAGGGAGGGAATTCCAGAGCTTAGGACCTAGGCAGCTGAAGGCATGTGGTGTGTGGTGGAGTGATGAAAATCAGGAATGCGCAATTGGAGGAGCGCAGATATCTCGGAGGTTTGTAGGACTGGAGGTGGTTGCAGAGATAGGTAGGGGGGAGGCCATGGAGGGATTTGAAAATAAGGATGAGAATTTTAAAATCGAGGTGTTGCAAGTCCAGGAGCCAATATGGGTCAGCGAGCACAGAGGTGAACAGGACTTGCTGCGAGTTGGGTCACGAGTTTTGGATGAGCTGAAGTTTATGGAGGGTGCAAGGTGGGAGGCTGGTCAAGAGAACATTGGAATAGAGGTAACGATGACATGGATGAGGATTTCAGCAGCAGATGAGCTCAGCTAAGGCAGGAGCAGGTGCAGTCTTCTTTATTTGATTATATCCCACATATTTTCTACCAGTATTTTAGTTTTAAGCAAACACAACTGAAACCGAGGGGGTCATTTTAACCTGGCCGGAAATTAATGGGATCGATGGGCCACCCGGTTTGAAGGTACATTGAAGGTTCCACCAGGCAGGGTGGGGTTAGCATGAGGGTAGATTAATGTCGAGGCCAGAGCTTTATAAGTTATAGTGTCCAATGTTTATGAAAAGTATCACCAATGCCTACATTAATTATTTAGGCACACAGGAGGAGGAACAGGCCATTTAGCCCTCGCGCCTGTTCCGCCATTCAATGAGATCATGGCTGATCTGTGACCTAACACCATATACCCACCTTTGGTGCAAATCCCTTAATACCTTTAGTTAACAAAAATCTATCAATCTCAGATTTGAAATAAACAATTGATCTAGCATCAATTGCCTTTTGTTCCAAACTTCTACCACCCTTGTGTGTCGAAGTGTTTCCTAACTTCACTCCTGAAAGGCCTGTCTCTAATTTTAGACTATGCCCCCTAGTATCAGGGGGAAAATAACTTTTTTAATCTACCACTCATCCATTTTGCAAAAGTATTGCATGAGGAGATATTAGGACAGGTGACCAAAACCTTGGTCAAAGAGACATGTTTAAGGAGCATCTTGAAGGAGTAGAGAGAAGTAGGGAGGCGGAGAGGATTAGGGAGGGAATTCCAGAGCTTAGGACCTAGGCAGCTGAAGGCACGGCCGCCGATGGTGGAGTGATGAAAATCGGGAATGCGCAATTGGAGGAGCGCAGATATAAATTATACTTAATTATAATTTTGCCAACAAATTATTTTTCAAAGAAAAATATGTTAACAATGAGAATGCATGACAGACCAAAAGAACTTCCAGTTATTGTCATACATTCCACAATAACCATTTGAAACACATTTGCTGCATAATGGATGTGATGTGATGTTGAACAAAGGCCTCAAGTTTCTGAAGTACCTTACCACCTTGGATAATTTCCCCCAAAGTAGCTACTTAAACATCACGATGACAAAAGAGAGACATTTTGAATGAGTTAAATTAATAAGTATTGTACAGCCTCTCAACCCATAAACATTATTATGCAAATACTGAAAATCACAGGAAAAGAGAAGACAAATTTATCATTTAGAAGTATCAATAGCAGACATGTTTATTAAAAAGTAACAGCTAGTTAGCAACTGAGTCCTAATGTCAACAAATATTAAAGCGGTAAACTTTGTTACTGCAATCCCACATGACTGATGCTGTCAAATTAGATGTATCGGAAAGTGGAGTGAATAAGCACATAGTCACTAGAGAACTGACACAAAATCTCGTCCACCAGATAATATGAGGGGAAAAGGCCTACATCACTGCCAAGTCAGTTAAAACGTTACAATCCTTCCAATGAACAAATAGATTATATTGGAAAATATATGGGTCACATCAATAATGGTCCGTATTGAAACATGTATGGCATTAAATAAATTCCACTGAGTCATCAAATGTCAGGAGCACTAAAATTATATGAAAAACAGATTGTAAGTAAATTTCTACAGAATCCATTCTTATTCAGTTTACCAAACATTCATAAAGAAATTATTTGCATTGTATCAATTCTCTCATCGACTGCCACAGCCTCACATAGAGCTGTCAAACATCTTAAGCAATGTCTTAGACTTCACACATCAGAAAAGCATGATCACTGTTTCCTCGGTTTGATTAATTGCATAGGCACTGAAGACAGTGAAACTATGATCTCATTTATATTTCATCCACAAACTCAAACAAACCAGTAAAGAAAGTTACCAGACCTAGGAAACATACTTAAAGCAGATGCTTTACTGGTCTGGCCTATATGTGACTCTAGACCCACAGCAATGTGGTTGACTCTTAACTGCCCTCTGAAATGGCCTAGCAAGTCACTCAGTTGTAAAAACCGCTACGAAAAACAATAAGAATGAAACCGGACGGACCACCCGGCATCGACCTCGGCACCGGCTACGGACATGACAGCGGCACACCCAGCCCAGTCGACCCTGCAAAGTCCTCCTCAGCAACATCTGGGGACTTGTGCCAAAAGACAGAGAGCTGTCCCACAGACTAGTCAAGCAACAGCCTGACACAGTCATACTCACAGAATCATACCTTTCAGTCAATATCCCAAACTCCTCCAACACCATTCCTGGGTATGTCTTATTCTACCAGAGGTGGCGGCACAGTGGTATACAGTCGGGAAGAAATGGCCCTGGGAGTCCTCAACATTGACTCCGGACTCCATGAAGTCTCTTGGCTTCAGGTCAAGCATAGGCAAGGATCCTGCTGATTGCCACCTGCCTTCCACTCTCAGCTGATGAATCAGTATTCCTCCATGTTGAACACCACTTATAAGAAGCACTGAGAGTAGCAAGGGCACAGAATGCACTCTGGGTGGGGGACTTCAATATCCATCACCAACAGTGGCTCGGTAGTACCACTACTGACCGAGCTGTCCGAGTCCTGAAGGACATAGCTGCCAGTCTGGACCTGCGACAGGTGGTGAGAGAACCAACATGAGGGAAAAAACTACTTGACCACGTCCTCACCAATCTACCTACCACAGATGCATCTGTCCATGACAGCATTGGTAGCAGTAACCACCGCACAGTCATTGTGGAGACGAAGTCCCGTCTTCACACTGAGGACACCCTCCATCGTATTGTGTGGCACTAGCACTGTGCTAAATGGGATAGATTTAGAACAGATCTAGCAGCTCAAAACTGGGCATCCATGAGCCGCTGTGGGCCATCAGCAGCAGCAGAATTGTATTCCACCACAATCTGTAACCTCATGGCCCGGTATATTCCTCACTCTACCATTATCCAACCCTGGTTCAATAAGGAGAGTAGAAGAGCATGCCAGAAACAGCACTAGGCGTACCTAAAACTGAGGTGCCAACCTGGGGAAGCTGCAACACAGGACTGCATGCATGCTAAAAAAGCGGAAGCAGCATGCTATAGACAGGGCTAAGCGACCCCACAATCAATGGATCAGATCAAAGCTCTGCAGTCCTTCCACATCCAGTCGTGAATGGTGGTGGACCATTAAACAACTAACAGGAAGAGGAGGCTTCATGAATATCACCATCATCAATGATGGTGGGGCCCAGCATGTGAGTGCAAAAGACAAGGCTGAAGCGTTTACAACCATCTTCAGCCAGAAGTGCCGAGTGGATGATCCATATCGGCCTCCTCCTGAGGTCCCCACCATCACAGAAGCCAGTCTTCAGCCAATTTGATTCACTCCACGTGATAACAAGAAATAGCTGAGCACACTGGATGCAGCAAAGGCTGTGGGCCCCGACAATAACCCGGCTGTTGTGCTGAAGACTTGTGCTCCAGAACTAGCCACGCCTCTAGCCAAGCTGTTCCAGTACAGTTACAACACTGGCATCTCTCCAACAATGTGGAAAACTGCCCAGGTATGTCCTGTCCGCAAAAAGCAGGACAAATCCAATTTGGCCAATTACCGCCCCATCAGTCTACTCTTAATCATCAGCAAAGTGATGGAAGGTGTCGTCAACAGTGCTATCAAGCGGCACTTACTCACCAACAACCTGCTCACTGATGCCCAGTTCAGGTTCCTCCAGGACCACTCGGCTCCAGACCTCATTACAGCCTTGCTCCAAACATGGACAAAAGAGCTGACACTTGACATCAAGGCAGCATTTGACTGAGTGTGGCATCAAGGAGCCCTAGTAAAACTGAAGTCAATGGGAATCAGGGGGAAAACTCTCCACTGGCTGGAGTCATACCTAGCACACAGGAAGATGGTTGTGATGGTTGGAGGTCAATCATCACAGCCCCAGGACATCAGTGCAGGAGTTCCTCAGGGCAGTGTCCTTGGCCCAACCATCTTTAGCTGCTTCATGAATGACCTTCCCTCCATCATAAGGTTCATAAGAGATGAATTGGGGATGTTCGCTGATCACTGCACAGTGTTCAGTGCCATTCACAACTCCTCAGATAATGAAGCAGTCCATGCCCGCATGCAACAAGACCTGGACGACGTTCAGGCTTAGCTGATAAGTGGCAAGTAACATTCGCACCTCACAAGTGCAAGGCAATGACTATCTCCGACAAGCAAGAGCCTAACCACCGCCTCTTGACATTCAACGGCATTACCATCGCCGAATCCCCCACCATCAGCATCCTGGGGGTCACCATTGACCAGAAACTTAACTGGACCAGCCACATAAATACTGTGACAACAAGAGCAGGTCAGAGACTGCATATTCCGTGGCGAGTGTCCCACCTCCTGACTCCCCAAAGCCTTTCCACCATCTACAAGGCACAAGTCAGGAGTGTGATGGAATACTCTCCACTTGCCTGGATGAGTGCAGCTCCAACAACACTCAAGAGGCTCAGCACCATGCAGGACAAAGAGGCCCGCGTTATTGGCACCACATCCACCACCTTAAACATTCACTCCCTCCACCACCGGTGTACTGTGGCTGCAGTGTGTACCATCTACAAGAAGTACTGCAGCAACTCGCCAAGGCTTCTTCAGCAGCACCTCCCAAACCCGTGACCTCTACCACCTAGAAGGACAAGGGCAGCAGGCGCATGAGAACACCTCCACCTCCAAGTTCCCCTCCAAGTCACATACCATCCTGACTTGGAAGCATATCGCCATTCCTTCATCATTGCTGGGTCAAAATCCCGGAACTCCCTCCCTAACTGTGGGAGTACCTTCACCACACGGACTGCAGCGGTTCAAGAAGGCGGCTCACCACCACCTTCTCAAGGGCAACTAGGGATGGGCAATAAATGCTGGTCTTGCCAGCGATGCCAGCGATCCCATGAACGAATTTAAAAAAAGAAACGTTATGTATGATTTCTCACACATTCTTAGTCAATTGGTAGGAAGTCTAGTCCAAAGTCCCAGTGAAGACCTGTCCACTACACATTTACAAAAGTTTTTTTTAACGAAGTAACTAATGATCTTACTTGGCTCTTCTTGTAGCTATTGTTATAGCCACATCCCTGTAAAACATAATTAAGGCAATTATACCCAGAAAACCAGAACATTGGCCAAGGTACAATAATGGATTTCATGTCAATATCACTGTGATTATTTAGAGCTATTAGCGGCATTGAATCAACAGTCAAATTCACGAGGAAAAGCATATAAACAGGTGCTCAACTTTACTTGACGTCCTAATCAAAACTTCAATTGGTGATGTGGAATGAAAGTTAGCACTATTGACTCATTTTTACTGCTTTAATGCATTTCAGATTTATTTTCATTCCGGTGAACTAGATTTACAACCGAACATTGCCTCACACACTACAGGAAGTTTAAGGAGATATTTTCATGGTCAGCGCCCTATAACAATAAAAGAATACATCAAAAATGTCACTGAAGCTCTTTATCTGGCTCACCCCAGCCCCTCTATAATTACACACAAATCTTCTTCTGTCATTGATAAGGAAATTTAAATGCGAGCAATTTTAGTCTGCCACTTAAAAGGCACTGGTACAATTCACTGCTTGTCTATAGTGCAATTATATAATAATATTTTGCCTGTATCTACTTAAAAGGGCATGATAAATTAGAACAGTAAATATGGGAACATAATAAACATGATAAATAATGCACCATGAGTAATTCTTTGCTAAATTGTAAAAAACTACACAGAAATATTGTAAATTGTCTCCATAAATCTATGGCCCAGAAATTTGGGTCGGAGGCTTCCCGCGGGTGCAAGCCTCTGACCTGCACTTACCTAGCACGCCGGCCGTTGTGCTGTGGGCCCGCATGGGATTCCGATCCTGGGCCTGCTCCAACTGCCGGCGTGCAGTGCTTGCGTATCCCAGGGGCGCAGTTAGTTCGAAGCGTCCCCTGGGATCACGTGGGCCATGGAGAGCCAATGGTAGCAAGGAATCTGTATTCATAGATTTGACAGGAAGGCCTGTCAAATCTATGAATACAATTCAGCCCCAAATTATCACTAAAACTTCAAATAAATTTTAAAAACATCACATTTTTAAAATAACTATAAATTACAAAAAATAACTACTTTAAACAATAATTTAAATTTTTGAAAAAATTAATTACAGCTTCTAACGGGGCTAAGAATAAACTTACCTTTCTTTAAAGTATTTAAAAATTATAAACCTGTGGAAAAAATGTTTTAATTTTACTTAATTCACCACTTACCTTGTTAAAAGCAGGCCTTGCAACTGCTTTTTACAAGCGTAGCTCCTGGAGACTTACCCTCCTGGAGAAACCTACAAAAAAAACGTAAGTTCCAGGCATACGCGCTGCCTCTCCGGCACACGCGTTCGACCTGTGAACCCCTTCCTTTAAGGGAACGGAAGTTCCGGTTTCCCACGCATGCGCAGTGCATGCACGAAACTGGCACTTTCGTTGGGCCTATGCGTGAGTACCCAGCGCGTACTCACCCGTGGGGACCCGAAGTTCTGGCCCATATATATATATATAAATATTAAAATTCTTGGGGGAGAAATTCGTTTTAGCTAATAAAGTTGTCGGCGGCCGGCAACTGGAGTTAACGGCTGCTGAAAATGGCCACAACGCTAAGGAAGTAAAATTCATCGGGGGGGGGGAGAGGGTGGAGATTGTTGGCGCAGCGCTTACCTGCCGTGCAATGTCATCCTGGTGGCGTTACTGGAGGGATCCGACCCGAAGTTAGTGTGCAGGTGCAGAGTTCGAGCTTCGCACAGCCTCTGGAAGCGAGGCTGTGGAACTCGCAAGGAATTGTGGACAATGAAGAGGTCTGAGAATTAAAGGGGCCATGCACACTGAAGCAATACAAATTAAAATGAAGTGTAACAATGCAATTTTCAGCTCTTTCTGCCTTTAAAAAAAATATTTAACATTAAAAAGGAGTCCCAAATGTGAATATGCAGCCTTAAAGCTGAATTCCATTCCTAATCTCAAAAAATGGGAAGACTGCCTCAGCACTAACTCAAATGGCTCAGCAAGCCAGGGAAGGGCACCCAGAGGCTCGCACGCAGCACTCCAGCTTTGTGCAAGAGCAGCCCTCTAAGCACAGAGGCCATGAGGCCCTCTAGAAAGAACAATGTGGGAGTACATCACTGAGGTCGTCACTGCCAGCAGTGTCAGCCCCACCACCTGGCTCCAGTGCCCAAAGAAGCTTCATGATCTCAGACCACTGGTCAAGGTCAGTGAATGCATCTTCAAAAGCCGTCTCCTACCAACTGCACCACCAGCCTCACACACTGTTCAATGCACGACTCCCACCCCCAATCACTCACCTACCAACAATCTGCACCAATCGCGAAGCACAACTCCCTTTCCTAGCCTCATCTTACCCCTTTGGAGGAGACGGTGCTGGCCATTCTTGGCAGGAGCATGGCTGAGCCCTTGGCCAGCGGCGGGGCTGAAAGGATGCAAGATGCTGGTATCCTCATACGTTATGCTCTTTAAATCCAAACTTACCTGAATGATGTGTGTGAAAGAGGTGCAAATATCACCACTGTCAGCCTCCTTAGGACCCAGCGCTGAATTCAGCGCTAGGGTCGAAGTTCGCGCTTGTGATGCCAATTACCAGCAGCACAAAGGTAAGTACAAAAACGGCCGCCACAGCGAGACCCATCAGCAGCTGGCAAAAGAGCTCCGGCTGCCTTTTTAGCGCCATTTAATGGTGCTACGGTGTGCCACTAAGGCCACAAATTTCTCGCCCCTTATGTCTGAACTTCATGTCTGCAAAACCTTACTTCCTGCTGTCACTTTTTTGTTACTATTTGTCAACTTTTCATTATAAATTCCTCAGTTCATATTTATAATGGAAACTACCTATGTAGAGTTATGATATATTAGAGAATTGTATCTAGCGCACACTTCCTGTTTGGCACAGTTACTTCCCGTTGGCTGCTTCCCATCGACTTCCTGGCCATTTTGGTTGGGAAGTTGGCCAGTGGCATATAAATGTGGCCCGGCCGCTAAAATCGACCAAGCCTGCCCGCTGCCGCTCTCAGAGGACCACACTGCTCGCTTTACTGCTTTCCCACCTGGGAGTAGAAATCAAGGGCTCTGTGTATAGACATATTGTAACTATTGGGGGAGGAATTCAACTTGTGGTCCAAAATGGGAGGCATGTCGACGGAGCGAGTGTCTTGTGCACAGGTCCGTGCCAGCCTGAGCCAAATACGGCATCGGGCCTCATTCGAATCGAAGCGGCGAGCTGCGGGAACCAAAAGAGTGTTTGCATCTAATGCCACAGTTATAACTGCAACATGAGTTTCAGCCAAGCAGTAGCCCATTTACATTGCCTAGCTTCTGCCCGTGAGAGAGCTCAGTGCACCATTAAAATTTAAATGGTTAGAGAGTGCAGGTGGCAATGCCAGCAATCTGTCATTCTTAAATTAACTCGGGTAAGTTTAAAAAGTGCCCGAGAGGAAATCCCTCCCCTCCCCCCCCCCCGACCACCGTTTAACGCTGCATTTAAAGCTCTTTAGGACATCCGGAGGTCATGAAAGGCACGATATAAATGCACGTCTTTCTTTCTTTCTGGTTTTAAATTGCACTCCATGTGGTGTCAAACCCAAGTGGTGTGAGGTCACCTCCCACAGAGAGTTTCACACTGCTTCACTCTGGAATCAGATTCGGCCAGGATTGCAGATTTAAACTGTAACTTCAGCATTACTATGAATCAGAAACTGCATCTAAGCAACACTAAAGTTGTGATGTAAATGCACCCTAGGTTTCCATGCAACCCTGTTTGTGCATGTTTTGATAATGAATTGCAATACTACCATTAGTGGGGCGACACTATACTACAGTGAGAAGAGGTAATCGAGTCAAAAGAGCAGCTACAAGGATGGATAAAAAATTGCAAATACTGGAAATCTGAAATAAAAACAGAAAATGGCAGAAATACACAGTAGGGCACTCCGCATTTGAAGGAGAAAGATGGATTTTTCATCAGCGGCTTACTAGACAGAAGCCTGCTAGGCAGCAGTGGGATGCTTTGCTTCCAGTGTGAGTCTTCATGAAGCTGGGGATATCACATTGGATATATTTATAGGCTGCTTTCATAATTCTGCCACATTGAGATATAATCCTGCCACATCCCGATAGCTAATCAAAGCAGTCAGATGATTAAAGGTTTAAGAATTTGCCCCAGGAGAACTCTGTACTTTTCTCTTTTTCTTTCAATAGTGATAAATCTTGTAGCAGTAGAAACTGAAGCAGTTTCATTGGGATTTGCATCTCATACCTTTATCCACCAGCAGAGATTTTGCTGAAATAATATTGCACATCATTGTGTATTTTGTAATACCTCAGGTGGGGTAACGGCCATTGATTCTTGGTTAGAGCAATGAATCACTGAACTCAGAAGGTTAAGTTAGATTTATTTTGTTTAGTGTGTTAGTCTTTGATACGAGAAGTTTTTGCCTACCTTTTGTGATTCTTTATTAATTTTGTTGCATCAGAATTACTCTTTGCTCAGTGAGGCTTAAATACTTAAGGAGGGATTTGGCCAGAAACCATCACATCTAAGAGTTCTATCTGTAATGTAGTTTTCTAAATGTTATAGTAAACTTTGTCTCTCTGTAACAAGTGAAAGAATACTTAAAGAAGAAAGAAAGAGAGACGTGCCTTTCACGACCACCCAACATCCCAGAGTGCTTTACAGCCGATGAAGTACTTTTTGAAGTGTAGTCACTGATGTAATGTGGGCACCGCGGCAGACACAGCAAACTCCCACAAACAGCAATGTGATAATGGCCAGATAATCTGTTTTTTTGTTCTGTTAGTTAAGGGATGAATATTGGCCAGGACACCAGGGAGAACTTCCCTGCTCTTCTTCGAAATAGTGCCTTGGGATCTTTTACGTCCACCTGAGAGAGCAGACGGGGTGTAAGAATTCTATGGCCTTTCAGCGAGCGGAAGTTGTGCAAAAAGCGCAACTCACCACCTGCAGAGGCACTTTTCCCGGGCAGGCGGATGATCTGTCAAGAGAATTCCTGACAGATCGCAAGTGCCGGTTTTCAGTGCATGCGCTTCGCATGCCTGAAACCGGCACTTGTGAGGACCCTACGGGTGCGTACACACCTCGTACGTACCCGTGGGGGTCAGAAAATCCAGCCCAATAATAGACGGCTATAAGTAGATATGCTAAATTTATAGGAAAAAAATTCCTTTGTATTTGACGTTTGAAACCCAGGACCTAGAAACTGCAGTACGCTGCAAACCAGCTGGTGCCACCACAGACCGAAGTTAACGGCCGCCCGAAATCGTAGCGCAGGCAGCACGGGTATTTTGGTGCTGCCTGCTAATTTAAATTAGTGCAGCGCTAAACCTACCATGCAAGACCAGTTTTCTAATAGTCTCAGCAGGAGACCCAATGTAGCGTGGCCGAAGCGTCCATGAAGCAAGAACAGCATTGCTTAAAGCAAGGCTGTCATTTTAGAAAGCAGTGTCAGTCCCTTGAAGGGTAACTGCCTTCTAAAAATAAAAAAATAAAAATCATTTAAAATAGGCAGTTTTTAGCCCTTAGAGCTGAACTGCCTCCTGTTAAAAAATCAGCATTAAAAATAATTCCCCAATGGCAGTCTTCAGCTCTTAAAACTGAACTGCCTTCCGCATCTAAATAAATGGTAAAAGTGCTTCAGCACTAACACAAATGGCTCAGCAAGTCAGGGAAACAACACCCAGGGTCTTGCACGTAACACTCCAGCTTTGTGCAAGGTGTCAACACTGCAAGAGAGGTCCTTTACCCACAGGGGCCAGGAAGCCCTCCAGAAAGAATGATGTGGGACCAGATCACCAACAATCTGTACCAAACATGAGGCACACCTCCCACCCCTAGCTTCACCTCACCCCCTTGGAGGAGACGGTGCTGGCCATTCTTGGCAGGGGCATGGCTGAGCCCTTGGCCAGTGGTGGGGCTGAAAGGATAGAAGATGCTGGTATACTCATACGTTACCCTCATTCTCACATCCCATTTCTCCCTCATCCCACAATATCTTCTGATTTACAAGGTGCGCATGGTGTAAGCATGCAGCTCTTGCTTTCCCATCCTCCCTTCACCACAACTATACCCTTCTGCCTTCCTCATTTCACACACCAAAGAAATCCAGCCTGCCCGGCCAATGGTTCACCAAGAAGAAGGAGAGGTGAGTGAAAAAGAAGAAAAGAAGAAGAAACACCTTCACTCGATTTGACACTCCCAGCCACCAGCTCCTAGAGGTCATCCTGCAAGGCCATCTGCAGTCTTCCCCACTGAAAGTCAGCAACCATCCACCAGCCATACTGTAGCCACTGGGGTAGCACTGCGTGACATCAGTAAGGATAGGCAAAGGCACACACAAGACGGTCAATAAGGGAATGCACAAGGGTGATGAGTTGATTTCTTGATGTCATATCGGATGGATAGATGTATAAAGCTGGATTGGAATGTTTGCTTTGTGATGGCTTTTATTTCAGCATTGTGGCCAAGAGGACGCTGTGATGGTCAGTAACAGAGGTAAGGTAAGGTGTGGGACAAATTTTGAACGGGAATTGGGATTGTGGTCACTGGTACCGCAGGCGGATGATTCCATCCTGGATGTCCCAGTCAGAAAGGGGCTGTCTGGGTTGCATCCTTCCTTCGCTTCCACCTCTTCTGCATCTTCCTCTTCTGCTTCCTCCTCTTCTGCGTCTTCCTCTTCCCTGTGGGAGCAGATGCTGGAATTCTGAAAAAAAAGCAGAAAATGCTGGAAAAATTCAACAAGACAGGCTGCATCTCAACTTGATTCCCCGCCCCGTCCGACTTTCGGACTGCCGTTTCTACACGACCCGCCTCAGTCCCGGCCGCCGCTGGTGGGACTGGTCGTCGGAGCAGTAATGAGCAATTATCTCCTTGTTGAGGTAGAGTTTCCGGGGCTGATGCGACTTTGGGGCTTTCCCCACATCAAACACGCCTGCGGGGAACCCCGCTGATGAGAGCTGGCGTGAAAACAGTTGGCTTGCTTGCTGTCAGCTGCAGGTCAATGAGGGCCGAAGAGATTTAAAGAGGCAACATTTGCAGGCTGCAGGACCTTGTTGATGAAGGCTTGGGGGAACTTTTTGAAGGCTTAGGAACAGCTGTAGAAAGTTGGAGCCTCACACACTTCTCCAGTGTGAGCTCCTGGGAAGCCCCTCTCACCACCCTAACTCAGCGCCCCCTCAACGGAGGCATCTGCCAGAAGCATGGGAGGCCTTTGGTACCTTCCCTTCCTGGCATTAGAGGATCTCCAACTGATAAGGCGGCAGCAGCAGAACCAGGAACAGCAGGATGAGCACCAGGAGCACCAGGCTGCTGCTCACTCACCTGAAGCTGCACAGGCCAGAAGGGGCCAGCACATTGAGATCCATCACCTCTTCTCTTGCGGATGGACCCAGAGGCAGAGGGTCGACATGCAGCGCAGCTGAGCTGGCAGAGTCCTGCGCCCTCCGACGAGGACTCTCCACTGCTGTCCCTGTCTCCAGAATCTGCTGAGGCTCACTTGTGAGCTGTGAAACACCAGGTGACAACACTACTCTATGTCCCGAAGGTCCCCCGAGGTGTGAGTGTCTGCGCTGGTGCTGGGTGCGCTTACTTCTGCTGACGCTGCGCCCTCAGAGGTTGGAGCTTCCTCTGAGGAGTCTGGCTGCACAGCCTCTTCCTCCTCCACAGTGAGGACGGGGGCTCTGGATGGTACTGTGGGGGAGTAAAGGAAGGAGTTAGAGATGTAATGCCAAGGTTCTTCTGGTGACTCCCAGCGAGTTGGCATCTTCTGACACCTGCATCCATGCAGCATTGGTCTCAGTGGGAGGCCTCTTCCTCCCTGACCTAGGGAAGAGGACCTCCCTGTGGGCCCTTACCCCATCCAATAATGCCTTCAGTGAAGCCTCATCGAATTTGGAGGCAGCTCGGGGTCTGGCACTGGCCACAGCTGCTGCAGGCTCCTCTGCTATCCTGTATGGTTCGTTTGGAAGCCTTCAGAGGATGCAGTGCTTGCTATGGACCTTGAAAGCACCATGAATGATGACATCATACTGTGGGGATTTCTGACTCGAATTGGAGAATTAGCAAGGCTTCCCACATGCTGGGAATTAATTGGCCACTTGAGGGAAAATTGCGTGGAGCTGGCTGACACTTTTTTATGTGTGTCAGAAACCCCACATTCGGGGAAACCCGACCATTTCCCACACAAGCCGAAAATCGGGGCCATTAACTCTGTTTCTCTCTCCATGGATGCTGCCTGACCTGCTGAGTATTTCCAGCATTTTCCATCTTCTCAGAGCCCTTCCTTTACCATCCAAAGCCTTGAAAGCATCCAGCAGCATTCCCTGCACATTTTTAAAACTGTTAACATCTATTGCACCAAGCTACCACTTCAATAAAATATTCTTAAACGTCCAAAAGCTTAAATCGAAACTTGCCTGAAAGATGTGTGTGTCCCTTTAAGAAGCACTGACAGCATCAGTGCAGGGCTGCTGCATGCTCGCTTTTCTGAACATGCTTAGGACCCGGCGGTGAACTCAGCGAAAATGTTGAAGTTTGCAGATGTGACGTTAAGTCGGCATTGCACGCTGACTGACGTCACGCTCTGCTGATTTTCATTTCTGGGGCCGGCGCTGCCAACAGCAGCACTATGGCCCTTACCAAAATGGTGGCCATCAAGCCCGTGCCGGAAGCGAGGCGGCCACCATTGTGTTTCACGAAACGGGCCTGAATGCCCAGTGGTAAGTCTGCGAATTTCTAAGCCGTGGTCCCTCAAACAACAGTAAGATAATGACCAGATAATCTGTTTTTGTGGTATTCGTTGAGGGATACATATGGCCAGGACAGTGGGGAGAAATCCCCTGATCTTCATCAAAATAATGCCATTGGATCTTTTTTGTCCACCTGAGAGTGCAGATCGTTTAACATCTCATCTGAAAAACAGCACCTCCAACAATGCAGCACTTCCTCAGTACTCCACTGCAGTTTCCTGTCAGTCTAGATTATTTGCTCAAATCTTTGGACTGGGACTTGAATCCATGAACTTCTGACCCAGAAGTAAGAGTGGTACCACTGAGCCACAGCTGACACATATGTTTTATGACAGATAACACAATACTTGAAAGTATACACAATAAAGGTCACACATTACAGTCCAAAGATGTGCGGGTTAGGTTGATTGGCTATGATAAATTGACCCTTAGTGTTAGGGGGATTAAATGGGGATATGTGTTAGGTGTAGGGGTTACGGGGATTGGGTGGGATATGTGTCGGTGCAGGCTCGATGGGCTGAAATGGCCTCTATCTGCACTGTGGGGTTTCTGTGATTCTGTGATTACAGTTCAGCATATTAGGACCGGGCTGCTCAGTTGCAGATGGAGTTAGGAACATAGGAACAGGAGTAGGCCATTCAGCCCCTCGAGCCTGTTCCACTATTCAAAGCGATCATGGCTGATCTGTAACCTAACTCCATATACCCGCCTTTGGCCCATATCCCTTAATACCTATGGTTAACAAAAATCCATCAATCTCAGATTTAAAATGAACAATTGATCTAGCATCAGTTGCCATTTGTGGATGAGAGTTATAAACTTCTACCAACCTTTGTATGTAGAAGTGTTTCCTAATTTCACTCCTGAAAGGCCTGGCTCTAATTTTTAGACTATGCCCCCTAGTCCTAGACCCCCTAACCAGCAAAAATAGTTTATCTCTATCTACCCTATCTGTTCCCTTTAATATCTTGAAAACTTCGATCAGATCACCCATTAACCTTCTAAATTCTAGGGAATACAACCCTAATTTGTGTAATCTCTCCTCATAATCTAACCCTTGGAGTCCAGGTATCATTCTGGTAAATCTACACTGCACTCCCTCCAATATATCCTTCCTAAGGTGAGGTGCCCAGAACTCCTCACAGTACTCCAGGTGTGGTCTAACCAGGGCTTTGTATATCTGCAGCATAACTTCCATTCCCTTGTATTCTAGTTCTTTAGCTATAAAGGCCAGCATCCTATTAGCCTTTTTGATTATTTTCTGTACGTGTGTAAGACTTTCTCTTACTACTGTTCGAACCTCAAGAATTACAAATAAGCGTAACAATGACAGATAAGTTTGTGATCAATAAAAGTGGTCTTTATTCACACTAGTTTAAAATTCAAGCTTACATAGAAGCACCCTCGGCAATGCATACACCCAGTCTATTAATTCCATACATAGAAATACTCCCAGCAATTCATATGATTTTAATAAGTTTTTACGATACCCATGGCAATATCTATGCCCACAGTTTACCATACATAAAAGTATCCCACAATATCTATGCTAATCCCTGGCAATTCATATGCTCAGTTTTGTACATAAAAGTACCCCCGCAATGTATATATTCCATGTCTGACTTTCATACATACATACATACATACATGCACTTCTCCACGGGTGATCAGTCCGGGTGAAGTGGTAGGCTACAAACGTAGACTTTTTATTTTATATTCGTTTATGGGATGTGGGCGTCACTGGCAAGGCCAGCATTTATTGCCCATCCCTAATTTCCCTTGAGAAGGTGGTGGTGAGCTGCCTTCTTGAACCGCTGCAGTCCGTGTGGTGAAGGAACTCCCACAGTGCTGTTAGAGAGGGAGATCCAGGATTTTGACCCAGCGACGATGAAAGATCAACGATATACTTCCAAGTCAGGATGGTGTGTGACTTGGAGGGGAACTTGGAGGTGTTCCCATGCGCCTGCCGCTCTTGTCCTTCTAGGTGGAAGAGGTCGCGGGTTTGGGAGGTGCTGCCGAAGAAGCCTTGGCGAGTTGCTGCAGTGCATCTTGTAGATGGTACACACTGCAGCCACGGTATGCTAGTGGTGGAGGGAGTGAATGTTTAAGGTGGTGGATGGGGTGCCAATCAAGTGGGCTGCTTTGTCCTGGAAGGTGTCGAGCTTCTTGAGTGTTGTTGGAGCTGCACTCATCCAGGAAAGTGCAGAGTATTCCATCATTCCTGACTTCCGCCTTATACATGGTGGAAAGACTTTGGGGAGTCAGGAGGTGAGACACTCGCTGCAGAATACCCAGCCTCTGACCTGCTCTTGTTGCCACAGTATTTATGTGGCTGGTCCAGTTAAGTTACTGGTTAATGGTAACCCCCAGGATGTTGATGGGGGGTGGGGATTCGGCGATGGTAATGCCATTGAATGTCAAGGGGTGGTGGTTAGACTCTCGCTTGTTGGAGATAGTCATTGTCTGGCACTTCTGTGGCGCGAATGTTACCTGCCACTTATCAGCCCAAGCCTGAAGGTCGTCCAGGTCCTGTTGCATGCCGGCATGGACTGCTTCATTATCTGAGGAGTTGTGATTGGCACTGAAGACTGCCATTTCAACAGCTTCCTTTGTCCTTTCTGACTTTCCCGCTTCTGTGTTTCTCCTTTAGAGTGTCTTCCTGCCGGGTCCCCTTGTATATCTTTGTCTGCCTCCCTCTGATAGGTTTGTTTCACTCCCAACCTTCTCTGATTGGAGTTCCTTCTGCATGACACGTTCATGTCCCTGTGATGATGGTGAGGCGGGTTTTCCTCTTCACCCAGTGTTTCTCCTTGTTGTCCATGTGGTCTCATAAACAAAGGACCCCATGCTGACTTCCTCCATTTTGAGTCCGTCTGTTATCATCTCACAATTCATTCGCAATTTCGATCTCCACACGGTAGCAGCGGTTTTATTACATGTTTAGAATCTTACACCCGTTCATGACATTTTAATGATCTATGTACCTCGACCCCCCAAGTCTCTTTGAGCTGTGGAAGCACCAGGATGATATAGGGTGGGAGGCTTGAAATTCCTGGCCTGTGGTAACGTAACTTTGGCCGGAATTATTCGGGGGGACCACAGGGTGCATTTGGTGGCAGGTCGGTTTCGGAAAATGTTTTTTTTTGACAGCAGGTAGGGAACTCGCTGTCAACCTGCCTCCAGGCTAGTCTCCCAGATCTCAGGTTTGTCATTGCTGAACAGACCCGACACCAAGCGGCGGGGGAGGCAATTTAGATTATTAGCTGGATTGTTAAGAGGCAATTAATTAGTATTTTAAGCCCACTTTTAGATTTTTAGAGTTCGCCAACAGCTTCCCCGCAGCGCAGGGAACACGTCAGGTAAGGAGGTCGGGTGTTGTGTCAGCATGGGATGATTTCTAAACTTGAGAGCTGCAAATGATCTATAAAAGCTCCCATTTCATAGGTGTTCACTTTCCAAGGTCAGAAGCTGTTGCTTACTGTATTTGGAAGACAGATTGAGCTTTATGCAGGTTGCAAGTGTTTGGAGCAAACTCTCTATCCAATGTCACCTCATTGGAACAACCTCTCTCACCATTGATAGATTACTTCTGTCATCTCAACTTCACCTGCCATCTATCCCATCAGCATCGGTGCCCTTGAAAAAATCTCACCTTGGTCCTCAGAATCCCACCACGATCAGCCCCAACACCAGCAGCACCAGACACACCAGCAGCACCAACAACCACACCAACCTTCTCCGCAATCAGTTGGTGCTGCACAGGACAGAGGGCATCAGCACCCGACCACATTGCTGCCTGGGAGGCCAGGGATGGCCTCATCATGGCCAGATTTACTTCACTTGATGCTGTAGACCCTGGCTGCCACAGGATGCGCCAGGTTGGCACCACCCCACACCAACACCATAAAGCATCCTTACAATGCCCAAGCCATTCCTTTCACACTCATCGCCATTGCGGGGGGTACCGTTATGTCTCACCAATCACAGCAACGCACTAATCCACTTCCAAAGGTGCACACAAATCTGTCCAAGAACGCAAAGTGTTGAAAATAAAGGTTTCAATGTTTGACAGCATATTATCAGAAACTTTACATGAACATTGCATAAAACACACAAGTGCCTACCATTGTGTGTTGTTAGTTGATATGATTGGACTAGGATGAGGGCGAGTGTGAGGGCTGGCTAGTGAGATGGGAAGTGATAATGTAGATAGAGAGGGATGGGTGGAGGTCCAAGGTAAGTTGGTGAGAGTAAGGATGTGCAGGAGTAGGGTAGGGAAGGCAGAGTGATGGGGATGTGATGAGTGTCACAGCAGGATGAGGTTGAGTGTGGCTTTGCAGTAACGTTTCGTGATCTACTGAGATCATTGAAAGGTTTGCGCCACTGCAGGCAGGTCATCCTGACGACATCCCTGCTTGTGTCCTTCTGTGCAATGTGCAACCAGGCTGCGTTGATCTCCTGGGAAGGTCTCTTCTGCCCATGGGAAGGGAAGAGAGCCTTCCTGCGTGCTATGACTGGGAGAGCCTGGGTGCAGCCGTGCACCTCTGTCCAGTGCTTGTCAGTGTTTGCAGAACCTCAATGCTGTAGAACACTGACAGCACAACCGTCAAAATCAATTTGCGCATGGTCCCTTTAAGGAAACCTTCATCAAATGACGTCATCAGACCCACTTCCTTCAATTGGCCGGCAAATGCGCTGGGCAGGCTTAACAAGCCCAAACAACATAAAATCATTCTACACAGCGGGCTGGAGCGAGCAGCGGGTCGGGACCCGCCACTGACATCACACGCCCCGGACCCGCCGAGGTAGGGGAAATCGCGACCTCTGTGTTTCTTATGGAGGGAGTCATGGGAGAGCCTGGGTGCAGCCGTGCACCTCTGTGCAGTGCTTGTCAGTGTTTGCAGCACCTCAATGCTGTAGAACACTTACAGCACAAATGTCAAAATCAATTTGTGCATGGCCCCTTTAAGGAAACCAGCTGATGACGCGTCATCAAAGGATGTCATCAGACTCGCTTCCTTCAGTTGGCCGGCAAATGTGCTGGGTGGGCTTAACAAGCCCAATCAGCGTAACTTATTTTCACAGAGCGAGATAGAGCCAGCAGCACGGTCGCACCCCGCCACTGACCCCGGCCGTCCTGGACCCACCTCAGTAGGTCTTTGAGTGGGCATGGGAGGAATTTGGGGTGGAATGCAGTTCCGTCAGGTCTCCATTTTTGTTTGCTTTCAGCAAAATTCCACCGAGGGTGGGTATGTCTGAAGATGCAGGCGTACTTTGCCAGAATGACATCCTGCCAGAAGTGGGGTTCACGTTGCCATTCAGAAACCAGCAAATGTTGTGTCAATCAGCTTTAAATAAAACCTCCAGATCTTCAAACAGAACAGTCTGCCCCCACAGAATGGCAAGATGCATCTCGAAATTCCTTGCTGCTCCCATGGATGGACATGCAAGGAGGATTGTAAATGATGTAGCAGCCTGCCTGGAATTTCCAGGCTCAGCCTTTGGTTTAAACTCCCATCTTTCTAAATCCCCACAACCAGAATCGCGTTCAGGCTAACGTTTTTAAAATTCATTCATGGGATGTGGCATCGCTGGCAAGGCCAGCATTTATTGCCCATCCCTAATTGTCCTTGAGAAGGTGGTGGTGAGCCGCCTTCTTGAACCGCTGCAGTTCGTGTGGTGATGGTACTCCCACAGTGCTGTTAGGTAATTCAGGATTTTGACAGAGTGACAATGAAGGAACGGCAATATATTTCCAAGTCAGGATGGTGTGTGACGTGGAGGGGAACTTGCTGGTGGTGGTGTTCCCATGCGCCTGCTGTCCTTGTCCTTCTAGGTGGTAGAGGTCGTGAGTTTGGGAGGTGCTGTCGAAGAAACCTTGGCGAGTTGCTGCAGTGCATCTTGTAGATAGTACACACTGCTGAAGGAACTGACACCGCTT
Source organism: Somniosus microcephalus (assembly GCF_052327205.1). Taxonomy (NCBI): domain Eukaryota; kingdom Metazoa; phylum Chordata; class Chondrichthyes; order Squaliformes; family Somniosidae; genus Somniosus; species Somniosus microcephalus. The sequence continues at coordinate 341,361,114 of NC_140989.1, forward strand.
CATCCATATAGGAACCTACTGATGCCTGAACCAATGCAACATCTCCACAGAGTTTGAAAGAAACATCATACCAAAACGAAGGAAATCAGTCACATATATGAATTTCCTTCACGGTAAAAAGGAGTACCGATGGGCACTTGTTAATGGGAATGCACTTTGAAAGAAATAACCCAGGAAAAGCCTCCATTTTAATATCTTCCTATCCACATTGACTTCTTTCCTTTCTTGTTATTTTTTTTCTTTTACTCATTTACTTGTAAAAATTGATCTTTGAAAATCACTGACCCATGTCTGGCCTCTTACTTGAAACTACCATTTACGATTCAGTTCCAACTTTTGGGGAGGCTGATAAGCTGATGTGTGACATCTCAGCAGTTAGCTGAATACTCCCAGCCCAATGCTGTCCATTCTAATTTCACAACATAGGAGTATGTCTGACCTACCGAGAGATTCTCAGGCACTGACGGTTTTCAGGCCTGTTTTTATATTGTCAGAAATCCTAAATATTTTCTGCAGAATCCCCAAGATGGAGATTTTCCTCTGTATTTATGTAGATATATTGCCAAAAAAAACACTCCTCTGTCAGAGCTGAAAATAGCAAGTACCAGCTGGTTGAGAACACATCATTGTTGCTAAGTAACTTTTTACAGCCCTGTTTTTTTTGTGATATGGTAACTACACAGGGTTTGAGAACACAGGGAGATTACAGCCATCCCTAACACATAACAGTACAGTGCCCCAACCTTCCATCTGTAATAATATTGATTAGATTACCTGGTACTGTATTTCCTAAGGACACAGTATTTATTAGGTCGCGGAAATAACCTGTGCAAACTGCTTCCTTATTAGAGCAAGAGGCAGACTGAGCTACAATGTTATGGAGGAAGCAGGTACTAAAAAAAGCAGCTTGATGAATCCTCTTATGTCAATTGACTTGTTTAGTCCTTAGCATGCCAATCAGCTGCAAAAGTGTGGAGCATGATCTTGGCGTCACTAGTGATTTTTAAAATCAATTTTTCATCAGTAAATAAAGACAATGTATCTATATAAACTATAATATATTAAAAGTCCTCCATATCATAGAATCATAGAATCATACAGCACAAAAGGAGGCCATTCAGCCCATCGTGCCTGTGCCAGCTCTTTGAAAGAGCTGTGTAATTTGTCTCACTCCCCAGCTCTTTCCCCGTAGCCTTGCAAATTTTTCCTTTTCAAGTATTTATCCAATTCCCTTTTGAAAGTTACCCTTGAATCTACTCCCACCACCCTTTTAGGCAGCGCATTCCAGATCACAACAACTCGGCCTTAAAAAAATTCTCCTCATCTTCCCTCTGCTTCTTTTGCCAATTATCTTAAATCTGTGTCCTCTGGTTACCAACCCGCCTGCCAAGTGAAACAGTTTCCCCTTATTTATTCCATCAAAATTCTTCATAATTTTGAACACCTCAATTAAATCTCCCCTTCACCTTCTCTGCTCTAAGGAGGACATGCAATTCTGTAGTGACAAACTTCCTGTCACACTTTGAGCAACGCACATCAGACGTCACATTTTAGCATGTCCTCTGACTCATTTTCAGCAATGCAAAGGGAGAAGTCCTTATATATCTAAACATTATGTGGCTAGGCTACATCTATCACACTTCAGGTGTCACTTCAAATATCAAAAGAATTTAAAAGAAGAAAGACAGTTATGCCACACAAGTGCCAGGCAATGACCATCTCCAACAAGAGAGAGTCTAGCCACCTCCCCTTAACATTCAATGGAAATACCATCGCCAAATCCCCTGCCATCAACAACCTGGGGGTCACCATTGACCAGAAACTTAACTAGACCAGCCACATAAATACTGTGGCTACAAGAGCAGGTCAGAGGCTGGATATTCTGCAGCGAGTGACTCGCCTCCTGACTCCCCAAAACCTTTCCAACATCTACAAGGCACAAGTCACGAGTGTAATAGAAACAAAAAATGCTGGAAACACTCAATAGGTCAGGTAGCATCTGTGGAGAGAGAAACAGAGTTATCGGCCGCGATTTCCCCTCCTCGGCGGGTCTGTGGCGGGCGACATCGGTGGCGGGTTCCGGCCTCGCTGCCAGCTCCACTCCACTGTCCAAAATGATTTTCTCCTGATTGGGCTTGTTAAGCCCGCCCAGCGTGTTTGACAGCCAATTGAAGGAAGTGGGTCTGATGACATCCTTTGATGACGTGTCATCAGCCGGTTTCCTTAAAGGGACCATGCACAAATTGATTTTGACAGTTCTGCTGTCAGTGTTCTACAGCTTTGAGGTGCTGCAAACACTGACAAGCACTGCACAGAGGTGCAAGGCTGCACCCAAGCTCTCCCATGATGCCCTCCATATGCTTATGGAGGGAGTCACAGCACGCAGGGAGATTCTCTTCCCTTCCAATGGGTGGAAGAGACTTCCCCAGGAGACCAATGCAGCCTGGTTGCACATTGCACAGGAGCACGCAAACAGGGATGTCATCAGGAGGACCAGGCTGCAGTGGAGCAAACCTTTCAATGATCACAGTAGATCACGAAACGTTACTGCAAAGCCACGCTCAACCTCATCCTGCTGTGTCTCTCATCACATCCCAATCACTCTGCCTTCCCTACCCTATTCCTGCACATCCTTACTCACACCAACTTACCTTGGACCTGCACCCATCCCTCTCTATCTACACTATCACTTCCTCATCTCACTAGCCACCCCTCACACTCACCCTCATCCTAGTCCAATCATACCAACTAGCAACACACAATGGTAGGCACTTGTGTGTTTTATGCAATGTTCTTGTAAAGTTTCTGTTAATGTGGTGTCAAACTTTGAAACCTTTATTTTCAACATTTTGCATTCTTGGACAGATTTGTGTGCACCTTTGGAAGTGGCTTAGTGAGTTGCAGTGAATGGTGAGACATAATGGTACCCACTGCAATGGTGATGAGTGTGAAAGGAATGGCTTGGGCATTGTAAGGATGCTTTATGGTGTTAGTGTGGAGTGGTGCTAACCTGGCACATCATATGGCAGCCAGGTTGTACAGCGTCATGTAAGTAATTCTGGCCATGGTAAGGCCATCCCTGGCCTCCCAGGCAGCAATGTGCTCGGGTGCTGATGCCCTCTGTCCTGTGCAGCATCAGGTGATTGCGGAGAAGGTTGGTGTTGTTGTTGGTGCTGCTGGTGTGCCTGGTGCTATTGGTGTTGGGATTAATCGTGGTGGGATTTTGAGGACCAAATTGAGATAGTTTCAAGGGCACCGATGCTGATGTAATAGATGGCAGGTGAACCTGAGATGACTGAAGCGATCTGTCAATGGTGAGAGAGGTTGTTCCAATGAGGTGACACTGGATAGAGAGTTTACTCCAAACATTTGCAAGCTGCATAAAGCTCAATCTGTCTTCCAAATGCAGTAAACAACAACTTCTGAGCTTGGAAAGTGAACAGCTGTGAGATGGGAGCTTTTATAGCACATTTTCAGCTGTCAAGTAATGAGATGATCCCATGGTCATACAACTCCCGACCTGCTTACTTGACATGATCCCCGAGAAGCGTGAACCCCATGGGCGACCTCATAAAATGGTATAGTGAGCTCAAAATGGGCTGTTAACAAGGTCATAATGACCTGAATTGCCTCTCCCGCCGCTGCATGTTGGGTCTGTTCAGTGCTGACAGACCTGACATCTGGGAAAGGCACATGGTGGTGGGTTGACAGCGGGGTCCCGACTCGCTGTCAAGAAAAACATTTCCCGCCCAACCCACCACCGAACGCACCAGCTGACCCCCTGAAAAATTCGCCCCAGCGTTTCAGGTCAATGACCTTTCTTCAGAACTGGTCAGGAGTGTGATGGAATACTCTCCACTTGCCTGGATGAGTGCAGCTCCAACAACACTCAAGAAGCTCAACACCATCCAGGACAAAGCAGCCCGCTTGATTGGCACCCTATCCACCACATTAAACATCCACTGCCTCCACCACCGGTGTACCATGGCTGCAGTGTGTACCATCTACAAGGTGCACTGCAGCAACTTGCCAAGGCTTCTTCAGCAGCACCTCCAAAACCTGCGACCTCTTCCACCTAGAAGGACAAGGGCAGTGGGTGCATGAGAACACCATCATCTCCAAGTTCCCCTCCAAGTTACACACCATCCTGACTTGGAAGTATATCGTCGTTCCTTCATTGTCACTGGATCAAAATCTTGGAACTCCCTCCCTAACAGCACTGTGGGAGCACCTTCACCACAAGGACTGCAGCGGTTCAAGAAGGCGGCTCACCACCACCTTCTCAAGGGCAATTAGAGATGGGCAATAAATGCTGGCCTTGCCAGCGATGCCCAAATCTCATGAATGAACAAATAAAAAAAAGGTCTCTGGTGATTTTTCTGACCTTGATAACTTACAGGGGCATCAACAAGGGATTTAGAAAGAGTGGACTTAAAGAGAAGTGGAGTTAATACAGCACCCTCTTCACAGCTAAGCATTATAACTGTTGTTAGATCCGTGTGTTAATGGAGACACGGAATGCAGGAGTTGATTTAACAAGTGTTTACTGAACAAAGTCTGGAGGTGAACTAACTACACAAGACGCTATACAGGCTTATATACCCGAGTGGTTACTACTGGTACTACAGTATACAGGGGCTTCAAAAACATAGTTCCTCTTAAAGGTACATACACTACAATTCCTCCCCTTTTAGATAAATAGTACATAACATTTTAAGTAATCATTAAATAACATTTTTACAAGAACAATAATATACACATTTGCTGAAGTTAATCAATTACAAATTCAGTCTCTCTGGAGGCTTCCTGACTCGGTCCGGATAACGCCTCGGTGGTGTAGTAGGTTCTTTTGGCAAGGTTGATTCGGCTTCAATGCCAGTGTCGGGTTCATCTGGTTCCAGTATCACCGGATCGGTGGTAGATACGATGGGTATCTCTGCTTCATCACTAGGCGTATAGAGTTGTGGTGTAGGTTGTCCTTTTTAGGATGACTCTATGATCTGGTCAGCATGGCGCCTTATTATGCTTTCTCCAATGTCCACGGTATACATCAGCGGTCCTAGTCGTGTGCAAATAGTTCCAGGCTGCCATTTCTCAGTACGGTAGTCCCGGGCCAAAACTGGTTGACCTATCTGGAAGGTTCTAGTTGGCCTTTCATTCATGCTTTGAAATTGTCGGGTCTCTACGTCCCTTCTGACGTTTGGCTTGGCCAAATCCAGCCGGCATTTTAGGCTTCTATTGAAAAACATCATGGCGGGGGTTTGGTTTGTAACCACATGTGTTGCATTCCTGTACGCAAACAAGAAGTTATCTACCTTATGTTGTAGATTTATGTCTTCATTACCCATGGCCTTTATGGCCTTCACAGAATCACAGAATCACAGAAACCCCACAGTGCAGATAGAGGCCATTTCGGCCCATCGAGCCTGCACCGACACATATCCCACCCGATCCCTGTAACCCCTACACCAACACATATCCCACCCTATCCCCGTAACCCCACGTATTTAATCCCCCTAACACTAAGGGTCAATTTATCATAGCCAATCAACCTAACCCGCACATCTTTGGACTGTGGGAGGAAACCGGAGCACCCGGAGGAAACCCACGCAAACACGGGGAGAATGTGCAAACTCCACACAGACAGTCACCCGATGCCGGATTCGAACCCGGGTCTCTGGCGCTGTGAGGCAACAGTGCTAACCTTCTTGAAGGTCTGGACAAACCTTTCAGCCAATCCATTGGTGGCAGGATGGTATGGGGCGGACGTGTAGTGCTTAACCCCATTGTTTTTTAAGAACTTCCTGAATTCTTCGGATACAAATTGCGGTCCATTATCAGAACAGATCTGTTCAGGCAGCCCATTCCTGGCGAATATGGTCCTTAATACTGTGATGGTTTTTTCCGTGGTGGTGGAGGACATCTTTATTACCTTCGGCCACTTGGAGTGTGCATCCACCGCGATTAAGAACATTGAGTCCATAAATGGACCAGCAAAGTCGATATGTACCCTTTGCCATGGAGATGAGGGCCACTCCCATGGATGTAGAGGGGCTTGTGGTGGGGCGTTTGGACCTTCTGGCATCCTAGACAGCTCTTGGTCATTTCTTCGATGTCTCCATCGATACCTGGCCACCACACAAACGCTCTGGCTAAGTTCTTCATTTTCACTCCACCCAGATGCCCCTCGTGAAGCTCCTTTAGCACTCTATCCTTGAGTTTGGGTGGAATCACCACTCTGGATCCACACATCAAGGTTCCTCGGCACACTGACAGCTGTTCTCTTCTTTGCGAGAATGCTGGCAACAGTGGTTCGCCATGTGCTGGCCATCCCTTCACCGTTAAATCGTAGACTCGTGAGAGAGTCGGGTCATTTCGCGTTTCCTTTTCAATGGTAGAATTTGTCACCGGTAGACATTCCACTATGGTCGAGTGGAACATCTCCACTGGGTCCACTGTAGGCGCCTCTTCCACCGTTGGCAACGGTAGGCGCGATAACCCGTCAGCATTCCCATGCTGTTTTCTTCCTTTGTATTCTATGTCATATTGGTGTGCCCCTAGGAAAAGGGACCACCTCTGTAGCCTTTGCGCTGTCATAATGGGAATGCCCTTTTTAGGGTTGAATATCGAGACGAGGGGTTGATGGTCAGTCAACAAGGTAAATTTTTGTCCGTGTAGGTAATGGTTGAATTTCTTCACCCCCCACACCAGGCTGTGTGCCTCCCTGTCGATCTGGGCATAGTTACGCTCAGCTGAGTTCAATGAGCGTGACGCAAAAGCTATCGGCCGCTCTGAGCCATCAGGGAATCTATGCGATAATACCGCTCCCACGCCATAAGGGGATGCATCGCACGCCAGCCTGATTGGCAGTGATGGGTTGTAATGAGCCAACACTTCCCTGGACGTGATCAAGCCTTTGCATTTATGGAAGGCACGTTTACAGTCTTCGCTCCATTTCCAAACTACTCCCGTTTGTAGCAGTGCATTAAGAGGGTGCAGAACCGTCGACAAGTTCGGTAAAAATTTATGATAGTAATTTACTAATCCCAGGAATTACCTTAATTGTGAGACATTTTCAGGCGCTGGGGCCTTTACGACCGCTTCAATTTTTTCAGGTGACTTATGCAACCCTTCTTCGTTAATGACATGGCCACAATATGATATTCGTTTCTGGAAAAATTCGCACTTGGGGCGATTTGCTCATAGGCCCCGTTCTCTCAGCCTTGTGAGCACCTGCTCCAAGTTGGCAAGGTGCTCGTTGTTGTTTTCTCCTGTTACAAGGATGTCGTCTAGGTAGCATTGAGTCCCCGGAATCCCTTGCAGGACTTGCTCCATAGCTCTTTGCCAGATAGCCGGAGCTGATGCCACTCCGAAAACCAGTCGATTGTACTGGTACAGGCCTTTGTGTGTGTTTATCGTGAGGTACTTTTTAGAGGCCTCCTCAACCTCCATCTGTAGATATGCCTGTGCTAAGTCAATTTTGGTGAAACGTTTCCCTCCGGATAGTGAGGCGAAAATATCTTCTATCCTCGGAAGAGGATACTGTACCATGTGAAGAATCGGGTTTACAGTCACCTTGAAGTCCCCACAGATGCGAATTTTTCTCTGTTCTTCAGATTTATCATTATTCAACGTTTTCTTCATGACCAGGACGATGGGTGTTGCCCACTCGCTCCAATCTACCTTGGATAACACGCCTGCTTTTTCCAAATTCTCCAGCTCTGCCTCGACGGCTGGACGAATTGCGTATGGCACCGGCCTTGCCTTAAAAAACTTGGGAATTGCCGCATCTTCCACTTTTATTGAGGCGGTGGCGCCTTTCAGGGTTCCTAGTTCCTGTTGAAACACTTCTTTGGCGTTAGCCAAGATTTCTTTTAATCGTCCAGGTATGATGTCATCATCGTTTTTTTTCTTACTGGTCACCGTCAGTGCCTGAATGGAGTGCCAGTCTAAACGTATCTTTCTGATCCATTCACGTCCCAACAACGGTGGACCACCATCTTGCAGAATGTATAAATACAACTTCTGTATTTCCTTGCCGTTGTATACCACAGGCACCCTTATTTTCCCTCTGGGGTATACTTTCTGCCCCGTATATGTCTTCAAGATAATGGATGTGTCTTTCAAAGGTATATGCGGAAATAGCCGCTCGTAATCCCGTCGACTCATGATGGTCAGAGCTGATCCTGTATCTAGCTCCATTTTGACTGGGGACCCCGCTATCGTGAGGGTAACCCAAATGGTCTGGTAATCTTCTTTGGCAATTACATTATGTAATTTGAGACAGCTTAGTCTCTTGTTTCCGGAGTCGCTATCGCTCTTCTGGTCTTCGAAGCTACTGTCCATCATCATTTGTACCTTTCTGTACTTTTCCTTATTGACCTTTTTACTGTCAGCGGATTTCTTTCCAGATCTGCTTACGCGTGCAATGTGTCCCATCTTTCCGCATTGCCTGCATGCTTTGTCCTTGAACCAGCAGTCCTTCTGGTCATGGGTGGATCTGCCGCAGCGATAACATCTCTCGAAACCCCGTGTCATTTCATGGGTGCCGAAGTCTTGTGGCTTTTGCTGTATCTCTGCAGCTCCTCTTGCTGCTGCTTCGTATGATACAGCCACACTGCAAGCCTTGTCCAGTGTCAAATCTTTCTCAGAAAGTAGTCTTTTCTGTGTTCCTTCGCTTAGGAGACCACAGACGAATTTGTCTCGTAGAGAATCTGCCAGTCCTGCCCCGAATTGGCAGTGCTTTGACAGCTTTCGTAATTCGGTGAGGTAATCAGCATTACTTTCATTCTTGTGCTGATTCCTCCTGAAGAATTTGAATCGTTCTGCTATCAGCAGCGGTGTTGGGTTTAAGTGCTCCTGTAAGGTATCAACAATCTCCTTAAAATTCTTGTCCATCGGTTTAGCTGGAGTGATCAAGTTTCGTAACAGCCCGTATGTCCTTGCGCCCATCAGATTTAGAAGTACCGATGCCTTTTTATCATCCGCTACTTCATTCGCCTTGCAATATACCTCCACTCTTTCCACATGTGTGGTCCAATCTTCTATATCACTATCGAAAGCAGTAATATTGCCAGTCTTCGGCATCTTGAAAATCTAAAATGGCGCTTCCCGCGCTTTTCCTCCGTCCCCGATGGATCAAAATGGCGCCTCCCGCGCTGCCGCTGTTCTCCGCGGTTCCCGTTGCGACCTGCAGCTTTTTGCGGTATTTCTATTTTTTATATATCGCTTCAGTAGTTTCTCCGTTACTTGGAGAACTGTTCCCGTCATGGAGCGGACCCTTTGGGACTTTCCCCTCCCTCTGCTCGGTCTGAACGCCGACCTGCTTTGCAGCACCGGCCGCGTCCTGAGTGCTCCACCCTCTCTCTCTCCTTGCTTCTGCTTCCTGACTCGCTGCCCGGCCCCGTTGCAGAGCCACCTGATCGAGCTCTAGCCCGCCGCAGCCCAGGAAGGATCAGTGCACTACCTGCCACCAGCCCGTTTAGCTGGTGAAACCACAGCTTCCCTTTCTTTTTTCTTGCCTATGGCTTCGACCTTCGTCTGAGGAATCGATCTCCTTGAGGTGCTGCCGAATTGCAGGTAAGTTCGTTTCTAACTCGTCGCCACTGTTAGATCCGTGTGTTAATGGAGACACAGAATGCAGGAGTTGATTTAACAAGTGTTTACTGAACAAAGTCTGGAGGTGAACTAACTACACAAGACGCTATACAGGCTTATATACCCGAGTGGTTACTACTGGTACTACAGTATACAGGGGCTTCAAAAACATATTTCCTCTTAAAGGTACATACACTACAACTGTTACTTTTTTAAAATTTGTTTGTGGGATGTGGGTGTTGCTGGCAAGACTAGCATTTATTGCCTATCCCTAATTGCCCTTGAGAAGGTGGTGATGAGCCACCTTCTTGAACCGCTGCAGTCCGTGTGATGAAAGTACTCCCACAGTGCTGTTAGGTAGGGAGTTCCAGGATTTTGACCCAGCGACGATGAAGGAACGGCGATATACTTCCAGGTTAGGATGGTGTGTGACTTGGAGGAGAACTTGGAGGTGGTGGTGTTCCACATACAATATAATATCCACATATCTGCGTCATCACTAAGACCACTTATTTTCATCTCCAGAGCATTGCTCGACTCCACCCCTGCCTCAGCTCATCTGCTGCTGAAACCCTCATCCATGCCTTTGTTACCTCTAGACATGACTATTCCAATGAACTCCTGGCCGGCCTCCCATATTCTACCCTCCGGAAACTTGAAGTCATCCAAAACTCTGCTGCCCATGTCCTAACTCGCACCAAGTCTTGTTCACCCATCACCCCTGTGCTCGCTGAACAACATTGGCTCCTGGTTAAGCAACCCCTCGATTTTAAAATTCTCATCCTTGTTTACAAATCCCTCCATGGTCTCTGTCATAAATCGCAACTTCTACAAGAAGTAACTCAGGAAGTATTACTGGATGGCCAGCTGAGGGCGCCGTCTGAGGAGTATAAATACTCGGGCGTGGGCCCAACTTGGCCAGAGACAATCTGGAAACAGGAAGCTAGTGACTACTAATTAGACCTCCATGTTTTGTTACAAGTCGATTAAAGCCTTGCTTTGTGTTCAACCAAGTGCGTAGTGAGTCTTTATTACGTCAATTTAATCGACTTGTTATCGTCTCCACACTTTGGGTGATTCGGAAAAACCAGCTGCAACTCGAACCGCAGAAAGGAACTTGGGCAAGAAACTGATCCATCATGGAAAAACTCCTTAGGCCCGCTCGTCTCGACCTGGACCCGAATGCACCTGCGGCAGCGAAGGTATGGAAGCATTGGTTTTGTACCTTTAGCAACTTTCTTGAAGAATGTGGGGCAGATGCCCCTAATAAGTTACAAATGCTTATTAACTACGTATCCCCTCATGTGTATGATTATATTGAGGACTGTATAGACTGTGACGCTGCTATCCAAATTTTACAGCAGCTGTATGTCAAGTCCCTGAATGAAATCTTTGCTCGACACCTACTGGCCACAACTCGGCAGCAGCCTGGGGAATCACTCGATGAATTCCTCCAGAAACTTTACAGGCTCAGCAAAGATTGTAACCTTAAAGCGGTTACAGCTGAACAGTATTAAGAGGAACTAATCCGCGATTCCTTTATCAATGGAATTGCGTCCCCTTTTATACGACAGCGCCTGCTGGAAAATAAAACCCTCAATTTACGGGCTGCTTATGACCAGGCGTGTTCCCTGGACTTGGCCAAGAAGAATGCAGACACTTATCTCCCACCATGTGCACGGGCGGCGGCTATCACCTTTAATGAGTCTTTCGATAGGTCTCGGGTGGATGCCCCCGCTGATGATGACTCTACTCTAACAGGCGACGACCCTACCATAGAGGCCTTCGCTGATGACGACCCCGCCCTAGCAGCATCCTGGCAATCAGGAAGAAAGTGTTTCGTTTGTGGAGGTACGTTCCATTACAGAAAATTTTGCCCGGCTCGTAATGTGACCTGCAATCATTGCAGCAAGAAAGGACACTTTTCCAAGGTATGCCAGTCACGGGCCTCTGCTAACAAGAAAGACCGCTCCTCTAAAGTATACCGGTTGAGAGCTCCTGTTAGCTTCACAGCTGCTATCTATGGAGCTGCTCCTCCCCCAAGAACCACTGCTAAGGCTACAGCTGCCGAAGGAAAAATTGCCCCTCCTCCCATCACAGCTGTTTTTCCCCAAAGTTTGTCCCATGCAGCCACGAAGGTTTCAGTAAATGGGCACGCTCTAAGCGCGCTAATCGACTCCTGCAGCTCTGACAGCTTCATTAGTAAGCGGGCTGTCAGCAGGTTAAAACTGTGCATTTATCCCTCGGACAGGGAGATTGCAATGGCTCTGACGACTCTGACCACCAATTCTTCTGGCTTCTGTCTTGTCAACTTCATCCTCAATGGTCGCACGTATCCCTCCACCCGGCTCGGAGTACTCGAAAACTTATGCAGCAATGTGCTTCTGGGACAGGACTTCCAGAAGCAGCACAAAAGACTCACTTTTGAGTTTGGAGGGTCGAAGCCGGAGCTTACCATTTCTAAGGTGCCGTTTTGTGCACTCTCGGCGGCCTTACTCAGTGAGCCCTCCCTGTTTGCCAATCTCTCCCCCCCCGCTGTAAACCCATAACCACCAAATCGCGGCGCTTTAGCCAAGACGACCGAGCATTTATCGAGGCAGAAATCTCTCGCCTTTTAGCTGACGATATTATCGAGCCGTGTTCATCTCCCTGGCGGGCTCAAGTCGTCGTTGTGAAAAACCCTTTAAAACAACATAAGAAACGTCTGTGTATTGATTATTCGCAGACTATTAATCAATATATCGATCTGGATGCCTACCCGCTACCACGCATAGATGACATGGTCAACAACCTTGCCAAATACAAGGTATTTTCAACCTTCGATTTAAAGATCGCATACCATCAGGTACCGCTGAAAGACTCTGACAAAAAGTATACGGCCTTTGAGGCCAATGGTCGGCTTTATCAGTTTCGTCGCCTTCCATTTGGGGTCACCAATGGGGTGGCCGTCTTCCAACGGGCAATGGATGGCCTAGTCCGGCAAGAGAATTTGATGGCTACCTTTCCGTATTTAGACAATATCACTATTGCCGGCCATGATCAAAAGGAGCATGACGCCAATCTTCAGAGATTTTTTGACGTTCTCCGTCGTCGCCACTTAACGTTAAACGAATCCAAATCGGTGAAATCGGTGCCATCAGTGAACATTCTTGGCTACTGGGTGGGCAACGGTGTTATTAAGCCGGACCCAGAGCGACTTCATCCACTTCAGGAGCTCCCTCCCCCTACAAATCTTGGCTCTCTTCGTCGGGCACTTGGCATGTTTGCTTATTACGCAAAGTGGATACCTCACTTCTCCGATAAAATACAGCCCCTGCTTCATGCAAAGGCTTTTCCATTGGAAGCAACAGCTATTTCTGCCTTCAACCTCCTCAAACAACAGCTGGAGGAAGCCACGCTTCGCTCCATTGACGAAAACCTTCCTTTTGTGGTCGAATGCGATGCATCGGAGGTGGCGATCTCGGCTACCTTGAATCAAGGTGGTCGACCCATGGCATTCCTATCCAGAACCTAGCAGGGTAGCGAGCTCCATTACCCCCCCCCATCGAGAAGGAGGCTACAGCCATCATCGAGGCTGTACGGCAATGGAGTCATTTTCTTGCTCGGCGTCATTTCATGCTCATAACTGACCAGCGCTCCGTAGCCTTCATGTTGGATAACCGGAAGCGCACGAAAGTCAAAAATAATAAAATTCAACTCTGGAGGATGGAGCTGGCCGCCTTTGGATATACTATCCGTTACCGACCCGGCAAACAGAATGTGGCCCCAGATACCTTCACACGGGCATTTTGCTCTTCAATGTCAACGTTGACTCTGGTAGATCTGCATATGGACTTATGCCATCCTGGCGTTACCCGTATGTTGCACTTTGTGCGCTGCAAAAATCTACCATTCTCAATGGAGGACGTAAAGAAAACATGCTCCTCCTGTAGGATTTGTGCAGAATTGAAACCACAATTCTTCCACCCATCAGATGGCTTACTCATACATGCAATGCAGCCTATGCAGAGGCTCAGCATAGACTTTAAAGGGCCATTGCCTTCGTCGACGTGGAACACCTACCTACTTACGATGGTAGACGAGTATTCACGCTTTCCCTTTGCCTTCCCCTGTCCTAATATGCTTACCTCTACGGTAATTAAATGCCTCGATCAGGTCTTTTCCCTTTGCGGGACGGCCAATTTTATCCACACGGATCAGGGTCCCTCCTTTATGTCGAGTGAACTTAAAGATTATCTCACCCAACGGGGAATCGCCTCGAGTAAGACGACACCATATCACCCAATCTGCAACGGACAGGTTGAACGATACAATGCCATCATCTGGAACACTGTCCGTCTGGCACTGAGGTCACGCAACCTACCAGACCAGCAGTGGGAAACTGTGCTCCCCGACGTGTTACACTCTAGCAGGTCTCTTCTCTCCACGTCCACTAATGTCACACCTCATGAGCGATTCTTCAAGTTCTGGCGTCGCTCTACACACGGGACATCTCTACCGTCATGGTTGGTGGCTCCAGGCCCTGTGCTACTCCGGAGGTTCGTTCGGTCTGCCAAGAACGACCCTCTCGTTGACGAGGTGGAGTTAACGGAGGTAAACCCCACGTATGCGTACGTGCGGTACCCTGATGGCCGGGAGTCCACCGTCTCGCTCAGAGATCTGGCTCCCTGCCCAACCGGTCACACGGGCCCGAATGATGAAGGATCCCACGACGATGATGTCAACACTCCGCACCCCTATGAAGATGACGCCCTACCTGGGACATCGAGGGATCTGCCGGCAGTGCTACCGGATCAACTCAGGGAGCCGAACGCTCCCCGTAGGATGGCCACCTGAAACCAGGACGCCGGACAATCTCCGGCTACGACCCAGGATGAGGCCAGCTCTGCGCCTGTGCGGAGCCGCACCCGGAGTCATGATATTCCCAGTCCTCCACAGGACAATCAAGATGACACGAACTCTACCGACTTACCAGTATGGGCCAAGCGACCCAGGGACCAGGACACGGTCCGGGGAGACGTGCCTTCCGGTCACTAGCAGAAAGCTAAACGACTACAGCTATTTTTGGTCCACCTAGTCCGTTAAAGGAAGACTGGACTTCCAAACCTTTTGGGGAGGAAGAACGTCATAAATCGCAACTTCTACAAGAAGTAACTCAGGAAGTATTACTGGACGGCCAGCTGAGGGCGCCGTCCGAGGAGTATAAATACTCGGGCGTGGGCCCAACTTGGCCAGAGACAACCTGGAAACAGGAAGCTAGTGACTACTAACTAGACCTCCATGTTTTGTTACAAGTCGATTAAAGCCTTGCTTTATGTTCAACCAAGTGCATAGTGAGTCTTTATTACGTCAGTCTCATCCCTCCCTATCTCTGTAACATTCTTCAGCCCCGCATACCCCAAGGTATCTGCACTCCTCTAATTCTGGCCTCTTGAGCATCCCCGATTTTAATCGATCAACCATTGGTGGCCATGCCGTCAGGTGCCAAGGCCCTACGCTCTGGAATTCCCTGCTTAAATCTCTCCACCTCTCTACCTCTTTTTCCTCCTTTAAGGCACTCCTTTAAACCTACCTCTTTGACCAAGCTTTTGGTTATCTGCCCTAATATCTCCTTAAGTGGCTCGGTGTCAAATTTTGCTTTATAATGCTCCTGTGAAGTGCCTTGGGATGTTTTACTACGTTAAAGCCCCTATATGGATTGTTGTTGTTGTGTTCCAGATTCCCGACTATTTTGAGCAGATGGGAGATGAGCTAAAACAATTGTTGGTGATTATTGTGCTCATCAACGTGGGTGTTGAGTTCAGAAACATCTTCCTTTTGAGGCACTTAGTATGAGCATCAAACAGTCCAAGGTCAGATATAGTACAGTTAGACGCAGAGTAAAGTTCCATTTACTTTCCCCCCCAAGCATTAACCTCAGATCCAACCACAAAGAGCAACCCCTACTCCATCAGTGACAACGTTCCTTTGCCTGCGACATCCATTCTGTAATCTCTCTGAGTAAGGTTGCCATTTAGGGCTAGTTTTGTACTGTGGGGCCCTCATAGCTGGCAGAAGAAACTTTCAACCCATCAATCTGGATTGAATTTGAAGCTAGGTACCAGAGGATAAAGGATTCAGGTCTAATCCACTGCGCCTCTCAGTCCCTTTTTCCTATTTTACTAAAAATTAAAGAACTTTAGGTTAAGCTCATTGTAAAGTGCCATCTTAGAATAGGCAGCTTTATACTGGTGCTATCACTGTATTGGAAGAATGTTTGCCATGCACTGCTCTCTTCCATTTACACTCCAATTTGGAGCCAGTATCCCTAGGCAAGCTGGGCTATGTTTTAATATGGAAAACCACAGTGAGCAAATGCACAGGACCAACTCTTCACTTTCACATAACTGATGCCAAATATTTGTCCCAACGGCATTATCGCAGGTCAACATTTTAGTGGGTTTGAAATACCACTGGTTCCCGGGACCTGGGCATGCTAACATCGACAGGGAAATGCATTGGTCTGCATTCAACTACACTCCTAGAGTGTTAGAGAACCTTTAAAGAGAACATTCACTCTATCACAGGTTAATTCTCCCAACATTCTGAGGAAAAATAGTAGTAGGTTGCTGTTGCAATGAGGAGATTCACGTTGTCACTTTACTTGAGTAGTAACAAAAATAGTCGATGCTTCAGGTTCAATACCTTTATTTCTTCAGTCAATATGCAAAGCACTTTACAAGCAGAGTAGATTAAACAGATACAAGTACAGATGTGTAAACATGCAGTTCACTATTCCCTCATTGCACTAACCTCTCTAAACACAAAGGGGAAAAAATTGGGTTGGGCCCCTTTGGGGCGCTAACTTTTTCGGGGCGTGAAAAAGTTAGCACTCCCGCGCCCGAAATTCACCGGTAGTGCTACTGGAAGGAGGCGGGGCACTACTGGAAGCGCCCCACCCTCCCTCTTGGGGCGCTGCGAGTGAATATCGCGGCACTATGTGCCGCGGTACTGCAGGCCTTCCTCCCCTTATTAAAGGGGAGGGGCCTTGTGCAGCGTGACCCGGGGCCCAGATGGGCCACCAGGGATCGGAGTGCTGGCAAAAGAGCCCGGCACGCAAGAGAAGTGCCGGGCTCACGGAGCGCAGCCGGCACTCCGCGGGGGGGGGGGGCTTCACAGAAGGCCGGGGACGGCAAAGCGGGCAGGTGCTGGCAGGCGGCCAGCAACAAAAATGGCCGCCCGGCACCTTCCCTTTAATTTGCGCCACCCCGGCCGCAGGTAGGACCCCCCTGGCCCCGTCGGACATAGCATCCGGTGGTAAGTCAGGGGCGCTAACGAAGATCGCGGCCGGGGCTCAAGCGGAACACTGCGCACGGCAATTATGTCATCACCGGTGGCGCAGCGCCGTGAGGCGCTAATGGTTGCTGCCACCGCTAACCGCCCGCTGAATTTACCGGGAGGCATTAGCGGCGCTGCGCCCAGGCGCTAGTTGCTTTGCGCCCCGTTAGCGCCCTAGGAGGGCGCTAACGGGAGGCGCAAATCAACCGAATTTTTCCCCCAAAATGTCTGTTTTTATAATGTCCTTGTCCCCTTACTAAACTTGAATCTGCCTTTTCTCCCTTGATTGGATTCCTTCTGTCACCTGACTTAACACGACATCCCCCCTTTAGTAGCCTTACTATGGTGCCCATTTTGAATCAATGCTCAAGCTCCATGTCACGTAGCTTTCCTTATCTCGTCTGTCCTCAGAACGTTATCTGTCTGCTTTTCTGTGTGAAAAGCAACTGCAGTTTAATAACTCCTTTGTCTTTCAGGCCTAGAAATTCATTATAGCCACTTTTGGGGCGGTAAAGTCGGGCGGCTGCTAAAGTTTGCGCCTGGCGCAAATTCGAGGCCACTTCGCCGATATTCATTAGCTTCGCCTTAAGAGTTTGCTCGAGCGCTAAAACTGGCGATGCACGGCTCTCTTTAGGCGCTAAGCCGGAGGTGCTGAGCGATACCGCCGAGGCCGGGCGCAGCGCAGGTGCGGCCATTTCTTGATTGACAGCAGACACCCTGGCGTCGGCCAGCTCTTAAGGGGGAAGGGTCGACTTGGTCTGCTGCCACGCCCTGCACACTGGAGCCCTCCAGCTAGGCCTGAACACTGCTGCTGGACCTATATAACGCCTCAAAGTATGGAGAAGGCCCGTGAACGAGCGCAGCGCTTCTCAGAGCTTGATCTGAGGGTGCTGGTTAGCGCTGTGGAGAAGAGACGCCATATTTTGTTCCCAGACAATGGGAGGAACCGGCGACCCGCGTCTACCGGAGAGCCTGGAGGCATGTCGCCACCAGGGTGACATCGAACAGTGAGGTCCCCAGGAGCGCGGTACAATGCCGCAAGAAACTAAATGACCTCGCCAGGATTGTCAGGGTGAGTACCCTTTCCAGTGTCCTCCTCATCCTTGCATGTGCACCTCACATTATGGGCAAAGGGACCTGAAAGCCCTAATGGCCAGCCCTCATGCAGCAGCTATGGGTCAGTCATGAACATCAATTGCACATTGTACACTTAACACACTGGCCAGGCTATTCGACCATGGGAGGCAGTGCTCACAAGATCAGGGCTACACACTGGCCAGGCTATTCGACCATGGGAGGCAGTGCACACAAGATCAGGGCTACACACTGTACTTAGAGGCCGTCCTTTCTCTTGCAGGCCAAGCTGGCCAATAATAAGAGGAGCCGGACTGTGACCGGGGGGGGCGGACCCCAGATCCAGCCGCTCACCGAGCTGCAACAGCGCGTGCAGCGCATCATGGGTGCCCGGGTGATTGGCCCCGTTGCATCTGGAGATGCCGACCCTGTTCTGGGCACCAATGGTAAGGACATCACCTTTTGGACCTCTCTCGTCCCACTTGCGCATCAGATCTACATCCTTTGCCACTGTCCGACCAATGCGCTGAATGCCACCACTCATGCATCCCTCGCTGACGCCCTCTCTTCACTCTAAAGCTACTCTTGTGCCTTTCTGCTTTCAGATGGTGAGGAGGAGGTCCCTGAAGTTGCCAGTGACAGCCCCTCAGAAGAGGAGGAGGAGGAGGAGCAAGAGGAAGGCGGCCCATCAGGGGAACCCTCAGCCGCGGCAAGCCATGTCACTGTAGGGGAGACGTCTTCCCTGGAGGGGAGCGTGGGGGAAGGGTTGGAGGGGAGTGTAGCTCCTGGGACCAGCGGCGTCCAGCAACGCAGGAAGGGTCGGCCAGCTCGGCGGCCTTCTCCCCAGAGGGAGAGTCCGGCCTCCAGTCCGGAGACGGTCAACGCCGAGGAGATGCGCCGCCTCGAGGACATGTCCGCGGACTCGGAGCGCCGGCACACGGAGCTCATGGGGGTAGTGTCACGGATACCTGAGGCCATCGAGTCCCTGTCTCGGAGTGTGACCGAATTCGGGGCCTCACAGGCCACCAGTTTGGCGGAATTCGGGGCAGGTCAGGCAGCGACTGGCCAGGTGATCAGTGGTGCCGTGCAGTCACTGGCTGCTCTGATGCGGTCACAGAACAGGGCAACACGGGCACTCACTGCTGCCACACTCGCTGTGTCAGCCAGGCATCGCCAGGGCACCCGGCGCGCTGCAGCAGCACAGCGGTCTGTCCCTCAGCAGATTGCTGCGCATGCTGCAGTGCTGGCCCGGCCGAGTGCCAGTGTCTCAGGCGACCAGCGAGCACCTGCCATCCGCCAGCTTGCCCCCATTGTTCCAGCCGCCACTGCCACTCCCCCAGTGGAGCTGCCACGAGCTGCTGCAGCGACTGATGCTGGCCAGCCACAGCTGCAGCATTCACCAGCCGGCCCCTCGAGGGCCAGACCTCGTCTAGGACGACCCCCAAGGACATCTGCCGTCACGACATGTGCCCCTCAGGAGCCTTCCCCCAGCCTTGCAGCAGCCACTGGCCTCACTTTGAGGAGGAGCAGCAGGGCGTCCAGGGGCCGGCAAAGTTTGCAGAGGGCATCACCCTCGCGGGACACAAAGTAGAGGGTGTGTCCAAATGTTGTGTATTGTGGAATGGTTGTTTTTTGAAGGCCGAGGATGAGGCCATTTTTATTTACATCTTTGGTTAATCCTCCCCAGGTTTTGGGAGTGACTCATGTGTGTGAGTGTTTTTTGGGGGTTTCGTGTGTTCTTGGTTTTCATGTGGGAAGGGCCCTGAGTTTGTACAATAAACCATTTTATTTATTCACATTGTCCATGTTTGATCTTTGAAGTGTTTGTTGCCTTAACCGGCTGAGGGCTTGCGCAGCGGCTGCAATCATGTTCTTTCATTGGCACAAGCCATTCCCTGACAGGGGGCCTAGAAGTGACGTTCAATAAGCCGCCGACGGGCGGCCCTTGGACCTTCTGCCTCCCTCCTGGGCTGGTACTCCTCGTCCTCCTCCTCCTCATGCTCCTCCTGCTCCTCCTCCTGAGGTGGTGGTCCAATGTGAGGTGGCAGTGCCTGAGTCCTGCGGATAGCCAGGTTGTGCAGCATGCAGCAAACGACGACGAATTGGGAGACTCGCTCCTGCGAATACTGGAGGGCTCCCCCGGAGCGATCCAGACAGCGGAACCGTTGCTTCAGGACACCGATTGTTTGTTCGATGAGGTTCCTGGTCGCTTGATGGCTCTCGTTGTATGCCTCTTCAGCAGGGGTCGTGGGCGCGCGGAGCGGGGTCATGAGCCAGGTACACAAAGGATAGCCTTTGTCCCCGATAAGCCATCCTCTTGGGTGAGGCTGTGCCTGGAACATGGCAGCCACAGTTGTCTGTCGCAGGATAAAGGCATCGTGGCTGCTGCCTGGAAAGCGGGCATTGACAGCTAGGTTGCGCTGCCTGTGGTCACACACCAGCTGTACGTTGAGGGAATGGTAGCCCTTCCGGTTGCGGTAATCCTCGGCATGCTCCAGAGGTGCCCGCAAAGCCACATGCGTGCAGTCAATGGCGCCCTGCACCATGGGGAAGCCCGCTATTCTTGCAAATCCCACTGCACGCTGCTGCTGCTTGTCCAGGGTCATGGGGAAGGAGATGAATTGACGTCTCCTTCTGAAAAGGGCATTGGTCACCTGGCGGATGCAGCAATGCACGGCGAAATGGGAGATGTTAGCGATGTCCCCAGTCGCGGATTGGAAGGAGCCGGTGGCATAGAAGTTGAGAGCCACCGTCACCTTCACTGCCACCGACAGAGACGTCCTGCGCATCAGCTGTGGACGTAGATCTCTGTGAAGCAGCTGGCAGATGTCTGCAACCACCTCCCTTCTGAATCGCAGCCTCCTAACACACTGCGTGGCAGACATGTTGAGATAGGAGAACTGCTGGCGGTATACCCTGGGTGGGTAAGGCCTCACTTGGCGACGCCTGTTGCCCCCTCTGCGTCTAGCCAGGGCTGCCACTCTCTCACGGCGTCTGTAAGCCCTTCCGACATAAGGCTGAAACTCAGCGTTGGCACCCAATGCAGCCCCCATAATATGCTGGCAAACACTGAGATCTCAATGAAGGCAAAGAGAATTGCACAGCTCTGGCCTGAAGCCAAAAAGACCTGTCCTAGTGTTGGGCCAAAGCAGTAAGCTCTCTTCCTTGGTCTCTCTCCAAAAATCCGTTGCACAAGAGTGAATGCTGCAAAATGGCTGCCATTTATAGTGCAGGGTAAGTGCCCTTTAATTTGCGCTCCCCGCGGCCCGCCTCGGCTGTGTACCGTTCCACTTCACAGTCGTTAGGGCCGCCCGGCGCACAATGGGGCGGCGCGAGTGAAGTTCCGGTTCCGGGCGCACAAAGGGCGTTGCACGACGAAATGACGTCATGATCTGCGCGCGCAGCTGAGCGCGCGCAAAGACTTTGCGCCGGTGCTAAATGTCTACTGAAGTTGGGGCGAGGCGCAGATCGCGCAGCGCCCGGGCGCTAAGCGCCTAGCGCTCGAGATCTGCTCCTCCTAAGGCGCTAACGCCTGGCGCAGACAACTGAATTTCTAGGCCTCAAACTTTTGTAGCCAAAAAGCCTTCATCTGGCAGGCGTTCAAGGTCCAGGACAATGCTTTATTTCAATTAATGACACACACACACACACACACACACACACACACACACACACTATCCTGCAATAATGTTTCCTATTTACTGTACTATGCTAAACTAGCTGTTAGTTTTCCCACCATTTTTCTACCAAGTTAATAGCTAATGTCTCAGTTACCTGATTTTATTTTGTGTGCTAAGCTAACTTCTAATTTCCCAGCAAGTTCTCTGCTAAGTAAGTTCATTTAGCTCACAAGTTTATTGTCATTACCTCTGTGAATATATAAAGAAAATACGTGTTAATAAGCAAATGCGCACTATCTTGTAGTGTTTGCTCCCTATACTGCATGCTAAGCTAGCCTTAATATCCCATCAAGCTCTCTGCCTCTTCCACCTCCATGTTTCAATATGTCCCATTTTCCAACAGTTGCCAGTAATTTGGGACGGTGATTTTTTTTTATAGGTATAATTTAGTAGTAGTAGGATATGTATGGGCAGGGTAGGTATTTTAAATAAAAGCAGCAGTCAGAGTTTATTTTTGTAAGCCAAGTAAGGCACAAGTAAGGAGTGTGATGGAATACTCTCCACTTGCCTGGATGAGTGCAGCTCCAACAACACTCAAGAAGCTTGACACCATCCAGGACAAAGCAGCCCACTTGATTGGCCCTCCATCCACCATCTTAAACATTTACTCCCTCCACCACCGCCGTACCATGGCTGCAGTGTGTACCACCTACAAGATGCTCTGCAGCAACTCACCAAGGCTTCTTCGGCAGCACCTCCCAAACCCGCGACCTCTTCCACCTAGAAGGACAAGGGCATCAGGCGCATGGGAACACCACCACCTGCAAGTTCCCCTCCAAGTTACACACCATCCTGACTTAGAAGTATATCACCGATCCTTTATCATCGCTGGGTCAAAATCCTGGAACTCCCTCTCTAACAGCACTGTGGGAGTACCTTCACCACACAGACTGCAGCGGTTCAAGAATGCAGCTCACCACCACCTTCTCAAGGGCAATTAGGGATGGGCAATAAATGCTGGCCTTGCCAGCAATGCCCACATCCCAGGAACGAATTTAAAAAAGTTCTGTAGCCCCATGCGGTAAGTATTAGCTAAGTTTCATACAGTTTGCATAACATAAAGGATATTGTTATAACATAGACTCAGTCCTAAACAACCTGGCAAGCTATTTAATGAACCTTCATTGTTCTTGATAGTTGCAGACTATAATATTATCGCTCTGTTAGAAATCAGTATAATACTTCAAATGATGCTTAAGTACATTGGATAAAGGAAATGCTTTGCTCCCATCAGTGATCAGTACGGTACATTTTCTTAAAATGCTTAAGTAATAAAAACTTACATATAACTGCAACATTTGCAGATAAGTTCTGACAAAACTAAAGTAAAGCTTTTCAGCAAATAAATCATGACTATTGGAATTCAACTTGTTATTCCAATTACCATGTTTGGGGCCTATCTTATGAGATGAATATAAATGACTGCATTTACAGAGAATCATCAGACAAAACTGCAGTTAATCGTCAAAGGGAATAAACATCACATTTATTTTGCTCATTCTCGTGCCTAGAAAGACAATATAGGAAACTTGTAGGAAAAGTACTAAATTACACTCCTGACAGGTATTACAATGGGTATAAACAGGATAGTCTTTTCACAGTGTTTGCTTTTGTGGTGTTTGTTACTTATGAGCAATTTTTAGACTGGTGGATTTACATTAATAAAGTAGAGCAGAGATTTCTGTTCCCTCCACCCCCTCCAGAATGGGGGGAATTTTAACCCCCAAAAATGGGTCGGTTCGGGTCGGGTGGGATGTAAAAATGTTACAAATCTCAAACCCGAACCCAACCCGCCTCAAACCCGCCCACTTCCGGTTTTACTGGAGGCGGGACCGGGGCGAGCGACCAACCCACTCCCAGGAGGTGGGTGGCTCATTTAAATATTTAAATGAGGTGGCGTGCCTCAGATTTTACCGGGCCTCGGGAAACCTGGCAGCTAAAGGGAGGCGAGGATAGCTGGATCCAGCAGGTAAGTGCCTTTCCAGCACTGCTTTTGGGCCAGGAGGAGCAGAAGTGCTTCCCCTCGACCCACCAAGCTTACCTGTAAACCACTCCACAATCGGCCGATTCCCCCCACCCCCACGATCAGACCACCCCCCACCCCCCACCCCAGCCACGATGTCCCTCCCGATCTCCCCACCGGCCTCACCTTTTCAATCTCCCCATCCACTGAGGCCCCCCCACCCCGGTCTTTCCAATCCCTCCCTCCCTCCTCTCCTCTCCCTGGCTGCAGCCTGGTGCCAAAGGTCTACCTGCCCAGCAGCCAGACAGCCTCTCAATCTGGCTGGCTGCGGCAGGGACACGGAGACAAAATGTTTTTAATCAGGTCCTGCCATTAAGTTCGGCACGACCTGAGGGAAACCCGTTTCTTCCGGGTTTCACCAACACAAAACTGCACCCCACACACTCCCTTCCAGCCCAAGTGAATTTCTAGGCCAGTATTCCATATTTCAGTAGCGAACTGCTAACATCTGCGAGGGATCCAGCTGATGAGAGAAGCCTTTGATAATGCAGGTAAGAGCTTGCACTTCTCTGCATAGTCCCCTCCTTCTATGGTGGCTGCCCATTCAAATCATTCGGTCTACGCTATCCAGCATTGCTTATCACCAGAAAAGCTTTTAGCGTAAAAGCTTTTGCTCCTCTAATCAGTTCTCGCAGTTCTGATTTATCGCAATGTTTCATTCATCTTCTAATCTTTAATTCTTTTTACCTAGTTTTTCTTTATCTTCCTCTCTTGAGTTTGCCCCTACTGAGCATCATTTTTCAATCCAAACTGTTACAGGGAAGGAAGGATCTAAAATGATCCGTTATTATTGGGGAACCAGCCTCATGATAAGCACTTCTGTTTGACAAAGCCTCTTATATGGGGACCTGGATTAAGCAGTTGGTGATGACTAAACTTGGTATATGGGCATTGGTGGTTGGTACATTACAAGCTATTTTGCATGATTAATAACAACTGCAGAATACAACCCCCTCTTCGCAGCTAAACATAAAACTGTGCTGAACAATATTTGAATATTGCACACCAGCACGGGCAGGAAGTGCACATACACATCAGGTGTGGAACTGATCACCGCTATAAGAATCATCACAGGAGTGCTGAAACCAACACCGACAGTTTGGCTGCCTGTCCTCGCACATAGCTTACCCCGCAGCTAAGGAGTGTGCAGGCAGAGAGGGAATGGGTGACTACCAGACAGAAGAGGAAGACCAGGCAGGTAGTGCAGGAGTACCCTGAGTGCATCTCGCTCTCCAACCAGTATTCTGTTCTGAGTACTGTTGAGGGCGATGGTTCCTCTGGTGAGTACAACCAGAGTCAAGTCCGCGGCACCACGGGTGGCGCAGCTGTACGGGGGGGGGGGGAAGAAGAGTGGGAAAGCAATAGTGGTAGGGGATGATGTGCCTCAATGACTTCAAGACTCAAAGTTAACTGAATAAAACAAGGCTTTTATTAGCAAAGAAAAGATGCCTGTGGCTTCACCTAGCATGCTGCTGTTCTGCTGCAAGACAAGCCTGGGCTTGTCTTAAGTAGGGCCAGGTATGGGCGGAGCCGACACACAAAGGGGGCGGTCCACTATACACAATACAAGGTAAAGCACCGGAGCAGGCAATACAATATGTGTAGTTAACTACAGAGTCTGATGAATGACATATTTCATCACAGGGGATTCGATAGTTAAGGGAGCAGACAGGCGTTTCTACGGCTGCAGACATGACTCCAGGATGGTATGTTGCCTCCTTGGTGCCAGGGTTAAGGATGTCACTGAGCGGCTGCAGAACATTCTGAGGGGGGAGGGTGAACAGCCAGAGGTCATGGTCCATATTGTTACCAATGACATGGGTAGAAACAGGGATGAAGTCCTGCAGACAGATTTCAGGGAGTTAGGAAAGAGATTAAAAAGCAGGACCTCAAAGGTAGTCATCTCCGGATTACTCCCGGTGCCACGCGCGAGTGAGTATAGAAATAGAAGGATCGAGCAGATGAATGCATGGCTGGAGAGATGGTGCAGGAGGGAGGGCTTCAGATTCCTGGGGCATTGGGACCAGTTCTGGGGGAGGTGGGACATGTACAGGCCAGACGGGTTGCACTTCAACAGGGCTGGGAGGTTTGCTAGTGCTGTTGGGGAGGGTTTAAACTAATTTGGCAGGGGGGTGGGCACCAGGATGTAACATTAGAAAGGGGAAATAAAGTGTTCAAAGGATTGGGAGAGGCAGAGAACACTAAAGTAAGAAATAGTAAGGTATTAGGTTGGGTCAAACTAAGAGAGAAAACAGGATGGTCTAAGATGGGTTTACAATGTATGTATGTGAACACACAAAGCGTAGTAAACAAGGTAAGTGAGCTGCAGGCACAAATAGCCATATGGGAATATGATGTTGTGGCCGTAACCGAGACCTGGCTCAAAAAGGGGCGGGATTGGGTATTAAATATTCCTGATTATAAGGTGTTCAGGAAAGATAGGGAAGGGAAGATAGGAGGTGGTGTGGTAGTATTGGTTAAGGAGAATGTTACAGTGCTGGAGAGGGAGGATGTCCTGGAGGGGTCAAGGACAGAATCTATATGGCTAGAGTTAAGAAATAATAGAGGTGCCATTACACTACACTACACTTCTATAGACCACCAAATAGTGGTAAAGATATGGAGGAGCAAATTTGCAGAGAAATTACAGAGAGGTGCAAGAATTATAGTGTAGTAATAATGGGGGACTTCCACTATCCTAATATAGACTGGGATCGTAATAGTGTTAAGGGCAGAGAAGGGTAAGAATTTTTGAAGTGTGTTCAGGCGAATTTTCTTGATCAGTATGTTTCCGGCCCGACGAGGGAGGAGGCATTGCTGGATCTGGTTATGGAGAATGAGGTAGGTCAAGTGGAGCAAGTGTCAGTAGGTGAACATTTAGGGAACAGTGATCATAATATCATAAGGTTTAGGTTAGCTATGGAAAAGGACAGGGAGCAACCTAGAGTAAAAAATGTTTAACTGTGGGAAGGCCAATTTCAGTGGGATGAGAATGTTCTGGCCCATGTAAACTGGAACAAAAATTGGCAGGCAAAACTGGAGTGGAACAATGGGCTGCCTTTAAAGAGGAAATAACTCAGGTATAGTCGAGGTACATTCCCATGAGGGAGAAAGGTAGGGCAACTAATATCAGAGCACCCTGGATGACGAAACAGATAGAGAATATGAAGAAGCAGAAAAAGAGCGCGTATGGCAGATATTAGGTTGCAAATACATCTGAGAATCACGCTATATATAGAAAGGTCAGAGGAGAATTGAAAGAGAAAATAAGAGGGGCAAAGAGAGGAAATTAGAATAGAATGGCAACCAACATAAAAGGTAATCCAAAAGTCTTCTATAGGCATATAAATAGTAAAAGGGTAGTAAGAGAAGGGTTGGGACCGATTAGAGACCAAAACGGAGACCTATGCACGGAGGCAGAAGGTATAGCTGAGGTACTAAATGAGTACTTTGCATCTGTCTTCACCAAGGAATAGGTTGCTGCCATTGACATAGTGAAGGAGGAGGTAGTAGAGACACTTGATAGGATAAAAATTGATAAAGAAAATGTATTAGAAAGGCTGGCTATACATAAAGTAGATAAATCACCAGGAGCAGATGGGATGCATCCTAGGATGCTGAGGAAATTGAGGGCAGAAATCACGAAGGTACTGGCCATAATATTCCAATCCTCCATAGATTTGGGGTGGTGCCAGCGGACTGGAGAATTGCAAATGTTACACCCTTGTTCAAAAAAGGGTGTAAAGATAAACCCAGCAACTACAGGCCAGTCAGTTTAATCTCACTAGTGGGGAAGCTTTTAGAAAGAGTAATCAGGGACAAAATCAACAGTGAATATCAAATCAACTTGGATAGGGGTGGATTAATTAAGGAAAGCCAGCACGGATTTGTTAAAGGCAAATCGTGTTTAACCAACTTGATCGCGTTTTTTGATGAGGTAACAGAGAGGGTTGATGAGGATAATGCTGTTGACATAATGTACATGGATGTCCAAAAGGCATTCGACAAAGTGCCACATAATAGGCTTGCCAAAAAAATTGAAGCCATGGAATAAAAGGAACAGTGGCAGCATGGATACAAAATTGGCTAAATGATAGGAAACAGAAAGTAGTGGTGAACGGTTGTTTTTTGGACTGGAGGAAGGTACACAGTGGTGTTCCCCAGGGGTTGGTTCTAGGACCATTGCTTTTCTTGATATATATTAATGACTTGGACGTGGGTGTACAGGGCACAATTTCAAAATTTGCAGATGACACAAAACTTGGAAGTATAGTGAGCAGTGAGGAGGAGAGTGATAGACTTCAGGAAGACATGGACTGGCTGGTGAAATGGGCGGACACGTGGCAGATGAATTTTAATGCAGAAAAGTGTGAAGTGATGCATTTTGGTAGAAAGAATGAGGAGAGGACATCATAACTAAATGGTACAATCCTAAGGGGGGTGCATGAGCAGAGAGACCTGGGGGCATGTTTGCATAAATCGTTGAAGGTGGTAGGGCAGGTTGAGAAAGCAGTTAAAAAGGCTTATGGGATCATGGGCTTCATAAATAGAGGTAGAGTACAAAAGTGTGGGAATTATGATGAACCTGTATAAAACACTAGTTCGGCCCCAACTGGAGTACTGTGTCCAATTCTGGGCAGCACACTTTAGGAAGGATGTGAAGGCCTTAGAGAGGGTGCAGAAAAGATTTACAAGAATGATTCGAGGAATGAGGGACTTCAGTTACATTGATAGACTGGAGAAGCTGGGGTTGTTCTCCTTGGAGCAGAGAAGATTGAGAGGAGATTTGATAGAGGTGTTCAAAATCATGAGGGGTCTGGACAGGGGTAGATAGAGAGAAACTGTTCCCATTGGCAGAAGGGTCGAGAACCAGAGGACACAGATTTAAGGTGATTGACAAAGGAACCAAATGCAACGTAAGAAAAAACTTTTTTACGCAGCGAGTGGTTAAGATCTGGAATGCACTGCCTGAAAGGGTGGTGGAGGCAGACTCAATCTTACCTTTCAAAAGGGAGTTGGATAAGTATCTGACGGGAAAAAAATTGCAGGGCTGCGGAGAAAGGGCAGAGGAGTGGGACCAGCTGAGAGTCGTCACGAGCTCAATGGGCCGAATGACCACCTTCCGTGCTGTGTTGATTCTATGATTCACCCCCTCTCAGAAGAGAAGGAGCAAGAATCAGAGAATACAACCAGGCCCTCGGGAACTCAGATCTGCCTATTAATGATGATCTCCAGAATCTCCTGCAATTCCACCTCTGCTGGTTATTGGCCGAAACCTCGCAACTCTCATCCAAATACAAGTGGCGGGAGATGTGTGAAACCAGCAGGGTGAAAAATAATGAGCTGATCGTGGATCAACCACCTGGCTTCACCATGCCACCTAAAATATGGGTCAGTGTGGGCTGCCGTGCTGCTGAAGCTCCACAGGCCCAGCTAGTGGTGTGTTGCTGGATGGGGTATGGTGTGTGTTCGTGCTGTGCTCAGCAGCACCATGGCAAATCAGTCTCACATGTTACAGTGAGTTGTGCTGCTCATCATGCTAGTTGAGAAAAATGTTTTGGTACCTGCTATTCTCCTAGTGGGGACTCAAAGTTGCATTTATCAGTTGTCTACCAACTCAATAGTGAGTATCCTCCTTAGGAGTGGGATGGAAGTCTTGATGGGATTGAGATTAGTTGCACGATGACATGTCTAGTGATGGAAGTTGAACCCGGTTTATCCTTTGTGGTGGACTTGATAACTCGATATAACCCGAGGGTTGTGAATCTTTGGAATTCTCTACCACAAAGGGCTGTGAAAGCTCAGTCGTTGAGTATATTCAAGGCTGAGATAGATAGATTTTTGGACTCTGGGGCAATCAAGGGGTATGGGGATTGGGTGGGAAAGTGGCGTTGAGGTCGAAGATCAGCCATGATCTTATTGAATGGCGGAGCAGGCTTGAGGTGCCATATGGCCTACTCCTGCTCCTAATTCTTATGTTCTTATGATATCTGAGCCAGATAGGTCTGTAATCTAAGGTGTTGATGACTGCTCTATAGTTATCCATATTTTTTAGCATTACTGGTACCAAATCCCCAACCCGCCATGCTGCCTCCGAACTCGAATTTGAGAAGGAAACCTCCCAGTGGGGACAGATGAAGCTTTACCCCAGAAAGGAGACAGGTTTAAGGATGGAGTGGGAGAAGAAAAATAAATGAATAGCAAAATACTGCGGATGCTGGAAATCTGAAATAACAACAGGAAATGGTGGAAACACTCAGCAGGTCAGGCAGCATCCGCGGAGAGAGAAACAGGAGTTAACGTTTCAGGTCGATGACCCTTCATCAAAACTCACCTGTCAGAACTCACGTCAGTTCTGACGAAGGGTCATCGACCTGAAACGTTGGGGTAGATTTTGCCGAACCTGTCGGGAAGAAGGCGGGACTTCCCCTTTCGGGTTTTTGACCCGCCTACTTCGACGTCCGGCCAATCCGCGCGATTTTCCCTTGATTGACCTTGTTGAGCCCGCCCAGAGGGCTCAGCAGGCCAATTAAGGGCCACCTGGCAACAGGTGACGTCACAGACTGAAATTTCATCTGTCAAGAGTTCTTGACAGATGAAATATCAGTGTTTCACAGCTGTTTGAAGCTGTGAAACACTAACACTCTGAGTTCTAAGCTGAGTCATTCTGCACAGACTCAGTTAGAACTCTCACCGTCACTCAAAGCTGAAGGCTGTCACTTTTCACAGATCGCAGGCGTTCAGCTTTCAGTTCCGGCTGAGTGATGCGCTCCTGACGGCTACAGGAAGAAAGGCTGCTAAGGTAAGTACAGGTAAGTAAAAGTTCTTTACACACTTTAGACACACCAAACACACTTAACTTTGCACTCATGCACCCATCACTCACCTGAGCGCCGACATCGCGACCCCTCCAACCCGACGGCCCGCTTGCTCTAACCTGGCGTGGTTTGGGGTCATCGGGAAACCCACACAAAACCCCTCAAAATAGGGATTAGGCTAAAAACTGCCTGTTAACTACCTGTTAACAGGCAGTTAATTGGCACTAATCCCTTCCCGCCTGGTTTCGGCAGGTCCCAGTGCGGGGCGGGTACCTGCCGCCCTTGAAACTTACGTGGGGCGGGGTTTTGGGCGGGATGGTGGCGGGACCCCCAAATTTGGGATTTCCCCCCCCCACACGCCTGAAACCCCGCCTGACGGCTCCCCAAAAATCTAGCCCGTTTACTCTGTTTCTCTCTCCACGATGCTGCCTGACCTGCTGAGTGTTTCCAGCATTTTCTGCTGTTATTTTAAAAATAAATTAATATTTATTATACCTCTTTCAAAGTAAATTGTATTTTTCTTATTATTCAGCATGAGGAATTGTTCTGCTGATGTGATATCTCATATCAAGTCCCGTTCACTCATCACCCCTGTGCTGCATTGGTGGCCGTGCCTTCAGCTGCCTAGGCCCTAAGCTCTGGAATTCCCTCCCTAAAGCTCTCTGCCTCACTACCTCTCTTTCCTCCTTTAAGACGTTCCTTAAAACCTATCTCTTTGATCAAGCTTTTGGTCATCTACCCTAATATCTTCTTATGTGGCTTGATGTCAAATTTTGTTTTATAACGCTCCTGTGAAGCGCCTTGGAATGTTTTACTACATTAAAGACGCAATATAATTGTATTTTTGTTGTTGCTTGCTGACCTACATTGCCTCCCGGTCTGGCAATGCCTTATTATAAAATTCTCATCCTTGTTTTCAAATCCCTCATGGCCTCGCCCCTCCCTATCTCTGTAGCCTCCTCCAGCCCTACAACCCTCTGAGATTCCTGTGCTCCAAAAATGTTAGCCTTTTGCGCATCCCCGATTTTCATCGTCCTGCCATTGCCGGCTATGCTTTCAGCTGCCTAGTCCTAAGCTCTGGAATTCCCTCCTAAACCTCTCCACCTCTTTATTTCTCTCTCCTCCTTTAAGACGCACTTTAAATCCTACCTCTTCACTTGTCCTAATAACCTCCTTATGTGGCTCGGTGTCAAATTTTGTTTGATACCGCTCCCGTGAAGTGCCTTGGGATGTTTTACTACATTAATGGCGCTCCAAAAATGTAAGTCCTTGTTGTTTAGTCGTTGTGATATTCTACCGTGGGGATGCTGATGTCTTTCTGTATATAACAGCCACAGCTATCGAAATGAATGTGAAGATTTATCAATGATTGAATCCTGCAGTTGGTCTAGCAGGGGTCTGAAAGTTACATAAAAGGTGAGTGCAGCAGCCACCTTCGCTGGCATTGACAGAGTTTTTCTTTTGTTAGCCTGACACTCAATCATTTTCTGGCTCATCACAATTGTCATACAGCACTTATTTATTAAATGCAAACCTTAGCAAACAGTGGTTGTCAAACCAATTAATAAAACCAATGCGATCACAGTGCATTTATTTCCCAGTTCTAGCATACCTGAAGAGCTATCCATTTTGAACACAGCAATAAAGCACAATTTGACAGCCATTTTATGCACTGCTTCATCATGTATTATGCTGGAAAGTGAGGAAGGAATAAGGTGGAATGTAGATACTTTAAAAAGACTTTCTTTGTGGCTAGAATCATAAGTTGCACTGATTTACTTAATTCATATAGACTCAAAATGAAATGTGCAAAAAATATTAGCATTCAGCAAGACATCGAATAAGACTTAAACCTCAGAATGTGGGCACCCTGTTCGAGTAGGCAAAGCGTCTTAAAATGCAGAATACTTAATTTTTGTCATGAGCGAGTTTCTTTGCCAATGCTGACTAAAATGCCCTTGCTGCTGCTCCCAGTATGATTTCTCGGGTTTTGGTATTTAATTTAGAGACTGTTGGATTCCTTCTTAAATAATAAAAATCCCGATTTCCTTAATTTCAGTGGCTGTATCAGGCAGTGTATGAACCAGGTACCATTTGGCATGCACTGAATGGTCAGTTCTTCCGCTGAAATCATAGCTGCCTCAAAATATACTTGATTAAGAATACATTCCCTCTGCTTTCATTTGAATTTTTTCAATGCTTTTGC
Organism: Somniosus microcephalus; assembly: GCF_052327205.1. Lineage (NCBI taxonomy): Eukaryota > Metazoa > Chordata > Chondrichthyes > Squaliformes > Somniosidae > Somniosus > Somniosus microcephalus. Next base: position 341,393,829 of record NC_140989.1, read on the forward strand.
AGTTTGTTTTCCAGTCTCTCTTAGTAGCACCATAGCAACAACACTGGCATCTTTGTTCCAAGTTGCAGTTTCACGTCACACTCTTTCATATCAAGTTAAATATGGCATTGTACATAGACAATCTCAAATTTGAAATCTGTTTTTCTAGGGCTGACTTTTAACTCGGGCCAGGAATCAGGGGTGCGGGGTCAGAAGCGGGCTATGAACCATCTGGCCCCCTAGAACATTAGGCCTGGGAGATTTTAACTCCCGGACCTCATTTGCATGCGCCAACGCTGACTCCCGCCCGAAGCCAGCGGCAATGACATCACTGCCGATGTGCGAGAGTCACAATTGGTGGGGGGTCAGGCTGCTGGCAGGGGCCCATGGAAATGGTCCCAGGAAAGGCAAGTAAGGATTTGGGGCTGTGGGGGTGGGGGTGTGGGGAGGTGGGTGTGGGGGAATCAACAAGTCTGCGATCAGGGGAGAAGCTCAGGGCAGGTAAGGCCTGAGGAACCTTTGCAAATAAAAATAAAAACTTAAAAATAATTGTAAGAAAGATCTCCTGTGGCCAGGGTCCTTGCTGCCGCCAACTTTTGCTGACGGGTCCAAGCCTGCACAGCCCTTAGTCAGGCCAATGGTTAAAATGGCATGCGAATCCTGATGACATCGTCAGGGCAGATGCGGGCAGCTGTATTTTTAACAAATGTTTTTATTTTATTTTTCTCAATGGCTTTTGTATTTTAGCCGCCTTTAAAAGTTGAGTGGAGCATGGTGAAGGAGTGAGAAAGAAAGAACTTGCATTTAGGTAGCACCTTATCACACTCTCAGGATGCCCCAAAGCACTTGGATTGCTTCTGAACACTTCTGAAGTGTTGAAAGAGAAAAAGCTGCAAGGGCTGAAAATTTGAAGTGCAGTCACTGTTGTTATGTGGGCAAATGTGCGCATAAAAAGGAATTATTTTCATTCTACTCAGGGAACAGCAAGCCATCCAGCTGTATGCTACACGGTCAACTGGCGGTTGACGGAATAATTTAAAATGAATGATAGGGGATGCATTCAAAGTACTGCAGTTGCAATATCTCATGGTTCAAGTGGTGCAAGATGAAAGAAGCCATGCCCAGGAGATCCGCAGACAGCAAGCTGGATTGTCATTATGCCACCAATCATATCTCAGGCCTTGGCACATCTATTCAGCAATGGCCAAAGGTAACTGTCTCTGCTGTTCCAGGTCAGCATGGAACTAATTACACAGTTATATAGTCTGCTGCAAGGATGTCTGTAGATAAACGTAAACTTGGGCATAGTTATGCTAGTGGCAGGTAAGATCACCGCTGCACTCCAGTTTTCTGTTTCCAACTTCCTTCCAGGCTACCAGAGAGATCATCTGTGGTGTCAGTCAATGTGCTGCTCACACATGTATCAGACAGATGACTGATGAATGGGTCAGCACTTTCATCTCCTCTCCCACTGAATAGCAATAGCAGTAAGGACCAATCTCACTACACAGTTGTAATTCCCAAGGTACCGGGGGTCATTGATGCCTTCCATGCAGTCATTAGGACAGCAGATTCCTGCTCCTCTCCTGCCACTGCTATTTGCTCCTCCTCACCTGTGCACTGTGACACACATCTTAAACTCTTTAACTGCGCTGGTGTTTGCAAACATTGCGAAGAGGAGCACAGGGTGCTCTGGCTGGCTGCATGCAGTACTCTAGTCCCAGCGTTGAAAACTTACGCTTTCATTGCATTTCCCACGTGCGACAGGGTAATTTATTTCATTCTTAATATATTCTGCCTGTTGAGGTACATTACGTGGTCCATGAGTCTGCATATTAGATAAGCCATGTTGTCGTGTTCTCCCACATATAATTATTTGCACATATAAACTGTAGTAAAGAGGTGAAAGGGGAGATTAGAAGGGGTAAAAGGAAATATGAGAAAAGGCTAGTAGATAATCTAAAAGGAAATAAAAGGGCTTTTCTAAGCATATAAAAAGTAAAATATTAGTTAACGAGAGGGTTGGACCACTCAACGATGAAGGGCGAGTCTAACTGTGAAGGTTGAAGTCTGACAAAAGGTCATCGACCTGAAACGTTAACTCTGTTTCTCTCTCCACAGATGCTGCTTGACCTGTTGAGTGTTTCCAGCATTTTCTGTTTTTATTTCAGATTTCCAGCAACCACAGTATTTTGCTGTTGTATAATTATTTGATCACTGACTTCTTTTAGTGGTTGCTGTTTTGGGCTTAATGCCCCTGATGCATGACCTTCTGGGTATAAAATAGCAGTGTAGATCTGTGCGCAGTTTAGCAAGATATGTAAGAACAACAGAGCAATAATATTGGACAATATTAACTATCGCATGGTAGACAGAAATAAAAGTAATACATGCAGTCAAAATGGGGAATGTATATCAAAGGCATCATGGACTGTTTCCTCAATTAGTATGTTTCTAGTTCAACAAGGAAAAGAAGCATTGCTTGATCTCATTCTGGGAAATAAGAAGTATGAAGTAAAAGCAGGAGTAGGTCATACGGCCCTTCGAGCCTGCTCCGCCATTCAATAAGATCATGGCTGATCATTGACCTGAACTCCACTTTCCTGCCCGATCTCCATATCCATTGATTCCCCTAGAGTCCAAAAATCTATCTATCTCAGCCTTGAATATACTCAAAAACTCAGCATTCACAGCCCTCTGGGGCAGAGAATTCCAAAGGTTCACAACCCTCTGAGTGAAGAAATTCTTCCTCAACTCAGTCTTAAATGGCTGACCCCTTATCCTGAGACTATGCCCCCTAATTCTAGACTCTCCAGCCAGGGGAAACAACCTCTCAGCATGCACCCTGCCAATCCCCTTCAGAATCTTGTATGTTTCAATGAGATCACCTCTCACTCTTCTAAACTCCAGCGAGTATAGGCCCATTCTACACAATCTCTCATCATAGGACAGCCCTCTCATCCCAGGAATCAATCTAGTGAACCTTCGTTGCACCGCCTCCAAGGCAAGTATATCCTTCCTCAGATAAGGAGACCGAACTGTGCACAGTACTCCAGGTGTGGTCTCACCAAGGCCCTGCACAATTGTAGCATGACTTCTTTACTCTTATACTCCAACCCCCTTGTAATATGTGTGGCAAATAACTGATGTGAGAGTATGAAAACAGTTGGGAAATAGTAACCACAACACTGTTATGTTCAATGTAAGAATAGAAAAAAAAGATAGTGAAGGCTCAAAAATAAGAATGCTGGACAGCAAAAAGACAAAGTTCAGCAAGAAAAGAAGGGATCAGGCCCAAATCAACTATGCAGAGGCTAGCAAACAGTTTGATGGACCAGCACAGAGAAATGTTCAAATCTGAGATGCAAGGAGTACCAAATAAATATATTCCCATAAGGCAAAAAAGGAATGCATCAAAAAATAGAGCTTAGCGGATAAATAGAGAGATTAAAACTGAACTGAAACTAAAAAAGGAGGCATATGATAAAATTAGAGGTCACAATACTAAAGATAATCACGAGGCAAATAGAACATGTAGTAAAGAGGTGAAAAGGGAGATTAGAAGGGTTAAAAGGGAATATGAAAAACGGCTAGCAGATAATCTAAAAGGAAATATAAGAGCTTTTATAAGCATATAAAAAGTAAAATATTTATTAAAGAGAGGGTAGGACCACTCAACGATGAAGGGTGAGTCTAGTTGTGCAGGATGAAGTATGGCAGAGTTGTTAAATAAATATTTTACAGCAGTTTTTAAAATGATGGAGGGAATGAGGAGGATAGTACTGGCAATGCTCTCTTTCTGAAAATTAGAATTCTCTCTGGCCGTTCCTTTCTGGCTAGAGGAAGAGAAGCAAGAGGAGCAGCGGCAACAGATGGAAGGACCAGCCGGAGCTGCAGCTGCAAGGAGACCACAGGGGCAAAAAAAAAGCAAGCTCTGCATTTATATAGCACCTTTCACGACCACTGGATGTCCCAAAGTGTAGTCACTGCTGTAATGTAGGAAAGGCAGCAGCCAATTTGCACACAGCAAGCTGCCACAACCAGCAATGTGATAATGACCAGATAATCTGTTTTAGTGAGGTTGATTGAGGGATAAATATTGATCAGGACACCACGGATAACTCCCTTGCTCTTCTTTGAAATAATGCCAAGGGACCTTTTACATCCACCTGAGAGAGCAGACAGGGCCTCGGTTTAACATCTCATCTGAAAGGCAACACCTTCGATAGTGCAGCACTCCCTCAGCACTGCACTGGAGTGTCAGCCTGGAATTTTGTGCTCAATTCTCTGGAGTGGGACTGTGAACCCACAACCTTCTGACTTAGAGGCAAGGGTGCTACCAACTGAGCCATGGCTGACACATGGCTGACACAGGGAAGGAGAAAAAGAACTAGCAGACATCCTCACCCTTCAGACAGGGTGTGTAGACCCAGAGTTACATACCTGCACTCAGAGGAGAAATGCATAAGTTGGCTGTATTTCACCAAGAAGGCTGTCACAGACCTTTAATAACAACAGAAAATGCTGGAAAAACTCAGCAGGTCAGGCAACATCCGTGGAGAGAAATTTGAGTTGACGTTTCGGGTCGAACCCTTCTTCAAAACTGGAAAGAAAAGAAAATAGATCGAAGGCAGGGCTGCGATCGGACAAAAGAAGTGAAAGAAACAAAAGAAGTAAAAGAGACAATAAAAGATGTTCGAAGCTAGACGAGATGGTAATAGGCTGAGATTAGGTGTAAAGTGTACTGGCAGGGCAAGAGATAGCTGCCAGGTGTGAGAGAGAAACAAAAGGAAAGGGGGGGGGCGCGAAAGGAGTAGAAAAATTACAAGAAAAATTGAATAGGGGCCGAGGTTATGATCTGAAATTGTTGAACTCGATATTGAGTCCGGAAGGCTGCAGAGTGCCTAATCGGAAGATGAGGTGCTGTTCCTCGAGTTTACGTTGAGCTTCCGTGGAACAATACAAGAGGCCAAGGACGGTGAGGTCCGAGTGGGAATGGAGCGGTGAATTAAAATGACAGGCGATCGGAAGCTCGGGGTCACCCTTACGGACTGAAAGGAGGTGTTCTGCAAAGCGGTCACCCAATCTGCGTTTGGTCTCCCCAATGTAGAGGAGACCGCATCGTGAGCAGCAAATACAGCATACTAGATTGCGAGAAGTACAAGTAAATCGCTGTTTCACCTGGAAGGGGTGTTTAGGGCCCTGGACAGTGGGAAGGGGGGAGGTATAGGGGCAGGTGTTGCATCTCCTCCGCTTGCACGGGAAGGTGCCAGGCGAAGGGGAAGGGCTGTTAGGGTGATAGAGGAGTGGACTAGTGTGTCTCGGAGGGAGCAGTCCCTACGGAATGCTGAAAGGGGAGGGGAGGGGAAGATATGTTTGGTGGTGGGATCACTTTGGAGGTAGCGGAAATGCCGGAGGATGATCCGTTGAATGTGGAGGCTGGTGGGGTGAAAGGTGAGGACAAGGGGAACCTTATCGTGGTTCCGGGAGGGAGGGGCAGGGGTGAGGGCAGAAGTGCGGGAGATAGAACTGACACGGTCGAGGGCAGTGTCAACCATGGTAGAGGGAAATCCTCAGTTGCGGAAAAAGGAAGACATGTCTGAAGCACTGGTGTGGAAGGTGGCATCGTCGGAGCAGATACAGCGGAGACGGAGAAACTGGGAGAATGGAATAGAGTCCTTACAGGAAGCGGGGTGGGAGGAAGTGTAGTCCAGGTAGCTGTGGGAGTCAGTGGGCTTGTAGTGAATATTGGTCGATAACCTATCCCCAGAGATGGAAACGGAGAAGTCGAGGAAGGGAAGGGAAGAGTCAGAGATGGACCATGTGAAGGTGAGGGAAGGGTGGAAATTGGAGGCAAAGTGAATGAAATTGTCAAGTTCGGGGCGAGAGCAGGAAACGGCACCGATACAGTCATCAATGTATTGGAAAAAGAGGTGAGGGAGGGGACCCGAGTAGGACTGGAACAAAGATTGTTCCACATAGCCCACGAAAAGACAGGCATAGCTAGGACCCATGTGGGTACCCATGGCAACACCTTTGATTTGGAGGAAATGAGTGGAGTTAAAGGAGAAGTTGTTCAATATGAGAACAACTTCAGCCAGGCGGAGGAGGGTGGTGGTGGATGGGGACTGGTCGGGCCTCTGTTCAAGGAAGAAGCGGAGCACCCTCAGGCCATCCGGGTGGGGGATGGAGGTGTAGAGGGATTGTACGTCCATGGTGAAAAGGAAGCGGTTGGGGCCAGGAAACTGGAAACTGTTAAAGTGGCGGAGAGCGTCCGAAGAGTCGCGGATGTAGGTGGGAAGAGACTGGACAAGGGGAGAAAAGATAGAGTCAAGATAGGAAGAGATAAGTTCCGTGGGGCAAGAACAGGCTGAAATGATGGGTCTACTAGGGCAGTCCTATTTGTGGATCTTGGGAAGGAGGTGGAAGTGGGCTGTGCGGGGTTGGGGAACTATGAGGTTGGTGGCAGCGGGGGGAAGATCTCCAGAGGAGATGAGGTCAGTGACAGTCTTGGAAACGGTGGTTTGATGTTCGGTAGTGGGGTCATGGTCCAGGTGGAGGTAGGAGGAGGTGTCGGAGAGTTGGCGTTCAGATTCCGCTAGGTAGAGGTCAGTACGCCAAACAACAACAGCACCACCCTTGTCAGTGAGTTTAATGACAATGTCAGGGTTGGATCTAAGAGAATGGAGTGCTGCAAGTTCAGAGGGAGGTAGGTTGGAGTGAGTGAGGGGAGCAGAGAAATTGAAATGGCCGATGTCATGGCGGCAGTTAGCGATGAAAAGATCTCTGTTGATCCTGCAACAAGGCCTAAAACCCATAGCTCCTCTCAGAAACCCATGCTCATCGTCCGAGCTGTGCTACAACCAGATCCACGAGGCCAGGCGGTTTATGATTCTGAGATGTAAATCAGGTAAAAACATTTTCCAACATATCTCCCACGGTTTACAACCTTGAAACATTGGACACAAGGACCACTTGTTTGGTACAGGTATCTACGGTTCTTCTGATGGCGCGAGGACCTAGGCAGGCAGTCAAAGCACAGGCTGAAGCAGAACCCCAATTTTTTTTAAAGGCTGCCAGCACCCCATGCTGCAACATGCCTTAAGAACACCATCTCCCCAGAGATGCACTTTAATCAACAGGCAGGTGGGGGGGGGGGGGTGCGGTGGCAGGGGCATGGGCAGGGGCATGGGCAGGGGGAGGAACAGATAGTCTAGGCCAGTGATTATACTTGGATGTGGAGCAATTATGGAGTTGAATGTTATATTTTTCAGGGTTTTTCTCCAGCTATTTTTCTTGAGTTTGGTGTCTATGATGGCTTCGGCTGGATACTCAATTTGAACAAATTGACAGGCTGAGCAAGACTTTGAAAAAATGACTGGGACAAGGGAATTTAAACATGCCTCTCTTAAACTCAATCAAACATATACACACAGAGGACCCAAAAAATTCTTGTATTTGAATTGAACAGCTTGGCCTTCCCTGAGCATGCATGGGCCTAGATTTTCTGCTTTGGCAGAATTGGGGTATATCTCTGGCAGGCCCAACCTTCTGGCCGCCAGCTCACAAATGACCAGATTTATTGCCATAGTGGGATTACGACCTCTGGGATGCTACCACACTATGTACATTTAATTGAAGAGGACAGATGTTCCTCTCTAGTAAGACTGTGGATGGGCAGTGGTGCTAAATGAGTCAACCCATTACACCAAAGCCCCACCCATTTTTACCTACGTCAAATTTTCCTCTGGCAGTGGTGCATTTAGATGCAGATGTCGTCAAATGATGCATTAATGAAACAGTAATGATATGCAGGTCATTTTCTGTCACTACCACAATAGCTACACTGGATACTAATAATACGTACCTGCAAACAACAGGTGGCTTGTATTGCTCAGACTGACAGAGGTCATATAGCAATTAAAATGCTCTCCCTGACTGTTACATTGGTCCAGATCTTGCTGGAGCAGGGCCTCTTGCAGTGTGTCCTGTTAGTTAGACTGGTTCATGCACGTTTAGTCTTAAACAATTTGTGGCCACAAAGTTGCTGGAAGTGCGAGCTGATAATGATGCAATGAGAGAAACAGGGCATCTGGGACCTTGGTGAACAATGGGACAAACAGTGTATTCCTTAACCAATGAGATTTAAGGATTGACAAATAAACAGAAGAAGGACTGAGAAGGAGGGTGAATTAGAGTGGGTGAATTCAATGTCAAATCAGGTACAGAAAGAGAAATAAAGAGAGGGAGTAAAAAGAGACAGAAACGAACAGTAAGAAAAAACATTAATTTAAAATTTGACATTTGCTCCAGAACTAGCCACGCATCTAGCCAAGCTGTTCCAGTACAGCTACAACACTGGCATCTACCCGACAATGTGGAAAATTGCCCAGGTATGTCCGGTCCACAAAAAGCAGGACAAATCCAATCTGGCCAATTACCGCCTCGTCAGTCTACTCTCAATCATCAGCAAAGTGACGGAAGGTGTCGTCGACAGTGCTATCAAGCGGCACTAACTCACCAGTACTCTATTTTAGTTCCGCCAGGACCACTCAGCTCCAGTACGATAGCAAAATACTGCGGATGTTGGAAATCCGAAATAACAACAGAAAATGCTGGAAAAACTCAGCAGGTCAGGCAACATCCGTGGACAGAAATTTGAGTTGACGTTTCGGGTCGAACCCTTCTACAGCCTTGGCCCAAACATGGACAAAAGAGCTGAATTCCAGAGGAGAAGTGAGAGTGACTGCCCTTGACATCAAGGCTGCATTTGACCGAGTGTGGCATCAAGGAGCCTTAGTAAAATTGAAGTCAATGGGAATCAGGAGGAAAACTCTCCACTGGCTGGAGTCATACCTAGCACACAGGAAGACGGTTGTGCTTGTTGGAGGTCAATCATCGCAGCCCCAGGACATCGCTGCAGGAGTTCTTCAGGGCAGTGTCCTAGGCCCAACCATCTTTAGCTGCTTCAACAAAGACCTTCCCTCCATCATAAGGTCAGAAGTGGGGCTGTTCGCTGATGATTGCACAGTGTTCAGTTTCATTCACAACTCCTCAGATAATGAAGCAGTCCGTGCCCGCATGCAGCAAGACCTGGACGACATTCAGGCTTGGGCTGATAAGTGGCAGGTAACATTCGTGCCAAACAAGTGCCAGGCAATGACTATCTCCAAGAGAGAGTCTAAGCACCGCCCCATGACTTCCAATGGCATTACCATCGCCGAATCCCCCACCATCAAAATCCTGGGGATCACCTTTGACCAGAAACTTAACTGGACCAGCCACATAAATACGGTGGCCAAAAGAGGCTGGGTATTCTGCGGTGAGTGTCTCACCTCCTGACTCCCCAAAGCCTTTCCACCATCTACAAGGCACAAGTCAGGAGTGTGATGGAATACTCTCCACTTGCCTGGATGAGTACAGCTCCAACAACACTCAAGAAGCTCAACATCATCCAGGGCAAAGCAGCCCGCTTGATTGGCACCCCATCCACCACCTTAAACATTCTCTCCCTCCACCACAGCGCAGTGTGTACCACCTACAAGATGCACTGCAGCAACTCACCAAGGCTTCTTCGGCAGCACCGCCCAAACCTGTGACCTCTACCACCTAGAAGGCCGAGGACAGCAGACACATGGGAACAGCCATCACCTCCAAGTTCCCCTCCAAGTCACACACCACCCTGACTTGGAATTATGTCGCTGTTCCTTAATCGTCGCTGGGCCAAAATCCTGGAACTCCCTCCCTCTCTTCTCTAACAGTACCTTCACCACACAGACTGCAGCCGTTCAAGAAGGCGGCTCACCACCACCTTCTCAAGGGCAATTAGGGATGGGCAATAAATGCTGGCCTTGCCAGTGACGCCCACATCTCATAAATACATTAAAAAAAAACATTTTAAATCACCAGCAATAATTCACGATCTGAATGAAGGAGAACTCCGCACTTTTCATTATTTTAGAACATAAGAACATAAGAACATAAGAAATAGGAGCAGGAGTAGGCCAATCAGCCCCTCGAGCCTGCTCCACCATTCAATAAGATCATGGCTGATCTGATCCTAACCTCAAATCTTCTATCACTCTACATCCACCCGAACCCATGTGATCTCCCGGGAGAGACGAAAAACCAGATAAAGACCCAATGGCCAATTTGGGAGAAAGAAATCTGGGAAATTCCTCTCCGACCCATCTAGGCGATCGAAATTCTTCCAGGAGATCACTCTGTCCCTATATTTTCTACAGTACTTACCTTCTGTAAAGGCGATCTCCACCCCAGCCAGGAACAGGAATAAAACCATCTCCTGAAATCTAACACAGAATTCGAACACAGTAGGAGCAGAACAAGGCTACACGGCCCCTGGGCCCACTCCACTACCCACAGGGCCATGACCATTCCGAACCTAGACTCATGTCCAATTTCCTGCCCGCTCCCCGTAACCCTTAATTCCCTTTACTTCTAGGAAACTATCTATTTCTGTTTTAAATTTATTTAATGATGTAGCTTCCACAGCTTTCTGGGGCAGCAAATTCCACAAACCTACCACCCTCTGAGTGAAGAAGTTTCTCCTCATCTCAGTTTTGAATGAGCAGCCCCTTATTTTAAGATTATGCCCCCTAGTTCTAGTTTCACCCATCATTGGGAACATCCTCACCGCATCCACCCGATCAAGCCCCTTCACAATCTTATATGTTTCAATAAGATCGCCTCTCATTCTTCTGAACTCCAATGAGTAGAGTCCCAATCTACTCAACCTCTCCTCATATGACCACCCCCTCATCCCCGGGATTAACCGAGTGAACCTTCTTTGCACTGACTCGAGAGCAAGTATGTCTTTTCTTAAGTATGGACACCAAAACTGTATGCAGTATTCCAGGTGCGGTCTCACCAATACCTTGTACAACTGCAGCAATACCTCCCTGTTCTTATATTCCATCCCCCTAGCAATAAAAGCCAACATTCCATTGGCCTTCTTAATCACTTGCTGCACCTGCATACTAACTTTTTGAATTTCGTGCACCAGGACCCCCAGATCCCTTTGTACTACAGTACTTTCCAGTTTCTTGCCATTAAGATAATAACTTGCTCTATGATGTTTCCTGCCAAAGTGCATAACCTCACACTTTCCAGTATTCTATTCCATCTGCCAAATCTCTGCCCACTTACTTAGCCTGTCTATGTCCCTTTGCAGGTTTTTTATGTCCTCCTCACTCACTACTTTCCGTCCCATCTTTGTATCATCTGCAAACTTTGATATGTTACACTCGGTCCCCTCCTCCAAATCGTTAATATAGATTGTAAAGAGTTGGGGACCCAGCGCTGACCCCTGCGGAACACCACTAGTTACTGGTTGCCAATCTGAGAACGAACCATTTATCCCAACTCTCTGCTTTCTGTTAGAGAGCCAATCCTCCACCCACACCAGAATATTACCGCCAATCTTTTGTGTGGCACCTTGTCAAATGCCTTTTGGAAGTCTAAATACACTACGTCCACTGGTTCCCCTTTATCCACCCTATATGTTACTTCCTCAAAAAACTCAAGCAAATTTGTCAAACATGACTTCCCCTTCATGAAACCATGCTGAGTTTGTCCTATTAAATTATGTTTATCCAAATGTCCCGTTACTGTCTCCTTAATAATGGACTCTAACATTTTACCAACCACAGATGTTAGGCTAACAGGTCTATAGTTTCCAGCCTTCTGCCTACTACCCTTTTTAAATAAGGGTGTTACATTAGCAGTTTTCCAATCTGCCGGGACCTTTGCTGAGTTCAGTGAGTTTTGGAAAATTATTACCAATGCATCCACAATCCCTACCGTTACTTCCCTCAAGACCCTAGGATGCAAGCCATCAGGTCCAGGGGATTTATTCGCCTTGAGTCCCATTATTTTACCAAGTACCACTTCCTTAGTGATTTTAATCGTATTTAGTTCCTCCCCCCCTAGAGCCCCCTGTTTGTCCAGTGTTGGGATATTCTTAGTGTCCTCTACTGTAAAGACTGATACAAAATAATTGTTCAGTGTTTTTGCCATCTCCATGTTTCCCACCATTAATTTCCCAGTCTCATCCTCTAAGGGACCAACATTTACTTTAGCCACCCTTTTTCTTTTTATATAACTATAGAAACTTTTACTGTCTGTTTTTATATTTTTTGCTAATTTACTTTCATAATCTATCTTCCCTTTCTTAATCAATCTTTTAGTTATTTTTTGCTGTCTTTTAAAGACTTCCCAATCTTCCATCCTCCCACTAGATTTGGCTTCCTTATATGCCCTTGTTTTTAGTCGGATACTATCCTTAATTACTTTACTTAGCCACGGATGGCTATCTTTTCTTTTACACCCTTTTTTCCTCAGTGGAATATATATTTTTTGGAAGTTGTAAAATAACTCCTTAAATGTACACCACTGGTCATGTACCGTCTTACCCTTTAATCTATTTTCCCAGTCCACTCTAATTAATTCCGCTCTCATACCTTCATAGTCTCCTTTATTCAAGCTCAGCACGCTTGTTTGAGAGCCAACCTTCTCACCCTCTAATTGAATATGGAACTCAACCATGTTATGGTCACTCATTCCAAGGGGATCCTTTACTGGGACATTTTTAATTAATCCTGTCTCATTACACAGGACCAAATCTAAGGTTGCTTGCCCCCTGGTCGGTTCAGTTACATACTGCTCAAGAAACCCATCCCTAATACACTCAATGAACTCATCCTCAAGGCTGCTCTGCCCAATTTGATTTGTCCAGTTAATATGATAATTAAAATCACCCATAATTATAGCTGTTCCCTTATTACAAGCCTCAACTATTTCCTGATTAATACTCCGTCTAACAGAGTTGCAACTGTTCGGAGGCCTGTAGACTACACCCACTAGTGTTTTTTTCCCCTTATTATTCCTTATCTCCACCCAAACTGTTTCACTATCCTGCTCCTTTGACCCAATATCATTTCTCTGTATTATAGTGATTCCTTCCTTTATTAACATAGCCACCCCACCTCCTCTCCCTTCCTGCCTGTCCTTCCTGATTGTTAAATAACATGGTATGTTTAATTCCCAGTCATGGTCACCCTGCAGCCATGTTTCTGTAATGGCCACAAGATCATACCCATATGTCATTATTTGTGCCGTTAACTCATTCATTTTGTTACGAATGCTACGTGCATTCAGATAAAGAACTTTCAAATATGTTTTGTAACACTTAGTTCCTGTTTTTTCCCTTTTTAGTACTTTGCTTTTTACTCCATACCTTCTGTCCCTTCCTGACATATTCTGTTTTTTAATTACCCCACTGCTACCTAAGTCTATGACCTTCTCTGTTGTCATTTCTATTATTTGCTCTCTAGAAACCTCCGCCCCACTAATTAGTTTAAAGCCCTCTCTACAGCCCTAGTTATATGATTCGCCAGCACTGGCCAAGTGGAGTCCGTCCCAACAGAACAGCTCCCTCCTGTCCCAGTACTGGTGCCAGTGTCCCAAGAAGCAAAACCCATTTCTCCCACACCAGTCTTTGAGCCACGCATTTAACTCTTTAATTTTATTTATCCTAGCCAAATTCGCTCGTGGCTCAGGTAATAACCCAGAGATTATTACCCTTGAGGTTCTTTTTTTTAATTTGACCCCTAGCTGCTCATACTCCTTTAACAGAACTGTCTTCCTTGTCCTATCTACGTCGTTTGTACCAACATGGACCACGACAACTGGATCCTCCCCCTCCCACTCCAAGTTTCTTTCCAGCCCAGAAGAGATGTCCTTAACCCTGGCACCAGGCAGGCAACACAGCCTTCGGGACTCCCGGTCTTGACTGCCGAGAACCCTATCTATCCCCCTAATGATACTATCCCCTACCACTACAACATTTCTTTTTACTCCCTCCACTTGAATGGCCCCCTGTACCACGGTGCTGTGGCCAGGTTGCTCATCCTCCTTGCAGTCCCCGCTCCTGCCCTCACAGGGAGTAAGAACCTCGATCCTGCTGGACAAGAACAAGGGCTGCGTCTCCTTCAACACTACATCCTGGATCCCTGTACCTTCCTTACTCGTAGTCACACCGTCCTGTCCCTGACCACGGACTACATCTGCAGTAATTAACTTCATAGGTGTGACCATCTCCTGAAACATAGAGTCCAGGAACTTCTCCCCCTCCCTGATGTGTCGCAGTGTCTGAAGCTCGGTCTCAAGTTCCATAACATGGAACTTGAGTTCCTCTAGCAGCAAACACTTGTCGCAGATGTAATCACCGTGAGCCTCAATGGGGGTCACCGGCTCCCACATCTCGCAACAGTAACACATCACCTGCTCCATTCTATATAATTAATTAAATTTCTTATTATTAGTTATGAAGACCCTGCCCGGATATATATGATAATATCACACCACTATTCAGTAGGACTTATCAACTTAAAGGTATAAAAGAGAAGAGAAGGAAGAAAACCAACCAACCAGCTGATCACCAACCTCCTCCTTGAATACTGTCTGTGGAGCCTGTTTGGTTGACTCGTCTCGCTGCTCCGCCTCCGCAGTGCTGTCTAAGCCTGGGAGTGGGGAACAAAACAGAGCAAAAAACACACCCTCACCTCCCACTTATCCGCACTCTCCCACTTAGCAAAACTCCAACAGCACTCAATGCACAAAGCACTCCGTGCACTGCACTAGCCCCTCCCCTTTTATACCCGGATTCTACTTCCGGTTTAAACTGCCCAAGAGTTTTAAAAAAAACCTTAAAAAATTAAACTTACTTCAAATACTTGACTTCTTAACACACTAAAATTCACAAAATACACTTAAATGATTTTTCTCCCACTTAGCAAAACTCCAACAGCACTCAATGCACAAGAGAGGTTGATTGGCAGCCATCAACAATTATCACATTGTTAAAAGGGTCTTTCTGCTGTTAATTACTAGACTACCTTTTTGTGGCGGTTTAATGGGCAATTAATGTGCAAATGCAGCAACTTCATGAAACTCACAGGGATGTTCAGGGCAAGATGCAGTTTTCACAAAGCTAATGGCGGAACATCATAAATCGTCCAGCAATTTGTGGCGATTCACAATTCACGGGGCATCTCATCCTCGCCACAAGTTGCTGGCCAATTTGCACATTAATAATGGTGTGCGCCGTTCACACGCCATTATATTTTCAGCAAAATCTGGGCCATTCTGTTCATACCCTGAGGGGCAAAATGTTTTTATTTAGGCCAATGCAGCCACCAGAGTCCTGAGCAAAGTCCTGTAGCAGCACTTTTTCCCCCATCCGTTTCCCCTGTGGCGGGCTCCCCAGCTTGGGCAGAAACCCCACTAGCAATCCGTCAAAAATGTTAAAAGTAGGCTAACTCCACGGAGAGGATTTTAACTGGGGCCGGGGTTTTAGGCAAGCGTGGGTCAGGCGACCGTCACGCATGACCGATATCATCAGTTTAAGGCTGGGACTATCTGATCTCCCAGGCCTCATTTGTACCCTGCCGGCCAGCTGCCCGTCCGCCAACACCAAGGCAATTCAGACTTGGCCTGGAGGTTGTTGCACGGAGCAGTCCTGTGCAATAAGGTTATAAGTAGGTTCATGGACTCCCAGGCCGCCTGCCTTTTCTGTGGCCTGGAGGAGTCCGTGTTCCACGTTTCTATAGAGTGTGAGAGGTTGCAGCCCCTCTTCCATTATTTGAAGGGGCTGCTCCTCGAGTTTTGGCTGCACTTCAGTCCCACACTCCTGATCTTTGGTCACCCGGTGCAGAGGGGTGCAGGCAGATCGTGGGGATCTCCTCGTAGGACTGCTCCTGGGCCTGGCCAAAGTGGCCATCAACTGATCCAGGCAGCGGGCAGTCGAGGGGGTCATTCGGCCTGACTGCCTGCCTCTCTTCCGCGGCCACGTTCGCGCCTGGGTGACGCTGGAGATGGAGCACGCGGTGTCCGCCGGCACGCTCGAGGCCTTCTACGGCCGGTGGGCATCGCAGGGATTGGAGTGCATCATCACCACCGGCAATCAAATTTTAATTTAATTTATTATGTTTCATTTAATGTATTTTTGTCAATTTAAAGTTTATTTGTTCGTACCTAAAAGAGTATGATGTGCCTCAATAATTCCGAGACTCGAAGTTAGCAGAACAAAAACAAGGCTTTTATTAACTTAGAAAGTAACACGTAAGAGAGAGAGATGTCTTCCTTCTGGAGACTGAGGCCAGACTGAAGCTAGCTTACAAACGGGGCCAGGTATGGGCGGAGCCCTACACACAGCACATTCCAGCACATTCCAGTATATAATACAGCACATTCCAGTACACAATACAATGAGGTCTGGGGGAAGGGAAATGACACTGAAACCGATCTCAGTCACAGGCAGTGGTGAATGGAATATTTCATCACATTCACCCCTTCTATAGATTTAGTCTGTTCGGGGGTTTGATAGTCCTCTGCGACCGACGTGGCTGTTGCGGTGCCGCGGGTGTCGGCTGGGTGTCCCCGGTAGCCTCCTGGGTCTCTGCCGGGGGTGCCGCCAGGGATGTTGGAGGGGTAGTTGGTGGGGGTGCCGTTGGTCGGTGTTCTTCCGGGGGTGATGAAAGAGTAGTGGGTGGGTAAGAGTTGCTGTGATCGTCGTTGCCGCTATTGCCATGGTTGTTGTCGATGCCAGCTGGGGCGACGTCTTTTATGGACACGGTGTCCTCCCTTCCGTCGGCGTGCCAGACATATGCGTATTGGGGGTTGGCGTGGAGTAGGTGTACTGGCTCCACGAGAGGGTCCGTCTTGTGGCCCCTCACATGCCTTCGCACGAGTACCGGACCTGGGGTGGAGAGCCATGACGGCATGGATACGCCTGAGGTGGATTTCCGGGGAAAGACAAACATTCGTTCATGAGGCGTGGTATTAGTGGCCGTACACAATAGCGACCGTATCGAATGGAGCACATCCGAGAGGACTTCCTGCCAGCGGGAGATAGGGAGGCCCTTGGTCCTTAGAGCTAGAGTGACTGCTTTCCATACTGTCCCGTTCTCTCGCTCCACTTGGCCGTTACCCCGGGGGTTGTAGCTGGTGGTACGGCTCGTGGCGATCCCCTTGGACAGCATGTACTGGCGTAGCTCTTCACTCATGAAGGACGCCCCCCTATCCGTATGGATGTAGCTCGGCATACCGAACAGGCAGAACAGGCTGTTGAGGCATTTAATGACCGTGGCGCTGGTCATGTCTGGGCAGGGGAAGGCGAATGGGAACCGGGAGTATTCATCCACAATGTTCAGGAAGTAAACATTGCGGTCGACGGACGGGAGGGGGCCCTTGAAATCTAAGCTGAGCCGCTCAAAGGGCCGTGTAGCTTTGATTAAGTGGGCTCTATCTGGGCGGTAGAACCGAGGCTTGCACTCAGCGCAAGTGCGGCAGTTCCTGGTCAGGGACCGAACTTCCTCAATCGAGTAGGGTAAGTTACGGGACTTTATGAAGTGGAACAGCCGCGTGACCCCTGGGTGGCAGAGGTCGTTGTGGAGGGTCTGTAGCCGATCCCCGGTGGCGCTGGCACACATCCCTCGTGAGAGGGCGTCAGGGGATTCGTTAAGGGCCCCTGGCCGGTAAATGATGTCGTACTCGAAGGTGGAGAGCTCGATCCGCCACCTAAGAATCTTATCATTTTTAATCTTCCCCCTTTATTATTGAACATAAACGCTACCGACCGCTGGTCGGTAAGTAGGGTGAAGCGTTTGCCGGCTAGGTAGTGGCACCAGTGGCGCACTGCCTCCACGATGGCTTGGGCCTCCTTTTCCACGGAGGAGTGTCTGATCTCGGGCCCTTGGAGGGTCCTCGAGAAGAAAGCTACGGGCCGCCCCGCCTGGTTGAGGGTGGCCGCCAAGGCGAAGTCAGACGCATCACTTTCCACTTGAAATGGAGTGTTCTCGTCCACTGCCTGTAGCGTGGCCCGCTCAATGTCCTGCTTAATGCTTTTGAAGGCGGCGTGGGCCTCAGCAGAGAGCGGGAAAGAGGATGCTTTCAAGAGGGGGCGGGCTTTGTCGGAGTAGTTGGGGACCCATTGGGAATAATAAGAAAATAACCCCAGGCACCTTTTCAGGGCTTTGGGAGTGTTGGGCACGGGCAGCTCCCGTAGGGGGCGCAATCGGTCGGGGTCTGGCCCGATTTCCCCATTCTCCACCACGCTGCCTAGTATGCAGAGGCGCGTGGTGTTGTAAACGCACTTGTCCTCGTTGTAGGTGAGGTTGAGTTTTTGTGCGGTTTTCAGGAACCTCTCGAGGTTCGAGTCGTGATCCTGCTGGTTGTGACCGCAGATGGTGACGTTGTCGAGGTAGGGGAAGGTTGCCTGCAAGTGGTGGTCATCGACCATGCGGTCCATTTCCCTCTGGAAGACCGAGACCTCATTCGTCACCCCAAAGGGGACTCTGAGGAATTGGTAGAGGCGTCCGTTCGCCTCGAAGGCGGTGTACGGGCGCTCCTCTGGTCTGATAGGGAGCTGGTGGTACGCTGACTTGAGGTCGATGGTGGAGAACACCCGGTATTGGGTGATTTTGTTCACCATTTCTGATATGCGGGGTAGCGGGTAGGCGTCTAGTAGGGTGTACCTGTTGATCGTTTGACTATAGTCGATCACCATCCGTTTCTTCTCACTACCCCTTACCACTACCACTTGGGCGCACCACGGGCTGTTGCTGCGTTCAATAATGCGCTCTTTCAGGAGCCTGTCTACCTCGGTCGCGATAAACCGCCTGTCCTCCCAGCTGTACCTCCTGCTTTTGGTCGCTATTGGCCGGCATTTAGGGGTAAGGTTCGCGAATAGCGAAGGCGGCTTTACCTTCAGAGTAGCCAGACTGCACACTGTGAGGGGCGGCTGGGACCCACCGTACTTGAGCGTGATGCTTTGGTGGTTGCACTGGAAATCCAGGCCCAAGATCACGCTCGCACATAGGTTCTTCATGATTAATACTTTAAAATTATCATATACAGTTCCGTTAACGCACAATTGTACCGTGCAGTAACCCAGAATGGTCGATGTCTGGGTTTTATCAGCCATAGAGATGGTACCCTGAGTAGGGACCACCTTTAGGGAGAGTTGTTGTGCCAGTTCTGGGTG
Organism: Somniosus microcephalus; assembly: GCF_052327205.1. Lineage (NCBI taxonomy): Eukaryota > Metazoa > Chordata > Chondrichthyes > Squaliformes > Somniosidae > Somniosus > Somniosus microcephalus. The sequence goes on from NC_140989.1 coordinate 341,412,871, forward strand.
GATAAAGCTCTCCGTGCTTCCACTGTCAATTAAGCATTTAACCCAGCACCCGTTTACCTCGATGTCCACCATTGATCTGGATAGCGGGTGCGGCCTGGTCTGGTCCACTGTGACCGATGCCACTGTACGGCCCTGATCGATACAAGATGGCGTCCACGCTGTCTGCTCACAAGATGGCAGACCCCACGAGGTCGGGCAAGCTGGCGTCCAAGATGGCCGCTCCCACGGTGCACACGCGGCGGTGGCGGGTTTTCCGGCGGTTGGTTTTCCGGCGGGGTTCCCTCTGCACACCTTCCCGAAGTGCCCCTTCTTACTGCACTTAAAGCAGGTGGTGCCTTTCGCCGGGCACAGGTTTCTGGTGTGTTTTGGCTGCCCGCAGAAGTAGCAGTTGGGTCCCTGACGCGTCGCGGCTGTCATAGGGCTTCTGGGGGGAGAGCGGGGCCCAGCCGGTGTCGGGCTGTCGGGCGGGGAAGATGCCTTCCAAGATGGTGGCGCCCTCGGTGCACACGTGGCGGCGTGGACGGCGCGGGCTGAAGAGTAGGCGTCCGAGTTTCTCTGGGCCACATCCAGGGATCGCGCGGTGTCCGCAGCCTGTTTCAGGTCCAACCCCATTTTTTCCAGCAGTCTTTGCCGGATGTAAGTGGAGCTGAGGCCTGTGATGAAGGCATCGCGAACAAGCTCATCAGTGTACACTGCGGCTTTTACATCTCGGCACTTGCAGTCTTTGCCAAGCATTTTCAGGGTGCTTAGGAACTCCTCCACTGATTCCCCAGGTCGCTGTGCGCGGGTAGCGAGCAGGTGCCTAGCATACACCTCATTCGTAGGCTGCTGGTAATGTGCCTTTAAGATGTTGCAGGCGGCCAGGTACATCTCGGCGTCTTGGATGAGGGGGTAAACCCGGTGGCTTACCCAATTCCGCAGAATTCCGAGTCTCATCCTCGCAGCGTCCGTAGCGTCTTTGACGGCTGCGGAATTGTCCAGGAAGAATTCCATACACTCAAACCAGTGTCCGAAGCGTGCTGATGCGTCCGGAGCATGTTGATCCAAATCCAAATGTTCGGGTTTCAGGAGTTGATCCATAGTGTTGAAAAATAAGTTAATAAAATTGATGTGCCTCAATAATTCCGAGACTCGAAGTTAGCAGAACAAAAACAAGGCTTTTATTAACTTAGAAAGTAACACGTAAGAGAGAGAGATGTCTTCCTTCTGGAGACTGAGGCCAGACTGAAGCTAGCTTACAAACGGGGCCAGGTATGGGCGGAGCCCTACACACAGCACATTCCAGCACATTCCAGTATACAATACAGCACATTCCAGTACACAATACAATGAGGTCTGGGGGAAGGGAAATGACACTGAAACCGATCTCAGTCACAGGCAGTGGTGAATGGAATATTTCATCACAGAGTACACCAAGGCAATTCACAGGGGCTGGGGTTGGGGTGGGTTTCAGGTTGTTTCGTGGGTGGGAAGGCCTGGAGCAGCAGAGGCCCAGACATTCCTTGTGGGGCCCGAAGGAGCACTCCTCTTCCTCTTGGCCCCACTGAGGAAAGTTTCTGACTTACCTCTTCTTTCCGCCAGGTTTTGCTGAGCGGAGCACCTGCAGCGGCCGCCCCACTCAGTCGTCGGCCGTTAAAATGACCTGGGGTCCTAATGACACCAAAGGACCCTCATTGGCATGGTGTTGAGGAGGTTCCCACCTGAGTCAGGTAGGCAGCTCAGCCACCTGACGGGCAGGAATCCCATGGGGACGGAGCGATTAGTCTTTGCACGGCTAATTTAACAGGGCACCTGTCCAGTTCCAGGACATGCTAAACAGAGTACGCTGCAGACAACGCCAGATTCCTCAGCGCTGGTCCCCGCTCCACTGCCGTAGCTTCGTTGGAAGTGCGGAAGAAACCCCATTTGCTCACGGAAACAGGATTTCTGTCTCACTTCCGGCGAAGTTACAGCGTTGGAGCGAAAGCAGCTTCGAGGAATTTCCGGGCCAAAGTGGTTACGTAAACATTCCAGTTGTCACAAACTTTTATCTCTGATCTAATTATTTCTTAATTCATAAAAAACATGTCTCAGTGAGAAAACTGGAACTCCACACGTGCACACACATTATGTAACAATGAAAGTCCTTATTCTGAATTTACATTCAACAATCAGTACATTCTATTTTCAATTGTGTGTTTATACTTGAGTAAACTCAGTACACACAGCCATAGTTGAGATTTACGAATGCATTTTAAAATAATATTACCAGGAACTTTCCCACTAGTGCTGTTTTATATACTAATTTCGTGGGCAACCTGTGGACATTAATATGCCTTGATTGAACCAGGTCTTAAAAGTAGGAGGTTAACATAAACTACTGATAAAAAAAAACTATAGTGCTTTGTTTCTTTGACGAGGTGAAGAGACAAGGAAAGAAGGCAGAGGATGAGAAGAGAGGTGGGGCGGAGGATGATCCGTTGAATGTGGAGGCTGGTGGGGTGAAGGGTGAGGACAAGAGGAACCCTATCATGGTTCCGGGAGGGGCAGGGGTGAGGGCAGAAGTGCGGGAGGTCGAACGGACACGGTCGAGTGCCCTGTCAACCACGGTAGAGGATGAGAAGATATAGCTATACTCGGGAGATAGCAGTCCTCATTATTTGCCATTGATCTGACAATCAACCTATCAGAGATTTCAGTTGTTAAAACAAAGATTTCTTGACATCATTGAGGTCTGATTTACAAGTGGATTCTAAAATAAGCACATCCCTGGTTGTGTAGCTGAGAGCTGCTCTTAGCTCCCGTGCTTCTGAAATCTTTCATACTCTTACCTAGTCCACCATGTACAAACTATGTGTCAACTGTTTTGGGATGGCAGACTATTATTTCTAGATTATCAAAACAAGAAGGTAGCAGAACAAACCAAAGTTGCAATTTGATCACATAGTTGGCTTCAGAGATGGGTCTGCTAAATAACAAATCGCAGATAAAAACGTGCACTCGTATATCACCTTCACAAGTGTTTAATAAAGGGGAGACAACGGACAATGATTCCAAGCTCGACGCCACAGAGGAGCTCCGGGATTCTCTGCTCCGCCTCACCCCCACTAGCTGCTTGTGTCTACTCGCTGAGTACTGACGGTTTGCCTAAAACATTTAGATGAAGTTCGACCACGAAAATGGCTCGGGACTTTCTCTGGAGCCATCGAGTGGATGTAACGCATGCCCCACCCACTTCCCAGCCAACCTGGGCTCCTGAGGAAAATTGCCCCCAGAGGGTAACTGAACCGCACTGATCAGAAATGTCCCAGGTTCAATCCCGAGTCTGTGTTGAGTTAACTGAACTCAAGCCGGGTTATTTAGTCTCAATGTCCCAGGGTTACATCAGGTTTCCTGCTGAAGAGCGTGTCCTGCTGGAAGTGCCTGTGTGTGGATGTTGGGTAAAGAAAGAAAGACAAAAAACGTGCATTTATTTGGCACATTTCACAACCTCAGGACATCCCAAAGCCCTTCACAGCCACAGCTTCGACGTATAGTCACTGTTGTAATGTAGGGAAACCCAGCAGCCAATTTCGCGCAGCAAGGTCCCACAATCATCAATGAGATAAATGACCAGATAATCTGTTTTAGTGATATTGGTTGAGGGATAAATATTCAACAGGACTCCCCTGCTCTTCTTCAAATAGTGCCGTGTGAGCTTTTACAACCACCTGGGAGAGCATATGGGGTCTCGGTTTAATGCCTTAGCCAAAGGACAGCGCCTTGGACAAGCACAACACCGCAGCAGTCCTGCACTGAACTATTAGCCTAGATTATGTGCTCAACTCTCTGGATTGCAGCTTGATCCGACAACCTTCTGACTCAGCCCAGAGAGTGCTACCACTGAGCCTTGCCTGTCACACTTTGCAATAGTCAGATAACATGCTGCCACTCAGTGTCAATGGCCACTTGGGTCGGATACCAAATGGCACCCGAGGCAAGTGGAACTGTACCCCAGCAAGGGGGGGGGGGGGGCAGCTTGCGGGAAGAACATTGGAAAAAGCTGGAATTAAGAGAAAAACAAGCTTTCATTTTCCTTATTACAAACTGCATTAGGCTTTCCTTTTGTCCAATAGCACAACGTTTATCCGTTTGTTCTTGAATTACAGTACAATGATCATTTTACAGGGATATAATGAGCATGCGTATCTTTACAGTACATATTTTATAAGGTTATCAATCGTAATTATAATTGATGGTGTGATGTTTCATCAATAGATTATCAGGCTACATACTTTGACAATTGTCTGCGATGATAAGTGACGTATTGATTGCTTTTAAGGGTCGAAACAAAATACTGGAAGTGAGAATAAAATGTCTCTTATTGGAAATATTCCAATTTTAGGCAATCAATAAGGCCCTGCCTGTCATTTTGCGGAGGGAAAATTCGATTTTTACCATTAAAATGCAGAAACGATCAGAACTGTTGCAACGGGAAAATAAATTACGCTGCTGTGGGATTGAGGGGAACGCACCGACCTGTCAATATAAATCGTGTGGCTTCCCTTCCCCACCCCAGCCCCGAGCCTCCGGCTGGCGCGCTGAGATGCCCCGGTGTCAGTTTCCAAGCCACTCGTGAGCTGATTAATTTCATCGGTTCGGTGCAAAAAAAAAATCTGCCCCGTCCGCCTGAATGAACTTTTTAGGACATGTTGGGGAGGCGGCGCGTCGCTTCGAGGCTGCTGTGTGTGTGTGTTTAACCAGATGTTGACGGCACTGGCAAACATCAGTCCAGTGCACTGAAGACCCGGAGTGTTGGGAGAGACAGAGAGAGACACAGAGAGAGAGGAGGAGGAGGAGGAGGGGACACTCGCCGTTCTCACAGTCAAGGCTCGGAGCTGAATTAATTTATTTTAGGCTTTGTTCGGCGACAGCGACCAACTGGTGACGGCGGTGGATGTACAATGTGCGGGCAGTTCGGTCCTTCTGAATGGATTAAACGCTTTAATGAGCCACTGGCTGCGGAGATCTGCCGAGCAAATCCTGCAAAGTGAATGGGGCGATAGTTGCCGTGCCTTTTGAAGTGTGGATTATACAGAAATTATACAACAGCAAGAAAAGGATTTTTTGTTAAATTATTATTATTGTTATTCAGCACCCCTCCTCCCCCCCGCCGCCCACCCTCCTGTCCTCCACGACCATGCTTTATTTCCAGTTGGTTATAATGGCAGGGACTGTCATGTTGGCATATTACTTCGAATACACTGACACTTTCAACGTTCACGTCCAGGGATTTTTCTGTCACGACGGCAGCTACACCAAGCCCTACCCCGGACCCGATGAAAGCAGTGCTATTCCACCAGCTCTCCTCTATTCCCTGGTCGCCGGGGTCCCCCCTGTTATGGTAAGTTTGCCTCTCGCAACATGTCACAGAAGGAAAGAGCGAGGACGCGGAGGGGACATAGTTCGTGTCCCTGAGCTCTAGCATCGATCGAGCTGTCCTTTGGCTGTGTGTGTGTGGCTGAATGATTATTAACAGTTCGACCTGTATTGTGCACAGGGTACCGCTTTGGCAACGGGCAGCTCAAATGAAATGTGCTGCTAATTTTTTTCTCCCCCCCCCCCCCCCCCCAAAGCTTTCCAAATTCCCCTTTCAAAACTATCCCAACATTTTCTGCGCGGGGTTCTAGTATGGTTTTTCTGCCGGTGCTAATACAACGAGCCGACCCCCCGGGCAGTCCCAAAGGCTGAGCCTCTGCCGATGTCTTCAGGAGTGACTGATCAGCCTCCTGACATTGATACCTTCAGTGAGGCGGCCCTTGTCGAAGTTGTGAATGAACAGATCTGGCACAGCTTAGATCACATTAATTCACCGGAGCAGGAATTCCACTGGAACATCCCAGTGCACGGTCATACACGGGGTGTGTGTGTGTGTGTTGGGGGGGGGGGGCTGTTATTAAATAAAAATGGTGCTTACAGTCAGGCAGTTTGAAACAGAAATGGGAATCGGGCTGTTTAATTTGTCTAGCCGGGCGCAGCTCCAGTTGTTGATGTTATATGGGTTTATTATTTTTTGGGGGGTGTGGCTGCATTTCGATATGTCACTTTTAAAAAATGAAAGGACAAGCAGACCAATTATTGTAGGTTAGAGGCTGGGATTGCGAGGTTCTCAGGCGTTTGCTTGTTCCCCCCCCCCCCCCCCCCACCCCACTGAATTCCAAGATCCAGCCAAATAAACCTCTTTTGGTGCCGATGACAGACCAGAAGCCCCAGGGGACACGGTTTTGTGGGAGATGTTTGGTTTGCAATATGGAAGGGAACTCCCCGGTGGATGTAACAAGATAAGTGCTTTTATTATTGATGTATCCAGAACACCGCAATTATTGACCCAACCAACCTGAAATTTGGTTCGAGTTGTCAATTTGGATCAGGTGCTCCAGGCAGATGGTAAATGAAAAATGCGCAGAGCGAATAAGCAATGGATCTGAAATAGCTACATCAGTTGTTTGGTTTAATTGCTAATTTTATACACCGAGTGAGCTGGTTTAAACTTTAGGAACATTTGACAATATATTGTTACAATCCCCACTTGTGCATTTGAGAGGAGGAGAATCGTGCACATTACTATCTGGAGCTGAACGGGTATAAATCACAAGATCTTTATGCAACCACTTTTTTTTAAGAGGTTATACTTTATCACATACCGAGATCAATATTAGAGTTACAGAGATATGGCAGAGCAGTATGATAGTTAAGTTATTGTTAAGTTACCATATTTATAAAGTAACAATTATACTGTAGATTTGGAACAGATATCCCTATCAAACTAATAGGATTTAGGGGCCCTCTTTATTCTGATAACCTTATAAAAAGGGGAACTATAACTTTTGAAATTTAGTTGAAGCAAAGCACATGATCTTTTCATAGAGGACAAGGTCCCAAATATTTCAATTTACACACATTTGTTGAATGGTTTGAACTCAGACTAATTCATAGGAAGCCACTTACAGTGAATGCAAGAAAAGCAATTGACTTCACGACATGAGAATCTCAGCGAATCTCTGCCAAGAGCCCACAGTGAAAGGGAATACAGGAATTGTTTTTTAAATTAAATATTGAGTCATGTCCTGTGATATTTTTATGGGGTAGTAATTGGTATGCGTTGCATCTGTTTTCAGGCATAAAACGGGCGCAACAATGGCAGATTTACCAGGGGACGGCCCATGCCCGATCTGTGAGTGCATTCGGGCCACTGCTAAATTTATCGCGCCTTTTTTCCCCCGGTGTCCCGGGCAGCGATTTAAAACAAGCGTTAGGCCCCTTGCATATGTTAATGATGGGGGCTAACCTATAAATATAGCAACAGGACGAGGCCATTCAGCCTCCCGGGTCTATTCCACCATGCTATTAGATCATAGATCTGTACCTCAACTTAATTTACCTGCCTTTGATCCATATCCCTTGAAACCCTTAACTAACAAAAATCTATCAGTCCCAGGCTTGAAAATTTCAGTTGGCCTAGCCTCAACAGCATTTTGGGGCCAGAGTTCTAGATTTCCACTACCCTTTATGTATAAAAGTGTTTACTGATTTCATTGCTAAATCACCAAGCTCTAATTTTAAGATTATACACCTTTGTTCTGGATTCTCCCATCAGAGGATATAGTTTCTCTGTATTTACCCTAACAGTTCCCTTTATCATTTTAAACACCTCAATTAGAACACCCCTCAAACTTCTAAACTCAAGGGAATATAAGTCAAATTTATGCAATGTGTCCTCATAATTTAACCCTTAAAGCCCTCTTTTAATTCTGGTGAATCTGCACTGTACCCCTTCCTAGGCCAATATATCTTTCCTAAGGTTCGATGCCCAAAACAAAACATAGTACTCCAGATGGGGTCCGATGAAGCTCTGTACATCGGAACTGCAACCTCCTCACTTTTGTATTCCAGCCCCTTTGAGATAAAGGGCAACATTCTATTAGCCTTTTTGATTACTATTTGTACCTGTGCACTAACTTTTAGTGCTGTGTGTGCATGGATACTCCACAGCTCCTAGTCTCTCATCATTAAGAAAATATTCTAAGAACATAAGAACATAAGAAATAGGAGCAGGAGTAGGCCAATCGGCCCCTCGAGCCTGCTCCACCATTCAATAAGATCATGGCTGATCTGATCCTAACCGCCAATCCACTATCACAGAACCATCTCCTGAATCTAACAGAATTAGACACACGAAATAGGAGCAGGATCAGGCTACACGGCCCCTGGGCCCGCTCCGCTACCCACAGGGCCATGTCCGATCCGAACCTAGACTCATGTCCAAATTCCTGCCCGCTCCCCGTAACCCTTAATTCCCTTTACTTCTAGAAAACTGTCTATTTCTGTTTTAAATTTATGTAATGATGTAGCTTCTACAGCTTTTTGGGGCAGCATATTCCATGGACCTACCACCCTCTGAGTGAAGTAGTTCCTCCTCATCTCAGTTTTGAAAGAGCAGCCCCTTATTCTAAGACTATGCCCCCTAGTTCTAGTTTCACCCATCGGGAACATCCTCCCCGCATCCACCCGATCCAACCCGATTCTGAATTATGTTGCTCAGTTTCCAAAGTGGATGACCAAACACTTCCCCATAGTGAACTCCATCTGTCATAGTTTTCCAACTCACTTAGTCTTTCTATATCCCTTTGCAATTTCAAGCTCCCATCCACACAACTTACTGTGCCTCCTAACTTAGTGTCATCTGCAAACTTGGATATACAACTCTTTATTCTCTTCATCCAAGTCACTAAAATTTTTTGGTGCAAAGCTGAGGCCAAGTACAGATCCCTGAGGAATATTACTTATCACATTCCACCAATTAGAGAATGAACCCTTTAATCATACTCTCTGGGGGAGAAATTCCCCTCCTTTGCACCTCCCGTGGGGGGGCGTTAATGGGGCGCAAAGGCCTTTTCGCCCGGGTACGGTGCTGACTGCGCCTCCCGCCAAATTCGGCAGGAGGTTAGCAGCGGCGCTACAGAGTTACGCCCTAATTATGATGTCATCTCCGGGCGCATCGGCCCAGTAGCGTCCTGGCACAAAAATTCCCCTTCGCCCCCTGCAGCAGCGCTGGGCGATGGCAGCGACTGCTGCAGAGGGCATGAGCAGGGCGGCCGGCTGCTAGCAGGGTGGAAGTTAAAGGTGAGGTGGCCGGCCGCCCTGAAAAAAATGTCGGATTTTTAAAACACTTTTTTTAATGCTTCTCGGCGTGGGGCCCTTCCCTTTAATTCAGGGAAGAGCCCCTGCAATGTGTCAGCGCCATGCGGCCCCAGTGGATTCCTGAAACTTATCGAAAGCGGGGTAGGAGGGAAAACATATGATGTAATTAAATCAATGTATACAAACAATAAATGTGCAGTTAAAATTGGAGACAAACAAACAAAATACTTCCCACAGGGGCGGGGGGTGACGCAGGGCTCGCCAATCTCACCGACACTCTTTAATATTTACATTAATGGATTGGCAAAACTACTTGAACAATCTACAGCACCCGGCCTCACCCTATATGAATCCAAGGTTAAATTCCTCCTCTATGCCGACGACCTGGTTCTGCTGTCACCAACTAAGGAGGGTCTACAGCAGAACCTGGACCTGCTGGAGTCGTACTGCCAGACTTGGGCCCTGACAATAAATCCCCAAAAAACCAAAGTCCTTGTGTTCCAGCAAAGATCCAAACAACATGGACCCACAATAAATTTCACAGTAGGAACAACCAAAATTGAACAAACCACTCACTACACATACTTGGGCTTAAAAATCAGTTCTACAGGAAACTTCAAACTGGCTGTGAATGAAATGAAAGAGAAAGCAAGAAGGGCTTTCTATGCCATCAAAAAATCAATCCAAATAGAAATCCCAATTAGCATTTGGCTCAAAATTTTCAAATCAGTAATTGAACCAATTGCACTCTATGGCAGTGAGGTCTGGGGACCACTAACACAACAAGATTTTGCAAAATGGGACAAACACCCAATTGAGATCCTACATGCGGAATTCTGTAAAAGTATCCTCCGGACTCAAAGGAAAACAGTAAACAACGCATGCAGGGCGGAACTAGGCCAATACCCATTAATAATCACTATCCAAAAAAGAGCCACCAAATTTTGGAATCACCTACAAATGAGCAACCCCCAATGCTATCACTACGACGCCCTGAAATGCCAAGAGCTGACCATAAAGAAGAATACCCTCAGTCAACTAGTCCTGGGACTCAATAAAGTAACTAATAACAATACTAACAATAACCAGTCCCAGGACAGTGACAGGGTAACACAAAGAATTCGACCCAACACAATCGTCGCAAAGCAAAAGGAAAAATATCTGTCATATTGGGCAGAAACAACAAAAACCCAAAGCAAACTCAATTGCTACTTGGCCCTAAACAGACAATACAACATAGCTGATTACCTGACCATGGTAAAGGATAACAAACTGAGAAGAACCTTGACAAGGTACAGACTTAGCGAACATAGCCTAGCAATCGAAAAAGGCAGACACAGGCAGACCAGGCTGCCAAGAGAAGACAGGATATGCTCTCACTGCAGTCAGGGAGTAGTTGAGACAGAGATGCACTTCCTCACAGCCTGTGGAAAATATCAGGGCATCAGAGAGAATTTCTACCAAAAATTCTCACAAATATGCCCTGAATTCAGAAATCTGACTGACAACCAAAAACTCCCATTCCTACTGGGGGAGGAGAGAAGCTGTGTAACACTGGCGGCACACTATGTTACAGCTTGCCATGAACAGAGGGACAACCAGTAAACTAAGACAAGAGTATATATAAACAAGGCGAATGTATATTTATAAACTCAGGGATATACCTGTTTATACACTGTATGAATGGAACCGCGTTTATGTGTTCAACCATAAATGTATTTTGATGCTTTGGCAACATAAGATGTACCTTATCATGCCAATAAAGCGATTTGTATTGTATTGTATTGTATTGGGTGGCGCAAACTTCCCCCCCCTCTTGCGCTCCAAGAAGGAACACTTAATTTAGCACTACTCTTCCCTCTTGGAGCAAAAAATGGGAATTTCAGAGGCTGGAAGAGGTTAGTGCCTGGCAGTAACTTTTCCAGAGTTTCTGATTTAGTGCCCCAAACAGGGCTCGAGGGGAATTTCTAGCCCTCTGTCTCCTATCTCCTAACCAATTACTGACCCATGTCACAGAGTTATTTCCAATTCTTTCATTTTTGCTAATAATCTCTTGTGCAACACCTTCTCAAATGCCTTCCAGATGTTCACATTCATAGACACTCCCCTAGTCATCATACTAGGGACTGCCTCAAAATTAGATTAGTCAGAGATGACCTACCCATCACAAACCCATGCTGACTCTTTGATTAACTGATACTTGTTCATGTTCTCAGTCACTCTGTCTCTGCTGATAGATTGCAGAATCTTCCTCACAATTGAAGTTAAACTGGCAGATCTGTCGCTACCTGGTTTCATCCTCCCTTTCTACATAAATAATAGAAGTACATTTGCAAATTTTCAATCCAAAGGTGCAGTTCCTGAATCTTGAAAGCTTTGGAAAGTTATAACTAATGCAACTGCAATTTGCTCACCTATTTCTTTTTATACCCTGGGGTGGAAACCATCATATCCTGGAGATTGGTCTATCATAAGTCCCATTATTCTCTCCATTACCTTTATTACTTTAGATTAAAGTTCCTCCCCTTGATTTATTTTTAGGTTCACTTGTACCACTGGTTATTTTGTCCTCCTCCTCATACTCATTTAACAAGTCTGACATTTCATTATTATAAGTTACTGTCTCACTTGCATTCATCTTTCACTGGCCCACATTCCCCTTTACCATTTTCTTTCCCTTAATAGATTTCTATACACTTTTTCTGTTAGCTTTGATATTTCTTGCAATTTTTTCATATTCCTTTTTGCACATCTTAGCTCTTCCCTGAATTAAAGGGAAGGGCCCCATGCCCAGAAGCATTAAAAAAAAGTGTTTTAAAATTCCGACATTTTTTTCAAGGCGGCCGGCCACCTCACATTCTTTGTATCCCTTTGATGCTTTTTAAAGTTTTATCAGTCAGATATTTACTTTTCCTTGCATTTGTGTAAGCCGTATCTTTTAGCTTGATACTGTCTCTTACCTCATTTTGTTGACCATGGTTGCTTAACTATACAACCAATGCCTCGGACTCCTCTGGGAAATTGGTTTGCAATGAGTGGAGCAGGCGCCAGGCCTGCTCAACTCAGGATTCTTCAGTGGCTGATGCCGCCCAAAGGTGAGTTTAGAAAAAATGTTTAAATGTTGCTATGGAGTTAGGTGGAGCAGGAGTGCTCCCATGGCTCCACAGTCCAAATGATTGGCTACCTCCCAGCGCTGGCGCTCCACCCACCATCCTGGGACTTACCTTCGGGCTGCTGTGGACGAGGCAAGTGGGCCAACATTCATTGCCTTCAAATCCTCAAGCTGCCTGTTGAGGTGCGACAAGCACCAGCTGTTCATGAAAATAATGTTAATAAGGCTCAAGTCCCAATTTCGGGCCTGCCTCAGGCCACCTGGTTGGGACGCATGTTGTCGGCCAAGAATGGGTTATAACCAATTTCCACACCTATATTTTGATATTCTGTTTAATCTGTCATTTGGTGAAAAGGAAGGCTTTTTTTTTAATAGAAGCAAATGCTGTACCTAAATGAATTTTTACACAAAATAAAGTTATATGTGCATATTGGGAGCCAGTGGTGGGACTCATGCCTGACATAAATGAAGAAGGTTGTGGTTTTGCAAGCCAATCATCTCAGCCCAGGATAACACTGCAGCTGTTCCTCAGGGCAGCTTCCTAGGACTAACTATCTTCGGCTGCTTCATTAATGTCCTTCCCTCAATCATAAGGTCAGAAGTGGGGCTGTTCCCTGATGATTGCACAGTGTTTAGCTCCATTTGTAATTCCTCAGATAATTAAGTCGACCATACCCACGTGTAGAAAGACCAAGACAACATCCAGCCTTGAGCTATAAGCGGCTATTTGCTACATTCTCGCTACACAAGTGCCAGGTAATGACCATCTCCAACAAGAGAGAGCCTAACCACCTCCCCTTGACATTCAGTGGTATTACCATCACTGAGTCCAACACCATCAACATACTAGGGGTCATAATTGACCAGAAATTCAGCTGGACCAGCCACATAAATGCCATGGCTACTAGAGCAGGTCAGAGTCTGGGTATTCTACGGTGAGTGACTCACCTTATGACTCCCCAAAGCCTCTTCAACACCTACAAGGCACAAGTCCGGAGTGTAATGGAACTGTTGAACTGATAACTTGTAGGACTTCCAGTCCGGTCCCACGAAAGACTCAAGACTCTGGAGACAAGTTAAGCTTCAAGATTTATTGAACATAGATGTGATTACAAGCAAGCAAATATTTATATCATACATGTAAGTAGGCTACCCATTGGAGACCAAGAGCATCACCAATCCAGAGCAGTTCTTGATCAGGAGTACCTCCCCAAAGATACTTTGCGGTCTACGTTTATACTTTTACCCTAAAACACCTATTTTGAATCATGTTATGATATAACCCTAGCACCATTTGCTATCCTTTTGTCTGAAAACTGACTTAAACCAGATTTGTCCAGCTCTGCAATATATCATTTGGTTAGTCTCTGCTTGAAACCATTAAACATGAGTCCCCATCTCTTATCGCTTGCTCAAGGTTACTTCATCTTGTTTTTCTTGCATCTCCCAGTACTTTTCCCCTATACTTAGACTAATCTGTTCCATGGTAACTCCCTCCCCACTTGAATATTTTGACTTGTACTCTATTAAAGTCATGTGATACTGGTTTCATTTAAGATTCCTATTGTCTAGATCCAGGAATACAGTTAATTACATCTACACCAGCTGCATTTGATTCTGTTATTATACTTGATCTTGTTCAAGCTGCCTGTTTCTGCACAGAGATGTCTCAGGCTTGAAGGTTGGCCTCAATCTCCCTGTCCATACAGGCTATATGGCACTCTCCCCTCTCACTGTAGCTCCCTGTACTAATTAACCCACGACGCTCTTTACTTATACCAAGTTGTGAACCTACTGTAGTACACACTATCCTCTACTGTCCACTTGCTTGGATGGGTGCAGCTGCAACAATGCTCAAGAAGCTTGACACCATCGAGGACAAAGCAGCCTGATTGATTGACACCTCATCCAGCATTGTGGGAGCACCTTCACCACATGGACTGCAGTGGTTCTAGGGTTGGGCAATAAATGATGGTGTTTCTAGCGATGCCTACAACCCGAGAAAGAAAGGGCCAAATTCATCAAACACAATTATGAATTTATTTTGTGAGCTTCTATTAACAATAGCCAAAAAGGATATCTGGTGGTAAGTTACAATATTACTAAATGTAAATTAAAATCGTCTTTGTTAGAATATGGATAACATGCTGTTATTGGCGAGATATTTTGTTTATTCCATGTGTGTGCTATTCCCAATAAAGCTCTAAATGTGTCCATTTGAAATGAGATCTGAAGCACTATATCGCTTCCAACTGTTGAGCAGTTTTTCCACACAAGTGAAGCATTAACCCTTTGAACGCTGGCGTTACAATTTCTCCCTGTAGAATAAATATGAGCAACATTTATATACTTTGAATAAGAGATTAGGATATAGATCAGAATTACTGTTGCAATTTTAAAATGTACTCTAATTGTGTTTATTTAGTCTGTGCTGGCATTACGTAAGAGCCTTGTTTTCTGCAATGTTTAAAAGCCTTACAAAATGTCAAGATTCTCAAAAATGAGTGCAACAAAATTGATGGTATCACACGTGTTGTATATGAAACTATACATATATAGAAACATAGAAGATAGGAGCAGGAGTAGGCCATTTGGCCCCTCGAGCCTGCTCCGCCATTCAATGAGATCGTGGCTGATCATCCAAATTCAGTACCCTGTCCCTGCCTTCTCTCCATATCCCTTGATCCCTTTAGCCTTAAGAAATATATCCAACTCCTTCTTGAATATATTTAATGAATTGGCCTCTACTGCCTTCTTCGGTAGAGAATTCCACAGGTTCACCACTCTCTGGGTGAAAAAATTCCTCCTCATCTCTGTCCTAAATGGCTTACCCCTTATCCTTAGACTGTGACCCCTGGTTCTGGACTCCCCGACCATCGGGAACATCCTTCCAGCATCCAGTCTGTCTAGTCCTGTTAGAATTTTATACATTTCAATGAGATCCCCTCTCATTTTTCTAAACTCCAGCGAGTACAAGCCCAATCGACCCAATCTCTCCTCATACGTCATTCCTGCCATCCCAGGTATCAGCCTGGTGAATCTTCACTGCTCTCCTTCCATGGCAAGAACATCCTTCCTCAGATAAGGCGACCAAAACTGCACACAATAGTCAAGATGTGGTCTCACGAAGGCCCTGTACAACTGCAGCAAGACATCCTTGTTCCTGTACTCGAACCCTCTCGCTACAAAGGCCAACATACCATTTGCCTTCTTTACCGCCTGCTGCACCTGCATGCTTACCTTCAGCGACTGGTGCACAAGGACGCCCAGGTCTCATTGCACTTCCCCTTTTCCCAACCTATTGCCATTCAGATAATAATCTGCCTTCCTGTTTTTGACACCAAAGTGGATAACCTCGCATTTATCCACATTATATTGCATCTGCCATGCTTCTGCCCAATCACCCAACCTGTCCAAATCATACTGGAGTTTCTCGGCATCCTCGTCACAGCACACACACCCACCCAGCTTTGTGTCGTCTGCAAACTTGGAGATATTACATCTAGTTCCCTTGTCCAGATCATTAATATATATTGTGAATAGTTGGGGTCCAAGGACCGATCCCTGCGGTACCCCACTAGTCACTGCCTGGCACTCGGAAAAAGAGCCGTTTATTCCAACTCTTTGCTTTCTGTCTGCCAACCAGTTCTCTATTCAAGTCAATACCTTGCCCCCAATCCCATGTGCCTTAACTTTACACACTAATCTCTTATGCGGGACCTTATCGAAAGCCTTTTGAAAGTCCAAATACACCACATCCACTGGTTCTCCCTTATCTATTTTACCAGTTACATCCTCAAAAAATTCCAGTAGATTAGTCAAGCACGATTTACCTTTTGTAAATCCATGTTGACTTTAACCGATCCGGTCACTTTTTTCCAAGTGCTCTGCTATTACATCCTTTGTAATGGACTCTAGCAATTTCCCCACTACCGATGTCAGGCTTACCGGTCTGTAATTCCCCGTTTTCTCTCTACCACCTTTTTTGAACAGTGGGGTAACATTAGCTACCCGCCAATCCATGGGTACTGTTCCAGAGTCTATCGACTTTTGGAAGATGACCAGCAAAGCATCTATTATTTCTAGGGCCACTTCCTTAAATACCCTAGGATGTAGATTATCAGGCTCTGGGGATTTATCGGCCTTCAATCCCATCAATTTCCCTAACACCATTTCCCTACAAATACTGATTTCTATCAGTTCCTCCCTTTCATTAGACCCTATGTTCCCCGACATCTTTGGGAGGTTATTTGTGTCCTCCTTTGTGAAGACAGAATCAAAGTATGTATTTAATTGGTCTGCCATTTCTTTGTTTCCCATTATAAATTCCCCTGATTCTGACTGCAAGGGACCTATGCTTGACTTCACCAATCTTTTTCTCTTCACATATCTATAAAAGCTTTTACAGTCAGTTTTTATGTTCCCTGAAAGCTTACTCTCATACTCTATTTCCCCCTCTTAATGAATCCCTTTGTCCTCCTTTGCTGAATCCTAAACTGCTCCTAATCCTCAGGTTTACTGCTTTTTCTGGCCAATTTATATGTCCTCTCCTTGGATCTTATGCTATCCCTAATTTCCCTTGTTAGCCATGGTTGAGTCACCTTCTTTGTTTTATTTTTATGCCAAACTGGGATGAACAACTTCTGTAGTTCATCCATGCAATCTTTGAATGTTTGCCATTGCCTATCCACCGTCAACCCTTTGAGTGACATTCCCCAATCAATCCTACCCAACTCACGCCTCATACCATCGTAGACTCCTTTATTTAAATTCAGGACTCTAGTCTCTGAGTCAACTACTTCACTATCCATCTTAATGAAGAATTCTATCATATTATGACCACTCCGACCCAAGGGGCCTCGCACAACAAGATTGCTAATTAATCCTTTCTCATTAAATAATACCCAGTCTAAGATGGCCTAATCTCTAGTTGGTTCCTTGACATATTGGTCCAGGAAACCATCCTGCATATACTCCAGGAATTCCTCCTCCACAGTATTGTTACTAATTTGGTTAGCCCAATCTATATGTAGATTAAAGTCACCCATGATGACTGCTGTGCCCTTATTGCACACTTCTCTAATTTCCCGTTTAACGCCATCCTCGACCTCTGCATTACTGTTTGGAGGTCTATATACCACTCCCACTAACGTTTTCTGCCCCTTGGTATTTCTCAGTTCTACCCATACAGATTCCACATCATCAGAGCTAATATCCTTCCTTACAATTGTGTTAATCCCCTCTTTAACCAGCAATGCTACCCCACCTCCTTTTCCTTTTTGCCTATCTTTCCTGAATATTGAATACCCCTGGATGTTGAGTTCCCAGCCTTGGCCACCCAGGAGCCATGTTTCCGTAATCCCAATCATATCATATTTGTTTACCTCTATTTGCGCAGCTAATTCATCCACCTTATTACGAATGCTCCTCGCATTAAGACACAGAGCCTTCAGGCTTGTTTTTTTCATGCTCTTAGATCTTTTAGAATTATTATTTACTGTGGCCATGTTTGATTTAAACCCTTGATTTCTCTGCCTGCCACTTTGGTTTTTCTCCTTCCTATCTTTTGCTTTTATCGTTGTTTCCCTTTCCTCTGTCTCCCCGCTCAGGTTCCCAACCCCCTGCCATTTTAGTTTAAACCCTCCCCCATATACAAATGTAGTCTGTTGATAAAAAAAACAAATTCTCCAATGATGATCTTAAAATGACAGGGCATCTCAGTATTTTAAGTACTAATATGTTTAATTATTCAGAGTTTAAACTGTACTTCTGTACATTAATTACATTTGAAAATACGTGTTATAATTCAAAAATGTTCAACATGTTGCCAAAAGTACATCTTTTGTACTGTTTAGCAAAGAAACACCATGTAATGTAAAACATGCTAAAGTTTTTTCCTGGGTTGTCGGATAGCAAAACACCCATGGGATTTTCTACATTAATAATGTTTTTAATTATAAAAAGAAAAATGCAAGAGAAAATCAAATTTTTGGAAAAAATGCCAAAACAGGGTAGCTGTCTTAGAATATTTTTGCTGATTAACCAATTGCTCATTACTAGCCAGCCAAAACTCTTGTTTGTCAAATGTTCTCTCTCTTCTTTTCAATGAATAGTAGGAGGACCCAAATTGTTGCAGAGTTCCTTAACTCTCTGTAGATAATAAAACTGAAGCTTTTACGTGGAACACCATGAAAGGAACTAAATGGCCCCTTTATTCAAAAGTCGGTGTAATTAACAGTATCAAGCCCAGTCAGTTCACAAGGACTTAATGTTCCCATTTGCTACAAAGAACTTCCATTGTTGTAATACCTTTCTATTTAGCTCCTTAAATAACTGGGGGGTGGGGAGAGAAATTCATTATAGCTCCGTTTGGGGCACTAACTTTTAAAAGTTGAGAAAATTAGCACCAGGCGTTAATGTTTCCAAACTTTAAAAAAATTCGGTTTTGTGCTCCAGAAAGGAAGTGGAGTGCTAAATCAAGCACATTCTTTGAGCGCAATCGGCAGCAGGCGGGGCGGAGACTTCAGCAGCGCCGCACACTGGGCCGTGCAGCGCGGCCGTGTTCAAAGGCTCCTTCCCTCCCTTAAACGGAAGGGCCATCGCTGCAGGCTCCGCAACAGAAAAATTATCTACCTGGACCAGCAAGGTAACCGCAATCCCGCGGGATCAGCCTGGCACGCAAGCAGAGTGCCGGGCTGATCGATCGTGGGCAGGAGCCCGTGAAAAAAACTGGAACAAGAAAGTTAAGGATTTTTTTTACTTACCTCGGCCACCTCGCCTTTAATCATCATCCCCGAAGCGGCCGGCCGGTGCACACCTCCTCAGCTGTCGGTGTTTTCGGCTGGCGCTGCTGCAGGGGGCGGAAGTCAATTTAGGGTCTGGGGCGCTACCGGGGCGATGCACGCGGCGATGACGTTACGATCTCCGGGCGAAGGAGATCAGGGCGCAATGCCGTAGCGCCGCCACAAAACTCCCACCGAATATGGCGGTAGCCGATATCAGCACGCACCCAGTCGCAAAGCCATTTGAGCCCCGTTAATGCCCCCCAGGGGTGCTAATGGGAGGTGCAAAGGCACCCAATTTCGCCCCCCTGGGTCTGTTGCTTCAAATCAGACTTATGACCAGTTCATACAAAACCTAATAAACATTCATTGTAATACAGTCACAGTTCTCAATTTCCTACTCAATGTCTAAATACAGCTCTTATTTTTTATTTAAAGTACTTGAGGGCGAAATTGGGTGCCGTTGCGCCTCCCGTTAGTGCCCATGGGGAGAGTTAGCTTGGCGCAAATTGCTTTGCAACCAGGCGCGGCGCTGACATCAACTCCCGCTATATACGGCGGGAGTTTTGAGGCGGCGCTATGGCGTTGCGCCCTGATCTCCTTCACCCGGAGATCGTGACATCATCACCATACGCATCGCCGCGTGCATCGCCCCAGTCCCGAAATTGACTTCCGCCCCCTGCCGCCGGTCGAAAACACCGACAGCTGCAGGAGGCGTGCACCGGGCGGGCAGCTGCTTCAGGGGTGATGATTAAAGGCAAGGTGGTCGAGGTAAGTAAAAAAAAACTTACCTTTCTTGTTCCAGTTTTTTCCCACAGATTCCTGCCCGTGATCGATCAGCCCGGCACTCTGCTTGAGTGCTGGGCTGATCCCGCGGGATTGCGGCTGCCTCGGTGGTCCAGGTAGATAATTTTTCTATTGCAGGGCCTGCAGCGACGGCCCTTCCCTTTCAGGGAGGGAAGGAGCCTTTGAACGAGGCCGCGCTGCATGGCCCAGTGTGCAGCGCTGCTGAAGTCACCGCCCTGCCTGCTGCCGATTGCGCTCCAAGAAGGAAGTTTTGGTGTCCATACTTAAGAAAGGACATACTTGCTCTCGAGTCAGTACAAAGAAGGTTCACTCGGTTAATCCCGGGGATGAGGGGATGGACATATGAGGAGAGGTTGAGTAGATTGGGACTCTACTCATTGGAGTTCAGAAGAATGAGAGGCGATCTTATTGAAACATATAAGATTGTGAAGGGGTTGGATCGGGTGGATGTGGGGAGGATGTTCCCGATGATGGGTGAAACTAGAACTAGGGGGCATAGTCTTAGAATAAGGGGCTGCTCTTTCAAAACTGAGATGAGGAGGAACTACTTCACTCAGAGGGTGGTAGGTCCATGGAATATGCTGCCCCAAAAAGCTGTAGAAGCTACATCATTACATAAATTTAAAACAGAAATAGACAGTTTCCTAGAAGTAAAGGGAATTAAGGGTTATGGGGAGCGGGCAGGAATTTGGACATGAGTCTAGGTTCGGATCGGTCATGGCCCTGTGGGTAGCGGAGCGGGCCCAGGGGCCATGTAGCCTGATCCTGCTCCTATTTCATGTGTCTAATTCTGTTAGATTCAGGAGATGGTTCTGTGATAGTGGATTGGCGGTTAGGATCAGATCAGCCATGATCTTATTGAATGGCGGAGCAGGCTCGAGGGGCCGATTGGCCTACTCCTGCTCCTATTTCTTATGTTCTTATGTTCTTATGTTCTAAGTGGAGCACTTGATTTAGCGCTCCACTTCCTGGAGCGCAAAACCGATTTTTTTTAAAGTTTAGAAACATTAGCGCCTGGTGCTAATTTTTTCAACTTTTAAAAGTTAGCACCCCAAACGGGGCTATAATGAATTTCTCGCCCCTTGTATTGAGTAATTCAGTAGCAGTGCTTCTAAGAACCATGCCTATGAAGCAAAACCTTCAGCATAACATTATCCTATAAACCAGCAGTTTTATTTATATCTATTTGGAAAGTAACCTTTCGCTGACAAAGTGTTCCATTCAAAGACAAGTCACCATTAAGCAATTCATAGGCTACAGATAATGAGTGTTTATTACAAATGGCCCAGTAATTATTCTTTAGCATTAATATATCCTTATATAATTGCATCTCAATGCTGAAAACCACCCTGTAAAACAGAAGTTTCCATTAACTAGGGTGAAGCAGCTCCTGCTGGTATTAGCTATAGGCACAAAATACTTTGCAACTCTATTCATCTGATTAAGTCATAGTTTTACAAACTAGGGAAAGCCCCATGAGGATCTCAAGCGGTTCCTGACATTATCAACAACAACAACAATTATTTGTATTTATATAGCGCCCTTAACATAAGAAAGTGTCCCAAGGTGTTCACAGGAGCGTAATCAGACAAAATTTGACAAGTTTTTATTTGTTGTCATCCCAGTCTTGTACTTTTCTGTTTCTGTTGATATATTAGCACATTATTTTTGTTGATTGATCTATCTACCATTAAAACTCTTACATCTGTGTACATTTCCTGTCAAACCTTTCCATTATAAATTCCTATATCCACAAGTCTTTTATAAACACATAACTAGTAAAAGGGTAATCAAAGGAAGGGTGGGGCCAACTAGGGACCAAAAAGCAGAACCTCTTGTAGAGGCAGAGGGCATGGCCGAGGTACGAAAAGACTACTTTGCATCTGTCTTCACGAGAGAAGAGGATGCTGCCAATGTAGCAGTAAAGGAGGCGGCAGTAGTGATACTGGATAGGATAAAAATAGATAAAGAGGTAGTAATTAAGAGGTTGGCAGCTCTCAAAGTAGAAACGACACCTGGTCCGGATGGAATGCATCCTAAGTTACTGAGGGAAATAAGGGTGAAAATTGTGGAGGCTCTGGCCATAATCTTCCAATCTTCCTTGGATATGGGGTGGTGCCAGGCGACTGCAGATGTTACCCCCCTGATTAAAAAAAGGGGAGAGGGATAAATCCGGCAACTACCAGCCAGTCAACCTAACATCGATGGCGGGGAAACTTTTAGAGACAATCCGAGACAAAATAAAATCGGCATTTGGAAAAGTATGGGCTAATAAATGCAAGTCAGTGCAGATTTGTTAAAGGCAAATCATGTTTAACTAACTTGATTGAGTTCTTTGATGAAGTAATGAAGAGGGTTGATGAAGGTAGTGCGGTTGATGTTGTGTATATGGACTTTCAAAAGGCATTTGACAAAGTACCACATAAATAGACTTGTTAGCAAAATTAAAGCCCATGGGATTAAAGGGACAGTGGCAGCATGAATACAAAATTGGCTAAGGGACAGAAACATAGAAACATAGAAGATAGGAGCAGGAGTAGGCCATTCGGCCCCTCGAGCCTGCTCCGCCATTCAATGCGATCATGGCTGATCATCCAAATTCAGTACCCTGTCCCTGCTTTCTCCCCATATCCCTTGATCCCCTTAGCCTTAAGAAATATATCTAACTCCTTCTTGAATATATTTAATGAATTGGCCTCAACTGCCTTCTGTGGTAGAGAATTCCACAGGTTCACGACTCTCTGGGTGAAGATATTCCTCCTCATCTCAGTCTGAAATGGCTTACCCCTTACCTTTAGTCTGTGACCCCTGGTTCTGGACTCCCCCGCCATCGGGAACAGCCTTCCTGCATCTAGCCTGTCTAGTCCTGTTAGAATTTTATAAGTTTCAATGAGATCCCCTCTCATTCTTCTAAACTCTAGCAAATATAAGCCTAATCGACCCAATCTCTCTTCATACGTCATTCCTGCCATCCCAGGTAGCAGTCTGGTGAATCTTTGCTGCACTCCCTCCATGGCAAGAACATCCTTCCTCAGATAAGACGACCAAAACTGCACACAATACTCAAGGTGTGGTCTCACCAAGGCCCTGTACAACTGCAGCAAGACATCCTTGCTCCTGGACTCGAATCCTCTCGCCATGAAGGCCAGCATACCATTTGCTTTCTTAACCGCCTGCTGCACCTGCTTGCTTAGCTTCAGCGACTGGTGCACAAGGACACCCAGGTCTCGTTGCACTTCCCTTTTTCCCAATCTATTGCCGTTCAGATAATAATCTGCCTTCCTGTTTTTTCCACCAAAGTGGATAACCTCGCATTTATCCACATTATACTGCATCTGCCATGCAGCTGCCCAATCGCCCAACCTGTCCAAATCGTACTGGAGTTTTTCTGCATCCTCCTCACAGCACACACGCCCACCCAGCTTTGTGTCGTCTGCAAACTTGGAGATATTACATCTAGTTGCCTCGTCTAGATCATTAATATATATTGTGAATAACTGGGGTCCTAGCACCAATCCCTGCGGAAAAAGAGCCGTTTATTCCAACTCTTTGCTTCCTGTCTGCCAACCAGTTTTCTATCCAAGTCAGTACATTACCCCCAATCCCATGTGCTTTAACTTTGCACGCTAGTCTCTTATGCGGGACCTTATCGAAAACCTTCTGAAAGTCCAAATACACCACATCCACTGGTTCTCCCTTATCTATTCTACCAGTTACATCCTCAAAAAATTCCAGTAGATTAGTCAAGCATGATTCACCTTTTGTAAATCCATGTTGACTTTGTCCGATCCTGTCACTGTTTTCCAAGTGCTCTGCTATTACATCTTTTATAATGGACTCTAGCATTTTCCCCACTACCGATGTCAGGCTTACCGGTCTATAATTCCGCGTTTTTTCTCTACCACCTTTTTTAAATAATGGGGTTACATTAGCTATCCCCCAATCCATGGGAACTGTTCCAGAGTCTATAGAATTTTGGAAGGTGACCAGCAATGCATCTGCTATTTCTAGGGCCACTTCCTTAAGTACCCTAGGATGTAGATTATCAGGCCATGGGGATTTATCGGCCTTCAATCCCATCAATTTCCCTAACACCATTTCCCTACAAACACTGATTTCATTCAGTTCCTCCCTCTCATTAGACCCTATGTTCCCCGACATCTCTGGGAGTTTATTTGTGTCCTCCTTTGTGAAGACAGAACCAAAGTCTGTATTTAATTGGTCTGCCATGTCTTTGTTCCCCATTATAAATTCCCCTGATTCTGACTGCAAGGGACCTATGCTTGACTTCACCAATCTTTTTCTCTTCACATATCTATAGAAGCTTTTACAGTCAGTTTTTATGTTCCCTGCAAGCTTACTCTCAGAAAGCAGAGAGTAATGGTGAACGTTTGGTCTACAGGCTGGAGGGAGGTGTTCCCCAGGAGTCTGTATTTGGAGCAACGTTCCCCCTAAGGTGCATGGGCATGCGGCCGCGCATCAATCGGGTGGTTCCGCGCAGGCCGCTCACCAGCTGTTGCCGCTGGAAACGATACCACACAGCAAATTTAAAGGGACTGCGCGCAAAAAAAAATTAGAGGGAACATTTTAATTAACCGCATTCATCATGAGACAGGATTTCTGACAGACTTCCTTCCAAATGTTTCCAAAACACACTCAAGAACAAATTTTCTATTTTTTCCTTCAGGTAACGCTGACATTTTCATTATTATCAACTGCTAAATTAAACTGCTTAAAGTCAGCCAAGAGGAAAACCACAGCTGTCCTTGCTGTTATTTACAGTTACAAAGCCAAACATTGAATTGATTTTTTTCTCAGTGAACAGCCCCTCACTGCTTCATTTGTCTTCACCATAGCTTTTGTTTTTTAGGCAAATGAACATGCACTGAGGGAGCTTTGGAGGCCTCCCGCCTGGCGGGAATGGGGAAAATAGTGCCTCGAAAATATTGGGGAATGACATACCGTTGTTGTGGCCACTACCATCTTCCTCTGTGCCTCCCGCTGGCCAGCTCGAACGCCTGCCTGAGCTAGGCCCTTTTAATATGCAAATTGGAGTCTCGTGTTGTACGTGGGACCCTGTTTGTCATTTTAGGACAGCCAGCACTGTGTTGAGCATGCGCAGCGCTTTGCCCAGTGTCAGCTGGCAGTCCAACCGAAGAGGGACCCACAGGTAAGTTTTACGATAATGTTGTGAGGCCAGGTGGAGCAGGGATGGGTCTCTGCCACCCCCGCCCACCATGAGATCAGACGCTCGCTTTTCTCTGGCCAGGACGCGGTAAAGCCGGGCGCTCGTTTTCCGCCCACAGCCCGTTGGGTGAATGCTAATGAGGTTCGGCCCTCGAAATGGACAAGGCCTCCCGCCGGGACCATCGGGCGGCTAGTAGGTACACTCCACTAACTGACCGCCAAAAGTCCGTATCGGGGAACAATCTACCTCACAGTGTTATGGAAACATCGACCCCAATATTTATGGGGAGGTCGGGAGGGTGCAGGGGAGGTCAAAACGGCCAAAGAATCAACTGTGCTAATATTTAGTGTGCTAATTAATATGCTAATTTCCCCAAGACCAGAAAATTGTGCTGGGTCCAGGATGCATCTCCATGGAATGCATAAGTCCTGCCCCTCTGGAGATGCATGCCAATCAGAAAATCTGGAGCCTTAGCTTTTGTAGCCCAGCCACTGATTGCGAACCTTACATTTCAGCTCAGCCTGATCTCGTGAGTTAACAATGGAGCATGAGGAGGAACAACTGCCATGATTATATAAGGCCCAGTGGCCCAACCAGATCAATTCATTGACAAGTCATCCACTGTATATTTTTAAAAAATAGATTCTTGTTCTAGCTGTTGCAAGGCACTGAACCACAAGGGACAGAGAGAGAGAGCAAGGAGAGTACAATGGGACCAGTGGGAGACACAGAGAGAGTGTGAGAGAGGAGAGTACAATGGGACCGGTGGGAGACAGAGAGAGAGAGAGAGAGAGAGAGAGAGAGGAAATTACAATGGGACCGGTCGGAGACAGAGAAACACATTTTGTAGGGAATGGAAAGAATAAACATGATATAGAGGAGCAGAAAAGTGTTAGATGGTGTGAAGAATCACAGTAAATTACATTGATTATCTATGCAGATTATGCACATTAGCATTTCAAAATTTCTTTGCTGTCTTGTTTTCTCTGTTCATCTGCAGACAATCCTTCTGTATAATCCTTAGAGTCATAGAGTCATAGAGTTATACAGCACGGATAGAGGCCCTTCGGCCCATCGTGTCCGCGCCGGCCATCAAGCCCTGTCTAATCTAATCCCATATTCCAGCATTTGGTCCGTAGCCTTGTATGCTATGGCATTTCAAGTGCTCATCCAAATGCTTCTTGAATGTTGTGAGGGTTCCTGCCTCCACAACCCTTTCAGGCAGTGAGTTCCAGACTCCAACCACCCTCTGGGTGAAAAAGTTCTTTCTCAAATCCCCTCTAAACCTCCCGTCCTTTACCTTGAATCTATGCCCCCTAGTTATTGACCCTTCTACTAAGGGAAAAAGCTCCTTAGTATCCATCCTATCTATGCCCCTCATAATTTTGTACACCTCAATCATGTCCCCCCTCAGCCTCCTCTGCTCCAAGGAAAACAAACCCAATCTGCCCAGTCTCTCTTCATAGCTGAAGCGCTCCAGCCCTGGTAACATCCTGGTGAATCTCCTCTGCACCCTCTCCAAAGCTATCACATCCTTCCTGTAGTGTGGCGACCAGAACTGCACACAGTATTCCAGCTGTGGCCTAACCAATGTTTTATACAGCTCCATCATAACCTCCTTGCTCTTATATTCTATGCCTCGGCTAATGAAGGCAAGTATCCCATATGCCTTTTTTACCACCTTATCCACCTGTTCCGCCACCTTCAGGGATCTGTGTACTTGCACACCCAGATCCCTCTGACCCTCCGTCTTGCCTAGGGTCTTACCATTCATTGTGTATTCCCTTGCCTTGTTAGTCCCCCCAAAGTGCATCACCTCGCACTTTTCCAGGTTAAATTCCATTTGCCACTGTTCTGCCCATCTGACCAACCCATCTATATCGTCCTGCAGACTGAGACTACCCTCCTCGCTATTTACCACCCTACCAATTTTTGTATCATCCGCGAACTTACTGATCATACCTTTCACATTCATATCCAAGTCATTAATGTAGATCATAAACAGCAAGGGACCCAGCACCGATCCCTGTGGCACCCCACTGGCCACAGGCTTCCAGTCACAAAAACAACCTTCGACCATCACCCTCTGCCTTCTGCCACTAAGCCAGTTTTGTATCCAATGTGCGAAGGCACCCTGGATTCCATGGGCTCTTACCTTCTTGACCAGTCTCCTGTGCGGGACTTTATCGAAGGCCTTACTGAAATCCATGTATACCACATCCACTGCGTTACCCTCATCCACACACCTAGTCACCCCCTCAAAAAATTCAATCAAATTAGTCAGACATGATCTTCCCTTGACAAAGCCATGTTGACTATCCCTGATTAATCCTTGCCTCTCCAAGTGGAGACTAATTTTGTCCCTCAGAATTTTTTCCAATAATTTTCCTACCACTGATGTTAGGCTCACTGGCCTGTAGTTCCCCGGTTTTTCCCTACTCCCCTTCTTGAATAATGGTACTACATTAGCGGTTCTCCAGTCCTCTGGCACATCCCCTGTGGCCAGAGAGGTTCTGAATATATGTGTTAGAGCCCCCGCAATCTCTTCCTTTGCCTCACACAGCAGCCTGGGATACATTTCGTCCAGGCCTGGGGATTTATCCATTTTTAGGCCTGCTAAAACCGCCAATACCTCCTCCCTCTCGATGTTAATATGTTGGAGCATATCACAGTCCCCCCGCCCTATTTCTATGTCCACATCGTCCCTCTCCATAGTGAAAACAGATGCAAAAAATTCATTTAGAACCCCTCTTACATCTTCCGGCTCCACACACAGATTGCCACTTTTGTCCCTAATGGGCCCTATTTTTTCCCTAGTTATCCTCTTACCTTTAATATACTTATAAAACATCTTAGGATTTTCCTTTATTTTGCTCGCCAGTGTTATTTCATGGCCCCTCCTTGATCTCCTAATTTCTTTTTTAAGTATCCCCCTGCACTTTTTGTACCCCTCTAGGGCTTCCTCCGTCTTTAGCCTTTTGTATCTGCCAAAAGCCCTCCTTTTTTTTCTAATCCATTCTCGTATATCCCCTGACATCCAAGGTTCCCTGTGGTTTTTGGAACCACCCTTGACCTTTACGGGAACATGTTGCCATTGTATGATCTCAATCTCCCTTCTGAAAGCCTCCCATTGCTCCGATGCGGATTTTCCTACAAGTAGCTGATCCCAGTCCATTTTGGCCAGATCCTGCCTTATCCTATTAAAATCGGCCTTCCCCCAATTTAGAACCTTTATTTCCGGCCCATCCCTGTCCCATTCTGGCCCATCCCTGTCCCATTCCGGCCCATTCCATGACCACCTTAAATCTCATCATATTATGGTCACTGTCACCAAAGTGCTCACCTACTAGCACTTCTTCCACTTGGCCGGCCACATTCCCTAGAATTAGGTCCAGTACCGCCCCCTCTCTTGTAGGACCTTCTACATGCTGGCTCAAAAAGCTCTCCTGGATGCACTTTAAGAATTCTACACCCTCTGTGCCTTTCACACTCTGACTATCCCAGTTAATATTGGGGAAGTTGAAATCCCCCATTATTATTACCCTATTATTTGCACATTTCTCTGAGATTTGCCTACATATCTGTTCCTCTATCTCCCCCTGACTGTTTGGAGGCCTATAGTACACTCCCAGCAAAGTGCTTGCCCCCTTTTTGTTTTTAAGCTCCACCCATATGGCCTCATTAGAGAAACCTGCTAATATGTCATCCCTCCTTACTGCAGTAATTGACTCCTTAATTAATATTGCGACACCCCCTCCTCTTATACCTCCCCCTCTGTCTCGCCTGAAGATTCTGTACCCCGGAATATTGAGCTGCCAGTCTTGCCCCTCCCTCAACCATGTCTCCGTGATAGCAACAATATCATACTCCCATGTGTTTATCAACACCTTCAGTTCATCCACCTTATTTGCAAGACTCCTTGCATTAAAATAGATGCCATCCAGCCTTGCCCTTGTATATTTGCCCTGTCTACCAAGCTGACTTGTTTTTTTCTCTATAATTGGCAGCACATCACCCCCTATTTCAGCTCCCCTCTGTATCCCATCCCCCTGCCAAGTTAGTTTAAACCCCCCCCAACAGTGCTAGCAAACCTCCCCGCAAGGATATTTGTCCCGCTCTGGTTCAGGTGCAACCCGTCCGACTTGTACAAGTCCCACCTTTCCCAGAAGCAGGCCCAGTGATCCAGGAAACTAAAACCCTCCCTCCTGCACCAACTCTTTAGCCACGCATTCATCTGTTCTATCCTCCTATTCCTATACTCACTAGCACGTGGCACTGGGAGTAATCCAGAGATTACAACCTTTGAGGTCCTGTTTTTTAATCTGCTACCTAGCTCCCTAAATTCTTGATGCAGGACCTCATCCCCCTTCCTACCTATGTCGTTGGTCCCAATGTGGACCACGACCTCTGCCTTAAGAATGCCCTGTAGCCGCTCAGTGACATCCATGACCCTGGCCCCAGGGAGGCAACAAACCATCCTGGAGTCACGTTTGCGGCCACAGAAACGCCTATCTGTTCCCCTTATGATAGAATCCCCTACCACTATTGCTCTCCCACTCTTTTTCCTCCCTTTCTGAGCAGCAGAAGCATCCCTGGTGCCAGGAAGCTGGCTGCTGCTGCCTTCCCCTGGTGAGTCATCCCCCTCAACAGTATCCAACTTGGTATACCTGTTTGAAAGGGGGATGTCCGCAGGGGGCCCCTGCACTTCCTGCCTGCCTCTGTTGCTCCGCCTGATGGTCACCCAAGTTCTTTCTGCCTGTGCAGCCCTACCCTGCGGCGTGAACAACTCGCTAAACGTGCTATCCACGACCCTCTCAGCATCGCGCATGCTCCAAAACTCATCCACCCGCAGCTCGAGCGCCGCAATGCGGTCTACAAGTAGCTGCAGCTGGATGCATTTCCCACACACATGGTCGCCAGGGACACTGGCAGCGTCCCTGACTTCCCACATGGAGCAAGAGGAGCAGAACACGGGACTGAGCTCTCCTGCCATGACTTACTCCTTTAATTAATTAAAAAATTTATTCAATACCCCAGTTACAGGTATACTCTAGGGCGCTTTATTTACCAACTGTCCCCACTACAACACAGAGACCCTAGAAATTTAACACCACAGAATTCAAGCTTGTATTGAAAAGAGAGAAATACTCACCAACCAATCACTTACCTGCTCCCTGGTGACATCACACCCCGAATACTTTTTACCTCTCTGCTACCCTCTGAGCTCGCAGACTGGAGTTTGGTATGCCTCTCCTGGCCCCGCTGCCACTTTTATTACCTCGCCGCCACCGCCGAGTCTCCCACAGGTCCGCCGCTCTCGTTACCTGCCGCCGCTGCTCTGAGGCCTCTCCTGGCCCCGCTGCCGCTTTTATTACCTCGCCGCCGCCGCCGAGTCTCCCACAGGTCCGCCGCTCCTGGCCCTGCTGCCGCTTTTATTACCTCGCCGCCGCCGCCGAGTCTCCCACAGGTCCGCCGCTCTCGCTACCTGCCGCCGCTGCTTGTTTCCGATATTCTTTTTATTTGTGTTCACTACCTCATCTTGATCCTTCCCTGGCCTTCAGGCCTCACCGTTTCCATCCTGCACCTTATTTCAACCAGGAATAGATTAACTCATTCATCTCATTGCTGCTGAAGGATTATGCAGTGTGTAAAATGGCTGCTGTGTTTGCCTGCTTAACAACAGTGACTGCAGTTCAAAAGTAATTCATTGTATGTAAAGTACTTCCTAAGACTTGATCAGGCACCATAGAAATGCAAGTTATTTCTATTTATTTCTGAAAAAATGTACTTGATTTCTAGATGTTCACCAATGTGAGAGATGTCAGCGCTGAGGAATATAACACTTTATCATTTAAAGTCAAAATCCAGCAATCACAGGAGTGCTATGGTGTGGAGAGATAGAGAGTAAAACTCTAAGGTGTCTTGATGCCTTAGCCACAATCTTAGAATAGCACCTTTTACTAGACAAGTGTGATTTTCTACCATTCCGCAGGCCAGCTAATGTTTG
The DNA here is from genome assembly GCF_052327205.1 of Somniosus microcephalus. Classification (NCBI taxonomy): domain Eukaryota; kingdom Metazoa; phylum Chordata; class Chondrichthyes; order Squaliformes; family Somniosidae; genus Somniosus; species Somniosus microcephalus. The sequence continues at coordinate 341,443,926 of NC_140989.1, forward strand.
TAGCTTTTCTCACAGACACTTGATTTAGTGCCAACTTGTGCTGAACTTTGGACACTTTTGTGAAGTGGGACTGAATCCCATAGCAACTGTATTGAGGTTGCCCAAATTCATTTACAGTGGATTTTTACAACAACCAGAAAGAGATGATTTCTGATGGGATGAGATAGAGTGGATCGATACAGACTATTTCCAGTGATTGAGAGGACATTGGTATAAGATTAATTTGAAGAGATTTAGGACAGAGGATAGGAGAAACTTTTTTTCACAGAGGGTTGTGAGGAATTAGAATATTTAAGAATAGTTTGGATAGGTGTTTTAAGGAAAGGGAAATAATGGAATATGGGAAACAGTGCAGGCAATTGGGATTGGGACGATTGGACTAGTGGGGGGAAACTGACTGGTTAGACCGAACAGTCTGTTTCCTTGTTGTAATTTCTATGTAACTCTATGTAATATGCAATTTCATCAGTCTGGCTGTACCCAGAGATATGCTAACCCAACGTACCACACTTCCCATTCTTCAATTATTTCACATGAATGCAATGCTTCAAATTATAATCTGTGATTCCCAGCAGCTAGTACTTTTCCGGATTAGATGAAAGCAATATTTGATGCTTCAGGAAATCAATATATAAAAGTAATCAGTAGCCCTGGCTCAAAACTACAGGAATAATTTTTGCATTTAAATTTATTTCCCAGTTTAAAAAAAAATTAAAATATGCATAATATATAAGAATTTGTATAATTTCCCCCAAGAGGTTTAATAATGGTAGAGACAGCAATTTAAAATAATATAAGAATTAGGAGCAGGAGGAGGCCACATGGCCCCTCGAGCCTGTTCCGCCATTCAATAAGATCATGGCTGATCTTTGACCTCAATTCCACTTTCCCGCCCGATCTCCATATTGCTTGATTCCCCTAGAATTCAAAAATCTATCTATCTCAGCCTTGAATATACTCAATAACTCAGCATCCACAGCCCTTTGGGGAAGAGAGTTCCAACCCTCTGAGTGAAGAAATTCCTCCTCATCTCAGTCTTAAATGGCCGACCCCTTATCCTGAGACTATGCCCCCCCTAGTTCTAGACTCTCCAGCCAGGGGAAACAACCTCTCAGCATCTACCCTGTCAATCCCCCCAACTGCAACCCAGAAATTTAAATGACCAGAGTTGCAAAAGCCAAATGTATAATTTGTACATATTTTTCAAAGCTTGTTCTTTTTATATACCTTCAATTAACAACACTAAAAAACAGAACTCTGATAACATTTGATCGAACATTTGGTGATTGTCAGAATATTTATGAATACAAAAGCGAGAGTCTAAAAAGAGCAACTAAAGCAAGCCGTGGATTAGGCACCGAACCCAAGGAATGGTGATGTAAATTGGGAATGTTTAAACTGGATACAAGAAGGCTCATTGGAGATTTTATTGAGGTCGGGATTCTATAGACCTACATAAATTCAACCCTAATAATATATTACACACAATCACAAATTTTACACGAGTACATAGACTCAAGCTCAGAACAGGGAAAGTTAACGGACAGTTTAGACTGAATTAATTTACACAGAGGGTGGTGGATATGTGGAAAGCACTGGTGGTAGATAGTGTCAGCACCTTAAACATTCAATCCCTCCACCACCGGCGCACCGTGTCTGCACTGCAGCAACTCGCCAAGGCTTCTTCGGCAGCACCTCCCAAACCCGCAACCTCTACTGGCTAGAAGGACAAAGGCAGCAGCAGCATGGGAACACAATCACCTGCAAGTTCCCCTCCAAGTCACACACCATCCTTACTTGGAAATTTATCGCCGTTCCTTCACCGTTGCTGGGTCAAAATCCTGGAACTCCCCCCCTAACAGTACTGTGGGAGTAGCTTCCCCTCACGGACTGCAGAGGTTCAAGAAGGCGGCTCAAGGGCAGTTAGGGATGGGCAATAAATGCTGGCCTTGCTAGCGATACCCACATCCCATGAATGAATTAAAAAAAAATTCAAGAGCAAAATGGATGGAGATTTGGCAGAGAGGGTCGTTGAGGACTATGACGGATAAAGTAGTGTATTTTTCAAAGTATGGAACTGGCCAGGTGGTGTCTTCCAGTCCTCTATATTCTTATGTAAATTGAGTGTGCACTTCTGCAGTGATCACCCAACTGCAATACAGAACTTGAAATGATGAGAGCTGCAAAAGCCAAGTACAGTCCCCACCATTTATAATGGCCGGGTAATGTTGCCGCGAATTTCCCACTAAGACATTGACGGTAAAACTGTGATTTCTGTTAGCAAAATTTTAAAGAGACGGGTAGTGTTTATACTTACAATGTTTAAAGTCTCCAATGAGCTTATTGGTATTGTCAGTTATAGTAACAAAAAGACTTGAATCCAATAAGGGGGAAAAATGTTAAATTCGGACTCAATCCAGATTTGGAAACGGCTGTCACTTTAAGTGAAATTGTCCTCTTGAAAATAAGAAAGAAAGGATTTATGGTGCTAATTGTAATTGGACAGCTGTAGCCATTGAGAAGCCCAGTGCTCACAATTAGAAATAACTTTCATAACAACATTGTTCAACTGTACTGGAATCTCTAAATGTAACAATGATTCTGAGTTATATGTATGTAATACAACAAGTCTGATCCACCGCTGCTCAAAATAGCCAGCGAGCTTAATAAGTGGCACCTTTGCAATTGACTTCAGTGGAAATGGCAAATAGTTAGCACCATTTGCCCGATATAGGCGGCTGCCCAAGTGAAGACGGTGTAAGTGGTGGGGACTGTGTTGTATTACAAGAAAAAAATATACATCAAGTTTACACAAAAGGATTAGCTATGGAATATCTTGAGAATAAGGAATGTTGTCTATGCACGGTAGCGATCTAATCAACAGTAGAAGAGATGCAGGACAGAAGAAGGAATTGTATGAACTGGCCTGACAATAGTCGGAAGAATTGCAGTTAACTATGGAGCAGGTTTTGCAGAGTGCGCAAGGGAAGTCTTAAATGTTGGAAGTGAATTGATCAAAACTTTGTTATTGCAGTTTGTGACCATGGTGAGTTGGGAGGTGGAAAATGCAGATTTCAGATCTCATTTTCAATATATGAGGATATATAGGGGTTGATTTTAAACTACTGACAATGATATTATTTAAATTGGATACAGAAACACAGGTGAATATCATGTTTGAGATAAGCTGCGAGAGTTTACAAAATAGATCGACATTGCAGGAGGCTACAGTAAAAGTGACAGAATACATGACCAGAGAAGGGAAGGTTAACAGTGTCACATATGAGGTCAGTGAATACAAGTTGCCATTTGTAGTGGTGCCAAAAGGTGAACAGCTAATTATAGAACTGAATGCTTTGAGAAACCTCAAACTAGTAAAAAAAATCTATTTGCATAACTCACAATGACAGAGTATGGAACACTGGAATACAAGGATTGTGTTGTTTATAAGGAAAGCACTTGATCAGGCTTTGTTAACAAGTTACTCCAGCAATCTATCCACGCAGAAAAGTATTGATTGAACTGAAGGAGAAATTAAAAACGGAGCTTAATGGAATGGAGAACTCAGATGTTATAAAGAGAAAACATAAACCAATAGAATGGGTGAAAAGAGGAAAGCTAAATTGCAAATTTAGTTGGGCCCTGGGGGTCTTGATTGGGAGCAGTGACTAATGTAAAACATTGTAGCAAGTTAATTTGTCCTCCGATTTTTGGCAAACAAAACTGAATGAAGCAAGCTTGAGGTTATGCCAGTTATTCAAATGTCAGTTATAATTCTGCAGAAGCTCTTATTACAATACCAGGTTCTCCCCTTTGTAGCTCCCAGGCTCCCACCCTCCTCTCTCTATGGAAGCCAAGAGTCTCGAATTCTTGCCTTCTTCTTCCCAAGCACCTTCTGCTAATAATCTTATTATTGTTACACTGCTGGCATGTGGTTCAGTTATGTGTTTTGCATGGCACTCAAGTGCTGTCAGACTGTCTGAAGCTACTATGGCACAGCAGTAGACATCGAGAATGACTTGTAATCTCATGTATCAAAATGTATCTTAATATCAAGGGTGCTGCAACTGAGCCAAGGCTGACACTCAAGAAAAACTTTATTCTACTGCAGTAAGTTTCAAATGCTTAACATTAAATAAACAATGTCACACAACAGTTTTCTAGGTAAGCATGCAGGTATAACCGTGAATATTTTTCAATCATGGATGCAAGTGTTGTTCATTTAAATCACAGTCATTGGCCTAGAAATTCATTATAGCCACTTTTGGGGCGGTAAAGTCGGGCGGCCGCTAAAGTTTGCGCCCGGCGCAAATTTGAGGCCACTTCGCCGATATTCATTAGCTTCGCCCTAAGAGTTTGCTCGAGCGCTAAAACTGGCGATGCACGGCTCTCTTTAGGCGTTAAGCCGGAGGTGCTGAGCGATACCGCCGAGGCCGGGCGCAGCGCAGGTGCGGCCATTTCTTGATTGACAGCAGACACCCTGGCGCCGGCCAGCTCTTAAGGGGGAAGGGTCGAGTTGGTCTGCTGCCACGTCCTGGACACTGCAGCCCTCCAGCTAGGCCTGAACACTGCTGCTGGACCCAAATAGCGCCTGAAAGGATGGAGAAGGCCCGTGAACGAGCGCAGCGCTTCTCAGAGCATGATCTGAGGGTGCTGGTTGGCGCTGTGGAGAAGAGACGCCATATTTTGTTTCCGGACAATGGGAAGAAGCCGGCGGCCCGCGCCTACCGGAAAGCCTGGAGGCATGTCGCCACCAGGGTGACATCCAACAGCGAGGTCCCCAGGAGCGCTGTACAATGCCGCAAAAAGCTAAATGACCTCGCCAGGATTGTCAGGGTGAGTACCCTTTCCAGTGTCCTCCTCATCCTTGCATGTGCACCTCACATTATGGGCAAAGGGACCTGAAAGCCCTAATGGCCAGCCCTCATGCAGCAGCTATGGGACAGTCATGAACATCAATTGCACATTGTGCACTTTACACACTGGCCAGGCTATTCGACCATGGGAGGCAGTGCACACAAGATCAGGGCTACACACTGTACTTAGAGGCCGTCCTTTCTCTTGCAGGCCAAGCTGGCCAATAATAAGAGGAGCCGGACTGAGACCGGGGGAGGCGGACCCCAGATCCAGCCGCTCACTGAGCTGCAACAGCGCGTGGAGCGCATCATGGGTGCCTGGGTGATTGGCCCCGTTGCATCTGGAGATGCCGACCCTGTTCTGGGCACCAATGGTAAGGACATCACCTTTTGGACCTCTCTCGTCCCACTTGCGCATCAGATCTACATCCTTTGCCACTGTCCGACCAATGCGCTGAATGCCACCACTCATGCATCCCTCGCTGACGCCCTCTCTTCACTCGAAAGCTACTCTTGTGCCTTCCTGCTTTCAGATGGTGAGGAGGAGGTCCCTGAAGTTGCCAGTGACAGCCCCTCAGAAGAGGAGGAGGAGGAGGAGCAAGAGGAAGGCGGCCCATCAGGGGAACCCTCAGCTGCGGCAAGCCATGCCAATGTAGGGGAGACGTCTTCCCTGGAGGGGAGCCTGGGGGAAGTGTCAGAGGGGAGTGCAGCTGCTGGGACCAGCGGCCTGCAGAAACGCGGGAGGGGGGTGGGAGTTCAGCGGCCTTCTCCCCAGAGGGGGGAAGGGTCGGAGGGGAGTCCAATTGCTGGGCCCAGCGGCGTCCAGCAACGCAGGTCGGAGGGGAGTCCAATTGCTGGGCCCAGCGGCGTCCAGCAACGCAGGAAGGGTCGGCCAGCTCGGCGGCCTTCTCCCCAGAGGGAGAGTCCGGCCTCCAGTCCGGAGACGGTCAACGCCGAGGAGATGCGCCGCCTCGAGGACATGTCCGCGGACTCGGAGCGCCGGCACACGGAGCTCATGGGGGTAGTGGCACGGATGCCTGAGGCCATCGAGTCCCTGTCTCGGAGTGTGACCGAATTCGGGGCCTCACAGGCCACCAGTTTGGCAGAATTTGGGGCAGCTCAGGCAGCGACTAGCCAGGTGATCAGTGGTGCCGTGCAGTCACTGGCTGCTCTGATGCGGTCACAGAACAGGGCAACACGGGCACTCACTGCTGCCACACTCGCTGTGTCAGCCAGGCATCGCCAGGGCACCCGGCGCGCTGCAGCAGCACAGCGGTCTGTCCCTCGGCAGATTGCTGCGCATGCTGCAGTGCTGGCCCGGGCGAGTGCCAGTGTCTCAGGCAACCAGCGAGCGCCTGCCATCCACCAGCTTGCCCCCATTCCTCCAGCCGCCACTGCCACTCCCCCAGTGGAGCTGCCACGAGCTGCTGCAGCGACTGATGCTGCCCAGCCACAGCTGCAGCATTCACCAGCCGGCCCCTCGGCGGCCAGACCTCGTCTAGGCCGACCCCCAAGGGCATCTGCCGTCACAACATGTGCCCCTCAGGAGCCTTCCCCTAGCCTTGCAGCAGCCACTGGCCTCACTTTGAGGAGGAGCAGCAGGGCGTGCAGGGGCCGCCAAAGTTTGCAGAAGGCATCGCCCTCGCGGGCCACAAAGTAGAGGGTGTGTCCAAATGTTTTGTTTTTTGGAATGGGTGTTTTGTGAAGGCCGAGGATGAAGGCCATTTTTGTTTACATCTTTTGTTAATCCTCCCCAGGTTGTGGGAGTGAGTCATGTGTGTGAGTGTTTTTTGGGGGTTTCGTGTGTTTTTGGTTTTCATGTGGGAAGGGCCCTGAGTTTGTACAATAAACAATTTTATTTATTCACATTGTCCATGTTTGATCTTTGAAGTGTTTGTTGCCTTAACCGGCTGAGGGCTTGCGGAGCGGCTGCAATCATGTTCTTTCATTGGCACAAGCCATTCCCTGACAGGGGGCTTAGAAGTGACGTTCAATAAGCCGCCGATGGGCGGCCCTTGGACCTTCTGCCTCCCTCCTGGGCTGGTACTCCTCCTCCTCCTCCTCCTCATGCTCCTCCTGCTCCTCCTCCTGAGGTGGTGGTCCAACGTGAGGTGGCAGTGCCTGAGTCCTGCGGATAGCCAGGTTGTGCAGCATGCAGCAAACGACGACGAATTGGGAGACTCGCTCCTGCGAATACTGGAGGGCTCCCCCGGAGCGATCCAGACAGCGGAACCGTTGCTTCAGGACGCTGATTGTTTGTTCGATGAGGTTCCTGGTCGCTTGATGGCTCTCGTTGTATGCCTCTTCAGCAGGGGTCGTGGGCGCGCGGAGCGGGGTCATGAGCCAGGTACACAAAGGATAGCCTTTGTCCCCGATAAGCCATCCTCTTGGGTGAGGCTGTGCCTGGAACATGTCAGCCACAGTTGTCTGTCGCAGGATAAAGGCATCGTGGCTGCTGCCTGGAAAGCGGGCATTGACAGCTAGGATGCGCTGCCTGTGGTCACACACCAGCTGTACGTTGAGGGAATGATAGCCCTTCCGGTTGTGGTAATCCTCGGCATGCTCCAGAGGTGCCCGCAAAGCCACATGCGTGCAGTCAATGGCGCCCTGCACCATGGGGAAGCCCGCTATTCTTGCAAACCCCACTGCATGCTGCTGCTGCTTGTCCAGGGTCATGGGGAAGGAGATGAATTGACGTCTCCTTCTGAAAAGGGCATTGGTCACCTGGCGGAGGCAGCAATGCACGGCGAACTGGGAGATGTTAGCGATGTCCCCAGCAGCGGATTGGAAGGAGCCGGTGGCATAGAAGTTGAGAGCCACCGTCACCTTCACTGCCACCGACAGAGACGTCCTGCGCATCAGCTGTGGACGCAGATCTCTGTGAAGCAGCTGGCAGATGTCTGCAACCACCTCCCTTCTGAATCGCAGCCTCCTAACACACTGCGCGGCAGACATGTTGAGATAGGAGAACTGCTGGCGGTATACCCTGGGTGGGTAAGGCCTCACTTGGCGACGCCTGTTGCCCCCTCTGCGTCTAGCCAGGGCTGCCACTCTCTCACGGCGTCTGTAAGCCCTTCCGACATAAGGCTGAAACTCAGCGTTGGCACCCAATGCAGCCCCCATAATATGCTGGCAAACACTGAGATCTCAATGAAGGCAAAGATAATTGCAAAGCTCTGGCCTGAAGCCAAAGAGACCTGTCCTAGTGTTGGGCCAAAGCAGTAAGCTCTCTTCCTTGGTCTCTCTCCAAAAATCCGTTGCACAAGAGTGAATGCTGCAAAATGGCTGCCCTTTATAGTGCAGGGTAAGTGCCCTTTAATTTGCGCTCCCCGCGGCCCGCCTCGGCTGTGTACCGTTCCACTCAACAGTCGTTAGGGCCGCCCGGCGCACAATGGGGCGGCGTGAGTGAAGTTCCGGTTCCGGGCGCACAAAGGGCGTTGCACGACGAAATGACGTCATGATCTACGCGCGCAGATGAGCGCGTGCAAAGACTTTGCGCTGGCGCTAAATGTCTACTGAAGTTGGGGCGAGGCGCAGATCGCGCTGCGCCCGGGCGCTAAGCGCCTAGCGCTCGAGATCTGCTCCTCCTAAGGCGCTAACGGCTGGCGCAGCCAACTGAATTTCTAGGCCATTGTTTTTTCTGCATGTCTATGACAGTTTGGATTGCAAGGATTTATATTAATGGATGTTTGATAGAGTAACTATCTTACTGCTCCTAATTGTATATACTTCTTAAGTGGCTGAGTTTAACACAATGGCCGTGAAATTCGTCACCTTGGCGCCGGCTGTTAAGGCAGGATTCGGCAAAAAAATGGCAGGCGTCCAATTCTGCACGTTCCGTGGCGGCCGCCATTTTGGGTAGGTCAGCAGAGCAGCCGTTGCCTGTGCTCGCTAGAAAAATGATGAGACAGATTGTGACGTCAATCGGTGTGCACGCTGATTTGACGCACAACCTGCCATTTTTGATGTCGCTGCTCCATTCAACGCCCTCTCCAAAACACGAACAGCTGAACGTGCGTTCAGCTGCATAAGGGACCACCCCACCGGTGCTATTTAAAGGGATCAGCAGGTGACTTGTATTTTGATTTCTACTGGCTATGTGTAAGTTTGTGCAACTGTTTGGAGCTTTCTACCGTTTCAAGGATTCTGCTCACACCACTTGCTCCCAGTCACTTGCAGTCCCCCTCGTGCTCAAGTATGATAGGGAGATGGAGCAGGGGCAGCAAAGAAGAGAACAAGATGCTCACAGAGGGAGGATGAAGAGGGGCAGGAGGGCTCTCAGCAGGAAGCCTTACCTAGCTAGGGTCTTAGAAAAGCACTTCTCCTATCTGCACTTAAGCCACGAGCAATGTATTAGGAGGCTCCGCTTCACCAAGGAGGTGGTCACAGAACTCTGCCACCTCCTGGAACCAGACCTGCAGCCTCAGGATGACGAGGGCACTGCCAGTGGCCCACAAGGTGACCGTGGCCCTCAATTTTTCCACCACCAGCTCCTTCCAGTTTAGAGCAGGAGACATAGTTAACATCTTCCAGTTCGCCATCCATCGCTGCATCTGGGAGGTCACAAACTGAACAGAGAGAAGCAGGAGAAGCGCGCATGTGGCTTTGCCAGGACATTGGACTTTCTCGTGGTGCAGGGCGCCATCGACTGCGCACACGTAGCTTTGCATAACAATACTGAGATGTACTGCAACCGCAAAGGCTACCATTCACTTAATGTGCAGTTGTTGTGTGAGCACACCCAGCACATCATGATGGCGAATGCCCGGTATCCTGGCAGCGGTCATGATGCCTTCATCCTGCGCCAGTCCACTGTGCAAGCAATCTTGCAGCCACCATGTCAAACCCGAGGGTGGCTGCTCAGAGATGAGGGCCATCCGCCTTGCACCTGGCTGATGGCTCCCCGCCACAACCCCGGCGCTTATATAATGAGAGCCATGCTGCCACGAGGAACCTCATCAAGCAGACCATCGGGGTGCTAAAGCAATGGTTCCACTGTCTTGACTGCTCAGGAGGAGCCCTTCGGTACACGCTGGAGCGGGTGTCCCATTTCGTGGTGGTCTTCTGCATGCTCCACAATTTGGCCATGATGAGGGTGCAACCCTTGCCACCACAGTTTCCCAGATTACCTCAGGAGGAGGAGGAGGAGAAAGGAAAGAGGCAGGCAGCAGACCCCCGTTCTAGACGGGCTGTCCGTGGGCGCCTCATCAGAATCCGGTTCCCCTGCATGAACCCCAGATCCACTTTGCTCCCTAGTTCCCCACCTCTGCCACGGAACATCACAGCGTCCTCTTGGGGACAAAGCTGAAATGAGAGCAGCCACAAAACAATTCCAAACGTAATTTATAAATGAATCAATGCAAAACTACATAACAACATCAACTTATCACCCTTGTGCATTCCCTTAGTGTCTGTCTTTCATGTTCCTTTGCCTACTCTGGTGCTCCTACGTAGTGCTACCCCAGTGGCTGCAGCATGTGAGAGACGGCAAGTGGCCTTGCAGGCCAACCTCGAGTAGCTCTGGGTTTAGAAGACTTGGCTGTAGACTGCACCACCTCAGCATGGGCGACATCAGTCTGGGCTGGCTGACAGGCAGCAGAAAGGGCACTGGAAGAGTGGCAGTGGTGGGAGTAGGAATGCTGTCATCCTCAATTCATGGGGCACTAGCACCAGTACTGGGGAAAGAGGGAGCTGTTCCATTGGGATGGGCTCCACTTAAACTGGGATGGGACCTGTATCCTGGTGAATTGAATAACTAGGGCTGTAGATAGGGCTTTAAACTAAAAAGAGAGGGAGGTGGTAGGTCAGGGGAAATTTAGTAATCTAAAGAAAAAAGTCAAAGCAATAGAGCAGTGTAGTGAATTGGGTAAAGATAAGCAGTGTGTGACAGGAAGGGACAGAGGGGGAGAAATTCGTATGGTTTGCGCCACACGTTAGCGCCACGAGATGGTGCTAAAATGCCATTGAGAGCCCTAATGCCAATGCCGATTCCAGCGCCGCATGCCATATTGGTCTTCCTGGTAGCGCTGCCGCTGACCTCGATCACTGGGGACCTTACCATCACGGAGATCGTGACATCAATGAGTGTGCAATGCTCACTGTGGGATGGAGTTGAGGACACTCGTGTCGAAGACAGAGTCGTGGTTAAGGAGATCTTCGAAGTGCTCCTTCCAGCGGGCAATGACTGCTTCCCTGTCCTTGATGAGTACCTCTCCATTCTTGGCCCGCAGTGGGGAAGAGCCTTGGGTGCTTGGGCCATAGATGGTCTTGACTGTGCTAAAGAATCCACGCACGTCGTGGTTGTCGGCTAGCTGCTGGATCTCCTGCGCTTTCTCCACCCGCCATCTGTTCTTTAGGTCACGAGTTTTTTGTTGGATCTTGGCCTTCAGGCTTCTGTAGAGCTGCTTTCTTGCTCTCGAGTTCTGTTGCTGTTTCCAGATCAGAAATGCCTTGCGCTTGCGGCTTATTAGCTCCTGGATCTCCTGGTCATTCTCGTCGAACCAGTCTTGGTGTTTCCTGGTTGAGTGACCGAGCGTCTCTTCACAGGTGCTGATTATGGAGGCCTTGAGTGCAGACCAGATGCTGTGGGCACTCTGTGTCTCTGCATCACTGGGAGTCGTCAGGTTGTTTGTGAGGCGCAGGCTGAATAGGGCTTTCTTAGCGGGGTCTTTGAGTGCTCCAGCGTTAATTTTCCTGCGGCATTGTTTCTGTTGCCGCCGCTGTTTTGGGGCTACATTGATGGAGATGACAGAGCGGATTAGGCGGTGGTCTGTCCAGCAGTCATCAGCTCCTGTCATGACGTGGGTGATGCGGACGGCCTTGCGGTCCCTCACTCGGATGATGACGTAGTCCAGCAGATGCCAGTGCTTGGAACGAGGGTGCTGCCATGAAGCCTTGTACTTGTCTCTCTGACGGAACAAGGTGTTGGTTATGATGAGGCCATGTTCTAAGCATTTCGACACAGCATGCTACCCGCCACCATCTCAGCACAACCCCAGCCCGGCATGAGGTTCAAAAGGCCATCCGACAACTAAAGAACAAAAAGGCCTCAGGAGCAGATGGAATCCCTGCCGAGGCACTAAAGCATGGCGGAGAAGCACTACTGGCGCGAATTCATGAACTTATTTCTCTTTATCTGGAAGGAGGAGAGCATGCCAGGGGATCTCAGAGACGCCGTAATTGTGACCATCTTCAAGAAAGGTGACAAGTCCAATTGTGGTAATTACAGAGGAGTTTCCCTGCTATCTGCCACAGGGAAAGTCATCGCAAGAATCCTCCTCAATCGCCTTCTCCCAGTGGCCAAAGAGCTCTTCCCAGAGTCGCAATGTGGATTCCGCCCACTAAGGGGCACAATGGACATGATCTTCACCGCACGTCAATTACAAGAGAAATTCAGGGAACAGCACCAACCGCTGTACATGGCCTTCTTTGATCTCACAAAGGCCTTCGACACTGTCAACCATGAGGGATTATGGAGTGTCCTCCTCAAATTCAGCTGCCCTCAAAAGTTTGTCACCATCCTCTGCCTGCTTCACGACGACATGCAAGCCATGATCCTGACCAACGGTTCCACCACAGACCCAATTCACGTACGAACCGGGGTCAAGCAAGGCTGTGTCATCGCACCAACGCTCTTCTCAATCTTCCTTGCTGCAATGCTCCATCTCACCCTCAGTAAGCTCCCCACTGGAGTGGAGCTAATTTACAGAACAAACGGGAAACTGTTCAACCTCCGTCGCCTCCAGTCCAGATCCAAGGTCATCCCATCCTCTGTCGTCAAATTACAGAATGCAGACGATGCTTGCGTCTGCGCTCACTCGGAGGTCGAACTGCAAACCATCGTAAACACCTTCACCGAAGCATACGAGAGCATGGGCCTTACACTAAACATCCGTAAGACAAAGGTTCTCTACCAACATGCCCCCGCCACACAGTGCTGCCCCCCGATTATCAAAATCCACGCCAAGGCCTTGGACAACGTGGACCACTTTCCATACCTCGGGAGCCTACTGTCAACAAGGGCAGACGGTGATGACGAAGTCCAACACTGCCTTCAGTGTGCCAGTACAGCCTTCGGTCGCCTGAGGAAGAGAGTGTTTGAAGACCAGGACCTCAAACCCAGCACTAAGCTCATGGTCTACAGGGCAGCAGTGATACCTGCCCTGCTGTATGCCTCAGAGACATGGACCATGTACAGCAGGCACCTCAAAGCACTGGAGAGGTACCACCAACGCTGCCTCCGCAAGATCCTGCAAATCCATTGGCAGGATAGGCGCACCAACATCAGTGTTCTTGCTCAGGCCAACATCCCCAGCATCGAAGCTCTGACCACGCTCAATCAGCTCCGATGGACGGGTCACATTATCCACATGCCCGATACGAGAATCCCAAAACAAGCACTCTACTCGGAGCTCCGGCACGGCAAGAGAGCCCCAGGTGGGCAGAGGAAACGCTTCAAGGACACCCTCAAAGCCTCCTTGAAAAAGTGTAACATCCCCACCGACACCTGGGAATCCCTGGCCCAAGGCTGCACAAAGTGGAGGAGAAGCATCCGGGAAGGCGCCGAACACCTCGAGTCTCTTCGCCGGGAGCAAGCGGAAGCCAAGCACAGGCAGCGCAAGGAGCGCACGTCAACCCAAGCACCCCACCCACACGCCCCTTCAACCACCGTCTGCCCCACCTGTGACAGAGACTGTAGGTCCCGCATTGGACTCATCAGTCACATGCGAGCTCATTTTTAATGTGGAAGCAAGTCATCCTCGGTTCCGATGGACTGCCTGAGAAGAATGCTCACTTCATGCCCAATCTCCCAACTTCATTACAGCCAATGAACTTACCGGCTGAAGAAAACAATGACGGCTTCAGGTGGTGTGCAGCAGCAGGAAGCCGGCTCCAGCGACACGACTTAAAGGGATCATCACCAATCACTTGCACCTGACAGGGTTTTGAAGTTTGAGTGGCTGTGTGCTACTTCCTGCAACTGCAAGTTTTCTTTAGTCATTTCAAGGTTCTTTTGTATCAGGGAGTGTTCTAGCAAGTACAAAACTCCACAATTATTTCTGAAAAGCTTCAGCATACAACATTTGCTCAAAGTCATGGTGGCTGTAATGGCAATCGACCTCGCCCTCCAAGAACAACGGTGGAGGGAGTGCAGGCAGCAAGAAAGACGGGAACATGTGCGCAGAGGAAGGAGGAGGGACATCAGGGCTCTCAACAGGAGGCCTTATGCTCCTAGGGTCTTCCGACATCACTTCTACTTTCAATTAAGCAAGGAGCAGTGTATTAGAAGGCTCCACTTCAACAAGGAGGTGATCACAGAACTCTGCCACCTCCTGCAACCAGACCTCCAGTCTCAGATCAGGGCGAACACGGTTCTCCCAGTGGCAGTCAAGGTCACCGTGGCCCTCAATTTCTTTGCCAGCGGATCCTTCCAGTCTTTGGCAGGAGATATAGCTAACATCTCGCAGTTTGCTGTCCATCGCTGCATCCGGGAGGTCACTGAGGCTCTCTACACCAGGAGAAGGGACTACATTGGCTTCCTGATCACCAGAGAGAAGCAAGACAAGCGTACATGTGGCTTTACCAGGATAGCGGGCTTCCCCATGGTGCAGGGCGCCATTGACTGCACCCACATGGCTTTGCAGGCACTGCATAACAATCCTGAGATCTTCCATAACCACAAAGGCTATCACTCACTTAATATGCAGTTGGTGTGCAACCACACACAGCGAATCCTCAACGTCAATGCCCACTATCCTGGCAGCAGCCATGATGCCTTCATCCTGCGCCAGACTGGTGTACCAGCACTCTTCCAGTCCCCACATCAAGCTCGCAGTTGGCTGCTCGGAGACCAGGGCTGTCCGCTCTCCACCTGGCTCATGACTCCCCTCTGCAACCCCAGCACTCATGCCCAACACTCATATAATGAGAGCTATGCTGCCACCAGGAACCTCATCAAGCAGACCATCGGGATACTGAAGCAACGGTTCCGGTGCCTTGACTTCTCGGGAGGAGCCCTTCAGTCCTCACCAGAGTGGGTGTCCCATTTCGTGGTGGTCTGCCGCATGCTCCACAACTTGGCCATCATGAGGGCCCAGCCCTTGCCAGCAGGGATTGCGAGACCACCTCAGGAGGACGAGGAGGAGAGGAGGATGTGGAGGAGAAGGATGAGGTGGACGAAAAGGAGGAGGAACAGGAGGGAGGGTGGAGGCTGCAAGACAATTTACCTTCCAGATGGGCTGTCCGTGACCGGCTCATCAGTCGCCGATTCGCATGAATGAAACCCTAGATTCCTGTAGCTCACCACATCCCCCATCATACAATCCCTCTCTCGCGCCACATCGCAGCGTGCTCCTGGGCGCAAAGGTGAAATTAGAGAGACCATAAAATATTACCAACACAATTAATAAATTTATCTATAAACATATCACACATATCATATGAATTCTAATAACTAATAACTCTTGTGCCTGCCATAGTTGAATAGCTGTCATTGTGTGCAAGTGTGAGATGTGGGTGTGAGTGTTGCTAGGTAGAGATTGTTGGTGGGTGAGTGCTGGGGGGTGTGGTGCATTGAGCTGTGTGTGAAGCTTGTGGTACAGACGGTGGTTATGTAGCATTTGCTGAAGCCTTCACTCAGCCTGACCACCCGTGTGAGGTCATTAAACATCTTCCTGCACTGAGTGTGGGTCCTGGGGAGTACAGTGCTGCCCGAGACATGGTGTGTCACCTCCCTCCACATAGTCCGGGAGACTTGCAGCGAGGGCCTCCTGCCAGTTGCCGTGTACAGGACCGCCCGCCTTCGCTCCGCCGCTAAAAACGCCTCCAAAGCTTCATCGGACCTATCGTCCGCCAGTAGGTCAGGGGGCGTGACCGAAGTTTGTGGCTGGGGTGCGAGCGGGGCACTGCGCACGGCGATGACGTCATCGCCGGAGGCGCAGCGCCACGGGGACGCTACCGGCTACTGCTGCTGCTAACCATCGCTGAATTTTGTGGGAGGTGTTAGCAGTGCTGCGCCCAGGCACTTGGTGCTTTGTGCCCCGTTAGTGCTCCTCCAGGGCACTAACAGGAGGCGCAAAGTAACCCAATTTTTCCCCCTAAATTTGTCAAACATGATTTCCCTTTCATAAAACTATGCTGTCTGCCTAATCATAATATGATTTTCTGAGTGCCCTGTTACCACTCCCAGGAGACCAACATAGCCTGGTTGCACATTGCACAGGAGGACACAAGCAGGGATGTTGTCAGGACAACCAGGCTGCAGTGGCACAAACCTTTCAATGATCTCAGTAGATCACGAAACGTTACTGCAAAGCCACACTGAACTTCATCCTGCTGTGCCACTCATCACATCCCCATCACTCTGCCTTCCCTACCCTACTCCTGCACATCCTTACTCACACCAACTTACCTTGCACCTCCACCCAACCCTCTCTAGCTACATTATCACTTCCCCATCACATCAGCCACCCTTCACACTCACCCTCAGACCAACTAACATCACTAGTGCAATCATACCAACTAACAACACACAAGGGTAGGCACTGGGGTGTTTTATGCAATGTTAATGTGGTGTCAAACATTGAAACTTTTATTTTCAACACTTTACGTTCTTGGACAGATCTGTGTGCACCTTTGGAAGTGACTTAGTGAGTTGCAGTAAATGGTGAGACATAACGGTACCCCCTGCAATGGTGATGAGTGTGAAAGGAATGGCTTAGGCATTGTAGGGATGCTTTATAGTGTTGGTGTGGGGTGGTGCCAACCTGGCGTATCATGTGGCAGCCAGGGTCTACAGCATCAAGTGAAGTAAATGTGGCCATGGTGAGGCCATCCCTGACGTCCCGGGCAGCAATGTGGTCGGGTGCTGATGCCCTGTGTCCAGTGCAGCATCAGTTGATTGCGGAGAAGGTTGGTGTTGTTGTTGGTGCTGCTGGTGTGCCTGGTGATGCTGGTGTTGGTGCTGATCGTGGTGGGATTCGGAGGACCAAGGTGAGATAGTTTCAAGGGCACTGATGCTGATGTAATAGATGGCAGGTGAACTTGAGATGACAGAAGCAATCTGTCAATGGTGAGCGAGGTTGTTCCAATGAGGTGACACTGGATAGAAAGTTTGCTCCAAACACTGCAACCTTCATAAAGCTCAATCTGTCTTCCAAATGCAGTAAGCAACAACTTCTGAGATTGGAAAATGAACAGCTGTGAGATGGGAGCTTTTATAGTACATTTGCATCTGCCAAGTAATGAGATGATTCCCTGGTGATACAACCTGACGTGATCCCCGAGCAGCGTGGACCCCATGGGCGACCTCGTAAAATGTTAAAGTGAACTCAAAATACTTTTTAGTGGGCTGTTAACAAGGTCATAATGAATTGAATTGCCTCCCTCACTGCTGCGTGTTAGGTCTGGTCAGCCCTGACAGACCCGACATCTGAGAAAGTCGCGTGGCGGCGGGTTGACAGCGGGGTCCCGAACCGCTATCAAAAAACATTTTTCACTTCCTGACCCGCCACCAAATGATCCTGTTGATCCCACCTTTATTGCAAGGGGGTTGGAGTACAAGCGTAAGGAAGTCTTGCTACAATTGTACAGAGCTTTAGTGAAACCACACCTAGAATACTGTGCACAGTTTTGGTCTCCATATTTAAGGAAGGATATACTTTTCTTAGAGGCGGTGCAACAAAGGTTCACTAGATTCCTTGGAGAGAGGGTTATCCTATGAGGAGAGATTGAGTAGATTGGGCTTATACTCTCTGGAGTTTAGAAGAATGAGAGGTGATCTCATTGAAACATATAAGATTCTAAGGGGGGTGGTGACAGGATAGATGCTGAGAGATTGTTTCCCCTGGCTGGAGAGTCTATAACTAGGGGATATAGTCTCAGAATAAGGGATCGGCTATTTAAGACTGAGATGAAGAGGAATTTCTTCACTCAGAGGGTTGAGAATCTCTGAAACTCTCTGCCCCAAAGGGCTGTGAATGCTGAGTCGTGAGTATATTCAAAGCTGAGATAGATTTTTAGACTCTAGAGGAATCAAGGGATATGGGGATTGGGTGGGAAAGTGGAGTTGAGGTCAAAGATCAGCCATGATCTTATTGAATGGTGGAGCAGGCTTGAGGGGCTGTATGGCCTACTCCTGCTTCTAATTCTTATGTTCTTACATTCTTATATTCTGAGCGAGGACAGCAGGTTCTTCAGAGCCACTGCCACTCCCTCAGGGCAGCACCTCAGCATTCTAACCATCTGTTGGAGCACAGATTGCTGGACTTCTGTGAGACCCTGCAAGCCCCTTTCCACTCTCGTAAACCCAGCCACGATGGTCTCAGTCTGAGCTGGCGTCCCAGCAAGCTGAGACTGCATGAGAGCAGTCTGAGCTTCCACTGCAGCACTCGGACGATGAGTCGCTTCCGCTTGTGCTGCAGTGGAGCTGCGACATCGCCCATCACACCCAGCATCATGGTTGGGTCCACAAGTGTCCTAATGGAGTTGCCCATCACTTCCATCCTGGAAATCATGGCCTCTAAAGTCCCGTGCAATGTTGGAGCTGGAGTCCTCCATGCTCCTTGACACTGACAAGAGGCTCTCTGGCAGGCTTGCCATTGCACCAAGTATTTCTGCGTGTATGCCCATCACCCTTCTTGAGGTCGCCCCATCGAAGCCATCATCTGAGTCTTGTGCAGCAGAACTTGTGCACAAACTCACCCTCCGGGGAGCTGGTACCCGAGCTACCCATTTCCCTAACCTGGTTGTAGCCCACTCATGCCTGGTGACTCCCACCTGCAGATCCTGCCTCTATACACCCCTCTAAAGTACACGTAGTGCCATTTTCTGAACTGGTGCCTGGGAGTTTCAGATCAAGTGACGGTGTTTCTTCTTCTCCTTCCCTCTCCTCCTCTACAAATCGGGGACAGGCTGGGCTGCTGGCAGTTCTTGGGTATCTGAAAGAAGAAAGACACAAGGGCCGGGTTGTGGTGAGGGAAGGGGCTGCTAAGCAAGATGTGCATGCTTGCACTATCAGCAGCTTGTAAGTGAGAAGGGATTGTGAGATGAGGGGGAAGTAGAATGTGAGATGAAGGATTAGCTATGAGCAAACCATCATCAGCATTACTTTCAACCTCGCCGCTCACCACGGCCTCAGTGACAGCCCCTCCAATGCTTTCCAGCACCGTCTCCTCCAGCTCGGTGAGGTTCTGAAGACGTGCTTCCCCTCTGCCTGTCTGCTACTCACGTCTGTTGTGTGCCACCTTTGCCTGCAACAGAAAGGGAAATGTGTCAGTAAGTGTGGTGCAATGTGTTTGGGTGGTGTGCCTGTCATGGCAGTGTGTGCAAGCTATGAGATGTGGGTGTCAGTCTTGCAGCAGTGGTAAGTGTGTAAGGATGAGGTGAAGCTATGATTGTGAGGTATGAGTCGTGATTGATAGAGATTGTTTGTAGGTGACTGATGGGGTATGGTACATTTAGCAGTGTGTGAAGCTAGTGGTGCACTTGGTGGGATACGTCATTTGAAGATGCATTCACTGACCTTGACCGCTCGTGAGGTCATTAAATTTCTTGCGGCACTGGATCCAGGATCCAACCTGGGGGCAACATATGTGGCACTGACGGCTTCAATATCTCCTCCCACTGCCTTCTGGCGTACTGCCTGGAAGGCCATCTGCCCTGCTGTGGGTAGAGGACCTGTCTTCTTCTGTGCACCCCCAGTGCTGCATTTGAGAACCTCCTTGCCCTCTCTCTTCCCTGTTGAGCCATGGCTTCATCCAGAATGACTGCAATGAAGCACCTCCCCTTTAAGTACTGCAGCAAGCCTAGGCAAAATTTTATTAGCTAGTAGACTGCACCCGATATTGGCCCCCCTCGTGAGCACTAAGCCAACCGGCAGCGGGTTTAGCGCTGACCTTAGCACTCCAATCATGTAAATGAGCAGGCAGCACGAATTTTGCATGCTGCCTACACCACTTTGAACAGGCTCGGGCAGATCGCGCTTCGCGCACCCAGCGCCTGTTTTTGAGCTTAATCGAATTTCACCCCCAGTGTGTGATCTCTCTGGGCTACGGGCTGTGTATGCTATTAGTTCTGCATTAGAATACATTTTTTAAGGTGAAAGTTTTGATGTTAATACATATTAATTATAGTATGAGAATGTTTCTCAGAGCTTAGCCTTTATTAATATAATTCAAGAACTGGCTCACACGAGATTTACACATTGTACAACTTTACAGAACGTTGGATTTTTGACTTGATTTGGCTATCATAATGAATGCTTGTTTAAATATGGATTGTTTCAAAAGATTTACATAATTTATTAGAATTTTTAATAATTAATGTAATGAGCGATGGTTTGGCACAGTTTCCATATACAGAGATATATGCAATTTCAGTCTCTGTGGGATTTATGACAAGGCAACTATACATATATTTATAACAGGTACACATACCTTTATGGCAAGACTATCTTGTGCAACCATCTACTAGACATTATATACCAGCTAAAAAACATTTTAAACTACCCAAATTCATAGTTGCTTCACCCTTTACACTGCTGGCATCAATAGTCTTGTTTTAGATCTGTCATGAGAGCCATCAACTCCTCGATCCTTGGACTTTCCCTTCATGAGCTATGTTCACAAAGGGCTTTTATTTAAACTGCCTTCCACTTCCTTGCTTTCCATGTGATATTGCAGGTCCTGTTCAATTACGATTCCTGTCGCTTTCCCAATGCCACATGAGAATTAGGTTATATATATGTTTGGATATACACTTGAAAAGGAAACAAAATCCAGGGTTATGGGGAAAGAGCAGGGAAGTGGGACTAATTGGAGAGCTCTGTCAAAGAACCAGCACAGGCATGATGGGCTGAATGATTCTATAGAGCGCTTCCAATTTCTGACCTCACAAGCTTTGCAAATTACAGTTGAAATACCTCAGACTGCTTGCTAACTAGATTTTTGCAGACCATTTATCATCGGTGGTCCGCAAGCTGCACTTTCTTGGAAGAGAGGATTGACTGGAATCACCCGGACCCATCGCATTTAAAGCCATTATAAACAGGACATTAGGTCTGATGGGATAATTACCCCTTAATTTACCTTATTATGCTATCCACTAATATTATAATGCCTTACTTGCATTGCAGTTGCTTATGATGCTGGGATGAAAATCCTGTTGCCAAGCCAACATTAAATGTGGATATTGGGAAGCACTTCAACATTTAGGTTGCTTCACAGATCACATGCATCCTATGCACCATTCACTTAAAAATCAATCTGAAATAGAGATGTTTCAGTTAGAGTCTTGAACCTATTCTTGTCCAGACATGAAAAAAGTAGTTACAAGTAAGCAATCCAACATGGGGAAGAAGAGAAAGTAGAAAGAATGAAAAGCAAAGGGAAAAGAAATGTTATTCATGAGCAGTCGTAGTCTTCCGCAGATCCCAAATATTGCTGAGGCTACTGAGGAATCTCCGAAATAACAACAGAAAACGCTGGAAAAACTCAGCAGGCCAGGGCAGCATCCGTGGAAAGAGAAACAGAGTTAACGTTTCAGGTTGATGACCTTTCATCAGGTCATCGACCTGAAACGTTAACTCTGTTTCTCGCTCCACGCATGATGCCCTGGCCTGCTGAGTTTTTCCAGCGTTTTCTGTTATTTCGGATTTCCAGCATCCGCAGTATTTTGCTATCATATGAGGAATCTCCAACCCTGACCCTCACCCCCACCCCTCTCCACCTCTAGTGCTTTACACGTGTAACAAATTATCCTGCCCTTTCCAGTCTCTGCCACAATTTTATTTCTCCAGATCCAAAACATGTAAAACAACATCTGCTATCTGGCAACATTTGCAGTTCACCTGGATAGACGGGCACTCTGTAGCCACTGCAAGCTTCTAACAAGGGATAAATAGTATTCATGCGTGAGATGATAGTTCTAATGGCTCATCAGAAATATATAGCCCGATAAATTGAATCCTGGCAGTCGGTTATGGGATCAAGGCAGTCGTCAGTGGCAGTGTTGATGGTGGTGGCTCATTTCTGAGACTCGGCAAAAGCAATAATGTGAACTATATCAGTGGGGTCTGAAACAAGGGAAAGAAAATTGCTGGAAACGTTCAGCAGGTGAGGCAGCATCTGTTGAAATGGGAAAAAATCATTGTTTCAGGTATAGATAGGGTTGTCTCTAGGAACTGAAGATTAATCTCCAGGAGACTGCTGCAAGCAACCCAGGAGAAAAATCGTAGGGGCCTTAAACAAAATTGTGTTTTTTTTCCCCATTTTCTTTGAACACTTTCATTTATTAGTTATAAAAATATTGAAGATGGGGGTAAAAAGGCTGTTTCACTAACAGTCAAGATTAATCCAATTGGATAACAAAGACTCTGTTCCCTTTCCAACTGGCCGTGGGATGGCAGATCACTTGGAGGATGGACTAATGGCGGGAGTGTAGGAGCAGGGTGGTTCATTGCGGGAGGTCATGTGACAAAACTGGCAGGAATACACTCGACCAGAGTTAGCAATCCGAGGTATATGGCCCTTCGTCAGAAATAGAGGATTTTGCAGATGAACAGCTTATTAGCAGGAGCAGAGCGAGGGAATGGAGGAAAGAATGAAAGACCATTCATGGGATGTGGGCGTCGCTGGCAAGGCCAGCATTTATTGCCCATCCCTAATTGCCCTTGAGAAGGTGGTGGTGAGCTGCCTTCTTGAACCGCGGCAGCCTGTGTGGTGAAGTTACTCCCACAGTGCTGTTAGGGAGGGAAATCCAAGATACACATGAGAAGGAATATAATGAGCTGTAAAGTGATTAGGCAGAAAACAAGAGATGATTAAATGACAGAAGTGATAATAACATAAGACAAAAGGAGGCATGATGAGAGAAATTAGAGAAATAAAACACATATACCAGACCCAGAGAATGTGTGA
Source organism: Somniosus microcephalus (assembly GCF_052327205.1). Lineage (NCBI taxonomy): Eukaryota > Metazoa > Chordata > Chondrichthyes > Squaliformes > Somniosidae > Somniosus > Somniosus microcephalus. Next base: position 341,466,697 of record NC_140989.1, read on the forward strand.
GTAGTTAGAGCAGGATAGCGAATTGGTAAGGGTGCGTGTGAAAACCTGGCAAAGCGGAGCAGAATCTAATAGCCCAGGAGTCTGGTGGAAGAAAAAGGCAGGTCGACATCAGGGTACAGATCGACCCCGCTGGCAATGTACTGAAGGGGGTTCTTGCTTTTTGTGTCCGGGTGATTAGATTTATCAATAGCATTCTTGTCAGAGGAGCCAGGTATTTGGCAGTACAAGATGTTCGTGTTCTAGAAACTCTTTTTTTCTGGCTGTGAGTAACTGCTGCAGAGTCGAATGACAACACAGACTGACTAGAGTATCAGTTAGAAGTTGTCCAGTACAAATCACATGATTTCAAATAAGAAAAATAGGGAGTCTCTACCTCTCTGTCTCTGATATTGTGTGTGATGAATAACAGGGCCAAATACTCAAAAAAGGAAAAAAGGGAAATTGTGTTTGAAAAATTTATTTTTTGAGGATGTAACTAGCAGGGTAGATAAAGGGGAACCAGTGGATGTAGTATATTTGGATTTCCAAAAGGCATTCGATAAGGTGCCATATAAAAGGTTGTTACGCAAGATAAGGGCTCATGGGGTTGGGGTATTGTATTAGCATAGATAGAGGATTGTTTAACAGAGAGTAGGGGAAAACGGGTCATTTTCAGGTTGACAGGCTGTAACTAGTGTGGTGCTGCAAGGATCAGTGCTGGGGCCTCAGCTATTTACAATCTATGGCCGGGACTTTATTTACCTGGGCGGGTCTGGTGCGGGTGATGTCGGTGGCAGGTCGCGGCCATGCTGCTGGCTCCATCTCACTGCCTAAAATAAACTTACGTTAATAGGGCTTGTTAAGCCCGCCCAGCGTGTTTCCCATTCCAATTAGAGAAAGCGGGTCTGGTGATGTCATTCATGACGTGTCATCAGCTGGTTTCCTTAAAGGGACCATGGCCACATTTCTTTTGACGTTTGTACTGTCAGTGTTCTACAGCATTGAAGTACTGCAAACACTGACGAGCACTGCACAGAGGCAGAGGGCTGCACCTAGGTTCTCCCATGACTCCCTCCATATGCTTATGGAGGGAATCAGAGCAGGCAGGGGGGACCTCTTCCCTTCCGATGGGCGGAATAGACCTCCCCAGGAGACCAAAACAGCCTGGTTGCACATTGCAGAGGAGGACACAAGCAGGGATGTGGTCAGGAGGACCTGGGTGCAGTGGTGCAAACGCTTCAATGATCTCATTAGATCATGAAATGTTAGTACAAAGCCACACTCAACCTCATCCTGCTGTGCCTCTCATCACATTCCCATCACTCTGCCTTCCCTACCCTACTCCTGCACATCCTTACTCACACCAACTTACCTTGCACCTCCACCCATCCCTCTCTCTCTATCTACATTATCACATCCCCATCTCACTAGCCACCCCTCACACTCACCCTCATCCTAGGCAATCATACCAACTAACAACTCACTTGGGTGTTTTATCCAATGTTTATGTAAAGTTTGTATTAATGTGCTGTCAAACATTGAAATCTTTATTTTCAACACTTTGCGTTCTTTTTTTTGTCACTTTGCATTCTTGGACAGATTTGTGTGCACCTGTGGAAGTGGGTTAGTGAGTTGCAGTGAATAGTGAGACATAACGGTAACCCCCGCAATGGTGGTGCGTGTGAAAGGAATGGCTTGGGCATTGTAGGGATGCTTTATGGTGTTGGTGTGGGATGGTGCCAACCTGGCACATCATGTGGCAGCCAGGGTGTACAGCGTAAAGTGAAGTAAATCTGGCCATGATGAAGCCATCCCTGGCCTCCCGGGCAGCAATGTGCTTGGGTGCTGAGGCCCTGTGTCCTGTGCACCATCAGATGATTGCGGAGACAGTTGGTGTTGTTGTTGGTGCTGCTGGTTTGCCTGGTGCTGCTGGAGTTGGGGTTCATCATGGTCTGATTCTGAGGACCAAGGTGAGAGAGTATAAATGGCACCCATGCCAATGGAATAGCTGGCAGGTGAAGTACAGATGACAGAAGTGATCTGTCAATGGTGAGAGAGGTAATGAGGTGAGACTGGATGGAGATTTTGGTGGAAACACTTGCAGCCTGCTGATTCTATTCTGGAAATGCAGTGGTGAACAGCTTGTGGCTGAGGAAAGTGACCATCTGTCAGGTGGGAGTTTTTACTGCACATTTGAAGCTGTCAAGTAATCAGCTGGAGCAATGGCCACTGAAGTCCTGCCTCAGGTTGACAGACCTGGTCCCCAAACAACATGGTTCCCATGGCCATGTAGTTAAAGTTAAAAAAGCCTGTTAAGGGTCTGTTAAGTAGATTATAATGAGTTTAATTGGGTCGCCCCTGTCGGGTCTGCTCAGCGGTGATAGATGTGCCATTGGGAAAGGTGCGTTGCAACGGGATGACATTGGGTTCCCAACCCGCTGTCAATAAAAAAACACTTTCCCTCCCGACCCACCACCGACCCCATCCACTGACATCCCAGAAAATTCCGGCCTATATTAATGACTTAGATGAAGGGACCGAGTGTAATGTATCCAAGTTTGCTGACAATATAAAGCTAGGTGGGAAAGTAAGCTGTGAGGAGGACACGAAGAACCTGCAAAGGGATATAGACAGGTTAAGTGAGTGGCCAATAATGTGGCAGATGGGGTAAAATGTGGGGAAATGTGATGTTTATAGGTAACCTTTCCAACTGCCAATTTATCACACCTCGGCAGAGAGATAATCACAGCAGTCAAAGGTGTGAATGGTGTCCAAACAGGTCAGTCAGGGAAACATTACATCTGACATGATTCTCTGACTATATAAGCTGTGTCTTTATGCATTTCTCCACTTCACCTGAAGAAGGAGCAGCGCTCCGAAAGCTTGTGATTTCAAATAAAGCTGTTGGACTATAACCTGGTGTTGTGTGACTTTTTACATTTGTCCACCCCAGTCCAACTCCGGCATCTCCACACCATGGCTACTATCGACACCACAAACTGCCGGCTCAAAGTGGAGAGGATCTCCAAGAAGATCGCGCATATCGACACAGACATCAAGTTTCTACAGAGATGCAAGAAAGCAGACAAGATCCCGAAAGGACTACAGATCACTAACCCACTCAAGTCGACCTACAACACAGACTACGCTGAGAGACTCTGCCGTCGTACCTCTCGCACACTCCTCAACCATCTCGTACACCAGCTCTACAGCAGACGCCGCAACCTCGAAACCGAGATGGAGTCCATGTTCTCAGCCTGTGCTCAGGACGCAGCAGACCAGCTACGAGACACCGCCAAACAAACAAGGCAACGGAACTACGCTACCTACATGCACACCAAGAACAGGAAGCTTGAGAAACTTGGCATCACCAGCAGCAGCAACCAAGCCTCCCCCGGTACCACGGTTGAAACCACAGGGAAATCCATCGTCAACCTGTCCGACCACACCCTTCAACCAGACGAAATTGAAGTTCTCAGCCGAGGGCTCAATTTCTGCCCCACCACCAAAATGGACCCCATCGGTCTCGCGGCAGACACAGAGGAATTCATCAGGAGAATGAGGCTCCGGGAATTCTTCCACAAATCCCAAGATGTCAGCAGCGAACCCAATGAGACAATCAATGATCCGGAACAGCAGACAGAGGGATCCGCAGTGCAGCAACCGAAGAAGAAAGAGTCAAATTGGACCCCTCCGGAGGGTCGCTGCCCTAAGCTTGACATGTATGCTCAAGCTGTCAGGAGATGCATCAACGCCAGATTCATCAGCCGCACTCACAAGACAGTCCAGAATGTCACCCGAGCACAACGCAACGCCATCCACGCTCTCAAGACCAACCGCAACATCGTCATCAAACCAGCAGACAAAGGAGGTGCCATCGTTATACAGAACAGAACGGACTATTGCAAAGAAGTATACCGACAACTGGACAACCAGGAACACTACAGACAGTTACCCGCAGATCCGACCAAAGAACACACCCGCCAACTCAACAGACTGATCAAAACCTTCGATCCAGACCTTCAAAGCATCCTACATGCTCTCATTCCACGTACTCCCCGCGTGGGAGACTTCTACTGCCTCCCAAAGATACACAAAGCCAACACACCTGGACGTCCTATCGCATCAGGCAACGAAACCCTGTGTGAGAACCTCTCTGGATATGTCGAGGGCATCCTGAAACCCATCGTACAGGGAACCCCCAGCTTCTGTCGCGACACTACAGACTTCTTACAGAAGCTCAGTACCCACGGACCAGTTGAACCAGGAACACTCCTCGCCACGATGGACGTCTCGGCACTCTACACCAGTATCCCCCACGATGACGGCATCGCTGCGACAGCCTCAGTACTCAACACCAACAACAGCCAATCTCCAGACGCCATCCTACAACTCATCCACTTCATCCTTGACCACAATGTCTTCACCTTCGACAACCAGTTCTTTACCCAAACACACGGAACAGCCATGGGGACCAAATTCGCACCCCAATACGCAAACATCTTCATGCACAAGTTCAAGCAAGACTTCTTCGCTGCACAGGATCTCCAACCAACGCTATACACCAGATACATCGATGACATTTTCTTCCTATGGACCCACGGCGAAGAATCACTGAAAAGACTACACATTAACATCAACAAGTTCCATCCCACCATCAAACTCACCATGGACTACTCCTCAGAATCAGTCTCATTCCTGGACACACGAATCTCCATCAAAGACAGACACCTCAGCACTTCACTCTACCGCAAGCCCACGGACAACCTCACGATGCTTCACTTCTCCAGCTTCCACCCTAACCATGTTAAAGAAGCCATCCCCTATGGACAAGCCCTGCGAATACACAGGATCTGCTCAGACGAGGAGGAACGCGATGGACACCTACAGACACTGAAAGACGCCCTTGTAAGAACGGGATATGACGCTCGACTCGTCGATCGACAGTTCCGACGGGCCACAGCGAAAAATCGCATAGACCTCCTCAGAAGACAAACACGGGACACAACCAACAGAGTACCCTTCGTCGTCCAGTACTTCCCCGGAGCGGAGAAACTACGCCATGTTCTTCGCAGCCTTCAACATGTCATCGATGACAACGAACACCTCGCTAAGGCCATCCCCACGCCTCCACTACTCGCTTTCAAACAGCCGCCTAACCTCAAACAGACCATCGTTCGCAGCAAATTACCCAGCTTTCAGGAGAACAGCGACCACGACACCACACAACCCTGCCACAGCAACCTCTGCAAGACATGCCAGATCATCAACACAGATACCATCATCACACGTGAGGACACCACCCACCAGGTACATGGTACATACTCATGTGACTCAGCCAACGTTGTCTACCTCATACGTTGCAGGAAAGGATGCCCCGGAGCATGGTACATCGGCGAGACCATGCAGACACTGCGACAACGGATGAATGGACACCGCGCAACAATCACCAGGCAGGAGTGTTCCCTCCCAGTCGGGGAACACTTCAGCAGTCAAGGACATTCAGCCTCCGATCTTCGGGTAAGCATTCTCCAAGGTGGCCTTCGAGACACACGACAACGCAAAATCGTCAAGCAGAAACTGATAGCCAAGTTCCGCACCCATGAGGACGGCCTCAACCGAGATCTTGGGTTCATGTCACGCTACATGTAACCCCACCTGATGCAGGGTCATCCAGACTCGAGTCGACATTGGCTTGTTCTCTCTACACAGATGCGGCCGGACCTGCTGTGATTTCCAGCCAAAAAAAATGTTTTTTGTCTGTTTTTTTGTTTTTCATACAGACCCCAGCATCTGCAATATTTGACCCCTTGTGACCCCACCACCCCACCTCATTGTTCTTTGATGTAATGTTTCCCTGACTGACCTGTTTGGACACCATTCACACCTTTGACTGCTGTGATTATCTCTCTGCCGAGGTGTGATAAATGGCAGTTGGAAAGGTTACCTGTAAACATCTGACATGATTCTCTGACTATATAAGCTGTGTCTTTATGCATTTCTCCACTTCACCTGCAGAAGGAGCAGCGCTCCGAAAGCTTGTGATTTCAAATAAAGCTGTTGGACTATAACCTGGTGTTGTGTGACTTTTTACATTAGTATGGGAAACACAGAAAGTTAGCATGCAGATACAGCCAAGCAATTAGGAAGGCAAATGGCATATTGGCCTTTATTGCAAGGGGGTTGGAATACAAGAGTAAGGAAGTGTACAATTGTACAGGGCTTTGGTGAGACCACACCTGGAGTACTGTGCATAGTTTTGGTCTCCTTATCTAAGGAAGGATATACTTGCTTTAGAGGTGATGCAACGAAGGCTCACTAGATTGAATCCTTGGATGAGAGGGCTGTCCTATGAGGTGAGATTGTGTAGACTAGGCCTATACTCTCTGGAGTTTAGAAGAATGAGAGGTGATCTCATTGAAACATAAGATTCTGAGGGGGATTGACAGGGTAGATGCTGAGAGATTGTTTCCCCTGGCTAGAGAGTCTAGAACTAAGGGGCATAGTCTCAGGATAAGGGGTCGGCCATTTAAGACTGAGATAAGGAGGAATTTCTTCACTCAGAGGGTTGAGAATCTTTGGAATTCTCTACCCCAAGGACTCTGGATGCTGAGTTGTTGAGTATATTTAAGACTGAAATCAATAGATCTTTGGACTCAAAGGAAATTAAGGGATATGGGGATCGGACGGGAAAGTGGAGTTAAGGTCAAAGATCAGCCATGATCTTATTGAATGGTGGAGCAGGCTCGAGGGGCCATATGGCCTACTCCTACTCCTAATTCTTCTGTTCTTATATATAGTGAGTGTGTTATATGCACTTATTAGTTTCACTGATAAAACTATTCAAGCCCCCTCGTTCCCCAATGATTCAGCGAGTTCAGCCAGTGATTAGCTGTGCCTTACTAACGAGGAAGATCCCAGATCTGATGGCTGGTCAATGCTGAGCTAGTTCATCTCAGTCAGAGTAGCGGTAAGGAAGCTACAACTGGCCCCATTACTTTGAAGTTAGGAGGAAAATAAGGTAGGGTTCTAGCCTTTCATCACTATTCAGTGGCCCTTTCTCGAAGCGCTTGATGCTGGACATCACTTGAGGATAGAATTGGGCTCGAATATCCTGCCAACATGCACGGTCGAAGTTTACACACAAATAACAGCCATTTGGACAATGCACACAAAGGGCAACCAGCACCCGCAGAACCTTTATAAGGAATTAACGCCTTCAGGGGCGGAGGGCATCGGGGAAACTTGGCAGATAAAATTAATGAGAAAAAGAAAGCTATTCATATTAATATTAAGATTAGAATACACTATTTAAGAGCATTGTCCAAATGAGATGTCGCTGTGAATATCAAAATCATCTTTTTTTCTCAAAATGTTTGACCTGCAACAAAAGAAATGAATGAAAGGTGCACAGAGCTTGTAAAAACCCTTTTCGAGGAGTCTGCGGTGAGTGGAGCCCAGTATTTCAGAACACACCAGTGACATAATCACTAAATCAATATATTTTGAGATTTAGGAATAGAGGAGATCCAGAGGAATGTTATCTTGACTCGCACAATTCCCCAGAGAAGGCAAAGCAAGATTGATAAAATAAAGGTAGAAATATTTGGAGTTTTCAAAATTGAATCTGCACACATTAAATAAGTTAAAATAATTATTCTGGAATGGTTTTTTTTTTTATGTTTTCGTTGCATGTTGCTGACAGTGTGAGCTGATAACATCGCAGTGGTGATGTGCCTCAATAATTCCGAGACTCGATGTTAGCGAAACAAAACAAGGCTTTTATTAACTTAGAAAAGTAACACGTAAGAGAGGGAGGTATCTTCCTTCTGGAGACTGAGGCCAGACTGAGCTAGCTTACAAAAGGGGCCAGGTATGGGCGGAGCCCTACACACACAGCACATTCCAGCACATTCCAATAAACAATACAATGAGGACTGGGGGAAGGGAAATGACACTGAAACCGACCACAGTCACAGGCAGTGATGAATGGAATATTTCATCACATTCACCCCTTCTATAGATTTAGTCTGTTCGGGGGTTTGATAGTCCTCTGCGACCGACGTGGCTGTTGTGGTGCCGCGGGTGTCGGCTGGGTGTCCCCGGTAGCCTCCTGGGTCTCTGCCGGGGGTGCCGCCAGGGTTGTTGAAGGGGTAGTTGGTGGGGGTGCCGTTGGTCGATGTTCTTCCGGGGGTGATGAAAGAGTAGTGGGTGGGTAAGAGCTGCTGTGATCGTTGTTGCTGCTATTGCCGTGGTTGTTGTCGATGCCGGCTGGGGCGACGTCTTTTATGGACACGGTGTCCTCCCTTCCATCGGCGTGCCGGACATATGCGTATTGGGGGTTGGCGTGGAGTAGGTGTACTGGCTCCACGAGAGGGTCCGTCTTGTGGCCCCTCACATGCCTTCGCACGAGTACCGGACCTGGGGTGGAGAGCCATGACGGCATGGATACGCCTGAGGTGGATTTCCGGGGAAAGACAAACATTCGTTCATGAGGCGTGGCATTAGTGGCCGTAAACAATAGCGACCGTATCGAATGGAGCACATCCGAGAGGACTTCCTGCCAGCGGGAGATAGGGAGGCCCTTGGTCCTTAGAGCTAGAGTGACTGCTTTCCATACTGTCCCGTTCTCTCGCTCCACTTGGCCGTTACCCCGGGGGTTGTAGCTGGTGGTACGGCTCGTGGCGATCCCCTTGGACAGCATGTACTGGCGTAGCTCTTCACTCATGAAGGACGCCCCCCTATCCGTATGGATGTAGCTCGGCATACCGAACAGGCAGAACAGGCTGTTGAGGCATTTAATGACCGTGGCGCTGGTCATGTCTGGGCAGGGGAAGGCGAATGGGAACCGGGAGTATTCGTCCACAATGTTCAGGAAGTAAACATTGCGGTCGACGGACGGGAGGGGGCCCTTGAAATCTAAGCTGAGCCGCTCAAAGGGCCGTGTAGCTTTGATTAAGTGGGCTCTATCTGGGCGGTAGAACCAAGGCTTGCACTCAGCACAAGTGCGGCAGTTCCTGGTCAGAGACCGAACTTCCTCAATCGAGTAGGGTAAGTTACGGGACTTTATGAAGTGGAACAGCCGCGTGACCCCTGGGTGGCAGAGGTCGTTGTGGAGGGTCTGTAGCCGATCCCCGGTGGTGCTGGCACACATCCCTCGTGAGAGGGCGTCAGGGGATTCGTTAAGGGCCCCTGGCCGGTAAATGATGTCGTACTCGAAGGTGGAGAGCTCGATCCGCCACCTAAGAATCTTATCATTTTTAACCTTCCCCCTCTGTTTATTATTGAACATAAACGCTACCGACCGCTGGTCGGTAAGTAGGGTGAAGCGTTTGCCGGCTAGGTAGTGGCGCCAGTGGCGCACTGCCTCCACGATGGCTTGGGCCTCGTTTTCCACGGAGGAGTGTCTGATCTCGGGCCCTTGGAGGGTCCTCGAGAAGAAAGCTACGGGCCGCCCCGCCTGGTTGAGGGTGGCCGCCAAGGCGAAGTCAGATGCATCACTTTCCACTTGAAATGGAGTGTTCTCATCCACTGCCTGTAGCGTGGCCCGCTCAATATCCTGCTTAATGCTTTTGAAGGCGGCGTGGGCCTCAGCAGAGAGCGGAAAAGAGGATGCTTTCAAGAGGGGGCGGGCTTTGTCGGAGTAGTTGCGGACCCATTGGGAATAATAAGAAAATAACCCCAGGCACCTTTTCAAGGCTTTGGGTGTGTTGGGCAGGGGCAGCTCCCGTAGGGGGCGCAATCGGTCGGGGTCTGGTCCGATTTCCCCATTCTCCACCACGCTGCCTAGTATGCAGAGGCGCGTGGTGTTGAAAACGCACTTGTCCTCGTTGTAGGTGAGGTTGAGTTTTTGTGCGGTTTCCAGGAACCTCTCGAGGTTCGAGTCGTGATCCTGCTGATTGTGGCCGCAGATGGTGACGTTGTCGAGGTAGGGGAAGGTTGCCTGCAAGTGGTGGTCATCAACCATGCGGTCCATCTCCCTCTGAAAAACCGAGACCCCATTCGTCACCCCAAAGGGGACTCTGAGGAATTGGTAGAGGCGTCCGTTCGCCTCGAAGGCGGTGTACGGGCGGTCCTCTGGTCTGATAGGGAGCTGGTGGTACGCTGACTTGAGGTCGATGGTGGACAACACCCGGTATTGGGCGATTTGGTTCACCATTTCTGATATGCGGGGTAGCGGGTAGGCGTCTAGTTGGGTGTACCTGTTGATCGTTTGACTATAGTCGATCACCATCCGTTTCTTCTCGCTACCCCTTACCACTACCACTTGGGCGCGCCACGGGCTGTTGCTGCATTCAATAATGCGCTCTTTCAGGAGCCTGTCTACCTCGGTCGCGATAAACCGCCTGTCCTCCCAGCTGTACCTCCTGCTTTTGGTCGCTATTGGCCGGCAGTTAGGGGTAAGGTTCGCGAATAGCGAAGGCGGCTTTACCTTCAGGGTAGCCAGACCGCACACTGTGAGGGGCGGCTGGGACCCACCGTACTTGAGCGTGATGCTTTGGTGGTTGCACTGGAAATCCAGGCCCAAGATCACGCTCGCACATAGGTTCTTCATGATTAATACTTTAAAATTATCGTATACAGTTCCGTTAACGCCCAATTGTACCGTGCAGTAACCCAGAATGGTCGATGTCTGGGTTTTATCAGCCATAGAGATGGTACCCTGAGCAGGGACCACCTTTAGGGAGAGTTGCTGTGCCAGTTCAGGGTGGATAAAACTCTCCGTGCTTCCACTGTCAATTAAACATTTAACCCGGCACCCGTTTACCTCGACGTCCACCATTGATTTGGATAGCGAGTGCGGCCTGGTCTGGTCCACTGTGACCGATGCCACTGTAGGGCCCTGATCGATACAAGATGGCGTCCACGCTGTCTGCTCATAAGATGGCGGACCCCACGAGGTCGGGCAAGATGGCATCCAAGATGGCCGCTCCCACGGCGCACACGCGGCGGTGGCGGGTTTTCCGGCGGTTGGTTTTCCGGCGGGGTTCCCTCTGCACACCTTCCTGAAGTGCCCCTTCTTACCACACTTAAAGCAGGTGGTGCCTTTCGCCGGGCACAGGTTTCTGGTGTGTTTTGGCTGCCCACAGAAGTAGCAGTTGGGTCCCTGACGCGTCGCGGCTGTCGTAGGGCTTCTGGGGGGAGAGCGGGGCCCCGCCGGTGTCGGGCTGCCAGGCAGAGAAGATGCCTTCCAAGATGGCGGCGCCCTCGGTGCACACATGGCGGCGTGGACGGCGCGGGCTGAAGAGTAGGCGTCCGAGTTTCTCTGGGCCACATCCAGGGATCGCGCGGTGTCCGCAGCCTGTTTCAGGTCCAGCCCCGTTTTTTCCAGCAGTCTTTGCCGGATGTAAGTGGAGCTGAGGCCTGTGATAAAGGCATCGCGAACAAGCTCGTCAGTGTACACTGCGGCTTTTACATCTCGGCACTTGCAGTCTTTGCCAAGCATTTTCAGGGTGCTTAGGAACTCCTCCACCGATTCCCCAGGTCGCTGTGCGCGAGTAGCGAGCAGATGCCTAGCATACACCTCATTCGTAGGCTGGTAATGCGCCCTTAAGATGTCGCAGGCGGCCAGGTACGTATCGGCGTCTTGGATGAGGGGGTAAACCCGGTGGCTTACCCAATTCCGCAGAATTCCGAGTCTCATCCTCGCAGCGTCCGTATCGTCTTTGACGGCTGCGGAATTGTCCAGGAAGAATTCCATACACTCAAACCAGTGTCCGAAGCGTGCTGATGCGTCCGGAGCATGTTGATCCAAATCCAAACGTTCGGGTTTCAGGAGTTGATCCATAGTGTTGAAAAATAAGTTAATAAAATTGATGTGCCTCAATAATTCCGAGACTCGATGTTAGCGAAACAAAACAAGGCTTTTATTAACTTAGAAAAGTAACACATAAGAGAGAGAAGTATATTCCTTCTGGAGACTGAGGCCAGACTGAGCTAGCTTACAAAAGGGGCCAGGTATGGGCGGAGCCCTACACACACAGCACATTCCAGCACATTCCAATAAACAATACAATGAGGACTGGGGGAAGGGAAATGACACTGAAACCGACCACAGTCACAGGCAGTGATGAATGGAATATTTCATCACAAGTGGGACCTGAGGGAACCAGGCAAGCAACTGTGCATCTCCTTAACCAATTGGCCGTAGGGTTGATAGTAAGAAGAAAGCTGTAGACTGCAGGAAGATACCAATGGACAGTTCAGGTGGGCAGAAAAGTGGCAAATGGAATTCAATCTGGTGAAGTGTGAGGTAATGCATTTGGGAAGGGCTAACAAGGCAAGGGAATACACTATAAATGGTAGGACACTGAGAAGTGTAGAGGATCAGAGGGACCTTGGAGTGCATGTTCACAGATCCCTGAAGGTAACAGGAAGGGTAGACAAGGTGGTAAGAAGGCATACGGGATACTTTCTTTTATTAGTCGAATAATAGAATATAAGAGCAGGGAGGTTATGTTTGAACTGTATAAAACACTAGTTAGGCCACAGCTAGAGTACTGCGTACAGTTCTGGTCACCACATTACAAGAAGGATGTGATTGCCCTAGAGAGGGTACAGAGGAGATTTACAAGGATGTTGCCAGGACTGGAGAATTTTAGCTATGAGGAAAGACTGGATAGGCTGGGGTTATTTTCTTTGAAGCAGAGGAGGCTGAATGGAGACTTATTTGAGGTGTATATAATTATGAGGGGCCTAGATAGAGTGGATAGGAAGGACCTATTTCCCTTGGCAGGGGCATAGATTTAAAGTAATTGGTAGAAGGATTAGAGGAGAGTTGAGGAGAACTTTTTTCACCCAGAGGGTGGTGGGGGTCTGTAACTCACTGCCTGAAAGGGTGGTAGAGGCAGAAACCCTCATCGCATTTAAAAAGTACTTGGATATGCACTTGAAATGCCGTAACCTACAAGGCTACGGACCAAGAGCTGAAAAGTGGGATTCGGCTGGGTAGCTCTTTGTTGGCCGGCACAGACATGATGGGCTGAATGGCCTCCTTCTGTGCCATAAATTTCTATGATTCTATGAATCAGAGTGAAGAATTGTGAAACTAACAGGAAGTCTAAGTTAGAAATAAAAGCAGAAAATGCTGGAAATACTCAGCAGGTCAGACAGCATCGGTGGAGAGAGAGAAAAACAGAGTTAGCGTTTCAGGTCGATGACCTTTCATCAGAACTGGAAAATGTTAGAGATGTAACAGGTTTTAAGAAAGTGCAGAGGTAGGGAAAGGGGGGAAGGGAGGAAAGAACAAAAGGGAAGGTCTGTGATAGGGTGGAAGGCAGGAGAGATTAAATGACAAAAGGGATGGTGGTGCGAGGTAAAAGGAGATGATAATGGGACAAATAAAGAAACAAAAGATGGATCTAGAGGAGGTATAAATGGGAATAGCAGAATCATCAACAACTGCCATCCGAAAAAATGGGGGCAGAGGTTATGATCTGAAATTGTTGAACTCAATGTTGAGTCTTGAAGGCGAATAAGTGCCTAATCGAAAGATGAGGTGCTGTTTCTCGAGCTTACGTTGAGCTTCATTAGAACAGTGTAGGAGGTCAGAGTGAGAGTGGAGTAGAGAATTAAAGTGACAGGTGACAGGAAAGCTCGGGGTCACACTTACAGACTGAACGGAGGTGTTCCACAAAGTGGTCGTCCAATCTGCATTTGGTCTCCCCAATGTAGAGAAGGCCTCATCGTGAGCAGCGAATACAGTATACTAAATTGAAAGAAGTACAAGTAAATCGCTGTTTCACCTGGAAGCAGTGTTTGGGGCCCTGGACAGTGGGAAGGGAGGTGGTAAAAGGGCAGGTGTTGCATCTCCTGCGCTTGCACGGGTAGGTGCCGTGGAAAGGAGAAAGGGTGTTGGGGGTGATTGAGGAGTGGACCAATGTGTCGTGGAGGGAACAGTCCATTCGGAATGCTCCATTACATTGAAAGGGGAGGGGAGGGGAAGATGTGTTTGGTGGTGGGATCACGCTGGAGGTGGCGGAAATGGCAGAGGATGATCCATTGAATGTAGGGTGAAAGATGACAACAAACAGAACCCTATTGTGGTTCTGGGAGGGAGGGGAAAGGGTGAGAGCAGAAGTGCGGGACATGGAATGGACACGGTCAAGGACCCTGTCAACCACGGTAGAGGGGAATCCTCGGTTGAGGAGAAAGGAAGACATATCGGAAGCACTGGTATGGAAGGTGGCATCATCAGAACAGATGCAACAGAGACGGAGAAACTGGGAGAATGGAATAGAGTCCTTATAGGAAGCAGGATGGGAGGAGGTAGTCAAGGTAGCTTTAGGAGTCAGTGGGCTCATAGTAGATATTGGTCGATAGCGAAATCGAGACAGAGTAGTCTAGGAAGGGAAGGGAAGACTCGGAGATGGACCATGTGACGTCGAGGGAAGGGTGGAAATTGAAAGCAAAGTTGATGAAATTTTCTAGTTCAGGACAAGAGCAGGAAACGGCACCAATACAGTCATCAATGTACCGGAAAAAGGTGAGGGAGGGGAGCTGAGCTGAGTAGGACTGGAACAAAGAATGTTCCACATATCCCACAAAAAGGCAGGCATAGCTAGGACCCATGCGGGTTCCCACAGCAACACATTTATTTGAAGGAAGTGAGTGGAGTCAAAGGAGAAGTTGTTCAATGTGAGAACAAGTTCAGCCAGGCGGAGGGGGGTGGTGGTGGATGGGGACTGTTGGGCCTCTGTTCAAGGAACAAGCGGAGTGCCCTCAGGCCATCCTGGTGGGGGATAGAAGTGTAGAGGGATTGTACGTCCATGGTGAAAAGGAGATGTTTAGGGCCAGGAAACTGGAAACTGTTAAATTAATGGAGGGCGTCGGAAGTGTCGTGGGTGTAGGTGGGCAGAGACTGGGCAAGGGGAGAAAAAATAGAGTCGAGATAGGAAGAAATCAGGTCCATGGGGCAAGAATAGGCTGAAATAATGGACTGGATTTTCATTGAGGAGGCGGGTAGGAGGCGGGACTACAACTTTCGGGGTTGTAGTCCCGCCTCCATCGAGTTGTAGCCAACGCGATTTTGACTTGATTGACCTTGTTGAGCCCACCCAGCAGGCTCAGCAGGCCAATTAAGGGCCATCCGGCAACAGGTGACGTCACAGATTGATATTTCATCTGTCAAGACCTTTTGACAGATGAAATATCAGTGTTTGACAGCTCTTTGAAGTTGTCAAACACTGACAATCTGTACTCTAAGTTAATTCCTTCCTCTCAGGATGATTTAGAGATCTCTCCAGAACAGAAAGCTGAATGCTGCAACTTTTGACAGCTCACGGCCATTCTGCTTTCTGTGCCGGTGAGATGAGGGACTCCCGAGACCTGAAGGAAGGAAGGCTGTAAAGGTAAGTAAAATTTCTTTAAGCACTTTAAACACACCAAACACACTTACCTCTGCACTCATGCACCCATCACTCACCTGAACACCGGACATCTCGACCCATCCAAGCCCTTCAGCCCGACGGCCCGCCTTGCTAACTTGGCGTGGTTTGGAGCTGTCGGGAATCCCACACTTCAAGAATGAAAATAGGGATTAGGCTAAAAACTGCCTGTTAACTACCTGTTAACAGGCAGTTAATTGGCACTAATCCCCTTCCCACCTCGGGGAGGCGGGTCCCAGTGCGGGTCGGGTACCCGCCTCCTTTGAAACTGGCATGGAGGCGGGTTGGGGGCGGGATGGGTTCGTGCCCCCCGATTTCAAGATTTTAACCCCCCACACGCCTCCAATCCCGCCTCCACGGCTCAATGAAAATCCTGCCCAATGCGTCTACCAGGGCAGTCCTGTTTGTGGATCTTGGGAAGGAGGTAGAAGCAGGCTGTGCGGGGTTGGGGGACCATGAGTTTGAAGGCTGTGGAGGGAAGATCTCCAGAGGAGATGAGGTCAGTGGCAGCCTTGGAAACGATGGCTTGATGTTTGGTAGTGGGGTCATTGTCCAGGGGAAGGTAGGAGGAGGTGTCAGAGAGTTAGGGTTCAGCCTCCGCAAGGCAGAGGTCGGTTCGCCAAACAACAACAGCACCACCCTTGTCAGCAGGTTTAATGACAATGTTGGGGTTGGATCTGAGAGAACGGAGTGCTGCAAGTTCAGGGGGAGGTAGGTTACAGTGAGTGAGGGGAGCAGAGAAATTGAGATGGGCAATGTCACGCCGGCAGTTCCCAATGAAAAGATGTCCAGGTGGAATGAGAATTCTGAAGACGGAAGAAAGGGTCCGCGGTGCGGGGGAAGGCTCCTGGCCAAAGGAGTGGACGTGGAAGCGAAGGCGATGGAAGAAGAGCTCAGCGTCATGTTATGCTCAAACTTCATGGAGGTGAGGGTGTAAGGGAATGAAGCTGAGGCCTTTGCTGAGGACTGATTGTTCAGGGTCAGAGAGGGGGATGTCAGAGTGGATAGTGAAAACACGGCAAGGGGTGAGATTGGAAGAAGGGATGGGGTCAGAGGAAAGTGAAGGGGAAGAAGGTTCCGGAGGGGTGTTTTTATCCAAGTGTTGTCGAAGCTAATGTTGAAGTTATTCCAAGTGTAAGTTAGAATATGGAATTCAATGTCAAATCAGGTTCAGAAAGAGAAAAAAGAGGGAAAGAAATATTGGATTACGAGAGGAAAAAAAAGAGACAAAAAAGTAAAAGTAAAAGAAAAGTAAAAAAAATTAAATTTTACATTTAAAAAATCTCCAACAACAATTAAAACCTGAAGGAATGAGACTCTCCCTTGTAACATTTAATTTTCAGTGCCAGATAAATTGACTGGCAGTAATTAACACTTATTATGTAATTAAAAGACTTACTGCAATAGACAAGTCTTAACTTTCTGTAATAGCAAAATACTGCAGATGCTGGCAATCTGAAATAACAACAGAAAATGCTGGAAATACTCAGCAGGCCAGGCAGCATCAGTTCTGATGAAGGGTCCCAGACCTGAAACGTTAACTCTGTTTCTCTCTCCATGGATGCTGCCTGGCCTGCTGAGTATTTCCAGCATGTTCTGTTGTTATTTTTTAACTTTCTGTGATGAGTTTAGTTTGTATCTACCGCGCAAGTACAGCAACTTTATGCCATTTGATGCATTTCAATGGAGAGCCAGTAGTGAGATGCCATTTTCGTGAAGCTAATGGCATAGCAATACAACTTTGGGATATTTGAGTTTAGTCACACATCTGCCCTCGCCTGAAGTTACTGTAGCATTTATGCATAAATAACAGCGAGCTCTCTTAGCCTCTCTTGACAGCAAATCATGGACCATTATTTTTTGAAGGCAAATCTGCAGAAACGTGTCCAATTTTTAAAAAAAGTTAAGAAAAAGGGTTGAATTCTTATTCATACTGCATAATTTCAAAGCATATCAACATTTAAAGCAATCACATGCGATTCATTTATCCTCTATTTTAATGGATCTAATTATTGTAAATGGGATAAATCCTGTTCATTTAGCGTACAAAGAATTTGCATACAATCAACGTTAATTCACACGATCAATTTTTACGGCCTTTGAATCGTCATATCACAATTTCATTTGTGTTGTGCTTTTTCCAAGCAACTTAGAAGCAGCTTTTTTGTTCACATTATTTGTTAACCGATATTCACTGGGGCAGAGTTTCGGAGTGGGGGGGGGGGGGGGGGAAGAGTTATAGTCGGGAAACCAGAAGGGCGGGTTTTCCCGAACGGCGTTGGAGTCTGAGGTGTGTGTGTTTTTCTTTAAACAGGTTCCCCGCCCGGAAGCCTGATTGACAGGCTTGGCTACCCGTCGGGCGGGGAAGGCCCCAGAAAAGGCCGCAGCAGGTACGTTTTTTTAGGTTGTTGAGGGTAGAGATCGTGAGGAGGGTGGGTAGAACGTGGATGGGGTGGGTCAGGGATGATTGTGTGGGGGGGGCTTAAAGATCACGGAGCACCGAGGAAGATTGCAAGTGGTCGGGGGGGGGGTGGGGGGGAGGGCGGAGATCGGAGGTGGGTGGGAGATTGAGGGGGAGAGATGAGCGGGGTCGTGGGGGGGAAAGTCAGAGATCGCAGCGGAAATCAGAGTTGATGATGGGGGAGTTGGTAATGATGGAGTTGTCAAAGATCGGGGGGGAGATGGGGGGTCGGGAGGAGAGTCAGAGATCGCAGGGAAGATCAGTGTTGGTGATGGGGTGGTGAGTGTTGGGGGAGATCGTGGAGGTGAGGGGAGGTGGGGGGAGCGGGTGTTTATAGGTAAGCTTATCGGGGCTGGAGGAAACACTCCTGCTCCTCCTGGCCCACAAGCAGTGGTGTAAAGGCACTTACCTGATGGATCCAGTCCTTCTCGCCTCCTATCACCTTCCGGGTTTCCCGAGGCCTGGGAAACCTGACTGACATGGGTTAAAAATAGAAACACAGTAAAAATAGAAGCTCGCAGCCTCCTTAAAAGGTTTCGACTGACCCACCTCCTGAGAGCGGATTGGCCATCCGCCCCTCTTCCCACCTTTGTTAAAACCGGAAGTGGGCGGGTTTGAGGTGTATATTGGGTTCCTGTTTCAGATTTTTAATATTTTAACCTCCCACCCGACCCAAACTCACCCATTTTCTGGGGGTTAAAATTGCCCCCAAAGCGCTCATTCGGACATGAAGCAGAGGAACTAATGGTGCAACATGTACATGCGTTCTTTTACGGAGAGTGACTTACATAACTTGTTTCATTTATCTCATGATATTGTAAGTAACTTCTCCTAAAGCTCAAATGAATGCAGTAAAACATGGTGCCTTTCAAATTATGCTGTAGAATAATAGGTTATAAATATTTAATACCTTGAAATTCCTTTCTCCTCTATTTTAGCAGCAATGTTAACCTGACTAAAATAAATAGATTGTAGTAGCATTTGCAGTCATGTCCTTCACTCTAAATGCGCATTTTGGCTATAGTCCTTGATAGTATGCATTCACTGATTGATATTCATCCCATCCATTTGACATCCTCTTGTGCCTGCTTGATATCTCCCTTTAAGATGGTCTAACCTCAGGCATTGACACAGCAGTACTGGATGAAGACAAATGTACACTGGAAATGTAGGACAGGATAACTTGTAGAGCTCAAAAATGCAGCTGAGGAACATATACGTGGAAACTTGTGTGTGAATCAATGGAGGGAAAGTTTTACCCCCCAAAAAACAGGTAGGTTAGGGTCGAGTGGGAAGTTAAAGTGTTGAAAATCTAACCAGAAACCGCCTCCAACTCGCTCACTACCGGTTTTAACGGAGACGGGAGGGGATGGAGGGAGGGAGTGGGCAGCCAACCTGCTCCCAGGCGGCGGGTCACCTATTTAAATATTATAATGAGGCTGGCGTGCCTCATGTTTAACCAGCATTTTAAATTTGACAGTGGCTGGTTGGGTTTTGTAGGCCTCGTGAAACCTGTCAGTTAAAGGAATGCGAGTGTTGTGTCTCCTTGTGTTCTTATACTATAAATAATACAGACACTTTTAGCTCATTTTAGTTACTGCTTTTACTAGCTGTATCCTTGCCTTGTTTCTGTGCTGCCGCATGGTGCGGAGAGATACAGGATTTCTGACGCTGCACCGTGCACAGCCCATGCACAGTGTGCCACATAGCAATATAACTACACCATACCAAAGTAGTTCCATACCAAAGTAGTTCCATTTAACGATGTGATACTATAACAATGTAACATCCCTCTTTCTCAAAAAACTAAAACATGAAATTTAACAATTTAAATTAACAAATATTATATCTAAACTATTATCAACTACAAAGAACCGTGAGTTTTTTTTTATTCGCGATATCGCTCAGGTGGTTGGATGTTGTCCCTCCATCTTGTGGATTTGGTGGTGACCATTCTTCTCTGCGGTGTTTTGGTGTGTTCCGCTCTCGTTGTTGCTGTCGCCTTTGGAGTTGGAGTGTGCATGCTCGTGGTTGTTTGATTTGTAGCGCTTGTTTCTGGTGTTGTACTGCTTGTGGTAGCTGGTGTTGTCAATGTTGCTGATGTTGTCTGCTGCTTATCCAGTTCAGGTGAAGGTCTGATGTGGAGTCTGTTCCATCTGTATTGGTTACCAGGTTCAGTCTCTACGAAGTAGGATCTTGGAGTGTCAGCTTTTCCAATGACCTTGGCTGGATTCCAGGTTTTCAACACCGGGTCTTGCACATGCACTGATTGTCCATTCAGCAATTCTGGTAGCGTCTTTGCATGTTTATCGTAATGTTTGCTTCCTACGATTTGTGCTTCTGCCAGCTTTTGTCTGAAGTCCTCCTGGTCCTGGGGAGGATGTATTTTTGCTGGTAGTGTAGTCTTAAACTTCCTCCCATTCAGCAATTCTGCAGGTGATTTCATGACTGCTTTCAGTGGTGTTGATCTGAGTGATAGGAGGGCAAGGTCTTGGTCTTCCCCCATCTCACTACTTTTGATGAGAGTTCTCTTGACAGTCTGAATCTGTCTTTCGATGAACCCGTGTCCCCTTGGGAAACGTGGGGATGAGGTTACTATTTTGAACCCATACTTTTCTGCCAGAGCTCTGAATTCACTCGATGTGAACTGGGTTCCATTGTCACAGATTACCTTTTCCGGGATTCCTTGTTCAGCAAACAAGCTCTTTGCAATCCTGGTGGTAGTTGTGGCTCTCAAGTCTTTCATCCTTCTCACAAAAGGAAACTTGGAATAGTAATCTGCCACTATGAGATACCATTCTTGATTGCACATGAAGAGATCTGCCCCAACAGTGTGCCATGGTCTTGATGGTATTTCACTAGGTATCATCTCCTCTTTCTGTTGTGCATTTCTGTATTTCTGGCATATACCACATGCAGAGACCATCTGTTCGATATTTTTGTACATGCCTATCCAGTATACAGCTGATCTGGCTCTCAGCTTGCATTTCTCCATTCCCATGTGGCCTTCATGTATGAGATGGAAAAGTTTTGTCTGCATCGTCTTTGGCACGATGATCCTCGATCCAGCAAGGAGAATACCGTCTTCTACTGCAATATCGTCTTTAATCGTCCAGTATTGACGAATTGTCGCCTGTACCTGCTGGATTCTCTCCGGCCACCCCTGTATTACTTGTTGTGAGTAGTTGCAACTCCTCATCTTTGCTAGTCTCATCTCTGATTTGACTGAGCTTTGATGGGGTAACATTCACTAGGTGGTGGATTTTTACTGTTAGGCCCTCCACCTCGTGTTTCTCATATGGTGACAATCGAGACAACGCATCTGCTAGCACCATTTCCTTTCCTGGCTTATATTTAAGCGTGAAGTCATAGCTTTGGATCCTTAGAAGTAGTCTTTGCAGTCTTGCAGGCGCTTTGCACAGATTCTTCTTATAGATCTGTTCTAGTGGACGATGGTCACTCTCTATTGTAAATCGCCTGCCATATAGGTATGTATGGAATTTCTCACATCCGTACACTACTGCTAATAGTTCTCTTTCTATGTTGGCATATCTCGTCTTGGCTGACGTCAAGGCCTTTGATGCGAAAGCTATCGGCTTTCCTTCCTGCACCAGAGCTGCCCCTAGTCCTCTGGTAGAAGCGTCTACTTGCAGAGTGACTGGTTTTCTTCTGTCATAATATGACAGACTTGTTTCTTTGCACAACAGTTCTTTAAGTTGTTTGAAATTCCTTTTGTGAGATTCAGACCACTGGTATTCAGCGTCTTCTTTCAATAGCTCTCTGAGATTTGTTGTATGTTCCGACATGTGTGGGATGAAAGAACTCATGTATTGGACCAAGCCGAGGTAACTCCTCAGCTCTTTCTTGTCTTTGAGTGGTTTCATTTCAGCAATCGCCACAATCTTCTCTGGATTTGTTTGACTCCCTCTGGTGTATAAATCATACTGAAGAATTGGCATTCCTTGACTTTAACTATGCACTTATCTGCATTTAACCTGATGCCAGCCTTCCTGGTACTCTCCATGGCCTCATGTAGGTGCATGTCATGGTCTCTTTCATCTGCTCCATAGATCTGAATATCATCAGCTATTCCTATAGCTCCTTCACAGCCTCTGTATGTCTCATCTATTTTCTGTTGAAAGATATCTTGACTGACCTTTAGCCCGAATGGTAGCCGCAGGAATTTGTAACACCCAAATGGTGTGTTGAATGGTGTCAGTGTTGCTGATTCCTCATCCAACTTCACGTTCCAATATCCATTTCTGGCATCTAGTTTTGAGAAAACCTTGGCTCCTGCCAGTGATGGTGTAATCTCCTCTAGCGTTGGGGTGGGATAGTGGTCCCTCTTTATCACCTGGTTTAGATCTTTGGGGTCCAAACATATTCTGAGATGCCCGTTTGGCTTTTCTCGTACCACAATTGAGTTTACCCAGTCTGTGGGTTCAGTGACCTTTACGATCACTCCCTTTTCTTCCATCTCCTTTAGCTCTCTTTCAAGCTTTGTCTTCAGCCCGATGGGTACTTTTCGTGGAGCATGGATAACGGGCTTTACCTCTGGATCGATGGTGATGTGGTATTGGAAATCTCCGAAACATCCCACTGTATCATCGAAACATTCCGGATACATGTCTATCAAGTCTTTTTTACTCTTGATTTGTGGGCGGTTCTCCAGTGGGGTGTTGCTGTCTATCTTCAGTGGCGTTTCCATCAGCTCGTGATGCACTGAGATCAATCTCAACTTCTCGCAGCTGTTTAATCCCAGGATCGCTGGCCCCTCAGTGTCGGTGACATAGAACATGCAGTTGATATTCTTTCTTTTATGTGTCCCTTTGATTAAGGTTATTCCGAGTTGTTTAATCTCACTCCCCCCGTATGCTGTCAGCGTGACATTACTTGCCTTTGAACAACCATTTTTCGGGTAGCCATCTTCTCTCAGGTTTTCGGGAAAGATCTGCTGGTACAGTCTCAATGGGAGAATGTTGCTCTGAGCCCCTGTGTCCAGCTTCAGCTTTAAGTTGATGGTTTTGGGCCGACCTTTGACCTTTTTTTAAATTTGGATGATGGTGTGCAGTTCTCTCCTCGGAGTATTTTCCGCTCTGGACATCTCGTGAAGCTGTATCTTTATGGTTTCGATGTTTAGTGCATTGTCGTGATCATCATCATCATCCTGCTCATCCATGGCATGGATATTGTGTTTCTTTCTCTGGTTCTGCTGTCCGCCTTTGTTTTTGATGTATGTCCCTTCTTTCTTCGTTCTACACCTCTTTTCCCAGTGGTTTAATTTGCCACATGCATTGCAGCTTGTTCCATATGCTGGACATTTCCTCTTGTCTGTGTAATCGTGCGGTCTTCCACAATTTCTGCACATGTTTCCCCCGTTGTCATGTGTATGTCTTTGTGTGTTGTACTTTTCTCTCACTGCACCCACTCTGTTGTCCGTCTCAGAAGCTGTCCGCATGTCAGCCGTTTGAGAAATCAACGTTTTCATTTGCTACTTCATGGCTTCATGAGCTCTCGCAGTATCTATAGCCTCTGTTATTCTGAGCTTTTCTTTTCCTATCAGGGCTTTTTGTACCTCTAGATGTGCTGACCCCCACATTAGCTGGTCCACAAGCCTTTCTTCCATTTCTTTAAATTTACACTTGCTGGATTCATTTCTCAGCCTTGTCAGGAAATTGTCAGCTGTTTCACCGGGTTCCTGTCTTAGACTCTGGAATTTGTATCTGTGTATATGGTGATTGGATTTAGGCTCTAGATGGTTGCTGAATTTATCAAAAATTGTCGCAGGGTTTTCCTTTTCCTCTTCAGTCAAACTCCAGCTATTATACAAATCTAGACCTTTTTCTCCTGTCCACAACAGAATGTAACTAACCTTTTCCTCGTTGGTAGTACCCTTCAGGAAGCTTTTGAATGTAAGCTCACATTTCTGTTTGAACTTGCGGAATGCTTCTACTATATCGTCAGCTTCCCAGTTCATGAGGGGTTGCATTTGCACAGTCATCATTTTAGTTTCCCGTATGATTCACTCTCAAATCACCGCAGACATCGGCACTCACAATCAGCTCATAAAATCACTTTTCGTCTTATTCGTAGTTCGTATAGCACAATTTTTTACTCGCTTATACCGCTGCCACCTTGTTGTGTCTCCTTGTGTTCTTATCCTATAAATAATACAGACACTTTTAGCTAATTTTAGTTACTGCTTTTACTAGCTGTATCCTTGCTTTGTTTCTGTGCTGCCGCATGGTGCGGAGAGATACAAGACGTCCGACGCTGCACTGTGCACCCCATAGCAATATAACTACACCATACCAAAGTAGTTCCATACCAAAGTAGTTCCATTTAACGATGTGACACTATAACAATATAACAGCGAGGACTGCTGGATCCAGGAGGTAAGTGCCTTTACACTTACCTCCTGGATCCAGCATCCCTGTCTAACCCACCCCCATGGTCGGAGACCCCACCACGAGGTCTCCGATTCCCCCAACCAGGCCTCTTATTTCCCCCTCCTTCCCAGGCCTCCGATCGCCTTCCCAGCTTTCCCCGCCCACCCCCCCCCCCCAACCTCCACCGCCACCGATGCTCCTCCGGCCCTCCCAATGTCATCTGCTTCCACCCCAACGTTCCTCCGGCCCCCACATGATGAGCCCCCGGCCCCCAGATTCTCCTCCGGCCCCTCCCCCCGATCAGTCCCCGACCCCACGCGATCCTTCTCCAGCCCCCCCGATCAGCCCCATGCACCCCGATCAGCCCTTGACCCCCACACAGGCCTCCTCCGGCCGCCTGATGAGCCCCCGGCCCTCACGCAATCTCTTCTTCCCTCCTCTTTGTGGCCTAGCGCTGCAGGCCTCCCCGCCCGCAGCCAGCCAGCCTCTCCATCTGGCTGGCTGCGGGTGGGAAACAGAGCTTTGAAATGCAAATCAGGCCCTGCCATTAAATTCGGCAGGGCCTGTGGGAATCCCGTTCTCCCGGGTTTCCAAACAGTTTCCGAGCACCCCGCCCTACCCCCATTCCCATACCGTTAAAGTATTAAAATTCAGGCTAATGACTTTATAAACTGTTAGCAAGCTGATTGAAGTATACATTGTGAGTTGTGCCTTCAAACTACTGTATAGGAGCTCGTTAAAAAATGATTCTTTGCCCAACCGTTTGAGGTCATTATTCAAGAAATTATTGCCATTTAATTGACTTCATGAGATATCATGGTTTAAGTGTCCTTTCATCTTTGTTGACTGATTTCCAACAAAAGTGCCTTTGAATTTGATGCATTGCTTTAGCCAAAATTTATAGTTCAGCCCGTGTAAAATGTTACATTCACACTTTGGTCTTGGTCTCCATTTTGCATCCCTTACCACCGTGTCACATTTATTACCACAGATCGAGTAATTCATTCTTGCTTGTTGAGGTGGTAGATTTGAATAATTCCACCTGGCGCGTGTTTTGGTGTCTTACCTTACCGTCAGGTTAAGTTCAGATGGAATTTATTGGATGCAGTATTGCAACCGGAGGGTGAGAATGCACTCACCACAGCACAATTGTCTAAAGTGCCTGCCAATCAGGATATTGACCCCTAAATGACTACGTGGAAATTGATTACTGCTCTCATAGTAGTTTGTGCTCCAACAGCTTGGGGAGCCTGCAGGAGTAGCTGCTGGTGCTGTGAAAATTGCCCTTATAGATCAGTGACCCTGAATTGGTCAAACACATGAACGTCATTAACAATTGATCAGCTGTACGCCTAGATTTATTTTAGATGGTAGATATGTCGACAAAAGACACGATCAATCCAGGCCTCTTTAATTGGTGCTTCATTAGTCCATATGCCTGGGGATCTGTACTGTTTTTCTACATTACCAGCCTTTACCATTGTTTTTTTCACGGCAAGTCTGTACCCGTCTGCCTCCAAATCTGATTTCGGTGAAACGGGCACCAAGCATTAGGTCCCCAATGTTTGTTTTTTGTTTCTCTACAGTTCAAAAAGCCAATTAACATTTTCCACCTTGCGTGTGATGAACACCAGCCTCTGAACAATGGAAGTGTTAAGGTACATTGAACCACCTGCACACGTTCACGCTGATAAATATTTCTATTTACTAGCCATTTACTAATATAGATCTGACTGCACAAAATCACTCTGATGACTGAATTAAATTTTATTGCCAGCTGTCTCCAATAAAACATTAGGAGGCAAAATTCTGCTGTGCTTTATTTTCTAATGAATGAATTGAGCAGGAGCAAGCGAAGGATCCATTTTGAAAGTGAGGGATCCATTTTGTAAGCAAGAGATCCATTTTGTAAGTGAGGGATCCATTTTGTAAGCGAGGGATCCATTTTGTAAGCGAGAGATCCATTTTGTAAGTGAGGGATCCATTTTGTAAGCGAGATATCCATTTTCTAAGTGAGGGATCCATTTTGTAAGTGAGGGATCCATTTTGTAAGTGAGGTGTGATGAAATATGCCATTCATCAGGCACTCTGTATTCTCTGTGTTTGATTGTGCCTGTGACTGTGACAAGCAGGGGAGTTTAGTTTCAGTTTCATTTCCTTACCTGTATTGTATTGTGTGTAGGGCTCCGCCCATACCTGGCCCCTACTTAAGCAGGCCCCAGCGTGTCTCACAGGCAGTACAGCAGATCTCTGGATGAGAGACGCTTCTCCACTGTGTATTACTTTCTGAGTTAATAAAAGCCTTGCTTTGCTCCGTTAACGTTGAGTCTCGGATTCATTGAGGCACATCAATTTTATTAACTCAATTTTCAACGCAATGGATCAACTCTTGAAACCCGAACGTTTGGATTTGGGACCCGCATGCTTCGGACGCATCGGCACGATTCAGACACTGGTTTAAGTGTATGGAATTCTTCCTGGACAATTCCGCAGCCATCACAGACGCTACGGACGCTGAAAGTATGAAACTCGGAATCCTGCGGAATTGGGTAAGCCACCGGGTTTACCCCCTCATCCAAGACGCCGACACGTACCCGGCCGCCTGCGACATCCTAAAGGCGCATTACCAGCAGCCTACGAACGAGGTGTATGCTAGGCATCTGCTCGCTACTCGCACACAGCGACCTGGGGAATCGCTGGATGAGTTCCTAGTCACCCTGAAAACGCTTGGCAAAGACTGCAAGTGCCAAGATGTAAAGGCCGCAATGTACACTGACGAGCTTGTTCGTGATGCCTTTATCACAGGCCTCAGCTCCACTTACATCTGGCAGAGACTACTGGAAAAAACGGGATTGGACCTGAAACAGGCTGTGGACACAGTGCGATCCCTGGATGTGGCCCAGAGAAACTCGGACGCCTACTCTTCAGCCTGCGCCGCCCACGCCGCCACGTGTGCACCAAGGGCACCGCCATCTTGGAAGGCATCTTCCCCGCCCGGCAGCCCGACACCGTCAGGGCCCCGCTCTCCCCCCCAGAAGCCCTACGACAGCCGCGACGCGTCGGGGCCCCAACTGCTACTTCTGCGGGCAGCCGAAGCACACCAGAAACCTGTGCCCGGCGAAAGGCACCACCTGCTTTAAGTGCGGTAAGAAGGGGCACTTCGGGAAGGTGTGCAGAGGGAACCCCGCTGGAAAACCCGCCACCGCCACGTGTGCGCCGTGGGAGCGGCCATCTTGGATGCCATCTTGCCCGACCTCGTGGGGTCCGCCATCTTGTGAGCAGACAGCGTGGACGCCATCTTGTCTCGATCAGGGCCCTACAGTGGCATCGGTCATAGTGGACCAGACCAGACCGCACCCGCTATCCAAATCAATGGTGGACATCGAGGTAAACGGGTGCGGGGTTAAATGTTTAATTGACAGTGGAAGCACGGAGAGTTTTATCCACCCTGAACTAGCACAACAACTCTCTCTAACGGTGGTCCCTGCTCGGGGCACCATCTCTATGGCTGATAAAACCCAGACATCGACCATTACGGGTTACTGCGCGGTACAATTGTCCGTTAACGGAACTTTATACGATAATTTTAAATTACTAATCATGAAGAGTCTATGTGCGAGTGTGATCTTGGGCCCGGATTTCCAGTGCCACCACCAAAGCATCACGCTCAATTACGGTGGGTCCCAGCCACCCCTCACAGTGTGCGGTCTGGCTACCCTGAAGGTAAAGCCGCCTTCGCTATTCGCGAACCTTACTCCCAACTGCCGGCCAATAGCGACCAAAAGCAGGAGGTACAGCTGGGAGGACAGGCGGTTTATCGCGACCGAGGTGGACAGGCTGCTGAGGGAGCGCGTTATTGAACGCAGCAACAGCCCGTGGCGCGCCCAAGTGGTGGTGGTGAGGGGTAGCGAGAAGAAACGGATGGTGATCGACTATAGCCAAACGATCAACATGTACACCCAACTAGACGCCTACCCGCTACCCCGCATATCAGAAATGGTGAACCAAATTGCTCAATACCGGGTGTTTTCCACCATCGACCTCAAGTCAGCGTACCACCAGCTCCCTATCAGACCAGAGGACCGCCCGTACACCGCCTTCGAGGCGAACGGACGCCTCTACCAATTCCTCAGAGTCCCCTTTGGGGTGACGAATGGGGTCTCGGTCTTCCAGAGGGAGATGGACCACATGGTCGATGACCACCACTTGCAGGCAACCTTCCCCTACCTCGACAACATCACCATCTGCGGTCACAACCAGCAGGATCACGACTCGAACCTCGAGAGGTTCCTGAAAACCGCACAAAAACTCAACCTCACTTACAACGAGGACAAGTGCGTTTTCAACACCACGCGCCTCTGCATACTAGGCAGCGTGGTGGAGAATGGGGAAATCGGACCAGACCCCGACTGATTGTGCCCCCTACGGGAGCTGCCCCTGTCCAACACTCCCAAAGCCCTGAAAAGGTGCCTGGGGTTATTTTCTTATCATGCCCAATGGGTCCCCAACTACTCCGACAAAGCCCGCCCCCTCTTGAAAGCATCCTCTTTTCCGCTCTCTGTTGAGGCCCATGCCGCCTTCAAAAGCATTAAGCGGGATATTGAGCGGGCCACGCTACAGGCAGTGGACGAGAACACTCCCTTTCAAGTGGAAAGTGATGCATCTGACTTTGCCTTGGCGGCCACCCTCAACCAGGCGGGGCGGCCCATAGCTTTCTTCTCGAGGACCCTCCAAGGGCCCGAGATCAGACACTCCTCCGTGGAAAAGGAGGCCCAAGCCATCGTGGAGGCAGTGCGCCACTGGCGCCACTACCTAGCCGGCAAACGCTTCACCCTACTTACCGACCAGCGGTCGGTAGCGTTTATGTTTAATAATAAACAAGGGGAAGATTAAAAATGATAAGATTCTCAGGTGGCGGATCGAGCTCTCCACCTTCGAGTACGACATCATTTACCAGCCAGGGGCCCTTAACGAATCCCTCGACGCCCTCTCACGAGGGATGTGTGCCAGCGCCACCGGGGATTGGCTACAGACCCTCCACAACGACCTGTGCCACCCAGGGGTCACACGGCTGTTCCACTTCATAAAGTCCCGCAACTTACCCTACTCGATTGAGGAAGTTCGGTCTCTGACCAGGAACTGCCGCACTTGCGCTGAGTGCAAGCCTCGGTTCTACCGCCCAGATAGAGCCCACTTAATCAAAGCTACACGGCCCTTTGAGCGGCTCGGCTTAGATTTCAAGGACCCCCTCCCGTCAGTCGACCGCAATGTTTACTTCCTGAACATTGTGGACGAATACTCCCGTTTCCCATTCGCCTTCCCCTGCCCAGACATGACCAGCGCCACGGCCATTAAATGCCTCAACAGCCTGTTCTGCCTGTTCGGTATGCCGAGCTACATCCATACGGATAGGGGGGCGTCCTTCATGAGTGAAGAGCTACGCCAGTACATGCTGTCCAGGGGGATCGCCACGAGCCGTACCACCAGCTACAACCCCCAAGGTAACGGCCAGGAGGAGCGAGAGAACGGGACAATATGGAAAGCAGTCACTCTAGCTCTAAGGACCAAGGGCCTCCCTATCTCCCGCTGGCAGGAAGTCCTCCCAGATGTGCTCCATTCGATACGGTCGCTATTGTGTACTGCCACTAATGCCACGCCTCATGAACGAATGTTTGTCTTTCCCCGGAAATCCACCTCGGGCGTATCCATGCCGTCATGGCTCTCCACCCCAGGTCCGGTATTTGTACGAAGGCATGTGAGGGGCCACAAGACGGACCCTCTCGTGGAGTCAGTGCACCTACTCCACGCCAACCCCCAATACGCATATGTCCGGCACACCGACGGAAGGGAGGACACCGTGTCCATAAAAGACGTCGCCCCAGCAGGCAACGACAACAACCACGACAACAACAGCAACAACGATCACAACAACTCTTACCCACCCACTATCCTTTCACCATCCCCAGAAGAACATCGACCAATGGTGCCCCCACCAACTACCCCTTCAACAACCCTGGCGGCGCCCCTGGCAGAGACCCAGGTGGCCACCGGGGACACCCAGCCGACACCCGCGGCACCACAACAGCTACGTCGGTCACAGAGGACTATCGAACCCCTGAACAGACTAAATCTGTAGAAGGGGTGAATGTGATGAAATATGCCATTCATCAGGCACTCTGTATTTTCTGTGTTTGATTGTGCCTGTGACTGTGACAAGCAGGGGAGTTTAGTTTCAGTTTCATTTCCTTACCTGTATTGTATTGTGTGTAGGGCTCCGCCCATACCTGGCCCCTACTTAAGCAGGCCCCAGCGTGTCTCACAGGCAGTACAGCAGATCTCTGGATGAGAGACACTTCTCCACTGTGTATTACTTTCTGAGTTAATAAAAGCCTTGCTTTGCTCCGTTAACGTTGAGTCTCGGATTCATTGAGGCACATCATGAGGGACGCATTTTGTAAGTGAGTGACGCATTTTGTAAGTGAGGGATCCATTTTGTAAGCGAGATATCCATTTTGTAAGTGAGGGATCCATTTTGTAAGTGAGGGATCCATTTTGTAAGTGAGGGATCCATTTTGTAAGTGAGGGATCCAATTAGTAAGTGAGGGATCCATTTTGTAAGTAAGGGATCCATTTTGTAAGTGAGTGACGCATTTTGTAAGCGAGGGATCCATTTTGTAAGTGAGGGAACCATTTTGTATTAAGCTCCTAAGCTTAAAAAGCTTGCAGAACTTTGACAGTTGCAGTCTTCACATAGGTCACAAAAAACCTGAATCTGTGCTAAACAGCAGATTGGTTACATTTAAT
Source organism: Somniosus microcephalus (assembly GCF_052327205.1). Classification (NCBI taxonomy): domain Eukaryota; kingdom Metazoa; phylum Chordata; class Chondrichthyes; order Squaliformes; family Somniosidae; genus Somniosus; species Somniosus microcephalus. Next base: position 341,497,716 of record NC_140989.1, read on the forward strand.
TCTGAACTTTCTCACAGTTCAAGCATGCTTAGAGACTAACGTATCTGTAGCATAGCCATAACAGGGTACATAGAATTTTACAGCACAGAAACAGGTCATTCTGCCCACCTCCTCTTCAAGGCAGGCTGCAGCTCTTAAAACTGAGCTGCCTTCAGCAGATCAAAAAAAAAAGAAAATTCCTTCAGCAATAGGCACTCTTAAAGGTGAGCCACCTTCTGCTGTTCAAAAATGTCAGAAGTGCTTCAGCTCTAACACAAATGGCCCAGCAGGCCAGGAAAAGGGCACCCAGGGTCTCGGGCGCAGTACTTGAGCTTTGTGCAGGGGTCAACACTGGAAGAGAGGTCCTCTACCCACAGGGGGCCAGGAGGTCCTCCAGAAAGAAGGATCGCCGAGGCCCTCACTGCCAGCAGTGTTGCCCCCCCCCCCACCCCAGGACCTGGCTCCAGTGCCCAAAGAAGTTTCATGACCTCAGATGAGTGGTCAAGGTCAGTGAATGCATCTTCAAAAGCCGTCTCCTACCAACTGCAGCACTAGCCTCACACACTGCTCAATGCACGATCCCCACCCATCACTCACCTACCAACAATCTCTACCAAACGTGAGGCACACCTCACATTTTTAGCTTCACCTCATCCCCTTGGAGGAGTTTGCTGGCTAAACTTGGCAGGGGCATGGGGAGCCCTTGGCCAGCAGCAGGGCTGAAAGAATACAGGATGCTGGTACCCTCATACATTATCCTCCTTCTCACATGCACTTCCCCCTCATTTCACAATCTCTTCTGATTTACAAACTGCATATGGTGTAAGCATACACCTCTTACTTTCCCCTCATCCCCTCACCACAACCCTACCCTCGTACCTTCCTCATTTCATACACCCAAGAAATCCAGCCTGCCCAGCCAGTGGTTGACCAAGAAGAGGGCGAGGAGAGTGAAGAAACACTGTCACTCAATTTGACACTTCCAGCCACCAGCTCTTTGAGGTCGTCCTGCAAGGCCATCTGCAGTCTCCCCCACTGAAAGTCAGCAGCCTTCCACCAGCCATGCTGCAGCCACTGGGGTAGCACTGCGTGACATCAGTAGGATAGCAAAGGCACACGCAAGACAGTCACTAAAGGAATGCACAAGCATGATTAGTGGATTTTTTGATGTAATATTGGATGCATATGTGGATAAAGTTGGATTGGTAAGTTTACTTTGTGGTGGCTTTTATCTCAGCGTTGTGGCCAAGAGGATGCTGTGATGGTCAGTAACAGAGGGAAGGTAAGGTGTGGGAAAAATGTTGAAAGGAGAATTGGGGTTGTGTTCACTGGTACCACAGGCGGATGATTCCATCCTGGATATCCCGGTCAGAAAGGGGCTGTCTGGGTTGCCTCCTTCCTTCCACTTCCTCCTCTTCTGTTTTTTCATCTTCTGCTTTTTCCTCCTCCTCCTCCTCCCTCTGCGAGCAGTTGGTCCCCTTTGCTGCCTCTGCTCCATCTCCATGTGATGCTGCACCCAAGAGGAATGCAACTAGAGCCCCCAGGACTGGGAGCGTGTGGTGTTCTCAGAGGCCTTCCTTTAAGAGCCAAAGCCTTGCAAACGTCCAGCAGCACACCCTTGCAACAAGCCACTATTCCAATAAAATGTAAAAAAACCAGTACAAAAGCAAAAATCTAAACTTACCTGAAGGTTGTGTGTGTCTCTTTAAGAAGTGCTGGCAACGTCTCTGTTGTACTGCTGCACGCACGTTCTTCCGTGCGTGGTTTGGAGAGGATGTTTTAAAGAGCGGCGACGTCCAGAGTCACAGATTGTGCGTCAATTCAGGTGTTGCTCGTCGATTGATGCCACGATCTGGATCATTTAAATATGTGCAGCGAGCACAGGCAACAGCAGCGCTGCCGACCTGCCCAAAATGGCAGCTGCTGCATTCCGCGCCGGAAACGAGAGGGCCGCCATTTTTTCTTCCAAACTGACCTTAACGGTTGGCGCTAAAGGCTCAAATTTAGCAGCCTTAGGGCTGGATTTTGTCATTGGGGTGGGCTGGGGTCGTGTCATCCGCTTTTCGTGTTATCCACCCGATTCCAAATCGATGTGGGAGATTGATGCGATTTTCACATAATTGGGCAATTGAGTTCCAGCATGTGGGAACCCATGGCCCAATTAGTTTTTTCAGTCTGAAACTCGCCTCCGATGACGTCATCATTGCTGCTGCATTTAAGGTCTGCAAGAAGCCTTGCTTCTTCTGCAGACTGCCAACCTTTTGGCCTTTGCAGTGAGAGGGACCTGGAGGCAGAATGAGCAGCGGGAGACCTAAGTCTGCTCCCAGATTTGATGACGTTGCCCTGCAAGCTTTGGCAGAGGGAGCAAGAGCTAGTAAGGAGGTGCTCTTCCCTTCTTCAGGGAGGAAGAAGCCTCCCCAGCAGACAAAGGCTGTGTGGATCCAGGTGGCCCAGGAGGTCAACTCGTTGTCACTGATCCACAGAACCTGGCTTCAGTGCAGGAAGAGGTTTCATGACCTTCTGCGCACTGGAAAAGTGAGTATGAATTTCCCATCACCCTCAATCTGATCCCCATTGCCTCTCCTCACCAGCACTTAGCTTTAACAACCTCTTCCTCCACATCCCACTTGACACTGACACCCCTGCACCCTTACCCATTCCCTCTCTCTCTATGGTCACATTCACCTAACTATTCGACTATGCAGCCCTCACACTCCCTATCACTGTGATGCTATGAAAATAACTTACAACACACAGGGAGGGCCCTTGGTCTTGACAACTCACTCCATCTTTGTCTCCTTCTAACCATCAATGATATGGATTCTCTACACTCACTCCTTCATTCTCACTCAAACTCCACTTGTCTCCCTCATTGCAGGAAAAGAGAACTCACAATAAGAGGGAAAGAGTGAGGACAGGAGGAGGGCCACCCTCAGTAGCCCACCTTACCCCTTGGGAGGAGGCGGTCCTGGAGATCGTGGGACTCGAGGACGATGCGCAAGTGGGGGACGGACAGACGGGTGCATCAGAGAAAGCTGGTGACAGAATCGTTTTTCATCTCTCTCATTGACATTGCATGAGTGGCTGATAATGATTCTGAAGCTCTAACAGATGGACTTATGATCAGCTGCAATATGCAATGTGCATGTAACCTTGGCCTCACATCTCTGACTCTTTCCTTTACTCCCCCACAGCACCATCGCAAGCACCCATCCCCACTATCCAGGAGGAACAGCCTGAGCCTCCAGACTCCTCAGAGGAAGCTGCAACCTCTGAGGGCGCAGTGTCAGCAGAATTCAGCCAACCCAGCACCAGCGCAGACACTCGCACCTCGGTGGGACCATCGCAAGATAGAGTAGTGTTGTCACCTGGTGTATCACAGCTCACAAGTGAGCATCAGCAGATTGTGGAGACAGGGACAGCAGTGGAGAGTCCTAGTCAGAGGGTGCAGGACTCTCCCAGCTCGGCTCAGCTGCATGTTGACCCTCTGCCTCTGGGTCCATCCAGAAGAACAGCGGTGCTGGAACTCCAGGAAGAGGTGCAGGAGTCTCTGGCAGGTTTTGTCTCCAGGGTCGCTGCAAGTGTGGAGCGAATGGAGGAGTCCATCGCGAACCTGAGCAGAGACTTTGTGGAGTCATTGGCGCATGAACGCAGCACCACGGAAAGGGTGGCAACCTCCGTGGAAAGGATGGCTACAGTAGACGAGAGGATGGCTACGGCCATGGAGGAGCTAAGTCGCTAGAGTGTAGTAAACATGGTGAGTGTTCAGAATAGACTGACAGCTCTGGAGGAGCGATGGTCAGCTATTGAGCAGAGAAACCAGACCTTCATGGAAGTCCTTCTGAGTAGGATTGCCAGTGCAGATCCGAGTCCCCATGGCCCCCCTGATGTGCAGCAAGGTGCTCTCAAGCCACTTGCAAGCGCTGAGGTGGACCTGACCCATGAGAGGGATGTTGGTGGCAGAGAACATGGAAGTGAGGGCTCCTCTCCAAGCACTCACACTTCCATGCCACTGCCAAGTCCTTGGTCAGAGCCCCACCAGAGTCCCCACCCAACTGAGATCGGCGTCTCAACCCCTGCACAGCTGCAGGAGCAGCAGATTGTTGCCGAGCCCTCACAGGTTCGCAACCCCAGAGGATGCCCGCCAAAGGTGTCGAGACAGGAGCAGCAAGAAAGTGAGCAAGGGGCCTCCACATTTGCTGAAGCAACAGGGGAAGCACCAAGTAGGAGCATGCGTAAGAGAAAGATACTGCACAAATAGTCACAAGGGTAGTCACTTGGGTGAAATGTGTTTATTTTTAAAATGCCATCAGTTGGTTATTGTAAATAAAAATTCTGATGGCAACTGTTGCAGTTGTGGTGTGTGTCATTTCGCAAATGGGACTTCCACATTGAGGGCTTAGGATTACTTGCAATTGTCAGTATGGTGGTCAGAGTGCTAGGAATCCGTTGGTTCTTTGCCATTGTTGATGCTCTGGTAAGAAGCTGCGAGGCAAAAGTGCTTGATTGGCTAGGCTAAGCAAATCTGGCCAAGATGAGTGCGTGCCTTGCATCCCGGGCAGCAATGTTCTCGCGTACTGCTGTCGCTGGTTGATGGGCCTCTGCATGATGTTCATTTTTGCTCTCCTTCTCCTCCTCCTCCTCATCTGAGGAGGATATGTGAGGAGCCACTTGGTCCTCAGGGATCTGCAAGCCATGACGCTGTGCCATGTTGTGAAGTGCACAGCAAACCATGACAATTCTGGAGACCCTGGCTGCTGAGTACTGCAGGGCTCCACCTGATCTATCCAGGCATCTGAAGCGCATCTTCAGCATGCCGATGGTTTGCTCGATTATGGATCTGGTGGAAATGTGGCTGTAGTTGTAGCTCTCCTCAGCTTTGTTGGATGGGCTCCTCAACGGCGTCATTAGCCACGTCTTCAGGGGACTGAAGAGCGGAGGCACACTAGACTGGCACAGTATGAAGGAGTCATGGCAACTGCCAGGGTACTTGGCACAAACATGCAAAATTTCCTTCTTGTGGTCACACACCAGCTGAACGTTAAGGGAGTGGAAGCCCTTGCGGTTGACAAAAGTACCTGGATTAAGATGGGGTGCCTTAAGGGCCACATGTGTGCAGTCAACGATGCCCTGCACCCTGGGAAAGCCTGCCAGATTAGCTAATCCAACTGCATGTGCCGTGACACTTGCTTGATCCTTGGAGAAATGGATGTGATTGTGCGCAATGGCAAAGAGGGCATCGGTTACCTGCGCGATGCAAGTGTGTGGGGCCGCCTGGGAGATGCTGCTGATGTCTGCTGCTGATCCCTGGAATGAGCCTGAAGCAAAAAAGTTGAGTGCAGTGGTGACTTTGACGGCCACTGGTAAGGGGTGTCCACCTGCTCCTCTGGGCTCCAGGTCTTGGTGCAACATTGCGCAAATGTCACCCACTACCTCTCGCGAAATTCGGAGCCTCCTTTGGCACTGCTGCTCTGTCACGTTGAGGTAGCTGACCCTTTGTCTGTAGACCCTGTTTGGGGGGTATCTCCTGCACCGACAGGCTTCCATGGGCTGGCGCCTTCTGGCCTGTGCAGCTTCAGGTGGGTGAGCAGCAGCTTGGCGCTCCTGTTGTTGCCACTGCTGTTGGTGCTGCTGTTGTTCATGGTTCTGCTGCTGCCACGGCTGGTCTTCGTCCGAATCTGATGTCCAGGAGGAAAGGAAATAAATGGTTCCCATGCTTCTGGTAGATGCCTCAGTTGAGGAAGCGCTCAGTCAAGGTGGCGAGAGGGGTTTCCCAGGAGGTCACACTGGAGATGGGTGTCAGGCTCCAAACTTCCACAGCTATGGTTATGCCTGCTAAAAGTTCCCCCAGACCTGAGACAACAAAGTCCTGCCACCTGCAAATGAGGACTGATCAAATCCCCTATTTAATGGTGGAGCTGCAGCTGATAGTCAGCAATCCAATTGTGCTCCCGCCAGGTTTCACCGTCGTGTTTCAGAGGAGACGTAAATCATGTGGGAAACATGTTAAAATCGGAAAGGCCTCTCAAAATGGGATTATAGAGGTGATTTAGTGGTTAAGAGCCTTAAGGGCCTATCCCACCTCTTGGAGGCGGGACGGAGACGGGATCAGAAACCACGCATTTGGAAAAATTGCTTGGAGGCGGGGTTGGGCCCGCCCGCCACTTTTTGCAATTTTAACACCCTACTCGCCTCCATTCCTGCCTCCTCGGGCCTGGCAAAATCCAGTCCTTAGTCTCTAAAGTAGGCTTCTACCAATTTGACTGTATACCTTTATGTTATACATTGTAGGTTTAAGTTTTCTTAACTGAATTCTTTTACCTTTTATTGTTAAGAAACTTGAATAGTGAATTTTGTAGGAATATGGTAGGTTTCTTGACTAATTCCTTGTTGCCAGAAATGAACTGACAATAGCTTGGATTTCACTTTATTAGCTATGAACATAAACTGGTTAGACTCGTATTGGATAGCATTAAAACAAGGTGGAAAACAGCAAAATTATCTAAATGATTGGACTTTTTTCTTCATGGGGCCAATTTCCTAAATCCGCACTGCCTGCTGAAAACTTCACCCACCAGCCACGAACTTCCTGACATTGTAGGCAGACGTCCGCTGTCTTCTGTCCAGAGTAGATTTCCCAACATGCACAATGGGCAGCGAGGATACCTGCTGGAAGTGGGTAATCGGAAAATAGACCCCCATATCAGAATAAGATGGAATACGGAAACTGATGACAGAGTAAATTGTGCTTTTTTGCAACTGAGAGTTTATGTGAATTAGGCGTGATAAACCATTCTATCTCTTGAAAGTATCATTGACTTTTCCAAATCAAATGGTTTAATGATTTAGCGTATAAGGTGGCATACTGAAAATAATCATTTTGTATTTTGACACTTATAGATATAACAGTCATGGCCTGGATCTGGATGATAAGACAGTGTCAAGAAATAAATTATATTTTACATCTAGGAGCAGAATGATTTAGTTTCTCTCTTCAAGATATGAAAAATGCCGATTTATTATCTCAAAGCTATAGAAGACATAAGGGGAAAAATTTGTTTGATTTGCACCTCCCATTAGCACCCTAAATTCAGCGGAAGGTTAGCGGCGGTGGTAACCATTAGTGCGCCGTGGTGCGGTGCCTCCGGCGATGACATTATCGCCGTGCACAGCGCTCCACTCGCGCCCCGGCCGCGATCTTTGGTAGCGCCCCCTGACTTACCGCCGGACGCTATGTCCGACAGGATCGGGGGGCATACGTGCGGCTGGGGCGGCACAAATTAAAGGGGAGGTGCCGGGCGCCCATTTTTGTTGCTGGCCGGCTGCCAGCACCTGCCCCCGTTACTGTCCCCGGCCTCCCGTGAAGCCCCCCACCCCCCCCCCCCCACCGCGGGGTGCCAGCTGCGCTCCGTGAGCCGGGCACTCCTCTTGAGTGCCGGGCTCTTTTGCCAGCACTCCGATCCCTGGTGGCCCAGCTGGGCCCCAGGTCGCGCTGCGCAAGGCCCCTCCCCTTTAATAAGGGGAGAAAGGCCTGCAGTGCTGCGGTATTCACTCGTAGCGCCCCAAGAGGGAGGCGGGGCGCTTCCAGTAGCACCCCGTCACCCTCTTGGGGCACTATCAGTGAATTTCGGGAGCAGGGGTGCTAACTTTTCCGGGGCGATAGTGAATATAGCACCCCAAAGGAGGCGCAACCCAATTTTGACCTCATAGAATCATAGAATGATACAGCACAGAAGGAGGCCATTCGGTCCATCGTGCCTGTGCCGGCTCTTTGGTAAAGCTACCCAACTAATCCCACTTCCCTGATCTTTCCCCATAACCCTGTAAATTTTTTCCTTTCAAGTATTTATCCAAATCTCTTTTGAATGTTACTATTGAATCTGCTTCCACCATCCTTTCAGGCAGCGCATTCCAGATCACAACAGCTCGCTGCATAAGAAAAGTTTCCTCATGTCGCTTCTGGTTCTTTTGTCAATCATTTTAAATCTGTGTCGTCTCGTTACTGACCCTTCTGCCACTGGATACAGTTTCTCCTTATTTACTCTATCAAAACCAGTCATGATTTTGAACAGCTCTATCAAAGTTCCACTCTACCTTCTCTGCTCTAGGGAGAACAACCCCAGCTTCTCCAGTCTCTCCACATAACTGAAGTCCCTCATCCCTGGTACCATTCTAGTAAATCTCTTCTGCATCCACTCCAAGGCTTTGACATCCTTCCTAAAGTGTGGTGCCTAGAATTGGACACAATACTCCAGCTGAGGCCTAAGGTTTAGAATACCTTCCTTACTTTTGTATTCTATTCCTCTATTAATAAAACCAAGGATCCCATATTTTTTTAACAGCTTTCTCAACTTATCCTACCACCTTCAAAGATTTATGTACATACACCCCCAGGTCACTCTGTTCCTGCACCCCCTTGAAAATTGTACCATTTAGTTCATATTACCTCTCCTCATCCTTCCTACCAAAATGTATCATTTCACACTTCTCTGCATTAAATTTCATTTGCCATGTGTCTGTCCATTTCCCCAGTCTGCCTATGTCCTCCTGAAGTCTGTTACTATCCTCCTCATTGATTACTACATTTCTCAGTTTTGTATCATCGCCAAACTTTGAAGTTATGCCCTGTATAACCAAGTTCTGGTCATTAATACAGATCAAAAAAGCAGTGGTAGTAATACCGACCCCTGGGGAACACCACTGTACAGCTCCCTCCAGTCTGAAAACCAACTGTTCACCACTACTCTCTGCTTTCTGTCCCTTAGCCAATTTTATATCCATACTGTCACTGTCCCTTTAATCCCATGGGCTTTAATTTTTCTAACAAGTCTATTATGTGGTACTTTGTCAAATGCCTTTTGAAAGTCCATACACACAACATCAACTGCACTACCCTCATCAACCCTCTCTTATACTTCATCAAGGAACTCGATCAAGTTAGTCAAAACACGACTTGCCTTCAAAAAATCCATGCTGACTTTCATTTATTAGCCCATACCTTTCCTAATGCTAATTAATTTTGTCTTAGATTATTGTCTCTAAAAGCTTCCCCACCGCTGACTGGCCTCTCCCATTTTTTAATCAGGGGTGTAACATTTGCAATCCTCAAGTCATCGGGCATCACCCTCATATCCAAGGAGGATTGGAAGATTATGGTCAGAGCCTCCACAATTTCCACCCTTACTTCCCTCAGTAACCTAGGATGCATTCCATCTGGACTGAATGACTTTTCTACTTTGAGGACTACCAACCTCTTAAGTACGTCCTCTTTATTTTTTTCCTATCCAATATCGCTACTACCTCCTCCTTTACTGCTACATTGGCAGCATCCTCTTCTCTCGTGAAGACAGATGCAAAGTACATATTTACTACCTCAGCCATGCCCTCTAACTCTGCAAGAAGATCGTCTTTTTTTGGTCCCGAATTGGCCCCACCCTTCCTTTGACCACCCTTTTACTATTTATGTGTTTATAAAAGTCTTTTGGGTTCCCTTTTATGTTAGCCGCAAATGTATTCTCATATTCTCTCTTTGCCCCTCTTATTCTACCTTTTTTAGATCTCCTCTGTACTTCCTATATTCAGCTTGGTTCACTACAGTATTATGAACCTTGCAATTGTCATATGCCTCCTTTTTCTGTCTCATCTTAAATTCTATGGGTTAAAAATTCAGGGGCATAATACCCTGCAAAAAAAATGGCGGATGCACGCTGACTTAATGTCACCACGACCAACTTCGACCCTAGCGCTGAGTTCAGCGCTGGGTCATAACCAAGCCAGGGAAACCCAGCATACAAGGAGACTGACAGAGACACTGTCAGCACCTCTTAAAGGGACACCCACATTTTTCAGGTAAGGTTTTGGACATTTTTTTTGATTTTATTGAAGTAGTGGCTTGCTGCATTAGATGTTTAAGTGTGTAGGGAGTGCTGTTGGATGCTTTCAAGGCCTCAGATGGTAAAGGAAGGCCTCTGAGAAAACAGAAAATGCTGCAAATACTCAGCAGTCCGGCAACATCTGTGGAGAGGGAAGCAGAGTTCATGTCTCAGGTCGAGATGCTGCTTGAGCTGCTGAGTATTTCCAGCATTTTATGCTGTTATTTCAGATTTACAGCATCTGCTCGCAGAGAGAAGAGGAAGACACAGAAGCGGAAGAAGCAAAAGAGGAGGAAGCAGATGGAAGGATGCATCCCAGCCAGCCCCTTTGTGGTCAGGATATCTGGGATGGAATCATCTGCCTGCAGTCCCAGTGACCACAACCCCAATTCCCCTTTCAACATTAGTCCCACACCTTACCTTCGCTCTGTTACTGACCATCAAAGTGTCCTCTTGGCCACGATGCTGAAATAAAAGCCACCACAAAGCAAACTTTCCAATCCAACTTTATACATCTATCCATCCAATATGACATCAAGAAATCAACTCATCATCCTTCTGCATTCTCTTAGTGACTGTCTTGTGTGTGCCTTTGCCTATCCTTACTGATGTCACACAGTGGCTGCAGCATGGCTGGTGGAAGGCTGCTGACTTTCAGTGGGGAACACAGCAAATGTCCTTGCTGGTTGACCTTGAGGAGCTGGTGACTGAGAGTGTCAAATCAATCTTCTACTTGTTCTTCTTCACTCTCCTCTCCCTCTTCTTGGTCACTCACTGGCTGGGCAGCTGCATTTGTGTGAAATGAGGACGGCACAAGGGTGCAGTTGTGGTGATGGGAGGGCAGGAAAACAAGAGGTGCATGCGAGAAGGAGGATAACGTATGAGGATACCAGCATCTTATATCCTTTCAGCCCCGCCGCTGGCCAAGGGCTCACCATGACCCTGCCAAGAATGGCGTGCACCGTCTCCTCCAAGGGGGTGAGGTGAGGCTAGGAATGGGAGATGTGCCTCATCATTGGTTCAGATTGTTGGTAGGTGAGTGATGCGGGGGGTGAGTCATGCATTGAGCAGGGTGTGAGGCTAGTGATGCAGTTGGTAGGAGATGGCTTTTGAAGCTGCATTCACTGACCTTGGCCACTGGTCTGAGGTCATGAAGCTTCTTTGGGCACTGGAGCCAGGTTGCAGGGGCGACCCTGCTGGCAGTGACGGCCTCGGTGATCTGGTCCCACATCATTCTTTCTGGAGGTCCTCTTGGCCCCTGTGGGTAGAGGACCTGTCTTAAGTGTTGACCGCCTGCACAAAGCTGGAGTGCTGCGGGCAAGACCGTGGGTGTCCCTTCCCTGGCTTGCTGAGCAATTTGTGTTAGTGCTGAAGCACTTTGACCATTTTTTTAAGTGTGGAACACAGTTCAGCTTTAAGAGCTGAAGACTGCCATTTGGGAATTATTTTTAAAGCTTATTTTTTTTCTGAAAGTCAGTAAAGGCTGAAAAATGTAATTTTTCACTTGATGCTAATTTTTTTTTTTTGAATGCATTGCCCCTTTAATTCATAGCCCCTTTTATTGCCCACAATGCCTTTCAAAATGCACTGCCTCACTCCCAGAGGCTGTAAGCATCAGCAACACAGACTGTGGTAGGGAACTTCGGGTCGGAGGTCTCCATTAACGCCAACAGGAGGGCATTGCACGGTAAGTTAGCGCTGCGCTCCACATCACCAGCCCACAGAGCCAATTTTTCAACGGTAGCACTGCGGCCATTTTCGGTGACCGTTAACTCAAGTTGCCGGTAGCACCGCCAATTCTGTTGGCACGCACAAATTTTTCCCCCTATATCTTTAGTCATCCAGGGAGCTCTCGCTTTAGATGCCCTTCCTCTCCCTTTCATGGGAATGTGTCTACTCTGTACCCAAATCATTTCATCTTTGAAGGTCTCCAGTGTTCATTTACTGTTTTGCCTACCAATCTTTGCTTCCAATCCATCTGGGCCTGATCCCTTTTCAACTCACTGAAGTTAGCCCTCCTCCAATTAAGTATTTTTATGCTTGATTGTACCTTGTCCTTTTCCACAACTATTCTAAACCTGATGATATTATCATCACTGTTCCCCAAATGCTCTCCCACTGAAATATGCTCCACTTGCCCCACTTCATTCCCCAGAACTAGATTCCGCATTGCTTCTTTCCTCGTTGGACTGGAAACATACTGATCAAGAAAGTTCTTTTGTACACATTTCAGGAATTCCTCCCCCTCTTTGCCCTTTACACTGTTACTATCCCAGTCTATATTAGGATCCTCTCCGTGCAATAGCTACAAGTGCTCTATAGTATTTAATGGGGTTTTCTACATTGCACAGGTTTGACACTCAGGAAATAATGGAGCTGGCAGCTGTTGAATGGACTGCATCTTAAGTGACTGAACAGAGGTGTGATCTGAAGATCAATGCAATGTTTCGGCAGCTAACAAGGCCAAGGCAGACTTTTATCCTATAACCTTGACTCTTAACCATCAGTTCATATTCAAGAAACATACTCAGTCTCAGGGCAGAATTTAAATCTAAAGAACAGGAGGAGAAGGGATTTGTCTGTAATTCATGCTGTCCACCTTCAGAAACTAAAAAGCATTAATGCACTGCCAAGTCAGAGCATTTACTGTCATTTGGTCCATTAAGATGCTCATATCCTGAGGGGATGGTAACGACCTATAGTGTATTTAAAGGGCTTGGCTGATGCATGAAGCCGAGAAGTTGCCTTGCTATGTGGATGCATAGTGATCTACAAAATATAAATATTCACGTGGGCCCTCCAGTTTACATTCTCAACAACTAATCAATCCAATAATATGCCATAACTTTATCTAGTTGCTTTCTTGTTGTAGCTGGTGACATTTCAATCAAAGAAGTATGTTCGGTTTAGTTGTTTCCAGGCTGACAGTTGCACCAGTTGGTAAGTGTACCAGCTTGGCACACACTCACCAGTGGATCAGAAGGTGGCAGGTTCAAACCCTGCACCTGCACTTGAGCATATAACCTAGGCTGACACTCCTGTGTAGTGCGGAGAGTATCCTGGAATGACAACGGTGCCATCCTTTGAGACAATAAATTGTCTTCCTTCTATAGTATCAGCTGGATATTAAAGATTGCAATTTTTTTTATTTCATTCATAGGATGTGGGCATCGCTGGCAAGGCCAGCATTTATTGCCCATCCCTAATTGTCCTTGAGAAGGTGGTGGTGAGCCGCCTTCTTGAACTGCTGCAGTCCGTGTGGTGAAGGTACTCCCACAGTGCTGTTAGGGAGTGAGTGCCAGGATTTTGACCCAGCTACGATGAAGGAACGGCGATGTATTTCCAAGTCGGGATGGTGTGTGACTTGCAGGGGAAGTTGGAGGTGGTGGTGGTGTTCCCATGCACCTGCTGCACTTGTCCTTCTCGGTGGTAAAGGTCGTGGGTTTGGGAGGTGTTATGTACTATGCATAGTACTATTTAACTAATATTCAACTTTCAACCAATGTCACCATATAATACATTAACTGGATATGAATCGCACTGCCAGTTTGTGGCTGCTGCATCTGCCTACATAACAACAATTGCTACACTGCCCCAAAAAAGTAATAGAAACATAGAAGATAGGAGCAGGAGTAGGCCATTCGGCCCCTCGAGCCTGCTCCGCCATTCAATGCGATCATGGCTGATCATCCAAATTCAGTACCCGGTCCCTGCTTTCTCCCCATACCCCTTGATCCCTTTAGCCTTCAGAAATATATCCAACTCCTTCTTGAATATATTTAATGTATTGGCCTCTACTGCCTTCTGTGGTAGAGAATTCCACAGGTTCACCACTCTCTGGGTGAAGAAATTCCTCCTCATTTCTGTCCTAAATGGCCTACCCCTTATCCTTAGACTGTGACCCCTAGTTCTGGACTCCCCGACCATCGGGAACATCCTTCCTGCATCTAGTCTGTCCAGTCCTGTCAGAATTTTATAAGTTTCAATGAGATCCCCTCTCATTCTTCTAAACTCCAGCGAGTACAAGCCCAATCGACCCAATCTCTCCTCATACGTCATTCCTGCCATCCCAGGTATCAGCCTGGTGAATCTTCGCTGAACTCCTTCCATGGCAAGACCATCCTTCCTCAGATAAGGCGACCAAAACTGCACACAATACTCAAGATGTGGTCTCACCAAGGCCCTGTACAACTGCAGCAAGACATCCTTGTTCCTATACTCAAACCCTCTCGCTATGAAGGCCAACATACCATTTGCCTTCTTAACCGCCTGCATGCTTACCTTCAGCGACTGGTGCACAAGGACACCCAGGTCTCGTTGCACTTCCCCTTCTCCCAATCTATTGCCATTCAGATAATAATCTGCCTTCCTGTTTTTGCCACCAAAATGGATAACCTCACATTTATCCACGTTATATTGCATCTGCCATGCTTCTGCCCCATCATCCAACCTGTCCAAATCATCCTGGAGTTTCTCGGCATCCTCCTCACAGCACACACGCCCACCTAGCTTTGTGTCATCTGCAAACTTGGAGATATTACATCTAGTTCCCTTGTCTAGATCATTAATATATATTGTGTATAGCTAGGGTCCAAGGACCGATCCCTGCGGTACCCCACTAGTCACTGCCTGCCAATTTGAGCCAATGCTCCTTTGTTCTATTACCTTGAGGTAGTGTATAATAGAATCATAGAAATGTACAGCGCAGAAGGAGGCCATTCGGCCCATCTTGTCCGCGCCGGCCGACAAAGAGTTATCCACCCTAATCCCACTTTCCAGCACTTGGTCCATAGCCTTGTAGGTTATGGCACTTCAAGCGCATATCCAAGTACTTTTTAAATGTGATGAGGGTCTCTGCCTCTACCACCCTTTCAGACAGCGAGTTCCAGATCTCCATCACCCTCCTGGGTGAAAAAGGTTCTCCTCAACTCCCCTCTAACCCTTCTATCAATTACTTTAAACCTATGCCCCCTGGTTATTGACCCTTCTGCTAAGGGAAATAGATCCTTCCTATCCACTCTATCTAGGCCCCTCATAATTTTAAACACCTTACTTAGGTCTCCCCTCAGCCTCCTCTGTTCCAAAGAAAACAAACCCAGCCTATCCAATCTTTCCTCATAGCTAAAATTCCCCAACCCAGGCAACATCCTCGTAAATCTCCTCTGCACCCCCTCTAGTGCAATCACATCTTTCCTGTAATGTGGTCTAACTAGTGTTTTATACATTTCAAGTATAGCCTCCCTGCTCCTATATTCTATGCCTCGGCTAATAAAGGCAAGCATCCTGTATTCTTGTACATTTCTACAAGGTCTCCTCTTGGTCATTTTTTTTCCAAAGCTAACAAGCCCTTGTTTCTCCAGTCTTACTTGATCACGCAATCTTACGATGCTGCGACCAGTCCTGTGGCTCTGCAATGTTGCCCCTGCATGTTGGTGAGCAAAAGGTCCAGTATTACTAGGACTTGAGTAGACTAGGCCTATATTCTCTAGAGTTTAGAAGAATGAAAGGTGATCTAATTGAAACATAAAATTCTTAAGAGGCTTGACAGGGTTAATGCTGAGAAAATGTTTCCCCTGGCTGGGGAATCTAGAACACGGGGTCACAGTCTCAGAATAAGGGGTCGGCCATTTAGGACTGAGATGAGGAGAAATTTCTTCACTCAAAGGGCTAGATTTTTGTGGAGCCGTCAGGCGGGGTTTCAGGCGTGTGGGGGGGGGGGAAATCCCGAATTTGGGGGTCCTGACACCATCCCGCCCAAAACCCCGCCCCACGCAAGTTTCAGGGGCAGCGGGTACCCGCCCCGCACTGGGACCCGCCGAAACCAGGCGGGAAGGGATTAGTGCCAATTAACTGCCTGTTAACAGGTAGTTAACAGGCAGTTTTTAGCCTAATCCCTATTTTGAGGGGTTTCGTGTGGGTTTCCCAATGGCTCCAAACCACGCCAGATTAGAGCAGGCGGGCCGTCGGGTTGAAGGAGTTGGAGGGGTCGCGATGTTGGCGCTCAGGTGAGTGATGGGTGCATGAGTGTAAAGGTAAGTGTGTTTGGTGTGTCTAAAGTGTGGAAAGAACTTTTACTTACCTGTACTTATCTTCACAGCCTTTCTTCCTGTAGCCGTCGGGAGCGCATCACTCAGCCGGAACTGAAAGCTGAATGGCTGCGATCTGTGAAAAGTGACAGCCTTCTGTTTTGAGTGCCAGTAAGAGTTCTAACTGACTCTGTGCAGAATGACTCGTGGTAGAACTCAGACTGTCAGTGTTTGACAGCTTCAAACAGCTGTGAAACACTGATATTTCATCTGTCAAGAACTCTTGACAGATGAAATTTCAGTCTGTGACGTCACCTGTTGCCGGGTGGCCCTTAATTGGCCTGCTGAGCCCACTGGGCGGGCTCAACAAGGTCAATCAAGGGAAAATCGCGCGGATTGGCCGGACGTCGAAGTAGGCGGGTCAAAAACCCAAAAGGGGAAGTCCCATCTTCTTCCCGACAGGTTCGGGAAAATCTACCCCAAAGGGTTGTGAATCTTTGGAATTCTCTAACCCAGATAGCTGTAAAGGGCTCAATCGTTGAGTATATTCAAGACAGAAGTCGATACATTTTTGGGAATTAAGGGATATGGGGATAGTGCGGGAAGGTGGAGTTGAGGTAGAAGATCAGCCATGATCTTGTTGAATGGTGGAGCAGGCTCGAAGGGCCAAATGGCCTATTCTTGCTCCTATTGCTTATGCTCTTATGTACATTCTGTGACTTATACTTAGGAGTATAATTCTGTTTGTTCTCCTACTTGCTGCTCCAAAGTAACTTAACAAACTGAGTGCAGAGTTGATTAACCTCCCCAGATCTCATTCAGCTTCTCATTTAGCTATTTATATGAAGTTTGGAAGTCGCCCGTGTTATCTTCCAATATGCATTCTTGTAAACTTACCTGTATTCTATTTTATCTGCTTTTTCAACTCATTTACATATTTTATCTCTTTCCTTTTGTAGGTCCCTGACTGCTTCCTCAAACTTGTCTATTCCCCCTCCCCCCCACCCCCTGTATGTTATCATCTGCACATTTGACGAGTTTGACTTGACTTTCCAATTTGTTCAGATATCCAATTTATTCACATCAATTTGAATCCAATTTGTTAACATACGTTAGTAACAGTTAGCGTCCCAGCACTGATTCCTGGAGCACTCCACTCAGTAATTCCCCGCTGGGGTACACCACTGATTCACCCCACCCCCCACAACGAGTACCTGCTGCTTCCTTTTCTTCAGCCACTTTCTTATTCATTTCCAGATTTTACCTTCAATTCTTACCGCTTTAAGCCTTTGGGGAGGAACTGCAGATTGGACTGCTTAGGAAGGCAATTGAGGATAATATCAGTAAATTTAACAAAGATGGAGAGGCATTTACTGAAAAAATCAATTGAAAGGCTTAGGTAGTGAACTAAACTGTGTATTTTGTTTTTGAACTCTCAAAACAGTTAGAATTTTCTGTCAAGTAAAATGAATGGATAGTCCTATGGGAAATACTTTCTGAAAGTTCAGATACATCAGATCATTTGGTTTATCATGGTCCACTTAGGCTGTCATCTTCTCAAAATAGTTAATGAGGTTGGTGAGGCAGGATCTTCCCCTTCGCAAGCCATGTATGCTGCTATTTACTAGGTTATTATCACACAGATAATACTCAAGACTGCTTTTGATAATTGATTGCATTATTTTACTTGTTGCTCATGCCAGACTAATGGGTCTGGATTAGTTTGTCACCTCTTTTGAATATGGATACCATATTAGCTTCATTCCAATCCAGTAAAAATAATTCAGCATTCAATTACTCTAATGAAGACTGTCAGCACTTCACAAATCTCATCCATTGCCTCTCTTAGTATCCTGGGATGAATACCATCAGTCCCTTGGATTTGTTTATTTTGAACACTTTAAACCTGTCTAGAACCACCATTACAATATGCTGTTGTTCCCTGGGTTAAACTGAACAAGCCACATGAATGCCATAGCTACTAGAACAAGTCAGAAGCTGTGTATTCTGTGGCGAGTAGCTCATCTGACTGCCCAAAGCCTCTCCAAACCTACAAGGAACAATTCAGAAGTGTACTGGAACACTGCCCACTTGCCTGGATGGGTACAGCTGCAACAACACTCAAGAAGCTTAACACCATCTAGGACAAAGCAGTCCACTTGATCAGCACCTCATCCACTGGTCTAAACTTCCATCCCTCCACCACTGGCTAATGCTCCCCCTAAGGTGCACGGTCGCGCACGATCGCGAGATCCCGCGCAGGCCGCTCACCAGCTGCTGCCGCTGGAAGGGATGCGACACGCCAAATTTAAAGGGCCCACGCAGGGAAAAAAAATGAGAGGGAACGTTGCCACCAATCTACCATGACTGCAATGTGTACGATCTACAAGATGCACTGTAGCAATTTGTCAAGGCTTCTTTGGCAGCACTTTGCAAATCCGCGACAGCCCGCACCCCCCCTGCCCCATCCCCACCCTCGATGGACAAGGTCAGTAGGTACATGGGAACACCACCACTACCATCTCCCAGTTCCCTTCCAAGTCACACACCATCTCGACTTGGACATTTATTGCCATTCCTTTACCCCCAAAATGGGTCAAAACCCTTGAACTCCCCACCTAACACCTAAAGGTGGGATCATCTTAACCATATGAAGGTCAGTGGTTCAAGAAGAAGTCCTACCAGCACCTTCTCAAGGACAACTAGGGATGGGCAATAAATGCGGCCTTGCCAGCGATGCCCACATCCTAAGAATGAAAAAAAATGTCACTGTTAAAAGGAGTGTTTGCCCAATAATATAATAGCTGTTCATTTCTAAGCTATAGTACCGCACCTTGTTGGAATGTCTCAAAGTACTTCACACAATGATTTACATTTGAAGTGCAGCGACTATTGTTGTGGCCGTATCTCTTCCAGCGGCAGCAGCTGGTGAGCGGCCTGCGTGGGACCTCACGATCGGTGCGCGGACTTTAGGGAGAAGCATAGGCTGGTGGTGGAGGGGATGGATGTTTTGTGTCTGGTGGTATTGATTGAGGGAGGAATGTTGGCAAGTACACTGAGAGAGCTCCCTGTCTTGTTTGAATAGTGTTGCGGGATCTTTAGAATCCAACTAGGCAGATAGGATCTTAATTTAACACCCCAATTAAAATGCAGCACTCCCTCACTACTACATCAGAGTGTCAGCCAGATTACTGCTCAAATCCTGTGTGGGACTTGAGCCCACAACCTTCTGACCCAAAGACATGCCAACGAAGCCAAGTTGAGTACTTGGGTTAGCAGCTGCCAAGTCTGTCCTCATCCATTATCACAAGTGCAATTTTCAGCAAGCGTTGCTAAATAGGAATCACTGAGTCATTAGGGGAGCCCGACCTGTATTGCTTTTTCAAGTAGAAAACAAACAGGTTTCCTGTTTCTTTGTGCGGCGGTTGCTAGGGGTGCTACGAGAGCAGAAGCCCTTTCCAAAACTAGTTCAGCAACATTCCTCAAAGTCCTTGGCACTCATTACTTTGCTTTACGACAGCAATTACCGTTCACCTCCAAATGCAGGAGGAAAAAAGTTCTGCTTTTATTTTTAATGGAATGAAAGGAGCTTCATGAGAGCATTGCCCAAGATTGTACTAACAGAACACAAAAAAAACTAAGCTAAGAAAAGTAGTACAAAAAATGATCAGTGACAAGAATGCAAGTTAGGGTTCCCAACTCTGGTTGGATGTATTCCTGGAGGATTGACCACGTGACATTTGATCACGTGCTCCTCGATTGCTGCAGTTTGTAAATCTATTGTGCTCACCTTTTAAAGGTTTTGCCCGCTGCCATTGAGTGTCTTTGCTCGCAGTTTATTCTTAAACAAGTACTTAAGTTGATATTTCTGGTGGTGGGGCGACCAGCTTTGGGGAAATTCCAGCATGGAATGAATGGCTAACTGGCTGAAACCGAGGATGGGCAGCGCCCCGAGCGGCTGGGAGACAGCCAGGATGGTGCGGGACAGAAATTGAGACTCCTGGCCACTGAGGGGGCGAGGACCAGGCATACAAATGTACCTTCCTCCCGGGACACCAGCATCAATCGCTCGTCCCAGGAGACTCCCGGCCAATCCGGTGGCATTAGCAACTCTAAATTACTACAAAGGCAAATAAAGATGAACCCATTTTATATCCATTAATTCCTTTAACACCTGTTTAAAAAATAAATATTCCTCCCAAAGTTTAAAGATAACCGGAGTGAAATTGCCAAAAGGCAGAGGGCAGCTGGTATTTACCCTCTGGACTGGCTAAATGCAGTGTACAAAGAAGTTTTTCCCCTAACTTCCAGGCACTCCTGGCTCTTTGCAATCCGCTTTCTCTTTCATCACAAATCCGATTCTATTTCTATCCATCTTCTCTGTGCAGCAGCTTCTCCACTACCATCGTACAAATAAAAACGAGAGAGACGGACACAAACCGAGAGACATACACTGACACAGAGGGCAGGATTTTCATTGGGCCATGGAGGCGGGATTGGAGGCATGTGGGGGGTTAAAATCTCAAAATCGGGGGGCACGAACCCATCCCGCCCCCAACCCGCCTCCATGCCAGTTTCAAAGGAGGTGGGAAGGGGATTAGTGCCAATTAACTGCCGGTTAACCGGTAGTTAACAGGCAGCTTTTAGCCTAATCCCTATTTTTATTCCTGAAGTGTGGGATTCCCGACGGCTCCAAACCATGCCAAGTTAGCGAGGCGGGCCGTCGGGCTGAAGGACTTGGAGGGTTCGAGATGTCCGGTGTTCAGGTGAGTGATGGGTGCATGAGTGAAGAGGTAAGTGTGCTTGGTGTGTGTAAAGTGTTTAAAGAAGTTTTACTTACCTTTGCAGCCTTCCTTCAGGTCTCGGGAGTCCCTCATCTCACCGGCACAGAAAGCAGAATGGACGTGAGCTTTCTGTTCTGGAGAGATCTCTAAATCAGCCTGAGAGGAAGGAATTAACTTAGTGTACAGATTGTCAGTGTTTGACAGCTTCAAAGAGCTGTCAAATGCTGATATTTCATCTGTCAAAAGCTCTTGACAGATGAAATGTCAATCTGTGATGTCACCTGGCTCAACAAGGTCAATCAAGTGGGACTACAACCCCGAAAGTTGTAGTCCCGCCTCCTACACGCCTCCAGAATCAAAATCCAGCCCAGAGAACGCAAGAGTGAGAGAAGAAAACACACAACGAAAAAAAAAGATAGCAAGTTCTTGACTGGGGGACGGAGGGGAGAGATAGAAAACGATGCATTGGGCTACAGGCATGGGGGCTCACGGGCTGCATGAGGTGGAGGAGCAAAAAAAGTATGCGGCTCGAATTTCTGCGACAGGTTGTTATCTGGATGTCTCAAGAATCGAGGACAGAAAAAGGCATTCTAATTATAAAATCCAAATGCCCGGTATAAGCGAGGATGTGAGAGCTTTTCTGGAATCAGGGGGACCAGCAGGGGCCAGGGAATGGCTGCAGGTGAAGACAGCCAGGATGGTGCGCGTGCATGAACCGCGTATACAAGGAACCTTTCTCCCAGGTCGCCAGCAGCAGTGCCCGGGAGACCAATTGCTCATCGGGGGGTGGGTGTATGCATCAGCAATTTGTTCTGAACCATTGGAACAATGACTGTATATACAGAAGTAGGTTGTTAAAGTACAAACTTCGCTGCACTAAACTTTAGGCAGAAAATGTGTTTGGAGAATTGGGCGGGGGGAGTGATAGACTGTTTTCATATAGAATCACTTTAAAATGTGCTGCAATGCAGTTTAACCTCTCACCCTGGCAATTATATTTGCATTTTGCTGCCTGGCAATTGCTGGTAGTCAATTGGAGACACCATAACTACAGGTATTGTGTACCATTAGGTTGAACATTTTGTTGCTTCACTGTAAGTGGTACATTTTTAGAGCATTTGTCAGAGCTGGTTCATATTTTTAAGACGAGTTTTAAAAAAAAAGCCAGCATTAAAGTACTTCAAACAATTGTAAGTGGGACGATTTCCTCGTCAGGCTGTAGCGTTTGCTCAACTAGCTGACAGCAGTGTGGGAGATCGAGGTTATGAACAATGGACTCCTGGTAAAAGACTTCAAAATCCAATGTTCTTTTGTATTTTTAAAATAGCACAAATATGTGTATCAGAAAATTCTTGTTGGTGATTAATAGTGATGCACAATTGTATCTGGTTAAATATATATACATATATATATGCAATATATTTACCAGATATAATTGGGTATCACTATTAGTGTCAGCCGTGGCTCAGTTAGTAGCACTCTCGCCTCTGAGTCAGAAGGTTGTGGGTTCATGGTCCCACTCCAGGGACTTGAGCACATAAAGCTAGGCTGACTCTCCAGTGCAGTGCTGAGGGAGTGTTGCACTGACAGAGGTGCTGTCTTTCAGATGAGATGTTAAACTAAGGCCCTGTCTGCCCTTGCAGGGGAACATAAAAGATCCCATGGCACTATTTTGAAGAAGAGCAGGGGAGTTATCCCCAGTGTCCTGGCCAATATTTATCCCTCAATCAACATTACTAAAAAAAAGATTATCTGCTCGTTATCACATTGCTGTTTGTGGGAGTTTGCTGTGCGCAAATTGATGTTTCCTACATTACAACAGTGACTACACTTCAAAAAGAACGTTGTTGACTGTAAAGTGCTTTGGGAGGTCCGGTGGCTATGAAAGGTGCTATATAAAGTCTGTCTTTTTTTATCCACCAGCAAAGATTTTCTGATACATATATTTATATATATTTGCTTTGTGATTGCGTTCAATCGGCAATGAATGTACCAGCCTTGCCAAAAAAGTCCCAGAAAACCTGACGAGGATTTAGATCAATTAGTTAGAGGCGAACCAAAACAAATCTGTAATTGGTGGCAGTGGTACCGTGTGTTAAAATTTCCATGTTTCATTTTGCTAATTTTAAAATGCAATAATCTCTTTATTGTTTACAAGATGATCGTGGGAGAAGTGGCTGTATTTTTCCTTCAATCAGCTACTAAGGAGTTTGGAAATCGTGAGAAGACCATACTAACCGGAGATTGTTGTTACATCAATCCACTGGTGCGCAGAACAGTTAGGTTCCTTGGTAAGAGTAACAAAGTTCTATCTGAAGAAGCATGGCTTTTAACAAGGCTGTCATTTTCTAAATTAAAAATACAACAATACGTATCATCAGATTGTTCCCCTTTGATTATTGTATTTCATTTCCAGTTGTATTAAAGAGTCTTTAAAATATGCAAAAAATACAATTTTCACAAATTAATAAAAATGAATATTATGTAATAGAATGTACGAAATCATCAAACATATCTTCATTAATTGTATTGCCTTGAATCAACTAAAAATAATATTATAACATTAAATGTTGTCATGAATTCTGCTGTGGTCATAAAAGGGTTAACTCCAAATCTCTCTTGAAGACGGCTACAATTTGAACAGGTTTCTGCCTTGTTATAACAGCTTGATACCTAGGACAGACTGTGGCTTTTGGATAGAGTACAGACTACCAGGGAGAACTCTTTTTTATTTATTTCATCGCATTTTGTCGATCTTTTGTTGATGTGCCCGTGCTTATGCTTTATGTTTGGACGGAAATAGGAATAGCGATTGGCTGAAGAGACATTATATTGAGGAAATAGCTTTTACTATTTCTCACTAAATTGCATTAGCAGGTCTTTGTGACAGCAATGGCTGTTTCCAGCTGATAACACAAGATACAGTTTATAAATATGTGAAAGGCACTCTCACAGATTGAACATGAGCCAATTATGCAAGGAAAGCCATTCTACTTTGGAACACGTTGCCGTCATTGATTCATGTTGAGTACTTAGGATGGTCAAAATCAGGATTATTTAGTCCCTGCCAATCCTTGTTCTCTGTAGCTCATTGTAATTATGTAAGACAATAATTATTAACTACAGCATTCAGACTGTAGAATAAATTAGTGCCAAATTATTTTGAGCAATTTGTCTGAAATTCCCCTGTCCACCACTTTAACAAAGAAGTTAAATCACGTATTTATCCGGACCTTTGATAAAATAGCAGAAAACATTTCAGGCAAAAGCATTGTGCAATCAAATGCTAGTATCCCACGGTATAATTTCGAAGCCTATTGTGTTTTTAATTGATGTTAAACGCTGCCTGTATGTTTCTGTATTGCGAATCAGCTGTGTGGAGAATGTGGTTGCAATTATTTACTCCCAATAAAAAGTCAAAACTGGCTTGCTGTCGCATTCATCCTTATCCCAGACCCCAGGACAGCCCAGAGATTTCTTTGATTGATAATGTGCTGATTAAATTATCCTAAGTAAACAATTTTGTTGTTTTAAATAATATTTCTAGGTATTAGGAAAGATAAAGGTGAGTCAACATTATTGAAACAAAACCTTAAAACCAGGTTGTAATGAAAGGCCACATCGAAACGTTAATCTGTCTTTTCAACCTTTAAATCTGTTGGGCATTTCACATATTTTCTGTTTTGAAACCTTATAACACATGGGTAGAGGTTGTTGCTGACAATAATAGCAGATGAGTGCTTAATAACTGGAGATTGTTGTTCCATCAATCCACTTTATGCTTATGAAGTAAACAGGCTTAAAGCTCCGTTAAGATAACAGACAGAGGAATGTTATTTGAAAGCATTAAATATTCATCCGTTGTTATTGCCAAAGGAATTTCTAGCCTACTTTGCTCATTTCACCCTGTCAAAAGGTTTGTTTTCTTATCTGAGGAAGGATGTTCTTGCCATGGAGAGACTGCAGCGAAGATTCACCAGGCTGATACCTGGGATGGCAGGAATGACGTATGAAGAGAGATTGGGTCGATTAGGCTTATATTCAGAGTTTAGAAGACTGAGGGGATCTCATTGAAACTTATACAATTCTAACAGGACTAGACAGACTAGATGCAGGAAGGATGTTCCAGATGGTGGGGGAGTCCAGAACCAGGGGTCACAGTCTAAGGATAAGGGGTAAGCCATTTAGGACTGAGATGAGGAGGAATTTCTTCACCCAGAGAGTGGTGAACCTGTGGAATTCTCTACCACACAAGGCAGTTGAGGTCAATTAATTAAATATATTCAAGAAGGAGTTAGATATATTTCTTAAGGCTAAAGGGATCAAGGAATATGGGGAGAAAGCAGGGACAGGGTACTGAATTTGGATGATCAGCCATGATCTCATTAAATGGCGGAACAGGCTCGAGGGGCCAAATGGCCTACTCCTGCTCCTATCTTCTATATTTCTATGTATTGCAATAAAAATGATTGCACAGTGCAACCATTAAAATAAACCAAAGTGCACAAAAATGTGGCTGAAGGAACAGACTAAAGAGATGAATTTTGTGCTGTCAGGTGGACCAGTCTAGGATTTGCAAACTGTTAATACTCTTTTGTGATTGATAATGTCACTCTTCACATTTCTACTATACTATGGATTTTTGCAGGCTGTCTCCCTGGTTACTGCATAGTAACTGAGGGTCCTCCACCATGAGCAAAATGAAAATAGCTTTCAATGTTATTATAGAACATAATTGAATGAATCTGCAGTATACAACACAGTAGTATTCTGTACTCAAATCTGAACAATGAGAACTTTAGTGGAACTTGGTAAACTCGGCAAAACTCATCCCCAATCCATCACCAACTCTATTTTATATCCTAATCTAGGGATATTCAAATATAGCCAGTTAATGCGTTCATACAAGGGAACAGCCAAAAAGCATCTGCGATCTGCCTTGAAGAAAATAAGCCTTCATATAAGGCAACAGCTTAGCATCTCCCAGAAAGCTCAGGGTTGATTTTAATGGAACCCAGGTGGGTGATGACGGGGGGGGGGGGGGGTGCGCGGTAGGCATTAAAATGGATCAGGGCAGTTACCCATTCTTTTCCCGCCCTGATATGGCTGACTGTAATTCACATTGCAAGGACACCTGGCCCAAGCTGGGGTTCACTTTAAGTATGCAGGTCATGTTCCGATAATACCATCAGAGCCTGATCTGGCATTTTAACCTGAGGTGGGAGCGGGGCAGTAGTGGTGGCTTCTCCACCAGGCCAAAACCTGCTGAGAACAGCAGTCAGAGCCAGAAGGAGTGTTCCTCCAAGCCCCACAAAGAAATCTTGGGCCTCCCCCAGCCCCGGGCTTTAAACCCCCTTCCCCCCCAGCACCCCGGCCAGCATTCACAAGCACTTACTTTGTGCCGGCGACCATTCCGTTGGGTCCCAGGTGGTGGCCTCCTAGCACCCGATTTCAACGGCCGGGCAGGCGCTTTGATCAGGAAGTTGGCAAATGGCATGTTAATGAAGCCAAGTTGTTAGAATCTGCCCAGCCTCCTTGCTACTACTCCCGGCTGGGCTGGACATTCACTGTGCTGCAAGCCCGCCCCCCAAGAGTTAAAATCGAGCCCATCATTTCAGGAAAATAAGAAGTTTTTGAAAATCTGCATTTTTAGCAGCTTATTTATTATTTGAGAACAAACACCAAATAGATAGATTTGTAAGGGCAACGCTCAGAAACTGCCAGTTTATCTTCAAAACCTTTTTGCACATGTTCCTGTACAGATGTTTAATTAATTCTGACAACCTCCAGTCTGCCCCCTAAATGATTGGATTGATTCTGAGAGCCTCCGGTCCCGCCTTCCAACTAGTTTAATTGGTCAATATCGACAATTCCATTCCCACTTATAAAAGCTGATTTATCTTGTGACTTAGCTGACACATGTTGAAAAATGGACTCTCTGTTTAATAACCATCAGCTGTTAGCCTATATGGGTAGGGACATGTTGCTCTGCCTACTTGTATCACTTTTTTAGATGGAAAATGCATTTGGATGTGTTGAATAATTTGTCCAAAATTGTCAAAAACTTAATAAGCATTGGCTCAGAAATTGGTTTTAATGTTAATGGATGAATAATCCAAAAGACTCTCATAAATTATTTGGAAAAATTATGTCAAAGTATTTCATGGCTGGATGGTGTGACATTTATAATAATAGACGGGTTCTGAGGG
Organism: Somniosus microcephalus; assembly: GCF_052327205.1. Classification (NCBI taxonomy): domain Eukaryota; kingdom Metazoa; phylum Chordata; class Chondrichthyes; order Squaliformes; family Somniosidae; genus Somniosus; species Somniosus microcephalus. Next base: position 341,524,586 of record NC_140989.1, read on the forward strand.
CATCAACCTTTTGAGTGCAGAATGTCCTTTTTCAGCTTTCAAAATGTATATGCTTCCTCAAAGTGATTTTATTTGAAGTGGATATAACAAAGTGGAAATAGAAGTGAAATATGATTGGCAGCATTTGTGGCCCACTCACTTCCTTTCTCTCCATATTCCTCATTATCCCACTGCCATTCTTCTAGGCACTGCTCTTTCATTTAATACAGAGGTGAGAAGCTTGAGATTGTAGCCTTGTCTATCATTATCACTCCATGTTATTAGGAAAGAGACTCATTTGCTGGTGGAATGGTCTACTATCAAGAGACACACACTGGCATAACCTTTATTGTTGATGCAACCAGGTGTACAATTTGTAACTGTACAGGGAGTACCTCCTCCCCACCTCCAGTTTTCTTATTCTAGGTTACAATCCTCCATTGCCTTATCCAAGTCACCATTATTCATGTGTTAGCCTAGACAATGGGTGTCAGAGGGCCATTTGACCAAAGGGAGCATCGCAGTCATGCCAGATGTTATCCTCACCTGGTATTTAGGACATACACTCTCCTGAAGGGGGACACTGGGTAGTCATCAAAAGCAGGAAGCCTGGCTGACTTTTCCTTTCCCTAGCCCAGGGACACTTAAGACCGATTGTAACATTTCTCCCAGCAGCCCAACTCTGATCAGCTGACCCAGTACAGAGCAGATCTGGCACATTCCTGCCCTGTGTAGCTCAGTACCAAACCAGGTGGTGCATTAGGGCAGTTTCATTAATAACTGAACAAGTCTTTCTTTGGGGAAGAGTGCTGTATCAGAAAATAGTGACAATTTCTGCAGTGCCTTACGATTTGTATAGCTTTTACTTCCCATGGATTAGAACAATGCTATTCTCTGACTAGCTACACTATTATGTTACAATTTGGTCCACATATATTGGGGGAAAATATTGAAAATCCCTTCATTTGGGTCTGAAGTAGAAATATAAGAAAAAACAAAAGGGCCATTTAAAATATACCAAAACCATTTAAAAAAATGAAATTAACCATTTTAATATTAAAAGGAATTCACATTTTTTCTCCTTTTTTTATTTGCATGAATCGCCTCCAATGAACTATCGTTCAACAATGAATTGATCATTCAGATTTGAGCAATCTTTCATTGTTACTATTGTTCCAAAGTGAAAATATTCATGCAAATACTTTCACACTCACAGCCAATCAGTTGGTTGTTAATGTTAGTCGGGAACGGTAGCATAGTGGTTATGTTACTGAATTAGTAATTCAGTAGCCTGGACTTATGATTTCAGTAAGATGTGCATTCAAATCCCACTCACGGTGGCTGGGGAATTTAAATTCAGTCAATTAAATAAACCTGGAATTTAAAAAAAGCTAGTATCAGTAATGGTGACCATGAAATTATTGGATTGTTGTAAAAACCCATCAGTTCACTAATGTCCTTTAAGGGAAGGAAATCTGCTGTCTTTACCCAGTCTGGCCTATATGTGACTTCAGACCCACAGCAATGTGGTTGACTCTTAAGTGCCCTCTGAAATGACCCAGCAAGCCACTCAGTTGTAACAAACCGCTATGAGAAACAATCACCACACAGACTGCAGCGGTTCAAGAGGGCAGCTCACCACCACCTTCTCATAGGCAATAAATGTTAGCTCTGCCAGCGACACCCACATCCCAGGAACAAATAAATTTTAAAAAGTGAAACGTAGGTAAGAGATATTTACTCTAAAGCAATTTAAAATATGTTTGCTGAAGTAATATTTGTTGCGAATTCTTATTTGAGCATAAATAAATAAAACTTGCGGTAAACCTGAGGTTTATTCTTTTTATTTCTGTGTAATGTTTTGTTGTTCTGGCATCTGCAATTGGACATAGTTAACAAGTTTCCATGGGGATTTAAAATCAACCAATTTCCTATAGTTGCTACTGTGTAGTGTGCTGGTGTTAGGTAATAAATACAGTGTTATGATCAAAATCTAGGAAAGACTAGCTTTCCTCTGTGATTAATTGTGAAAGTGAAGTTTGTCTGCACAGAGCAGGATTAAACGGAGTGGACTTGAACAGAGTGTTTTATTTGGGAATTTGGAAAGAGTGGGAATTTGGAGAAGAGGGGGAAGGAGTTGCTGCTTTTTGCCTATGTGTTATAGGTAGATATTTAATTTCAGTACCCTTAACTTAATCTAGATCAAGTAAGTAGTCAAGAAACTACACTGTAAACTAAGTTACCTAATTACAAATGTAATTACATTTAATTAAATAAAACAAGGTCATATAGGGATGGCAGTACAGGCGGTGTGCCGCAACTGCAGCATGTGGGAGTTTGTGGCGAGCGTTGTGATCACGGACAACCACGTTTGCAGTAAGTGTCTGCATCTTGAGGAACTTCAGCTCAGAGTTGTTGAGCTGGAGTCTGAGGTGCAGACATTGCAGGGCATCGGGGATGGGGAGAGTTACCTGGACACTTTGATCCAGGAGGCAGTCAACCTTAGGTTAAGTAGTGGTACAGGTCTGGTTAGTGGTCAAGGACAGGAGGGTGTGACTGCAACTCAGGCAGGTAAGGGGACCCCAGGTGCAGTGCTAGAGGAGCCTCAGCCTTTGCCCTTGTCCAATAGGTATGAGGTTCTTGCTGCCTGTGTGGATGAGGGAAAAGCCTGCAGAATGGATGAGCAAGCTGACCATGGCACCATGGTGCAGGAGGCCATTCAAGTGGGAGGAGTGAAAGGGAATGTAGTTGTGGTAGGGGAAGAGTATAGTCAGGGGGATAGATACTGTTCTCTGCAGCCGCGACCGAGAGTTCCGAAGGTTGTGTTGCCTGCCCAGTGCCAGGGTTAAAGATATCTCCTTGCGGCTGGAGAAGAACGTGGAGTGGGAGGGGGAGGATTCAGTTGTCGTGGTCTACGTAGGAACCAATGACATAGGTAGAACTAGGAATGAGGTGCTGCTGAGGGAGTTTGAGGAGCTAGAATCCAAATTAAAAAGCAGAACCTCAAAGGTAATAATTTCTGGATTGTTACTTGAGCCACGCACAAACTGGCATAGGGACAAACAGATAAGAGGATTAAATGTGTGGCTGAAAGAGTGGTGTGGGAGGAAGGGGTTTCAATTCATGGGGCACTGGCACCAGTACTGGGGAAAGAGGGAGTTGTTCCGATGGGATGGGCTCCACTTAAACCGGGCTGGGATCAGTGTCCTGGCGAATCGAATAACTAGAGCAGTAGAGAGAGCTTTAAACTAATAATGGGGAGGGGGGGGGGGGGGGAGGTGGTGGGAGGGAGGATTCAGGAAAGAGTAAATTTAAAAGCAGGAAGAGAAATGTCAAGGCTCTAGAGCAGAGTAGAATTTTGGGTAAAAATAAGCAGAGTGGGTCAGGAAGGGACAGAGAGAGTAACAAAGGTAATAAGGCATCAGTGACTAAGGTGACATCAGGGAAAAATAGAAAAAAGTCAAAACTAAAGGCATTATATCTGAATGCGCGAAGCATTCACAACAAAATAGATGAATTAATAGCGCAGGTAGAAATGAACAGGTTTGATCTAATCGCCATTATGGAGACGTGGTTGTAAAGTGGCCAAGGTTGGGAACGAAATATTCCAGGATATTTAACTTTTAGAAGAGATAGGCAAAATGGAAAAGGAGGAGGGGTAGCCCTGATAATAAAGGATGGGATAAAGACAGTAGAGAGAAAGAATCTTAGCTCCGAAAATCAAGAAGTAGAATCAGTTTGGGTGGAGCTAAGAAACAGCAAGGGGCAGAAAACATTGGTGGGAGTTGTTTATAGGTCCCTAAACAATAGTTGTAATGTCGGGCAGCATATAGATCAGGAAATTAGAGGCATATGTAACAAGGGTAATACAGTAATCATGAGGGACTTTAATCTACATATAGACTGGGCAAACCAAATTTGCAGTAATAGTGTGGAGGATGAATTCATGGAATGTGTGCAAGATAGTTTTCTAGATCAGTATGTTGAGGAACCAACTAGGAACAGGCTATTTTAGATATAGTATTGGGCAATGAGAAAGGGTTAATTAATAACCTTGTAGTAAAGGGGCATTTAAGGAAGAGTGACCATAATATGATAGAATTTTATATTGAGTTTGAAAGTGATTTAGTTAAATCTGAAACTAGGGTCTTAAATCTAAACAAAACAAACTATGTAGGTATGAGGGGCGAGTTGGCTAAGGTAGATTGGGAAACTACATTAAAAGGTATGACGGTAGACAAGCAATGGCTAGCATTTAAAGAATTAATACATAATTTACAACAAATATGCATTCCATTAAGGCACAAAAACCCCACAGGAAAAGTGGTCCAACCGTGGCTAATGAGAAGTTAAAGATAGTATTAGATCAAAGGAAGAGGTTTATAATGTTGCCAAAAAGAGTAGTAAGCCTGAGGATTTTAAAATTCAGCAAAGGAGGACAAAGAAATTGATAAAGAAAGGAAAAATATAATATGAGAGTAAACTAGCAAGAGACATAAAAACAGACTGAAAAAGCTTCTATAGGTATGTAAAAAGGAAAAGATTAGTGAAAGTAAATGTGGGTCCTTTACAGGCTGAGACAGGAGAAATTATAATGGGGAATAAGGAAATGGCAGAGAAATTAAACAAATACTTTTTGTATGTCTTCACGGCCCTGTTCCTGGGACTAGGGACAGGGTTACTGGCAAGGCTTGGAAGCTAAGCAGAGCCAGGCCTGGTTAGTATCTGGCAGGGGTGACCATCAGGGAAGACCAGGTGCAGAAGGTCACGGAAGGAGCCCCGAGGAGGGGCGGTTGGTGAGAAGGTCATGGAAGGAGCCACGGGAGGAGCGGCTGGTGAGCAGGCCCGGGCGGTGGGCTGAAGATTGTCGGAATGGTGGAAATGGAATGGCGGGACGCAGCGGCTTTGCTTCTCCCAGTCATGGGAGCTTGCAAGATCACATTTTGTTGTTCATGTACTTGTGCAATGACAATAAAGTTGAATTATTATTATTAAGAAGAAGCAAAAAACTTCCCGGAAATAGTGGAGAACCAAGGCTCTAGCGAGAATGAGGAACTAAAAGAAATTAGTATTAGTAAAAAAATAGTACTGGATAAATGAATGGGACTGAAAGTCGATAAATACCCTGGACCTGATGGCCTACATCCTAGGGTTTTGAAAGAGGTGGCTATAGAGATAGTGGATGCATTGGTTGTCATTTTCCAACATTCCATAGATTCTAGAATGGTTCCCACGGATTGGAAGGTGGCAAATGTAACCCCAGTATTTAAGAAAGGAGGGAGAGAGAAAACAGGGAGCTACAGACCAGTTAGCCTGACATCAGTAGTAGGGAAAATGCTAGAATCTGTTACGAAGAACGTAGTAACAGGGCACTTCGAAAATAATAATAGGATTGGGCAGAGTCAACATGGATTTATGAAAGGGAAATTGTGTTTGATGAACCTGTTAGAGTTTTTTGAGGTTGTAACTAGCAGAATAGATAAGGGGGAACCAGCGGATGTGGTGTATTTGGATTTTCAGAAGGCATTCGGTAAGGTGCCGCACAAGAGGTTATTAAACAAAATTAGGGCTCATAGGATTGGGGGCAATATACTAGCATGGATTGAGGATTGGTTAACGGACAGAAAACAGAGAGTAGGAATAAACGGGTCATTTTCAGGTTGGCAGGCTGTAACAAGTGGGGTACCGCAAGGATCAGTGCTTGGGCCTCAGCTATTCACAATCTATATCAATGATTTAGATGAGGGGACCAAATGTAATGTATACAAGTTTGCTGATGATACAAAGCTAGGTGGGAATGTAAGTTGTGGGTGGGCAAAAACATGGCAAATGGAATTTAATGTGGAGAAATGTGAAGTTATCCACTTTGGTAGGAAAATAGAAAAGCAGAGTATTTTTTAAATAGTAAGAGATTGGGAAACGTTGGTGTTCAGAGGGACCTGGATGCCCTTGTACATGAATCACTGAAAGGTAACATGCAGGTACAGCAAGCAATTAGGAAAGCAAATGGTATGTAGGCCTTTATTACAAGAGGATTTGAGTATAAGAGTAAAGACGTCTTACTGCAATTATATAGAGTCCTGGTGAGACCACACCTGGAGTATTGTGGACAGTTTTGGTCTCCTTACCAAAAGAAGGATACACTTGCCATAGAGGGAGTGTAATGAAGGTTCACCAGACTGATTCCTGGGATGGGGGAATTGCCCTAGGAGGAGAGATCGAGTAGACTAGGCCTATATTCCCTAGAGTTTAGAAGAATGAGAGGTGATCTCATTGAAACATACAAAATTCTTACAGGACTTAACAGGGTAGATGCAGGGAGGATGTTTCCTCTGGCTGGGGCATCTAGAACCAGGGGTCACAGTCTCAGAATAAGGGGTCTATGGCGGAACCACCAGAGGATTACGGACAATTGTATATAATTCCTTTTACAGCAATGTAGTACAGCTGGTGGCTGCACCTTTAATGTATCTGTTAACTGTACTAGGGCTTCTTTCCTGTACTCCGCGTGATGACGTCATGCCGTCCGTCACGTGATCTCTCAACGGTGGGAAGAACATGATGACGTCATGACGTCAGAGCTCGGAACCTTCTAGCAGTAGAGCTCAGAACCTGCTAGCAGTTGAGCTCAGAACCTGCTAGCAGTTGAGCTCGGAACCTTCTAGCAGTTTCGAGAGAGGCTTTCAAGCAGACCAGACCTATTTGCATTGTATCCTACAGTTTCCTGTACAGCTTCGTTTGTTCATTAAATTTTATTGTTTTTGATTTTCTGAATCAATCTCAATTCTTCGGCTAGGAACCCCAGTTCCTACATTGGTGACCCCGATTTCTTCGAACAATTTTCGTTGAAGTTACATCATGGACACGAACGCCGTCACCCTCAAACTGCCGCAATTTTGGGAGCAACAACCGGCCGCGTGGTTTTTCCAGGCGGAAGTCCAATTTGCAATCCGGGGAGTAGCAGTGGATTCGACCCGTTATTATTACGTGGTCTCCGCCGTCGACAGCGCCACGGCCTCGCGGGTCGTCAGCCTCCTCGAGAGCCCACCGAACGATGGCAAGTACGAAGCTTTAAAAGCACGTTTACTGCAGATTTTCGGTCTGTCCAAGTCGGAGCGCGCTCGCAGACTTATCTCCATGCCCGGCCTCGGGGACTCAAAACCCTCAGAGCTCATGAGCCAAATGCTCACGCTTTTGGGCTTGGAATCGCAATGTTTTCTGTTCCACGAGCTGTTTCTCTGTCAACTACCAGAGCCAGTACAGACGGCCTTGGCCAATTCCGCGATCACGGATTGTGCTGAACTCGCCGCGGAAGTGGATAAAATATTCACTGTCTCACAACAATCTTGTGCAGCCACGAGGCGCCCATCCCCCACAAGAGCGAATCCTCCTCCTCCTCCTGCAGGCTGGTGTGCATACCACACTCGTTTCAGCGCAAAGGCCAGAAATTGCCGTCCGCCCTGCAGTTTCTCACCAAAAATAAAACCTACCTCAAACCAGCAGTTTCTGAGAAGATCAATAAGGCCTAAGGGACGCGCCGGAGTTGCGATGGCCGTCGGGTCCGCAGGGAAACTCCTATACGTTACAGACTCCCTGTCAGGGCGTCGTTTTCTCTGTGATACTGGCTCCCAGTGCAGTATCCTACCAGCGTCAAAGCTAGATCTTCAATCCGGTGGTCAAGGTCCCCCCCTCGAGGCAGCCAATGGTGCAGCCATTCGCACGTTCGGAAAGCATAGGGTCCAGTTGAGTTTTGGCGGCCAACGTTTTGTTTGGGAGTTCATCACGGCGAAAGTCTCACAGGCCATCCTGGGGGCAGATTTCTTCTGCGCAAACGGGTTTCTCGTTGACATCCGACACTGCCAGCTAATCAGTGCCTCCACTTTTCACTCGGTCCCCTGCCACCGAAGCACTGCGATGTCTTGGTCAGTTGCCTGTGCAGTCCCATCTCCAAATGAGTTCTCTCGTCTTCTCAGTGAGTTCCCTGAGCTCACCAGGCCCACATTTTCTTCTTCAGTCACGAGGCACGGTATGGCGCACCACATTACCATGACAGGGTCCCCCGTTTATGCGAGAGCTCGAAGGCTGGAACCCAGTAAACTCGCGGCCGCCAAGGCGGAGTTCCATACAATGGAATGCCTGGGTATTATTCGACGTTCGAATAGTCCTTGGTCCTCGCCATTACACATTGTTCCTAAGCCGGGCAGCGGATGGTGACCATGCAGCGACTACAGACGCCTGAATGAGGCTACCACACCGGATCGGTACCCAATTCCTCACATTCAGGATTTTTCGGCCCATCTGGCAGGGAATTCCATCTTTTCCAAAGTAGACCTCGTCCGAGGCTATCATCAAGTGCCCGTGCATCCTCAGGACGTCCCCAAAACTGCCATCATCACACCTTTCGGGCTCTTTGAGTTCCTTCGTATGCCGTTTGGGCTGAAGAATACAGCACAAGCCTTCCAACGTCTCATGGATTCCGTGTTGCGCGATCTGCCGTTCATCTTCATCTACCTAGACGACATCCTTATTGCCAGTAACAGCACGAAAGAACACATTGCACACTTGCGTACCCTTTTTTCTCGTCTCAGCCAACATGGCCTTATTATCAACCCGGCCAAGTGCCAGTTTGGGTTGCACAGCATTGATTTCCTGGGACACAGAATCACCTCAGAAGGCACCGTCCCGCTGGCCACGAAGGTGGAAGCAGTCACCTCGTTCCCTCTTCCTCAGACCGTCAGGGCCCTCCAGGAATTTCTGGGAATGGTCAATTTTTATCATCGGTTCGTCCCCAAGGCGGCATTGTTGATGCAACCTTTGTACGAGGCCCTCAGAGGTAAATCGGGCAAAGACCCGATCGATTGGACACCCCAGATGGACCAGGCTTTCCTCGACACTAAGAACGCTTTGGCTGCTGCGACCATGTTGGCACATCCCCTTCCAGGCGCAACCATTGCCCTTACCACCGACGCATCTGATTATGCCATCGGGGCAGTACAGGAGCAGTGGGTCGACGGCACATGGCAACCACTGGCTTTCTTCAGCCGCCAATTGCGGAAGAACGAACGCAAGTATAGTACTTTTGATAGGGAGTTGTTAGCATTGTTTCTGGCCATCCGCCATTTTCGCTTCCGACTGGAAGGACGCCCATTCACGGCTTTTGTAGACCACAAGCCACTTACTTTTGCGATGGCCAAGACAGCGGAACCATGGTCGGCACGGCAACAACGTCATCTTACGTACATATCTGAATTTACAACCGACATACAGCATGTCTCAGGCAAAGACAATCTGGTGGCGGATTGTCTCTCCCGCGCCCAGCTCCACGCAGTACACCTGGGAGTCGACTATGTTGGTTTGGCAAAAGAACAGAAGGCAGACCCTGAAGTGCAGGCATACCGGACCGCACCTTCCAGCTTACAAGTGGCTGATGTCAGTTTCCAGGCCGCAGGGACGTCCCACGTCCAATCGTTCCAGTCGAATGGCGCAGGAGAATTTTCAACACTATCCACGGGTTGTCACACCCTGGCATGAGAGCGTCACAACGACTCATGGCAAAGAAATTCGTCTGGAAGGGCATGCATCTCGACGTCCGTGACTGGACCAATACCTGTGTGAGTTGCCGGAAGTCCAAGATACAACGCCATGTTAAGGCCCCAGTCGCCACTTTTCCAGTTCCGGAGCATCGATTCGACCATGTGCACGTGGACCTGGTTGGTCCTCTCCCTTCCTCTCGCGGGTACACTCACCTCCTCACCGTGGTAGACCGCACCACCAGGTGGCCAGAGGCAATTCCTTTGGTTGCCACCACAGCGGCAGACGTCTCCAGAGCCTTCATCTCGTCGTGGGTAGCTCGGTTCGGGGTACTGGCTGACTTCTCCTCTGACCGGGGGCCTCAATTTACCCCTGAGCTTTGGAACGCCGTAGCTCAAGGTTTGGGCACCAAGCTTCATCGTACCACCGCCTACCATCCACAGGCGAACGGTCTGTGTGAAAGATTCCACAGGTCCCTTAAAGTCTCCGTGGGCCTAGTTGGGTGGACAGGCTCCCTTGGGTGCTGCTAGGTCTTCGCACGGCGCCTAAGGACGACCTGCATTCTTCTTCAGCAGAGCCGGTTTACGGCCAACCACTCAGAGTGCCTGGCGATTTTCTTCCTCCTCACACGGAACCCTGGTCCCCAGCTCAGCAGCTCGTCAGCCACCAGGAAGCGGCTAGGAATTTCATCCCAGTGCCTACGTCGCATCATGACCTGCAGCGCTCCCATGTCCCGGTGGATCTTAACAGCGCAGAATACGTGTTCATTCGGCAGGATGCTCGCAAAAACCCGCTCAAACCGCCTTACACAGGTCCGTTCCGCGTCATCTCGTCAGGTGACAAGTCCTTCACAGTCGACGTCGGCGGTAAGCCTGACAACATCTCCATCGACAGGTTGAAACCGGCGCATCTGGATCTGAGCGAACCAGTCGTCACCGCTCAGCCGCCTCGTCGTGGTCGTCCACCGTCGACTGCCGGTCCAGTACAGCTACAGTCATCCGCCGAGTCGCCAGTGCCCGCCTCACCGGGTCGACCACAGCCGGCCTCTTCTTCTCCTCTGCCTGCGGCATCATCCCAACCACAGCCAACGGTCAGTTTGTCTTCTAGCGCTCCGTTCCAGCTGCCGGGGTATCGCAGTCGGTCGGACAGACTCGTCAGACCCCCTTCTCGCCTTACCTTCTCTGTTAAAAGCAATTCTGGGGGGGCGCATGTGGTGGAACCACCAGAGGATTACGGACAATTGTATATAATTCCTTTTACAGCAATGTAGTACAGCTGGGGTTTGCACCTTTAATGTATCTGTTAACTGTACTAAGGCTTCTTTCCTGTACTCCGCGTGATGACGTCATGCCGTCCGTCACGTGATCTCTCAACGGCGGGAAGAACATCATGACGTCAGAGCTCGGAACCTTCTAGCAGTAGAGCTCAGAACCTGCTAGCAGCTGAGCTCGAAACCTGCTAGCAGTTGAGCTCGGAACCTTCTAGCAGTTTCGAGAGAGGCTTTCAAGCAGACCAGACCTATTTGCATTGTATCCTACAGTTTCCTGTACAGCTTCGTTTGTTCATTAAATTTTATTGTTTTTGATTTTCTGAGTCGATCTCAATTCTTCGGCTAGGAACCCCAGTTCCTACAGGTCGACCATTTAGGACTGAGATGAGGAAAAATGTTTTCACTCAGAGGGTGGTGAATCTTTGGAATTCTCTACCCCAGAGGGCTGTGGAGGCTCAGTCGTTGAGTATATTCAAGACAGAGATCGATGGATTTTTGGATATTAGGGGAATCAAGGGATATGGGGATAGTGCAGGAAAGTGGAATTGAGGTCGAAGATCAGCCATGATCTTATTGAATGGCGGAGCAGGTTCGAAGGGCCAAATGGCCGACTCCTGCTCCTATTTCTTATGTTGTTATGTGTGCAAATTAGCTGCTGTGTTTCCCACATTACAACAGTGACTACATTTCAAAAAATACTTCATTGGCTGTAAAGCGCTTTGTGATGTCCAAAGGTCATGAAAGGTGGTATATAAATCCGAATTCTTTCTTTCATTAAGGCCTGATTTAACTCTGGGCCAGTTTTCACTGGGAGAGTAGCGGTGTAAGTTAGCAACACATCTACGGCTCCAGAAATGAGGCCTGGGGTATTTTAATTCCAGGGCTTCACCTAAATCCCGCCGGCTAACATTCCACCATTTCCGGCCGAATTGGCAGAAAGCTGTGCGCCTCAAGGGCCACCTGCTGAGACCAGGTAGGTGGCAGGATTCGCTGCCGGGGCCATCCTGCGAGGGTCTCGTGATCGGGAAGGAGAGGGAGTGCGAATCTTCAGTAGAGGAGGCCTAAGCTTTCCATGTGTGGTCCAGAGGTGCGTTCCTACTCCTCCAGGCCCCACAAGGAAAGTAACCAAAAGGATTTTTTTTTAATTACCTCTGTGGACCTCCTCTGTCCCTAGTTCTCTTCCCTGCTGTCTTTGCCTGATGGCAACTCACTGCAAGGACCCCGCAAGCTTTGCGAGGGTATCCTTGCCACCTGCTAAGTTGAGCAGGTTAAAATCAGGAACTGGCAGCTCTCAGCATCTCCAGGGCGGGAAAGTAACCTGGGTAATTTTAACTATCCACCCGCCTGGTTTCCGCCGAGCGAGTTTGATTAAAAGTTCCCCGTTTTCTCTCCCTCTCCTTTCTTAAATAGTGGGGTTACTATTCAAAACCCTAGGATGTAGGCCATCAGGTCCAGGGGATTTATCGGCTTTCAGTCCCATTAATTTCTCCACAGTACACAGTAAGGTCCCACAAACAACAATGAAATAAATGACCAGATCATCTGTTTTAAGGTTGGCTGAGGGATAAATGTTGGGCAGGATATTGGGAGAACTCCCCAGCTCTTCTTTGAAGAGTGCCATAGGATCTTACACGTCCACTGGAGAGGTTTAATGACTCATCCAAAAGATGACGCCTCTGACAGTGAAGCATTCCCTCGGTATTGTACAGTAGGTGTCAGCATAGATTACATGTTCATCTCTGGAGTGGGACTTTCTGACTCAGAGGTGAGAGAGCTACCGACTAAACCAAGGCTGACACCTTAAATTGTTATTTGTGTTAACCACAGGACCTGTGGAATGAGTAAAGTGAAGTGAAAGAGATCAAGTTACTTCATCTCTACATCCCCTCAATATTACATGCTTAAAACTTCTGAACTTTTTATACCTACATATATCTTACCTAATATTTTCCTTTTAAAATATTTGTACAAAAGAACTATTTTCCAGGGTACAATAGTAAGATGGTGTATTTGGATGATAAAGATCCAAGCTTTGATTAAATGGAGTATATTGTAAGCTGTAAGAATGGGAGAATATCATTTGCTAAATCTGTGTAATATAATACCAAACCTCTGCTAAAAATATAGTATGTTATTAATTTGTAAAATCTAAAAGTAAAATCTAAAAATTAGTTTATAACAACTTCTCCAGTATTTTGATCACATTGTATTAAAGTTAGTTTTGTTTATCATTCTCTTCCTCCCCAGCCCACAGATAGGGCCGAATTTTAATGGAGAGGATGGGTTGGGGGCGGGGGGTGCTCGGAGGCGGTTGGGAAATGCAGGAGAATGGGTTTCCCGCAGGCCTTGCCGACTTTAACGGCAACCTTTGTTTCCCACCTGCAGCCAGCCAGATTGAGAGGCTGGCTGGCCGGCACCAGGCGGGTAGGGCTGCGGCACTAGGCCGCACAGAGGAGGGAGGGAGGGAAGGATCGCGTGGGGGCCGGGGGGTGGGGGGGGTGGCCGGTGGAGCACGGGGGAGGGATCGCAAGAAGCTCGGGGGCCGGGGGACAGCTGGAGGATCACTGGGCTGGGCGGGGGGGGGGGCATCACAAGAAGATTGGAAGCTGGGAAGATCATGGGGGCGGGGGGTGGAGACAGAGACCACGGGCCGGGAGGAACGCGGGGTTGGGGGGGGGGGTCTGAAGGGATCGGGGGCTGGGAGGATCTGAAGGGATCGGGGGCTGGGAGGGCCGGGGGGGGGGTGGACGGTGGCGGGGAGGGAGGCGGGTGTCAGTAAATATCGGTAGCCGGAGGAGCAGTGGTGAGGGAAGGAGGAGCGGAGCGGGGAGGCCTCATGGGGGTATCAGAGGCCTGGGCGGGTGGTTGGAGTCCTGGGGGGGGTGGTCAGAGGCCTCGTTGGGGGGGTTCTCCAATCACAGGGCGGTGGGTTAAGTAGGGACCCTGGATCCTGGAGGTTAGTGTAAAGGCACTTACCTCTGGATCCTGCAGTCCTCGCCTTGCTTTAACTGCCGGGTTTCACGAGGTGTGCAAAACCCGACTAGCTACAGTTAAATTTAAAATGGAAGTTAAAGCAGAAGCTTGAGCCTCATTATAATATTTAAATAAATGACCCGCCTCCTGGCAGCGGATTGGCTGCCCGCCACCCCCCCACCCCCCCGTCCCCCCCCACCTTCCAGCCTCCATTAAAACCGGAAGTGGGCATGTTGAGATTCAGATTTTTAACACTTTAACTTCCCACATCCCACCGTTTTTTTAGGTTAAAATTTCCCTCTTCGTCTGGCATCTGAAAAATAAGAGATAGTGACATTATTTGGCCTCTCAATAAAGATAGAAAGAAAATGCATTTATAATGTGCTTTTCACTCAACCTCAGGATGTCACAAAGAGTTTCACAGCCGATGAGGTATTTTTAAAGTGTAGTCACTGTTGCAATGTCAGGAAAGCCTGCAACCAAGTTTGTGCACAGCAAGGTCCCACAAACAGCAATGAGAAAATGACCACATAATCTGTTTTTGGTGCTGATAGTTGAGTGCAAAACGTTGACCAGGACAACGCCCTTTCTTCGAAAAAAAACCACCATATAATCGTTTACATCTACTTGAGAGGGTGGACAGAGAATTGGTTTAATATCTGATCTGAAAGAGCAACTCTGCCAGCACAACACTGCACTGCTGTGTCAGCCGAGGTTATATATATAATATACCTCTGTGGAGTGGAGCTTGAACCCACAACCTTGTGATTCAGAGGCAAGAGGGCTATCGCTGAGCCAAGTAGACTATAATCAGTATATGTGCTGTAAATCACACCTTGAGTATTGTGTGCAGTTTTGGTCACCTTACCTGAGGAAGGACGTTCTTGCCATGGAGGGAGTGCAGCGAAGATTCACCAGGCTGATACCTGGGATGGCAGGAATGACGTATGAGGAGAGATTGTGTCGATTGGGCTTATACTCACTGGAGTTTAGAAGATTGAGAGGGGATCTCATCGAAACCTATAAAATTCTGTCAGGTCTGGACAGACTAGATGCAGGAAGGATGTTTCTGATGGCCAGGGAGTCCAGAACCAGGGGTCATAGTCTAAGGATAAGGGGTAAGCTATTTAGGACTGAAATGAGGAGGAATTTCTTCACCCAGAGAGTGGTGAACCTGTGGAATTCTCTGCCACAGAGGGCGGTGGAGGCCAGTTCATTAAATATATTCAAGAAAGAGTTGGATATATTTCTTGAGGCTAAAGGGATCAAGGGATATGGGGAGAAGGCAGGGACAGGGTACTGAGTTTGGATGATCAGCCATGATCTCATTGAATGGCGGAGCAGGCTCGAAGGGCCGAATGGCCTACTCCTGCTCCTATCTTCTATGTTTCTGTGTTTCTATGGTCTTCCGTCAGCCAGGAATATAAAGCAGTATTATGTGTGTGCATCTCCAAGTGCCTAACACTAGCCCTGTTTTTGAGCTATTTTTCTCCCCCCCCGCATTTTTTTCTTCCAGCCAGGCTGTCCTCCCACATCCACAAACGCTTCAGAATGAATTAATCCTGTTCACAGCAAGCAGCTGGCTTCCACTAGCACTGGAATCTGAGCACATGAAATGTAAATACAAAGCATCTGCTTGGCTCCAAACTGAACAGCCAACAGAAAATCAATGGTTCTGATATAAATAAATATAATACTAATAGACCACAACTGTCGTTGGTTTGTTAGGCTCCACAAAGATAGTCAGCAGTGTTGGACCTACAGTGGGTGATTGTCACGATGCTTGCGTCTGCGCTCACTCGGAGGTCGAACTCCAAACCATCATAAACACCTTCACCGAAGCATACGAGAGCATGGGCCTTACACTAAACATCCGTACGACAAAGGTCCTCTACCAACCTGCCCCCGCCACACAGTGCTGCCCCCCGATTATCAAAATCCACGACAAGGCCTTGGACAACGTGGACCACTTTCCATACCTCGGGAGCCTACTGTCAACAAGGGCAGACGTTGATGACGAAGTCCAACACCGCCTTCAGTGTGCCAGTGCAGCCTTCGGTCGCCTGAGGAAGAGAGTGTTTGAAGACCAGGACCTCAAACCCGGCACTAAGCTCATGGTCTACAGGGCAGCAGCGATACCCGCCCTGCTGTATGCCTCAGAGACATGGACCATGTACAGCAGGCACCTCAAATCACTGGAGAGGTACCACCAACGCTGCCTCCGCAAGATCCTGCAAATCCATTGGCAGGATAGGCGCACCAACGTCGGTGTTCTTGCTCAGGCCAACATCCCCAGCATTGAAGCTCTGACCACGCTCAATCAGCTCCGATGGACGTGTCACATTGTCCGCATGCCCGATACGAGACTCCCAAAACAAGCGCTCTACTCGGAGCTCCGGCACGGCAAGAGAGCCCCAGGTGGGCAGAGGAAACACTTCAAGGACACCCTCAAAGCCTCCTTGAAAAAGTGCAAGATCCCCACCAATACCTGGGAATCCCTGGCCCAAGACCGCACAAAGTGGAGAAGAAGCATCCGGGAAGGCGCCGAACACCTCGAGTCTCTTCGCCGGGAGCAAGCGGAAGCCAAGTGCAAGCAGCGCAAGGAGTGCACGTCAACCCAAGCACACCACCCACCCGCCCCTTCAACAACCATCTGCCCCACCTGTGACAGAGACTGTAGGTCCCGCATTGGACTAATCAGCCACCTGCGAGCTCATTTTTAATGTGGAAGCAAGTCATCCTCAGTTCCGAGGGACTGCCTAAGAAGAAGAAGAAGAAGGCAGTGGATGATTGTCACGTATAGCACAGATCGGGCAGGGTGTCCATTCCGCCCGCCCCATGTCGTTGGTGAGAGGCCCGATCAATATTTGTGATTGTGGCTCATTTAAATACAGGAGAGGAGCTGCTCGCAGTAATCAAGCTGCTTATAGGTTGCTCACCATTTGGGAGGGCTGGAAATCTGGCAGGGGAGAGGCTGATCATGGGCCTACAGCAGCATTTTAAAGGGAGGGCTGGGGAAATGTTTAGGAGGAGGCGGGAGTCAATGGAACAGCTTATTTCAGCATCAATGGAAAAGGAAATCGGCGGATGTAAAACGCGCTGCCTATTCGCTATCACCCATTTTGCGCCACCACTTAAGATCAATATTAACCCCAGTGTTATCCTATGAATGAGGAAACATCCCGTGGACTTGAGAACAGTTATTTCAAGAATGGATAGGATATGTTTTTCTTAATTCATGGCTTCCTTCCTAGCTGGAGTACTCTAAACATTTCTAACTGTGACCCATGCAATGGTATTGCCATTGAGCCCCATCTTCTAATGCACAGGTGCTGTCTTTTGAATGAGACGTTAAAGAGTCTCAGGTGGACGTAAAAGATCCCCTGACACTATTTTGAAGAAGGGCAGGGTAGTTCTCCCCAGTGCCCTGGCCAATATTTATCCCTTAATCAACATCACTAGAAAAAAACAATTATTTGTTCATATATCTCATTATTGTTTGTGGGAGCTTGCTGTGTGCAAATTGGCTGCCACATTCCCTACATTACAACAGTGATGACACTTCAAAAGTACTTCATTGGCGCTTTGGGATGTCCAGAGGTCATGAAAGGTGCTATATAAATGCAAGTTTTTCTTTTTCGTTCTGGCTTTCAAGGATCAGGTTGACACTTCAGTAGTTACTCTAAACCCTTCCACATTTTCCATTTAAGCCACTGGGTAAAGTTCTTGAGAAATGATTGACCTTTCAAAGTGATAGCTAGTAGTTATTGCCTTTGCTGGTCACATTACCAAGGCTATTAACTGTGATCATTTGTATTTATTTTAATAATTTACATTCTGACTTTTTTTACTCTAAAATTTTTTTTGAAATGATAACTTTTTTCGCTTTATGCCTGAACCTTATGCTGAACTTGGAAAGAATATTTATGTTTTCCTTTTCTTATGCATTCGGCTTCTGTATATCTGGGGTTCTTTGTTCGAAAGGTAAACATCAACAATCTTCTCAAAGAACAGTTTTCAGATTGCTCTTCCCATGCATGTTAAGCCACATAGACCTCAAGAATAAGAGTGCCCAAGTTGGTTTAAGAGTTGCTTAATGTTAAGCATAACAGTTGCTGTTGTATAGTTCAGTAAAAACTTAGTCTCCAGTCCATAGCCACATCACCATATCATGATGAGAGCAGCAATGAATATTTTTAGTGCTTAAGACATGTTTATGTCAGAGACATGAGAACTGCTCCATAAACGCTCAGCATTCTGTATCAATCCAACAATTTCACTTGGAGAGTGAGCAGTGAAACCTCAAACATGGCCTTGCACACACGTCGAATTCTTTCTCACTGAAGTGCTGTTATTTGGAACCTTGCAGATGTTCAAATTGCAGAGTTAGCCATCACTGGCTAAACTTGTGAAATCTCTGACGCTCCAGCAACCAACAGGGTAAAAACGTTGAATTACTTGTCATTGCCGCGATTGCATCCAAGCATATGCTGTTATTTCTCAACTGATATGGGACTAATACAAAAGCTGCATCCAACAGAAAACTATTTTAAGATTTATGTGATATTAGTGGGAAGATGACACCAGTTATTCTTCTCTTCAAATCTGTTTTTTAAAATCTATCTGGGTATTCACTCACTGTTCTGGTCTTTACCACGGCTCTCTAATGCCCAGCTATAAAGGTCAGGGAAGGGAGAGAAATATTTAAGGGAGTTGTCCCTTACTACATTATTTCAAATTTGCTTCAGGGTTCTTTCCCACCTTGATTTTTGTTAGCTAAGTGTTTGAGCTTGATCTTTCCTGTAAGGATGCTCTTCTGTGGCTGTGGTTGAGCACATTTTTGGGTCACTACAGGAAAAGCCTTCCCTTGCATCTAGCAGTGTTGTGCCAAATTTAGTAGCCCTTTCTGTGGACACTAGATGCAAAAAGTGGAAGTGTTAATTCCACAATCCTAACATTCTTGTCCTTTAATAAGCACAAATGCACTGGCCCCCCCATCTTACCCACCCTGTGGAAAGCACTCCTCCTTACACCCAGTCCCATTAAACTACTGCATGGACTATGACGCAAGAAAACTACTAGGCACTTGGTCTAAGCGTTAAACAAAGCTTTAATCAACTGTTTTACAAAATGGAGGTCTAGTTGTGTCCTTCACTAGTTCCTGTTAAGAATGTCCTGCGCAAGCTGGGCCCGTGCCCGAGTATTTATACTCTCCCTGGACAGCGCCACCCGCAGGCCGCTCAGTTCATTCATGTCAGACTATTTTAGGTTAGGGGTTCAATTGGAAGTTTCTTGCCATACAGTCATTCTTCATCTCAAGTTTAATTCTATATTTATAACTACCATTTTTCATTACTAGTCATCAATTCACTGAAACAGAAAATCTGTTGAGCAGATTTGAAGCTTATCAGCCAGTCGGTTTAATCTAATTATGCTGTGACAGCATACCTTGTCACCACATAGATGGGAACATTTCATTTCACAACTGAGAAATGCTTCTTGCATATTGCACAAAAAGACAATGTGACATTACCGAAGAGGGACACACAAGCAAATACACAGCAATCAAATAATGAAGAGCAACTCCAAATCTAGAATAACTTTTAAATAGCAAGCATGTTTCAGCTAAGTTGAGCTTGAGTTGAAAATTGTGCATTTAATTTTTTATAAATTCAAAATTAACTGTTTTGTTTGAGATTTTAGATCAAAGACATATTGTTTTCTAATTACAGTTTGGTATCTTTTCTTTCATAGGAGTTTATGCATTTGGACTTTTTGCCACTGATATTTTTGTAAATGCTGGACAAGTGGTGACAGGAAATCTAGCCCCCCATTTTCTCACAGTCTGCAAACCCAATTACACAGCACTGGGCTGTCACCATGAGCCTGTGCAATTCATCAACAGCGAAGAAGCCTGCACTGGCAACACAGATACCATTACAAAAGCCAGGAAAACCTTTCCTTCCAAAGAGGCAGCTTTAAGTGTGTACGCAGCAGTATATCTGGCAGTAAGTAAATCTGATGAATCCGATCATTATTCCTATTAACTGCAGTGACATTTTTTTTTTAAGTTGCATTCATCAGCTCAGGTGGTCATTGGAAATTACCGAAGGTGGTTGCAAATAGCTCCAAGTGTACAGCAAAACAGTGGCCCAACAAATGGAAAAACTACAGGAAGAGTAATTTTTTAGATTAAAGTTATTACCCTGGTGAGACTTGCTCTGTGTACCTGATGACATTTCCTAATCTGTTTAAACCTTACTGATTGATGCATCAATTACATGAGGCGATGCTAATGATTTTACCAGTCTTGCTGCTTAGTTCAATATGTATGTTATACCTGTTTGCCTTACATAGGCATCATTTTGAATGGAAACTTAGGAAGCATTTGCAGCATCATTGTAGCTTATAAATGTTACAACTGGCACATACAAACATGAAGGGAAATTCTAGAAACCTTTAGAGCTATAGCAAAGACAAAGAAGACTCAGAGTCCATCTAGATGTTAGTTTAATGACATAATCTAATCAGAATAACCCTAACCGATCACAGTGGTCAAACGCAACAAGCAGCATGCGATTGTATATGGTTTTGAAGTTTATTGTCCATTGTTCAAGTGCCACTGTCTCACAAACTGATCTCCTGAAAGGCAAGTCTGCGTGTCAAAGGTTTTTATAGATGTAAGAATCCAACACTTTTAGTGTAGCAGTGAAAGGTTTTGACCTAGCTGCAGTAGGCGCAGAGGGAGGAGGCCATTCCATTGGTAAGGCATTTATGTAATTCCAAGAAAAATTGTAACCAATAGGGATAGGTGACTACCCTTTGTCCCAAGAGGTATGTTCATTTTTTTTCTCGAAAGAGCGACGTAGAAATCTAATCAAAGGTTGTCCTGTTTAACTCTTTCATGAGCTGGTTCAAAGCTGTTGTATTATTTGGACTGACTTCTTCAACACGTTTGCGGATGATACAAAACTTGGCAATGTAGTAAGTAGTGAGCAGGATAGTAGCAGACTTCAAAAGGACTTAGACAGACTGGTGAAATGGGCAGACACGTAGCAGATGCAATTTAATGCGGATAAGTGTGAAGTGATGTACTTTGGGAGGAACAACATGGAGAGGCAGTATTAACTAAATGGTACTATTTTGAGGATGGGGTGCAAGAGCAGAGGGTGCATATTCGCAAATCGTTGAAGATGGCAGGGCAAGTTGATGAGGTGGTTAAGAATGTGTATGGGATAGTTGGCTTTATAAATAGGGGCATTGCATATAAAAGTAAAGAAATCATGCTAAACCTTTACAAATCACTGGTTAGAACTCAGCTGTGTACAATTCTGGGCACCACACAATAGAAAGGCTGACAAGACCTTGGAGAGAGTACAAAGGAGGTTTACCAGGATGATACCAGGGATGAGAGAATTCAGTTATGTGGAGAGATTGGAGAAGCTGGGATTGTTCTCCTTCGAGCAGAGAAGGTTAAGGGGAGACCTAATAGAGGTATTCAAAATTATGAGGGGTTTTGATAGAGCAAGTAGGGAGAAACTGTTTCCTCTGGCAAGTGAGTCGGTAACCAGAGGTCATTAATTTAAAATAATTGGCAAAAGATCTAGAGGGGAAATGAGGAGAAATTTTTTCACACCGAGGGTTGTTAAGATCTGGAACGCACAACCTGAAAGGGTGGTGGAAATTTCAAATGGCAATTGGGCACGTACTTGAAGAGGTCTAATTTGCAGGGTTATGGGAAGAAAGCTGGGATGTGGGACTAAATTAGACAACTCTGTCAAGGCATGACAGACCAAATGGCCCCCTCCTCTGCTGTAACTTTCTATGATTCTAACTCACTATTGGTATTAAAAATGACTCATCTACGAATAAACTTATTTGTAGTCCAGTCTGTTACAAATGTGTCTGGCATGACGGATATTAATTCTGAAGTGATGTGGGCACCTAGTGGAAATTCTAAGCATAAATCCAAACGCAATAAACAGATCTCTGTTTGCTCAGGGCATGCTATCCTCAAATACTTTCCACACAAAGTCTCACTACATTTTATCGAACAACAAAGTTCCACTCTGGGCCTGGCTTTTGTACAGTCCTCACCACTTAAAACGCCTACGTTTAAAGCGGGCAGTCACTTATGTTGGCCAAAGAGTGACAACCATTATCCATTTGCACCAGCGTCAATTTCAAAGTTGACGGTTATAGTGTCTTCAGTGCTCCGTTTATTTCGGGCAGTTCATGTATCAGGACCGTCTCTGCGCAACAGTTTGTTCTTTACACTAAAACTGGTAGGATTTTAATAACCGTTCTGAAATCCATGCTGATCTGATCTTTCAACAGCAGAATGACTGAAAGGGAGGAGAGATTAAAATCGATCCAGATATAAGTTTAAAACAGCAAGAGGGGGGTCAGTATTCCTCTCAAACCAATTGCAGACTGAGCCTCTGAATTTGTGTTTTCTTGCATGGAAAGCTGTATTATTTTGGTTCAGAGTTAGTGAACTATGAGTCCTTTTTGAAGATCATATGTATAGAGGAGCAAAGGAATCTAGGGGTACAGATACACAAATCACTAAAAGTAGCGACACAGGTTCATAAGGCCATTAAAAAAAGTAAACAAAGTACTGAGATTCATTTCCAGAGGGATAGAATTGAAAAGCAGGGAAGTTATGTTAAACTTCTATAGAACCTTGGTTAGACCACACTTCACAGTTTTGGTCTGCATATTATAAAAAGGATGCAGAGGCACTGGAGAAGGTGCAACAGAAAGATTTACAAGGATGATGCCAGAACTGAGAGCTTATACCCATCAGGAAAGATTGAACAGGCTGGCGCTCTTTACCCTAGAAAAGAGAAGACTGAGGGGTGACCTGATAGAGGTCGTTAAAATTATGACTCCAGGATGGTTTGTTGCCTCCCTGGTGCCAGGGTCAAGGATGTCACTGAACGGCTGCAGGGCATTCTGAAGGGGGAGGGTGAACAGTCAGAGGTCGTGGTTCACATTGGGACCAATGACATGGGTAGGAAGAGGGATGAGGTCCTGCAGCAAGAATTTAGGGAGCTAGGTAGCAGATTAAAGAGCAGGACCTCAAAGGTTGTAATCTCTGGATTACTCCCGGTGCCACGTGCTAGTGAATATAGGAATAGGAGGATAGAGCAGATGAATGTGTGGCTAAAGAGTTGGTGCAGGAGGGAGGGCTTTAGTTTCCTGGATCACTGGGCCTGCTTCTGGGGAAGGTGGGACTTGTACAAGTCGGACAGGTTGCACCTGAACCAGAGCGGGACAAATATCCTTGCGGGGAGGTTTGCTAGCACTGTTCGGTGGGGGTTTAAACTAAAATGGCAGGGGGTTGGGAACCTGAGCAGGGAGACAGAGGAAAGGGAAACAGGGATAAAAGCAAAAGATAGGAAGGAGAAAAACAAAAGTGGCAGTCAGAGAAATCAACGGTTTAAATCAAACGTGGCCACAGTAAATAACAATTCTAATAGGTCTAAGAGCGTTAAAAAAACAAGCCTGAAGGCTTTGTGTCTTAATGCGAGGAGCATTTGTAATAAGGTGGACGAATTGGCTGCGCAAATAGAGGTAAACAAATATGATTTGGTTGGGATTACGGAAACGTGGCTCAAGGATGGCCAAGACTGGGAACTCAACATCCAGGGGTATTCGATATTCAGGAAAGATAGGCAAAAAGGAAAGGGAGGTGGGGTAGCATTACTGGTTAAAGAAGGGATTAATACAATTATAATGAAGGATATTAGCTCTGATGATCTGAAATCTGTATGGGTAGAATTGAGAAATACGAAGGGGAAAAAAACATTCGTGGGAGTGGTATATAGACCTCCAAACAGTAAGGCGGAGGTTGGGGATGGCATTAAAAGGGAAATTAAAGAAGCGTGCAATAACGGCACAGCAGTCATCATGGGTGACTTTAATCTACATATAGATTGGGCCAACCAAATTAGTAACAATACTGTGGAGGAGGAATTCCTGGAGTGTTTACGGGGTGGTTTCCTGGACCAATATGTCGAGGAACCAACCAGAGATCAGGCCATCTTAGACTGGGTATTCTGTAACGAGAAAGGATTAATTAGCAATCTTGTTGTACGAGGCCCCTTGGGTCGGAGCGATCATAATATGATCGAATTCTTCATTAAGATGGAGAATGAAGTAGTTGACTCAGAGACTAGGGTCCTCAATTTAAATAAAGGAAACTACGATGGTCTGAGGAGCGAGTTGGGTAGGATTGATTGGGGAATGGCACTCAAAGGGTTGATGGTGGATAGACAATGGCAAACATTCAAAGACCGAATGGATGAGCTACAGAATTTGTTCATCCCAGTTTGGCATAAAAATAAAACGAAAAAGGTGACTCAACCGTGGCTAACAAGGGAAATTAGGGATAGCATAAGATCCAAGGAGAGGACATATAAATTGGCCAGAAAAAGCAATAATCCTGAGGATTGGGAGCAGTTTAGGATTCAACAAAGGAGGACAAAGGGATTAATTAAGAAAGGGAAAATAGAATATGAGAGTAAGCTTGCAGGGAACATAAAAACTGACTGTAAAAGCTTTTATAGATATGTGAAGAGAAAAAGATTGGTGAAGTCAAGCATAGGTCCCTTGCAGTCAGAATCAGGGGAATTTATCATGGGAAACAGAGAAATGGCAGACCAACTAAATTCATACTTTGGTTCTGTCTTTACAAAGGAGGACACAAATAACCTCCCAGAGATGCCGGGGAACATAGGGTCTGATGAAAGGGTGGAACTGAAAGAAATCAGTATCTGTAGGGAAATGGTGTTAGGAAAATTGATGGGACTGAAGGCCGATAAATCCCCAGGGCCTGATAATCTACATCCCAGGGTACTTAAGGAAGTGGCCCTAGAAATAGTAGATGCATTGCTGGCCATCTTCCAGAACTCGATAGACTCTGGAACAGTACCCATGGATTGGAGGGTAGCTAATGTTACCCCACTGTTCAAAAAAGGTGGTAGAGAAAAAGCGGGAAATTATAGACATCGGTAGTGGGGAAAATGCTCGAGTCTATTATAAAAGATGTAATAGCAGAGCACTTGGAAAGCAGTGACAGGATCGGACAAAGTCAACATGGATTTACAAAAGGTAAATCATGCTTGACTAATCTACTGGAATTTTTTGAGGATGTAACTGGTAAAATAGATAAGGGAGAACCAGTGGATGTGATGTATTTGGACTTTCAGAAGGCTTTTGATTTGGTCCCACATAAGAGATTAGCATGCAAAATTAAGGCACATGGGATTGGGGGCAAGGTATTGACTTGGATAGAGAACTGGTTGGCGGACAGAAAGCAAAGAGTTGGAATAAACATGTCATTTTCCGAGTGGCAGGCAGTGGCTAGTGGGGTACCGCAAGGATCGGTCCTAGGACCCCAGCTGTTCACAATATATATTAATGATCTGGACGAGGGAATTGGATGTAATATCTCCAAATTTGCAGACGACACAAAGCTGGGTGGGAGGGTATGCTGTGAGGAGGATGTCGTGAAACTCCAGTACAATTTGGACAGGTTGGGTGATTGGGCAGAAACATGGCAAATGCACTATAATGTGGATAAATGTGAGGTTATCCACTTTGGTGGCAAAAACAGGAAGGCAGATTATTATTTGAATGGCAATAGATTGGGAGAAGGGGAAGTGCAAAGAGACCTGGGTGTTCTTGTGCACCAGTCGCTGAAGGTAAGCATGCAGGTGCAGCAGGCGGTTAAGAAGGCAAATGGTATGTTGGCCTTCGTAGCAAGAGGGTTCGAGTACAGGAACAAGGATGTCTTGCCTACAGTTGTACAGGGCCTTGGTGAGACCGCACCTTGAGTATTGTGTGCAGTTTTGGTCGCCTTACCTGAGGAAGGACGTTCTTGCCATGGAGGGAGTGCAGCGAAGATTCACCAGGCTGATACCTGGGATGGCAGGAATGACCTATGAGGAGAGATTGTGTCGATTGGGCTTATACTCACTGGAGTTTAGAAGATTGAGAGGGGATCTCATCGAAACCTATAAAATTCTGTCAGGCCTGGACAGACTAGATGCTGGAAGGATGTTCCTGATGGCCGGGGAGTCCAGAACCAGGGGTCATAGTCTAAGGATAAGGGGTAAGCCATTTAGGACTGAAATGAGGAGGAATTTCTTTACCCAGAGAGTGGTGAACCTGTGGAATTCTCTGCCACAGAGGGTGGTGGAGGCCAGTTCATTAAATATATTCAAGAAAGAGTTGGATATATTTCTTAAGGCTAAAGGGATCAAGGGATATGGGGAGAAGGTAGGGACAGGGTACTGAATTTGGATGATCAGCCATGATCTCATTGAATGGCGGAGCAGGCTTGAAGGGCCGAATGGCCTACTCCTGCTCCTATCTTCTATGTTTCTATGTTTCTATGATAGGGTAGACGTAGAGCAGATATTTCCACTTGTGGGGGAAACCAAAATGAGGGACCAAAAACATAAGATAGTCACTAATAAATCCAATAAGGAATTCAGGAAAAACTTCTTTACCCAGAGAGTAATTGGAATGTAGAACTCGCTATCATAAGGAGTAGTTGAGGCGAATAGTATAGATGCATTTAAGAGGATGCTAGATAAGCACATGGGGGAAAAAGGAATAGGAGGTTATGCTGATGGGGTTAGATGATGAGGGGTGGGAGGAGGCTCGTGTGGAGCATAAACACTGGCACAGACCAGTTGGGCTGAATGGCCAGTTTCTGTGCTGAAAATTCTATGTCTATGTCTATGTCTATATCTTTGTCTATGACGTTGAAGAGACAATAGGAAATCTGTATTCAAAGTGGTAGAAGAGAACTGCCTTGGAAAAATAAGGAAGACACCAGACAAAGAAGAGACACATACTCGGTTAAATAATCATATAAGGGTTCACAGGTATGAAATGTATTTCTTGTACTTTAAAATGTTTTCATTAAAGTATAGTTAAGATGACACTACCTAAATTTAAAATATTATGTATAAAAATGTTAACGAAGTATCTTATTTTAATGTTCGAAATGAAGGAATTAATTATTTTTAAAAATGATCAAAATAAAATGGAAGAAATTGCTGCAATAGTTTTGTTCCTAAACTGTGTATTTATTCTATTACAGACTTGACTAAGGTCCAACTGTGAACTTTGGGAGGTAACATCACACCAAGGATCTGCCACAGGGGCACATTGTTTGAAACAGAAAAAGGAGACTTATGATAAATGTCAGTAGAGAATCAAGTAGAATACAGAAAGTGCAGAGGAGAACTGAAAAAGGACATAAGAGGGGCAGGGAGAGTGTACAGGAAAAGATTAGTGGGTAACATAAAAGAGAACACTAAAGCCTTTCATAAACATATAAATAGTAAAAGGATAATCAAAGTGTTGAGTCTGTGTGTCCCAGTTATGCTTATGATCAATCACTGGACACAGACAACAAGAATAACTTTTAACAGGTCTTTACTATTCGGAAGTCAGGGCTAAACTGCCCAGCAAATCCCTACACAACACTTATATACCGGTGTGGTCACCACCGGTATTACAGTATACAGCAGCCAAGAGAAAGTAGTATATCTCTTAAGGTAGTTCTCTTAAGGTGGAACAGGTTACATACACCACAATCCTCCCTTTTTAGCTTAACAGTTATATCCCCATTTAACATAACATAATAACATATATATATATACAACTTCATGCAAAACAGTTCAAAGATTCAGTCTCTGAGGAGGCCTCCTGATTCGAGTTGGATAACGCCTTTCAGGGGTCTCTGATTCTCGTTGCTGGGGTGACTCATCTAGTTGGTCTCTTATGGATTGGACATCATCATCAGGTACATTCACTTCTGAGGTAGATGCTTCAGGTTCACTAACTTCTTCCACGGTTGTCTCTGCCGTAACCATGGGTTCGACCCTTGTTCTCGATTCTACCAGTTGGTCAGCATGACGCCGTATTACATTTTCACCAATCTCTACCGTGTACATCAGGGGTCCTTGTCTGGCCCGAATTGTTCCAGATTGTCATTTCTTGTTTTTATAGTCCCGGGCTAACACTGGTTGTCCTATTTCAAAACTCCGAGTGGTCTTGTTATTTATATGCTGGAACTGTTTGTTTTCAACTTCCCTCCGCACATTTGGTTTTAACAAGTCCAACCTGGACCGCAACCTCCTGTTATAGAACATCATGGCAGGACTTTGGTTTGTCACTGCATGAGTGGCGTTTCGATATGCCAGTATGAATTTGTCCACCTTGTGTTGCAGTGGAATCTGATCTTCGCTCATGGCCTTTATTACTTTTTTGAACGTTTGTACAAATCTCTCGGCCAACCCGTTTGTAGCCGGATGATATGGGGCAGAGGTATAATGTTTCACCCCATTCTTCTTCATGAATTTCTGGAATTCTTCTGACACGAACTGCGGTCCGTTGTCTGAACATATTTGTTCTGGCAATCCATTTCTTGCAAATATCGTTCTTAGCACCGCGATCGTCTTTTCCGAGGTAGTGGTAGTCATCTTAATCACTTCTGGCCATTTAGAATGTGCGTCCACCGCAATTAAAAACATGGAGTCCATGAATGGACCAGCAAAGTCAATATGTACACGTTGCCATGGTGTTGAAGGCCATTCCCATGGATGCAGCGGTGCAATCGGAGGTGCATTTTGCACTTTTTGGCACCCTGAGCAGCTTTTCGTCAGATCCTCTATCTGTTGGTCGATACCCGGCCACCACACATAAGCCCTAGCAAGGTTTTTCATCTTGACTCCCCCCAGATGACCTTCATGCAGTTCCTTTAGAACTCTCTCTCTTAACTTAGGAGGAATAATCACCCTTGTTCCATACATCAATGTTCCTTGACAGACGGACAGCTGTTCTCGTCTTGCTGAGAATGCCGGTAACAGTGGATCACCATGTGCTGGCCATCCCTTCACTGTCACTTCGTAGACCCGGGACAGTGTCGGGTCGTTCCTGGTTTCTCTTTCAATACTTGCATTGGTGACTGGTAAACATTCGATGATGGTCGAGTGAAATAACTCAACAGGGTCAACCGTCGGTGCCTCCTCCTCTGTAGGTAGTGGCAGGCGCGACAGCCCATCAGCATTACCATGCTGCTTTGTACCTTTGAATTCAATCTGATATTGATGTGCCCCTAGGAAAAGGGACCATCTCTGGAGTCTCTGTGCTGTCATCACCGAAACACCCTTCTTAGGGTTAAAAATGGATACCAATGGCTGGTGGTCTGTCAGAAGCGTAAACTTTTGGCTCTGCAGGTAATGATTAAACTTCTTTACTCCCCACACAAGGCTGAGAGCCTCCCTATCGATCTGAGCATAGTTGCGCTCAGCGGAGGTCAATGATCTGGATGCGAACGCGACTGGCCTCTCCAGGCCATTTGGCAACTTGTGTGAGAGTACTGCCCCAATACCATATGGAGAAGCATCACAAGCCAAACGAATAGGCAGCGTTGGGTTGAAGTGAGCCAACACTTCCTCTGAGGTGATCAATGCCTTGCTTTTGCGAAAGGCCCTCTTACAGTCCTCGCTCCACTTCCATGGTACTCCCTTCTGCAAAAGAGCGTTCAGCGGGTGCAGCACCGTGGATAAATTTGGCAGAAATTTATGGTAATAGTTAATCAACCCTAGGAACGACCTCAACTGGGATACATTATCCGGAGCGGGAGCCTTCACAACAGCTTCGATCTTGTCAGGAGACTTATGAAGCCCCTCCTGGTCAATGACATGACCACAGTACGAGATCCGCTTCTGAAAGAACTCACATTTCTGGCGATTAACTCGAAGTCCATATTCTTTCAATCTGGTGAGCACCAGTTCCAAATTTGCAAGGTGTTCCTCGTCATCATCTCCTGTAATCAGAATATCGTCCAGGTAACATTGTGTGCCTGGAATTCCCTGTAATACCTGCTCCATGGCCCTCTGCCAAATTGCTGGAGCCGATGCCACTCCAAAAACCAGTCTATTATACCGGTACAAGCCTCTATGCGTGTTGATCGTGAGATACTGGCGTGACTCTTCCTCAACTTCCATCTGTAAGTACGCCTGCGCCAGGTCTATCTTGGTGAAGTGTTTCCCGCCAGACAACGAAGCGCAGATATCTCCAATCCGCGGAAGCGGATACTGC
Source organism: Somniosus microcephalus (assembly GCF_052327205.1). Classification (NCBI taxonomy): domain Eukaryota; kingdom Metazoa; phylum Chordata; class Chondrichthyes; order Squaliformes; family Somniosidae; genus Somniosus; species Somniosus microcephalus. The sequence goes on from NC_140989.1 coordinate 341,554,470, forward strand.
ACCGTGTGAAGCACCGGATTAACAGTGATCTTGAAATCTCCACAGATGCGAACCTTCCCCGGTTCCCCCGGCTTGTTGCTCGATGAACGCTTCATGACGGGAACAATGGGCGTGGCCCACTCACTCCAGTCTACCTTAGACAGTACTCCTGAACGTTCTAGCCCTTCCAGCTCAGCTTCCACAGCAGGTCGTATCGCATAAGGTACCGGTCTGGCTTTGAAAAATTTCGGGTTTGCATGTTCTTCAACCTTGATGTTTGCCGTAATTCCTCTGTGTTCCCAGTCCCTGTTGGAACACCTCTTTAGCATCGTCCAATATTCTGGACAATCGTTTAGGTTTGACATCTTTTTTACCGGAATCTGCCGTTAGTGCTTTTAAGGAATGCCAGTCCATATTTATTTTCCTAATCCACTCCCGTCCCAGGAGTGGTGGACCTCCCTCAGGTAGCACATATAAGTCCATTCCTCGGCTTTCTTTGCCCTTGTGGACCACCTTTACCTCTATCTTCCCGATGGGGTATACTCTTTGCCCCGTGTATGTTTTCAATACAATCTCCGTATCCCGTAGGGGAATATGTGGGAATAACCTTTTGTAATCTTGCTTATTCATGACCGTCAATGCCGATCCAGTGTCCAATTCCATCTTCACTTGGACTCCTGCTATCTGAAGTGTGACCCAAATTGTTTGGAGGTCTGCTTCCTTACCAACATTGTGTACTCTTAGACTACCCAGTTCATTACTGCTGGAGTCTGAATCTGACTTCTGTTCGTTCGAACTGTTCTCTGTCACCTTGTGTACCTTTCTGTACTTTTCCTGCGGTGACTTTTTGTTGCTGGTCTTCTTTCCTGACCGGCATACTTTAGCTATGTGACCAAGCCTGCCACATTTTCTGCATTCCTGATTTTTGAACCAGCACTGGTTCTGATCGTGCGTTGTCTTTCCACAACGATAACATTTTACTGTACCCAAGACCATTTGATTGGTGCTGAGTTCCGGCGACCGTAGCTGCATTTCCGCCGTGCCTCTCACTGCGGCTTCATGCGATGCTGCAATAGTGACAGCTTTATCAAGCGTAAGATCATTCTCCTCAAGCAGTCGCTTTTGTGTTCCTTCTTTTAACAATCCACACACAAATTTATCTCTCAGCGCATCTGCTAGTCCTGTTCCAAACTGACAGTACTTTGATAGCTTACGCAGTTCAATTAAAAATTCAGCGTTGCTTTCGTCTTTCAGCTGCGTTCTTCTGTAAAATTTAAATCGTTCCGCCATCATCAGCGGCGTGGGGTTTAAATGATTTTTCAGGACAGTAACAATATTCGCGAAAGTCTGATCCGCCGGTTTATCTGGTGATAGAAGGTGCTTCAATAGCCCGTATGTCTTCGCACCCATTGAGCTTAATAAGGTTAGTGCTTTCTCATCATCTGGTACCTTATTTGCTTTACAATAAACTTCCATGCGTTCTACATACGTGGTCCAATCTTCGATATCGCTATCAAAGCTATTAATGTTCCCATGTTTAGGCATCCTTGCAAGTTTTTTAATTTTTCTTTTTCTCAAAATGGCGGCTTCTCGCGCTTGTCTTCTTCCCCCGCCTACTAAAATGGCGGCTTCCCGCGCTTGGCGGTCTTTCCCGCTCTCGTCTTCTTCCCCCGCCGACTACAATGGCGGATTACCGCGTTTGCCTTCTTCCCCCGCTGTCTGCAATGGTGATTGCCGTGCTGCTGCCGTTCTCGCCTCCCCAGCGGTTCTCAATTCCCCGACGCTGCTTTGCCTCACAGCCCCGCTTGCAGCCCGGTCCTTTACACCGGCTGCGTTTGAGTTCTCCGCGGCTCTCGTGCCTTAAGCTGCCCCAGTCGCCGCGCCTCTCGGCCTCGATTGCTGCCCGGCCCTTTTTACCGGCCGTGGTCGAGTTCTCCGCCCTTATTCCTCTGTTTTCCCTCCCCTACTCCACAGCCAACGCGGCCGACTTTCTGCTCGTGTCGCTGATCGGCTTACCCACCACCGTGGTAGAAGGGATGATCACTGCCTGTCGCTGATGGAGGGCTTCGTGGTCAGAATTTTTCTTTTTAACCCGGGTTCTCGATGCCTCCCGTGCGATGGTGCTCAGCAGGATGATGAGGGCGGATGCCTCTTCTCGACGCCCGTTCTGAGGACGAAGCTGCCTTGGATGTAAAACTGCCGCAGGGTAAGATCGGACTCGTCGCCACTGTTGAGTCTGTGTGTCCCAGTTATGCTTATGATCAATCACTGGACACAGACAACAAGAATAACTTTTAACAGGTCTTTACTATTCGGAGGTCAGGGCTGAACTGCCCAGCAAATCCCTACACAACACTTATATACCGGTGTGGTCACCACCGGTATTACAGTATACAGCAGCCAAGAGAAAGTAGTACATCTCTTAAGGTAGTTCTCTTAAGGTGGAACAGGTTACATACACCACACAAAGGAAATTCACAAATGAAGAGGATGCTGCCAATGTCGTATGTGACTAATACTGAGTCGAGAATCATACAGCACACAAGGAGCTCATTCGGCCCATTGTGCTTGTGCGGGCTCGTTGAAAGAGCTATCCAATTAGTCCCACGCCCCTGCACTTTCCCCATAGCCCTGCATTTTTTTTCCTTTTGAAGTATATATCCAATTCCCTTTTTAAAAGTACTATTGGATCAGCTTACACCACCATTTCAGTGCATTCCAGATCATAACAACTCACTGTGTAAAAAAAATTATCCTCATCTACCCTCTGGTTCTTTTGCCAATTACCTTAAATCTGTGTCCTCTGGATACTGACCCACCCACCAGTGGAAACAGTTTCTCTGTATTTACTCTATTAAAAACCCCACATTAACCCTACCTTCCTCTGACCACAGATGATGCCTGACCACAGATGATGCCTGACCTGCTGAGTATTTCCAGCATTTTCTGGAGATTGGTTGTCTTATCCCTCTGGATATACTGGTCTCTGGCGATAAGCTGTATCTCTTTTGAGCCAAAGAAGTGGGAGTTAATGCCATGGGATCCTTGCCCTGGCTATGCTCCTTGATGCCATTGGCCTTGTAAGTGCTCCACCCCTTACAAGACCAATCAGGTCCTCCAAGAGTTGGTGGGGACCCTGAATACCCATGTCCCTGACTTTTTCTAATGGGATTCCCCAAACTTCAGCCAGAGATGCAATGGCAGTACAGTAAAGTGAATTCGGAGTTGTACGGGCAGGATTTTCATTGGGCCGTGGAGGCAGGATTGGAGGCGTGTGGGGGGTTAAAATCCCGAAATCGGGGGACACAAACCCATCCCACCCCCAACCCATCTCCATGTCAGTTTCAAAGGAGGCGGGTACCCGCCCCACACTGGGACCTGGGACCCACCTCCCCGAGGCAGGAAGGGGATTAGTGCCAATTAACTGCCTGTTAACAGGTAGTTAACAGGCAGTTTTTAGCCTAATCCCTATTTTCATTGGTGAAATGTGGGATTCCTGACGGCTCCAAACCACGCCAAGTTAGCGAGGCGGGCCGTCAGGATGAAGGGCTTGGAGGGGTCGAGATGTCCGGTGTTCAGGTGAGTGATGGGTCCATGAGTGCAAAGGTAAGTGTGTTTGGTGTGTGTAAAGTGTTTAAAGAAGTTTTACTTACATTTACTTACCTTTACAGCCTTCCTTCCTTCAGGTCTCAGGAGTCCCTCATCTCACCGGCACAGAAAGCAGAATGGCCGCCAGCTGTCAAAAGTTCCAGCATTCAGTTTTCTGTTCTGGGGAGATCTCTAAATCATCCTGAGAGGAAGGAATTAACTTGGAGTACAGATTGTCAGTGTTTGACAACTTTAAACAGCTGTCGAACGCTGATATTTCATGTCAAAAGGTCTTGACAGATGAAATATCAATCTGTGATGTGACCTGTTGCCGGGTGGCCCTTAATTAGCCTGCTGAGCCCGCTGGGTGGGCTCAACAAGGTCAATCAAGTCAAAATCGCGTGGGTTGGCTACAACTCGATGGAGGCAGGACTACAACCCTGAAAGTTGTAGTCCCGCCTCCTACCTGCCTCCTCAATGAAAATCCAGCCCGTAATATCTGTCCACAATGGGCAACTGATTCAATGTGCTTACCACGTCTCTGTAAAATCAGTCTCCCTCCTAGTTTACTACATTAAATACGATAAATGGCCGGTTTATCTCCCTGTTTGTGGGACTTTGCTGTGTGCAGAATGGCTGCCGTGTTCACCCACAAAGTAACAGTGACTGCACCAAAGTAATTCATTGCATGTAAAGCACGTTGCAATGTCCTCATGACGTGTTGAATTTGCCTATAAATGTATATTTTTTTATATCAGGTCCACTATAAAGACTGGATTGATTTTTTTTCCTTCCGTGTTATCTGATTTTGTTTAGATTGAATTGTACATAGTAAGCACTTAAGAATTAAGTCGATTTCAAAAATTGCCTGTAATCCACGAAATGTGAGCCAAACATTAAAATTTCGCATCAAACTAATTTAGTTTTTATTAAGATCGGAAAGAAAGATTTGAATTGTTTAACAAGTGTTATCTTTTGCTATGTCTCGTGAAGTAAGGACTTATTTTATTAAAATGAAGTATCTGCCCTCTTCCTCTATTTTAGGTTTTCTACCTCAGTTCCTGGCCAGCCCCCTCTTTACAAGGGTTACCTTCCACTTGAAGTTGTTCCACCTTGTCATCTGAATTTGCAAATGTGAATTTTACTTGTGGAATACGACTAGACAGATTTCCAAAGATACTTTGCATTTTGTTGCAATACGTAGTGTAGAAGCGCTTTCATTTTGACTGTCTCTGCCACAATGGTTTTCAGTTCAGAGTTGGTGAAGTGGTCTTTTGTCATCTATTATTGGCCCAGAACTTGGTGTCGGGGGCTTGCTGCGCGTGCAAGCCCCCGATGTGCACTTACCCGGCGGGCCGACATCTGAAACCTGGCCCACAGTGGATTTCCTGTCAGTGGCCAGGTTCTGATGTCGGCGCGCTATGCTAACCTGACCCAGCGGCGTAGTTAGTGCGATGTGCCGGCTGGGATCAGGTGAGCACTGTTCAGCCAATCAGGGGAGGGGAAACTTCATTCATAAGTTTGAGAGTAAGAACTGTCAAACTCATGAGAAGTACTGCACCCCAAAACACTACTTAAACTTTAAATAAAATTTAAAAAAACACCCCAATCATTAAATTAAGTATAAATAAGTTTTAAAAAATAATTTAAACAATTTTTTTTTTTGAAAAAAATAAATTTTTAATAAAAAGGGTCTAAAACTAAACTTACCTTATTGTAGATTCTTTAAAATAATAAACCTGTGGGAAAAAAAAATCTAAATTGCACTAAAACACCACTTACCTGTAAAAATAAATACTTACGTGTGCTTTTTACAAGCGTAAAGACCGGAGGCCTTTACACATGCGCAAATCCCCCAAAACAGAGGAAATCCAAGACGCACGCGCTGCCCCCTACAGCGCACGCGCTAGCCTCTTCACCTCTTGGGTTAGAGGAGAGGAAATGCTGGTTTTCAGCGCATGCGCTGTGCATGCTGAAAAACGGCATTTCCTCCGGCCAGACGCGTGAGTACCCCTTCCGTACTCACGCGTTTGGGGAGGAATTACTGCCCCATTAACATTGCTACTGTTGTCAATTGAACTGTGTTATGTCTTGAAGACCATGAAGCAGACTCAACCTCCAAATTTTACCTCCTGATTTATTACCATGCATTACAATCTCACTTCTCCACTATTTATATGTAAATGATGAGATTGGAGGAGACACGTGTGCACTCGAACAATGTGCATGAAATTGGCAAATAGACTAATGGAAATGTTCTATGGTAAATATCAAACAAGCTCATAAGTTATACCATGCATTTGGTATTTATTAGAGCACGTGTAAAGAATCCATGAATATACGTTACTTCACTGTGTAAGGAACACAGATAGTTTAACACAAAAGCAAAATACTGCGGATGCTGAAAATCTGAAATAAAAACTGAAAATGCTGGACACACTCTGCAGGTCAGACAGAAACAAAGTTAACGGCGGAATTGTAACTGAGAGGTAGGGCGGGGGTGGGGGAAGGGGGGCAGCTAGAAAGCCATCGGAAAATCTGGGGGAGCAGGTTTCCCACAGGCCCTCTGAATTTAACGACAGGGCCTGATTAGCATTTCAAACCTCTGTTTCCCGCCCGCAGCCAGCCAGATGAAGAGGCTGGCTGACTGCAGGTGGGTAGGCCTGCAGCACTAGGCTGCGGAGAGGAGGGAGGGCGGGATCGGGGGGTGCGTTCGAAGCCAGAGGAGTATCCGGAGGGGCCGGGGTGGGGGGGGGGGTTTGGAGTGCTTAGGACTCAGGAGCCAGAGGAGAGGAGGGAGCCGGAGGAGCATCAGGGGCCGGAGGAGCATTGGTGGGGTTGGTGATCGGGACTCGGGAGCCAGAGGAGCATTGGGAGCCAGAGGACCCTTGGGGCTGTAAGGGGGAGGCCGGGAAGGTGATCGGGTGCCGGAGGGGAGATTGGAGGCCTCGGGAGGGAGAGGTTGGGGAGGGTGGGATTGAAGGCCTGAGGGGGTTCTCCAATTGCAAGGGGTGGGTGAGGCAAGGACACCGGATCCAGGAGGTAAGTGGAAAGGCCCTTACCTCCTGGACCCGGCAGTGCTCACCTTCCTTTAGCTGGCGGGTTCCCTGAGGCCTGAGAAACCCAACCAGCCAGAGTTAAATTTGAAATGGTGGATCACTATGATGCACGCCAGCCTCATTATAATATTTAAATAGGGGGGATCCCTTCCCAGTAGGAGCGGGTTAGCTGCCTGCGCCGCATCCCACCTCCGTTAAAACCGGAGGTGAGCAGGTTGGGGTCGGGATTCAGTTTTTTAACACTTTAACCTCCCACCCGACCCCAACCCTCCCGGTTTTTTGGGGTTAAAATTCCCCCAACGTTTCAGGTTGATGACCTTTCATCAAAAGTTCTGACGAAAGGTCATCGACCTGAAATATTAACTCTGTTTCTCTCTCCACAGATGCTGCCTGACCTGTGGAGTGTTTCCAGCATTTTCTGATTTTATTACATATATTTTAATGTTGTAAAAAGTGTACAGTTATTCCTCTATTTTGTTTTATTTCCAATCTGCACTACAATCTTCTTTTGCAAGGTATGTATAGTTGAACAAGTTCTCTTACCTCCATGGATAGGGAGGTAAAATAATCAACTTGTAACGGAATTTAGCCTATGGCCAAAGCGTGTTTAACTGAGCGATTAATCATTGTGATGTATAAAAAAGGTTTAACTTTGCATTTTTATTCTCATTGTACCTTTAGATGTATATCACATGTACTGTGAAGGCCAATGGGACAAGACTTGCAAAACCTCTCCTCTGTTTGGGCCTCATGTGTTTGGCATTTCTGACTGGAATAAACAGGGTAGCAGAATATCGAAACCACTGGTCAGATGTTGTAGCAGGATTCATCATAGGAACAGCTGTAGGAATATTTTTGGTAAGTGAATAATGTAACAATGAAAGCTCGTATCGGTCCTGTACATAAATTACAACATTGCTTTGCCAGAGGAAATCTTCTTCTTCTTAGGCAGTCCCTCGGAGCCGAGGATGACTTGCTTCCACATTAAAAATGAGTTTGCAGGTGACTGATGAGTCCAATGCAGGACCTACAGTCTCTGTCACAGGTGGGGCAGACGGTGGTTGAAGGGGCGGGTGGGTGGGGTGCTTGGGTTGATGTGCGCTCCTTCCGTTGTTTGTGCTTGGCTTCCGCTTGCTCCCGGTGAAGAGACTCGAGGTGTTCGGTGCCTTCCCGGATGCTTCTCCTCCACCTTGTGCGGTCTTGGGCCAGGGATTCCCAGGTGTCGGTGGGAATGTTACACTTTTTCAAGGAGGCTTTGAGGATGTCCTTGAAGCATTTCCTCTGCCCACCTGGGGCTCTCTTGCCATGCCGGAGCTCCGAGTAGAACGCTTGTTTTGGGAATCTCGTATCGGGCATGCGGACCTATCCATCGGAGCTGATTGAGCGTGGTCAAAGCTTCGATGCTGGGGATGTTGGCCTGAGCAAGAACACTGACGTTGGTGCGCCTATCCTGCCAATGGATTTGCAGGATCTTGCAGAGGCAGCATTGGTGGTACCTCTCCAGTGCTTTGAGGTGCCTGTTGTACATGGTCCATGTCTCTGAGGCATACAGCAGGGCGGGTATCACTGCTGCTCTGTAGATCATGAGCTTAGTGCCGGGTTTGAGGTCCTGGCCTTCAAACACTCTCAGAGGAAATAATCAGTGTTTCACATCCATTATTTAAGGCTTCATCTGTTGTGTTGTGTGTTCTGCACTTTCCATTTACTATTAGAGAATCAGAGAATCAAGAGGTTTAAATCCGGTTCATCAGTACGAGCAGTAAACAATTTGCTAGGAATTCAGCTCCGTAACGCCTGACTTTTTGGTGCTATGGGTGCTGTTTTGCGACGAAAATGGTGTCAGTGCCGTGCGCGCACACTTCTGGCACATGCCATGCCAGATTCCATCTTGGTGAGGGTGGTAGGGTGGGCGTTAGGAGGGTACGCCGGAAGTATGTTGAGTAGGCAGATGGTGATGTCGCCAGCGCTGCCACTTTTGTTCTCAATGCCGGAGCTAATGTCCTATATTGACCTCGCACAGCTGAACATGTGTTCAGCAGCAGCAAGTATACCCCCACCAGCGATATTTAAAGGGATCATCAACCACTTGAAGGTTAGTTGCTGATTAATTTCTACTGGCTCAGTGTAAGTTTGTGGTAGTGTTTGGAGCTTTCTGGAATTGTTTATTGTTAATGAGGTGACCGGGAGTGGTGCTGCAAGTGGAGAAGGCCTTGCTTCTGAATTCAAGGGTTCTGGTCAATCCACTTGCTCCCAGTCATGGGTGCTGTAGTTGCTATCCCCCTTGGCTTGCAGCATGACAGGGAGATGGAGCAGAGGCAGTGAAGAAGAGGACAAGCCGCTCGCAGAGGGAGGAGGGGGAGAAGGGCTCTCAACAGGAGGCCTTACCCACCTAGGGTCATCCGAGAGCAATTCTCTGACCTCAACCTGAGCCAGGAGTAGTGTGTGAGGCGTCTACACTTTACGAAGGAGGTGCTCACAGAATTCTGCCACCTCTTGCAACCAGACCTGCAGCCTCGCACCAGGGCAAGGACAGCGCTGCCAGTGACTGTGAAGGTGACCGTGGCCCTGAATTTCCTCATGTCAGGATCCTTCCAGGCTGGAACAGGCGAAGTTGCCGTCCACTCCTGTATAAGAGAGGTGACAGATGGTCTCTCTGACCAGAGAGAAGCAGGCAGAGCGTGCATGTGGCCTTGCCAGGATAGCGGGCTTCCCCATGGTGCAGGGCGCCATCGACTGCACGCACATGGCTTTGCGGGCGCCATACCTAAATGTTGAGATGTCCCGCAACCGCAAACGTTACCACTCGCTGAATGTGGAGTTGGTGTGCGACCATGCTGAGCACATCATGATAGTGAATGCCCAGTATCCTGGCAACCGTCATGATGCTTTTCTTCTGTGCCAGTCCACTATTCCCTCAGTCTTTTGAGCCGCCATGCCAAACTAAAGGGTGGCTACAAGGGCTATTCGCTGACCACCTGACTCATGACTCCGCTCCGCGACCCAACCACACATGGGCAGCATGAGTACAATGAGAGCTAGGCTGCCACATGGAATCTGATAGGGCGGACCATTGGTGTCCTTAAAGAACACGTCCTCTGCCTGGACCACTCTGGAGGAGCCCTGCAGTACTCACCAGTGTGCGTCTCAAAATTCGTCATGGTCTGCTGCATGCTCCACAACCTCGCCATCATGAGGGCACAGCCCTTGCCACCAATACATGGCGACCAGCTGAGGAGGAGGAGGAAGAGGAAGAGGAAGAGGAGGAGGAAGAGAAGGATGGGGCAGCCTTCGGAAGGAAGGTGATGGGCATGCACACAGAAATGCTTGGTGCAATGGCAGGCCTGCCAGAGAGCCGCGTGTCAGTGTCAAGAAGCATGGAGGAGTCCGGCTCCAACATTGCACGGGGCTTTGCATGGAGCTTGGAGGCCATGATTTCCAGGACAGAAGTGATGGGCAAATACATTAGAGCACTTGTGGACCCAACCATGATGCTGGGTGTGATGGGCGATGTCGCGGCTTCCATTTCAGCACAAGCGGAAGTGACCCGACGTTTGAGAGCTGCACTGGAAGCTCAGATAGCTCTCATGCAGTCTCAGCTTGCTGCCACGCAAGTTCAGGCTGATGTCATCATGGCTGGGTTTATGAGTGAGGAAAGGGGTTTGCAGTCCAGCAATCTCTGCTCCAACAATTGGCTTGGAATGCTGAGGCGCTGCCCCGGGGGAGTGGCAGTAGCTCCGAGGAGCAAGAACCTGCTGTCCTCTCTCAGGATGACAGCATTCGTACTCCTACCACTCCCACTCTGCCAGTGCCCTTGCTGCTGCCTGTCAGCCAGCCAGCCCAGACTGCTGTCGCTCATGCCAAGTTCATGCAGTCTACAGCCGGGCCTTCTAGACCCAGCTGCTTGAAGTCGTCCTCCAAGGCCATCTGCAGTCTCCCCCATTGAAAGTAAGCAGCCTTCTACCAGCCATTGCTGCAGCCACTGGAGTAGCACTGCACAGGAGCACTAGAATGGGCAAAGAGCATGAAAGACAGACACTAAGGGAATGCAGAAGGGTGATTAGGTGACTTTGTTATGTAGTATTGGATTGATTCATTTATAAGTTATATTTGGAATGTTTGTTTTGTGGTGGCTTTCATTTCAGCTTTGTGCCCAGGAGGACGCTGTGATGTTCCGTGACAGAGAGATGTTAAGGTGGGGAAGTGTTGAGCAACGGGGTTCTGGGGTTTCATTCAGGGGAATCAGAGTCTGAAGAGGCGCTCACAGACAGCCGTCCAGATCGGGGATCTGCTGCCTGCCTCCTCCCTTCCTCCTCCTCCTCTTCCGCCTCCGCCTCCTCTTCCTCCTCCTCCTCCTCCTCTTCCACCTCCTCCTCCTCCTCTTCCTCTTCCTTCTGAGGTGGTCGCAGAATCCATGGTGGCAAGGGCTGTGTCCTCATGATGACCAACCTGTGGAAGATGCAGCAGACCACCATGAAATAGGACACCCGCTCCAGCGAGTACTGGAGGGCTCCTCCCGAGCGGTCAAGGCAGCAGAACCGTTGCTTTAGCACCCCGATGGTCTGCTTGATGAGGTTCCCCGTGGCAGCATGGCTGTCATTATATGATTGCTGGCCACGAGTAGTGGGGTTGCGGAGGGGAGTTATCAGCCAGGTGTAGAGCGGACACCCCTTGTCTCCGAGCAGCCACCCTCGGGTTCGACATGGTGGTTGGAAGATTGCTGGCACACCGGGCTGGTGCAGGATGAAGGCATCATGACTGCTGCCAGGATACCGAGCATTCACCATCATGATGTGCTGGGCGTGGTCACACACCAACAGCACATTAAATGAGTGCTAGCCTTTTCAGTTGTGGTACATCTCAGGATTGGTATGCGGCGCCTGCAAAACCAAGTGCGTGCAGTCGATGGCGCCCTGCACCATGGGGAAGCCCAATATCCTGGCAAAGCCACATGCGTGCTCCTCCTGCTTCTCTCTGTTCGGAGAGAAGACAATGAAGTCCCTTCTCCTGGAGTCCAGAGCCTCTGTGACCTGCCGGATGCAGCGATGGACGGTGAACTGGGAGATGTTAGCCATGTCGTCTGCTCCAGACTGGAAGGATCCGTTGGCGAAAAAAATGAGGGCCAATGGCAGCGCTGTCGCCACCCTGTTTTGAGGCTACAGGTCTTGTTTCAAGAGGTGGCAGAGTTCTCTGACCACCACCTTGATGAAGGGAAGCCTCACCTCACAATATACTGCTCCTGGCTTAAGTGCATGTAGGAGAGGTGCCCTCGGAAGGCCCTAAATGGGTAAGGCCTCCTGCTGAGAACCCTCCTGCCCCCACTCCTCCTCCCCCTGCGAGCAGCTTGTCTTCTCCTTTGCTGCCTCTGCTCCATCTCCCTGTCATGCTGCAGCACGAGGGGGGCTGCAGATTGAGCCCCCAGGACTGGGAGCAAGTGGTCTGAGCAGAACCCTTGAAGTCAGAAGCAAGGCGTTCTCCACTTGCAGCGACACTCCCTGTCACCTCACCAACTTTAAATAACTGTAGAAAGCTCCAAACAGTTGCACAAACTTACAGAGCCAGTAGAAATCAAAAAGCAAGTCACGTGCATGATCCTTTTAATACCACTAGTGGGGGGGTCCCTCGTGCAGCTGAACGCATGTTTAGCTGTGCGACTTTGGAGAGGGTGTGCAGCCGAGCGGCAACATCCACAATAGCAGGTCGTGCGTCAAATTAGCGTTGCACGCTGATTGACTCCACGATCTGCCTCATTAGCATTCTTCCAGCAAACGCAGGCAACGGCCGCGATACCGACCTGCCCAAACTGACGGCTGCCGTGGCCCGCACTGGACGTGGGTGGAAGCGAGGTGGCCGCCATTTTTTGCCAAAACCGGCCTCGGCATCTGGCGTTAAGGTACCGAATTTCGCGGCAATGATCTTTTATGTGGAAAAAACAAGAACATTACAGATCTTTGCTCCTTTAAGGGAGATGTAAGCTTTGGATTCGAGCAACGTCAACATATTTGAACAGTAATCGTGCTTTGCAACTTTCAAAACATCCAGTTACTTTCACTGACAATAGAGTTTTGTATATAAAGGGATAGGTGAAATACACAGCCCATGCATTTTGAATTTACTTTATTCTTAAAATGTGGTATTTAAAATTTTGATACAATTACTGGAGGAATCAATCGGTTGAAAGCGAAGAGAAACTTTATATTCATTGTGGAGTGGCAGAAACATTGATGTAGATGAGGGGAATGGAGAAACTGATGAAAATCAGTCATCTGAGTGTTGTAATAATTAGCAACATAAACACTCTTTACATTTGAAAGCTCAACATAAACCAATGGATTTTCAGTGCAAAAACTGTCATTTCCTTTGCAGCATTGTTATTACACAGTCCATTTTTTTTTGCCTTGCATTATGTTATTTTGAGTAAGTATATGTTTTGGTCCACTAATATTAAGTTAAAAACATACTTTTGTTGTTGTTTACTGCTGCATCTCTTCCCACCCTGGTGTGTATTCATTACAGGCCAGTTAGCTTAACATCTGTGGTCGGGAAAATTGTAATCTTTAATTAAAGATTTATGGTAGAAATGACCACTTATCCAGATAAAGAGAACATAGTTAGAAGTAGACTTAGTGCCCCCCTTAATGCCGACAGTCTGCTTACTCACAATTTTGCAGGGGCTTACCGCCGGGCGGCCTAAGTTCCTGCCTGTTTCAGTCGGTAGGCCCATTCTAATGCGCAAATCAGGGGCCTATGACGTACATGGGACCATGATTGCCATTTTAGGACGGAACTGGTTGGAGCATGCGCCATGCACTCTCCGACCAGCTTTGTTGGCAACACTGCTGAATGGGCACCTGATAGGGAGGTTTTAAATTACTTTTGTGGAGCCCAGAGGAGCAAGTGAGCCCCCACCTCCCGAATATTGTTGTCGGAGCTTGGCGAGCTGCATAGGGATACCCGTTTCGAGGTGTGCAGCTAACCGGTTCTATTTAAGTGCGGCCCAGGCCTCAAAATGGCTCCGGCCTCCTCACTGCCGGAATGGGTGGCCGAACAATAGTTAAAATTGATCCGAATGTGATTAGAAATATTTACTTGGGTGGAGGTAAACTCCGTCATGGACTGGTTGGGCCAAGCCGAGTGGCCTTTTTCCGTGTTGTAACTTCTATTATGTAATGTTCTATGATTCTGTAAGAGCAGGGGGGAGTGGGACTGAATTGGACAGCTCTTTCAAAGAGCCGGCACAGACACGATGGGCCGAATGGCCTCCTCCAGTCCTGTATGATTCTATGTTTCTTCCAGTAGAAAAAAAAGTTAGTTTTAAACAACAAAATAGTCTCACAGATCAGTCTGCTTTCTTGTAGATGTAAATTGATTCGACCATGCACACAACTGTGACATTAAATGTAACGAGCCAGTCTCAGTGCCATATATCATGAATAATGTGGAGGATGCCTTATACTTCATAACCCTCTGGCAATTCAGCATTATGGCACCTTTCATAGATGTTTTCTACAGATACAGAAATTGCAGTAACTGCGCCTTTATCGCTCCACACAATCCATACATCACCCTTTATGGCACGGAAACTCGATGTCACAGAATCATTGTCCAGCGATGATGTACGGTAGTAAGTTGTTATAATGCATTGCTTGGGAGCAAAACAGTGCATTGCAATGAAGCAGATATAATCGCCTACACAAATGAAATGCAAAGATAAGCAACATATTGCACTTGAAAATACTGCAAGTGCTGCTGAGCTTTGTGGTAGGATTTATTCGCATAATATTTAGGTAAATTCTCTGTTAAACAAGCTAAAGAATATCTGTCCTGTGAACCGAGTTGAAAAAACATATATATCCTTAGTGTCAGCATCAGATTAGGTGCAGCACAGGTTAACTGCATGTAAAAGCTGCCTTGACAGTGTTGTTTAATCTCACCACTGAATTCACTTTTGCACCAGTGCAATTTTTCCATTCCCCACATCAGGCTGCCTGGTAGCTTTTTCGATTAATTGCCAATTTGTGTGAAGTTAGGATCAATTATTTTCCAGAGACTCGCAGCAAGCAGGAAGTGAATTACAGGTGCATTTATACTGCAGATAATGTTCTGAGATTATGGTCATAGCTGGACAGGACATTGTTTATGTTAGATTATATTTCCCCAGTATGATTGGAATTCTTCTCCCCTAGAGAGAGCTCTGTCTGCATGTTTACAAGCATCTGCCGAGCTCCCTTACCAGCCATTAAATCTTCAAAGTTTTTCAAGTGTGGGTGAGAACATCTGCACTTGAAACAATTAAATCAACTCTGGATAAGTTTTAAAAATTGATCACAATGTCTAGCAAACCACCTGAGAACTATTTAAACTACTATGGGAGTACTTTTGCCACACGGACTGCAGATGTTCAAGAAGGTGGCTCACCACCACCTTCTCAAGAGCTACTAGCGATGGGCAATAAATGCTGGTCTTGCTGGTGATGCCCACTTCACAGCAAGGCTAGAGTTGTGGTATAAGCCAATTCAAAGTCATTTCATTGAGAAGAGACCTTTATCCCATCCATCAGAGTCAGGCTACACAGGTGAAAGAACAATATTCAAAACCATTGCACATTCCAACACCTCAATGCAATTATTTTTAAGAATTGCATAAACTGAAGTGTAGGCCAGTTTAGCAATTTCACTGCTTTCTGGTTTTGTTTAGAACTAAGCTTTGCAGACAATGGGCTGGATTTTGATACTGGAGGCGTGTAGGAGGCGGGACTACAACTTTTGGGGTTGTAGTCCCACCTCCATCGAGTTGTAGCAAACCCACTCGATTTTCCCTTGATTGACCTTGTTGAGCCCGCCCAGCAGGCTCAGCAGGCCAAGTAAGGGCCACCCGGCAACAGGTGACGTCACAGATTGACATTTCATCTGTCAAGAGCTTTTGACAGATGAAATATCAGCGTTTGACAGCACTTTGAAACTGTCAAACACTGACAATCTGTGCGGCCATTCTGCTTTCTGTGCCGGTGAGATGAGGGACTCCTGAGACCTGAAGGAAGGAAGGCTGTAAAGGTAAGTAAAGGTAAGTAAAACTTATTTAAACACTTTACACACACCAAACGCACTTACCTCTGCACTCATGCACACATCACTCACCTGAACACTGGACATCTCGAACCCTCCAAGCCTTTCAGCCCGACGGTCCGCCTCGCCAACTTGGCGTGGTGTGGAACCGTCGGGAATCCCACACTTCAGGGATAAAAATAGGGATTAAGCTAAAAACTGCCTGTTAACTACCTGTTAACAGGCAGTTAATTGGCACTAATCCCCGTCCTGCCTCAGGGAGGCGGCTCCCAGCATAGGTCGGGTATCCGCCTCCTCTGAAACTGGCATGGAGGCGGGTTGGGGGCGGGATGGGTTCATGCCCCCCGATTTCGCGATTTTAACCCCCCACACGCCTCCAATCCCGCCTCCACGGCCCAATGAAAATCAAGCCCACTGTCTTACAGCCCCCATTACATTAAACTCTCTTGGTAATTCTCTGATCAAAGACAAGCTGAGAACAATTTAATTTAGTTAGTCAGATCAACTGAGGCGAGGAGACCTTTGGCTCAACTGCAGAAGGGTGGTAGAAGTGGAAAAACTCCTGGCCTGTTACATAACAGGAGCAAAGGCTAGGATTATTGCCCATCCCTAATTGCCCTTGCATAGGTGGTGGTGAGCCGCCTTCTTGAACCACTGCAGTCCGTGCGCTGAGGGTACTCCCACAGTGCTGTTAGGGAGGGAGTTCCAGGATTTTGACCCAGCGACGATGAAGGAACGGCGATATATTTTCAAGTCAGAATGGTGTGTGACTTGGAGGGGATCTTGCAGGTGGTGGTGGTCCCATGCACCTGCTGCCCATGCCCTTCTAGGTGGAAGAGGTCGCGGGTTTGGGAGATGCTGTTGAATTGCAGACATTCTCCGGAGAAATTAATTGCAGTAGGCCTCCCACAGTAGAAGACGGTCTTCAGAAGCCATACAAAATGTATATTTTATTGTCTCATAAGCAGTCTCTTTACTCAAAGGTAACAGACAAAGGCAGCTGCAGTTTTGTTTGTATCAGTTTTGAGGGCTGGTATGTCATCCGCAGGCTGATGTGGGCCTTTTAAGAAACCTCACCTTTAAGAGGAACGGTATGGCCCCTTTACAAGCCTCGCCTCTAAAAGGTAATTGCAACTAGAGTGGGGAGAGACTTACTCCAGGCAGCTGAGCATAAAAGGGTGAGCTTTAAGAGAAGTAGGATGGCTGAAAGAGGAGAGTTTTCTCGGACTACTGATTGTAGGAGAAACGAGGCACTGCGATGGTAGGATCGTGTAACACCAGCTTGAAACTTCTTACATTTTAGCCAGTGTTACTGTAAAGGGGACTTGATGTGTGTGTCTCGTCATTCATCTGAGTGCATTCATTTCCCCCATTCTGTTTTGCTGAAGGGGCTCTCTTGATGGCTCGTCAATATTTAGTTGTCTGTTAGTGTTGAAAGTCATCAGACACTGATCATGTTTTCAATTTTGTTCAAACATTACACTTCGTTCTTTAGACTTGGATTCAGCAACTCAATGCAAATTGGTCAAATTTTTTAGTGATGCCAAACTAGTAGGGGGCAGTTGATTGTGAGGAGGCATGTCGGGAAACGTAAAATAAGTTAGGCAAAATAGATGTGGTGGAACAATGGCAGGTTAAATTTAACAAATGTAAAGTACTGCACATAGATACAAATGGTGGATGACGCATGTAATCCATTAATTGCTGAAATACCTAAGGCTGAAGTTGATAGCCATCTAAGGTGGTCTTAACTAATTTGATGCTCCACATGTCCAGCCAATCAACAGCAGCAATTAACAAAGCAAATAGACCCCCGAAAAATATAGGTGATCAGAGGCAGTCATGCTCAAACTGTATGATTCGCCAGTCAGCCCACATCTTGATCAAGATTATCCTCTTCAGGGCAGAGTTCTGCAGAGTGAGACTTCCTCCCCTCCCCCAAATTTATTTTGAATCAGTGAATAAGCTATTTAGCTTCTTCAAGGAGTTGGTATCAAGTGCTACTAGGTGGCAGTCTTTTATAATTTGATGACTGCCTTGAAAAAATATTCCTCACATTAAGTTTAGCTTTGCTTTTTTCAAGCTGTAATTATGTTTTCCCAGCTCTACTGTCCTAGTTTTGCACAATAGACCCTATACACCCATCTCATCTCTTCCCATTGCATTATAAAAACTTGTCGTCACATTGGTCTCCTTATTTTTTTTCTTTTCTATTTAGATCTATCTCCCTTTACTTGTCTTTAAAACTCAGTGATCTAAAAACTGGAATCACCTTTAGTGTTCTTCACTCATACTTTTGCATTACCACTATATCTTTTCTTAAGCAAGATGCCTGCACCTGGATATTATAAGGCAGGTATTTTCTCATCAATGCATTGTAAAGTGACAGTAACAACTTACAGATTTAGATTCTGTGCATCTTCTGCCATACTTTGTGATAAAGTTCCACTATATGCACACTTTTACATTTGGATATTTTTCTTGACTAACTTTATTTAATGATATGACCTTTATTTTGTACTCATATTTGCTATTTTAGTAATCAGCCTCCATTTCTCAAACACCCCCAATACCCCTTCCCACGGCACCTTCCCGTGCAAGCGCAAGAGATGCAACACTTGCCCTTTCACCTCCTCCCTTCCCACTGTCCAGGGCCCCAAACACCCCTTCCAGGTGAAACAGCGATTTACTTGTACTTCTTGCAATTTATTATACTGTATTCGCTGCTCACGATGCGGTCTCCTCTACATTGGGGAGACCAAACGCAGATTGGGCGATCGCTTTGCGGAACACCTCCGTTCAGTCCGTAAGGGTAACCCCGAGCTTCCGGTCACCTGTCACTTTAATTCTCCACTCCACTCCCACTCTGACCTCTCTGTCCTTGGCCTCCTACACTGTTCCAATGAAGTTCAACGTAAGCTCAAGGAACAGCACCTCAGCTTTCGATTAGGCACTTTACAGCCTTCTGGACTCAGCATTGAGTTCAACAATTTCAGATCATAACCTCTGCTCCTATTTTTTCAACTGTTGATGATTCTGCCATTCCCATTTGCAGCATTTAATCACTCTTGCCTTCCACCCTATCACAGACCTTCCCTTTTGTTCTTTCCTCCCCTCCCCCCTTTCCCTGCCCCTGCACTTGCTTAAAATCTGTTACATCTCTAACTTTTTCCAGTTCTGACAAAGGGCCACAGACCTGAAACGTTAACTCGGTTTCTCTCTCCACAGATGCTGCCTGACCTGCTGAGTATTTCCAGCATTTTCTGTTTTTATTTCAGATTCCAGCATCCGCAGTATTTTGCTATTATATTCGTGTTTAATTCACTGCCACTTCTCTTCTTGGAATGCCCACCTTGAAGAAGTTTTGCTCTTCTCTCCGACGGGATTTCCGTTTGTCTCTTTTACCTTGTTCATCTTCATTGCTTTCTGTTTCCCTTCTTGTGTTTGATCAGGTATCTACCAAAACTCGTTTTCACAGCCACGTATCTTTCCTCAGCAACTGTCTCTGGCTCCGACTTATTCCACGTGGATTCAGCATTCATGAGGAACAGCAGGAAATACTTGAGGTTCCATCAGAGTTTCCAAGGCTGAAACCTGGGACACTGCTGGTTACAACTGTCCAATTAAAACGACCAACATTGATCACTACTCTTTGTTTCCCATTACAGGAAACTTTTGATTAACTGGCCACTAAATAACCGGAAATGTCGGTTAACCAGCAAAATTCAGGAGTTGCTTCAGATAACTTTTTTTACTTTTAGTTACTTTTTTTTACTCATTTCTGGCTGTGCAAGCGTCTAACTGAAGCTGTTGCTAAGCTACAGAGATGCTTGTAAGCTGTGCTGATTGTTTTGAAGCTGTTGCTAAGCAACAGGGTTTGTTGCTTTAGACGGAGCGCTGAGCTCCGTATCTTTTAACTATAGCGCTCGATTCTCCGGCATTGTTGATAGACCAGCACCAGCTCGGTCCCGTCCGTGCCGGATACCAGAAAGTTTCCTGTACTTAGTTGGTTTATTATCAAATTTATGGCATCCTCCTTTATCCCAAGAGCATTAGTTAGCCATAAGTCCCTTGTGAGACATCTAATCAAATGGCATCTGATTGTCGAGATATATAACATTACATTTAGCCACCGATTCTATTACATCCTCAAAGGATTCCAGACAATCTGTTGTCATGGCCTGGTGTTTCATAAACCCATATTGGGTTGAATTATTGCCTTTATTCTTATTAAGTGTTCTTGAATTGCTTCTCTCATAATACTCTCAATGCTTTGCATACTATAGATGTCAAGCTAACAACCCTTTAATTCCCAGGATTATATTTCTGACAAGTGGAACAACATCAGCTGTTTCCCAGTCATCTTGTGTTACTCCTGTACTTGAGGTATGAGAAATTCAGCCAAGGCCCCATCTGTTCCATCCTCATTTGCTTTGGTATTCTTGGGCATGTTCCATCTGGACCTGTTACATTATTAATTTTCATACACTCCAAATTATAAGTGATGATTTCATTACTATCTATTTTCCCAATGACCGAAGGTGCATTTCTCAGCCCACCAACTACCGAAATGTGATTATATTAACATTTTTAGTTCTGCTATCTCTCCTCTGTTATCATTTAAGGGCTCTGCTTCTTTTAGTGCTTTGCCTGCAATATAGACATGAAAATAATCATTCATACACATAGGGTTACATAGGATATACAGCACAGAAACAGGCCATTCGGCCCAACCAGTCCATGCCGGTGTTTATGCTCCACTCGAGCCTCCTCCCGTCTTTCCTCATCTAACTCCATCAGCATAACCCTCTATTCCTTTCTCCCTCATAAGCTTATCTAGCCTCCCCTTAAATGCATCTACACTATTCGCTTCAACCACTCCCTGTGGTAGCGAGTTCCACATTCTCATCACTCTCTGGGTAAAGAAGTTTCTTCTGAATTCCCTATTGGATTTCTTTCCTCTAATTTCTTTTGCCAACTTTCTTTTTAGCAGCTTCAGTTTTCTATATTTTCCAATCTCCTTCTTCTGTTTTCTTGTCGTTTGAAACCTCTTTGTTTATAGTCGTGGAATTACAGAATTGTAGGGCCAATTGCCACATCACACCTGCGCCAGCTCTGTTTACTTAATCCCATTCTCCTGCTTTTATGCCTTGCCCTTTTAAAGGTTTCTTTCTCAAATTTTTATCCACTTACCTTTTTAAAAGCTGTTATGGATTCTGCTTCCACCATTGCTTCTGGTAGGGCATTCCATATCCTAACGACCCTCTGTATATAAAAACAATCTCTTGATCTCTTTCTTTGAACTTCTGGTGATAATCTCTTATGTTATTTTAACTGTTCAATTTGAAGCTCAATATTAACCTTCAATATGGTAAACATTTAACTTACACCCAACCAGACTGATCCTTGAAAGCACTCAATTTTTGTTCAGTTTGCATTTTTTTCCTTTATTTATATATGTTCCCAATTTATTATCCAGTTTTGACTCTTGTAGCAGAAAGATCAGATTTCGTGAAGTCTGATGTATTCTTTTATTCTTCTTCTTAGGCAGTCCCTCGAGAACTGCCACATTAAAAATGAGTTCACAGGTGACTGATGAGTCCAATGCGGGACCTACAGTCTCTGTCACAAGTGGGGCAGACAGTGGTTGAAGGGGCGGGTGGGTGGGGTGCTTGGGTTGACGTGCGCTCCTTGCGCTGCCTGCGCTTGGCTTCCGCTTGCTCCCGGCGAAGAGACTCGAGGTGTTTGGCGCCTTCCCGGATGCTTCTTTTATTATGGTTTGTTTCTCTACCCATGCCGTGGTAACAGATCTAGTACTAATGTGATTAGTAGTGCTCAAGTATTCCCCTTCTCTAAATTTTCCACTACACCGTACAGGGGTACGGTAGCATAGTGGTTATGTTACTGGACTAGTAATCCAGAGACCTGGACTAATGATCTAGAGACATGAGTTCTAAATCCCACCATGGCAGCTGGAGAATTTAAATTCAATTAAATAAATCTGCAATAAAAACCTAGTTTCAGTAATAATGACCATGAAACTACTGGATTGTTTTACAAACCAATCTGGTTCAATAATGTCCTTTGAGGAAGGAAATCTGCCGTCCTTACCCAGTCTGGCCTGCCTATGGGAGTACCTTCATCACTCAGTCTACAGCAGTTCAAGATGGTGCCTCACCACCACCTTCTCAAGAGCGATTAGGGACAGGCAATAAGCGCTGGCCTTGCTAGTGATGCCCTCATCCCGTGAGTGAATCAAAAAAACAAACCCATTAGAGTTCAAATGAGACGTGCTACAGAGATTCAAGATTTAGGAGGTGAGATTGAAGAAAGAATGCTTGCCCAACATTTAGGCCGGAATTTTGCCGGCGCTCAGAGGGCAGGTTTGGAGGCGGATCCGCTGTCAAAATAGCAAAGATTGACAGCGGGTAGGAAACCCGCTGTCAACCCGCCTCCACTCGAGTCTCCCAGGTGTCGGGTCTGTCAGCACAGAATTGACCCGACACCAAGCGGCGGGGGAGACAATTGAGCTCATTAAATGGCTTGTTAACAGCCAATTTAATGGTATTTTGAGGCTTCCTTCTAATTTTATGTGCTCCCCCATGGGTTACCCGCTGCTCGGGGAACACGCCAGCTCACCCTGGCGTGAGTTGAGTCTGCTCTGATGTATCTGATAAGCTGACAGCTGCAGAAGTGGTGTAAAGGATGCCATGTTGCAGATGGTCAGTTTCAGAGAAACTGTTGGTTACTGCATTTGTAATACATATAGAGATTTCTTTAGCTTGCAAGTGTTTAGAGCCAACTGTATGTCCAGTGCCGCCTCATTGGAACAACCTCTCTCACCATTGACAGATCACTTCTGTCATCTCACCTGCAGCTGCCATCTATTGCAGCAACATCAGTGCCCTTGAAAAAATCAGACCTTGGTCCTCTGAATCCTTCCACAATCAGCCCCAACACCAACATCACCAACCTTCTCCGCCATCACCTGATGCTGCACAGGACACAGGGCATCAGCCCCTGAAAACATTGCTGGCCGAGAGGCCAGCGAAGGCATCACCATGGCCAGATTTACTTCACTTGATGCTGTACACCCTGGTTGCCACATGATGTGCCAGGTTGACACCTTCCCACACCAGCACCTTGAAGCAACCAAGCCATTCCTTTCACACTCATCACTATAGCTGGGGGGGGGGGGGAAGTTATGTCTCAACATTCACTGGAACTCAGTAAGACACTTCTCAAGGTGCACACAGATCTGTCCAATAAGGGGCAATGTTGAAAATATAGATTTCACTGTATGACAGCACATTACCAGAAACTTCACATGGGCATTGGCTAAACCTCTCAAGTACCTACCCTTGTGTGTTGTTAGTTGGTATGCTTGCAGTAGGATGAGGGTGAGTGTGAGGGGTGGCTAGTGAGATGGGGATGTGATAATGTAGATAGAGAGGGATGGATGTAGGTGCAAGGTAAATTGGTGTGAGTAAGGATGTGCAGGAGTAGGGTAGGGAAGGCAGAGTGATGGGGATGTGATGAGTGGCACAGCAGGATGAGGTTGAGTGTGGCTTTGCAGTAACATTTCGTGATTTACTGAGATCACTGAAACCTGGTCCTCCTACTGACATCCCCGCTTGGTGACAATGTGCAACCAGGCTATGTTGGTCTCCTAGGGAGGTCTCTTCCGCCCATTGGAAGGGAAGAGAACCTCCCTGCGTGCTGTGACTCCCTCCATAAGCATATAGAGGGAGTCATGGGAGAGCCTGGGTGCAAGCGTCCACCTTTGTGCAGTGATTGTCAGTGTTTGCAGCACCTCAATGCTGTCAAACACTGACAGAACAACGGTCAAACTCAATGTAGCTGTGGTCCCTTTAAGAAAACCGGCTGATGACACGTCATCAAATGGCGTCATCAGACCTGCTTCCTGGTAATTGGCTAGGAAGCCTGCAGGGTGGGGTTAACAAGGCCAATCAAGGGAAAATGCCTTTGACAGAGTGGTTGCGGCTGGGAGTGGGACTGGAACCCGGCAAACAGCTATCACGCCACCATCCCAACACCGCTGAAAAAATCCAGCCCTAAATCTTGGATGAGTCATAACTTCCTCCTCCATGCAATGAGTTTCCACTCTCAACTGTGTTAATGAGATGATGTGTAGAGTGCCCATCTCTCCCTCTAGTTCTTCCCCATCTCCTCCTTTGGCCCTCTCCCAGCTCATCTCATCCACAGGATCTATCTCCTGGTCTTGACTATCCAACTTTCCTTCCTGGCCCCCACGCTGGCTGACATTGTAAATAGTTGTTTCTTCTCAGGCACTGTCCCCCCATCCAAAATTGCTGTCATGATCCTGCTCCTCAATAAATCCACTGTTAAACTCTCTGTCCTCACTAACTACCAAACCATCTCCAACTTTCCTCTCTGAGGTCCTTCAACTTCTTGTTGTCTCACAGCTCCATGCCAATCTCTCCCTGTTTGAATTCCTCCAATCGGGTTTCTCGTCCCTCTTACAACACCGAAATGGTCCTAACTAAATTCTGTAACTGTGACCTGGAGCATTATTCCTCCTTGCCTTCAACCTCTTTGTAGAGTTCAATATGGTCGACTACACCATTCTTCTCCAATACTTTTCCCCCACAGTCAAGCTCCATGGGACTTCCCTCACTTGGTTCCATTCTTACCTATCCGATCGAATCTTTAGCAAAGCCTTTACTTCTCAAGTCCCCCAAGGATCCATTCCTGGCCAACTGCTCTTCATTATCTATATGCTCTCCTTCATGACATCATCCTCAGACTTGGGGTCAGCTTCCACATATATGCTGATAATACCCAGCCCTACCTCTCCGTCACCTTTCTTAACCCTTCTCCTGCCTGTGCGACATCATATTGCTTGTCCAACATTCAATCTTGGATGAGTTATAACTTCCTCCAGCTAAACATTGGAAAAGCTTAAGCCATCATCTTCAGTCCCCAACCCAAACTCTGATCCCTTGCAAAGTCAGCATGGTGTGTGACTTAGAGGGGAACCTGGAGGTAATGGTCTTGGAGGGGGTGCAGTGCAGATTCACCAGAATGAAACCAAGGCTTAGAGGGTTAAATTATGATGACAGTTTGCATAGTCTGGGCTTGTATTCCCTTGAGTATAGAAGATTAAGTGGTGATATAATTGAGATGTATAAGATTATTAAAGAACTATTTCCTCTAGTGGGGGAGTCCAGAATGAGGGGGCATAATCTTAAAATTAGAGCTAGGCTGTTCAGGGGTGATGTCAGGAAGCATTTCTTCATACAAAGGGTAGTAGAATCTGGAACTCTTCCCCAAAAAGCTGTGAGGCTGGGTTATGGATTTGGAACCAAGGCAGGTAAATGAAGTTAAGATACAGATCAGCCAATAGAATAGATGCATTTAAGGGGATGCTAGATAAGCACATGAGGGAGAAAGGAATAGTAGGATATGCTGATAGGGTGGGAGGAGGCTTGTGTGGAGCATCAACACTGGCATAGACCAGTTGGGCCAAATGGCCTGTTCCTGAGCTGTCAACTCTATGTAATTCTATGATCTAATTGAATGGCAGAGCAGGCTTGAGTGGCTGAATGGCCTGCTCCTGTTCCGATGTTCTTTTACCAATATGGCAGGCGGAGAATATGCGTGCGCATGCCGCCCGCCATATTGGATAATTAGGCCCTCATTTTGCACACATACAATGGTCACGGCACCAATTAATTTCTAGGCCCTCTTCTTTTTGGCATGGCTTGAGTCTGTCCTCCGTGTTCAAACAGATTTTAACTGTACAATTCCAATCTTTATTTGTTGCCTAGATACAGCTATGCAGCTATTTAAACATTCTAATCTAGTAGCTATCACCAGTAGCAGAAAAATGGCCCTTACCATGCAAATGAACCCATCTCCGCAATTTGGGGTAAGGCATTTGACCACGACCCTGGGCAGATGGGGGTTCCACTCTGCTGCACTGGCAGGATCTGTGCTGGGACCTCTTTTGTTTTGCATTTATGTAAATAATTTGGACATAGGCACAAGAGGAATGAATAATACTGGGACTTTTCTTACCGGAACAAATAAAGGTGAGAGAAAAGCTAGTTATAAAGGGTTTTGAGAGTGTAAACTGTGAAAGATTGTTTTCACTGGTTGGTGAATCAGTAGCAAGGGGTTAGAGACTTATTGCCAGAACAAAGGGGCAAGTTGGAAGAAATTTTCTCATTCCGAGGATCATGAGGACAAATGAAGGACAAATACTGCAAGTGACTATTGAGGGAAAAAAACACAAATAATTAAAAATGAATTGGATCGGCATTTAAAAAAGGAAAAAATACAAAAGGACACATGGAAAGGGAATGAGATTAGACAGCTTCAGTTGAAGATCTCATACTGGCTCAGATATAAGTGGCCTCCTTCTGTGTTGTAATTCCTATGATTCTCGGAATCAAAATAAGAAGTGAAAAGATAGAGGTGAAGGAGGCCATCTAGTATATTTGCAGTGAGTGATGGGGGATTTGAACCATGAACCTTCAGGTTGAATGCAAAGCTCAACACCTAACCGCCGGACTGCACAAACCAATGATTAAATAAGCTATTTGCTCAACAGTTGCTAACAGTTATACACACAAGACTATTGGAGTGAAAATTAGTACTCTCAAAACTAATGGTTTGTAATTTGCGGTCAGCGATGAAGCAAAAGTGTTCACCGCTGGCCCCGAAGTAAGCTTCGCACAAAGGACTCGTGATCCCTGTGGCGGGATCTGACGCGTAATTGAAATCAACGCAAGTTAATGGGGATGCCCAGCGAAGAACTGCTGTGGTGTCAACAAGCTGCCTAAGCAGCCAATCACAATGCAGAATTTGCAGACAGCGAACCAGGAAGTGGGGTAAGCTCCTTTGATTCTAACTTTTTTTTAAATGTTAGAGAGAGCCAAACAGATTGGAGCTCTCACATGGGGTAAAAGCAAACCTGAAATAAATATGAACAGACTTTATTTTTTTTAATTAACATTTTGTTTAAAGGTTTTACATTTTTTTAAATTAAAATGGATAAATTTGACACTTCACGAAATTAAAATGAGTTTTTCAGGCCCATAACCTTTGTTTAGCAGTCAATACACTGTTAAACCCCCAGTTACACAGAATACAAAAGGATCTCACTTTTAATGGGGTATTTAACAGCGATATTACCGCGGAAGAGCTGAAGTTTTCATCAGTTTCCCTGATTTGACAGATTACACTGATTGCCGATTCTGTGGCAGGGGGTTGAGGGGGGGTTGGAGGGGTAAAGGGGGCACACTGCAGCCTATGGAGGAGCGGTGAATGACAGACCGCAACTTCAGGATTTCCGTGTTGGGGTGCGCACGCACTAAATCCTGAAGTTGCGGTCGGTTTCAAAGGCGAAATGTCGGCAAACACTGCCAGTTCGCCGTCATCAGGACCGCAAATCCCGGCCCACCGTGTTGTGCTCAAATGAATATGGTTAACCGTTAACCTTTAGAAAGAGTAAATGAATGAGTTACATCAACTCAATATATCTGTCGTCCTTTTTAAGAGTAGTAGCATATCAGCAACTCAAATTTAAAATCTGACACATTTTTAATTTTGTGTTTCATTCAGCAAATGCTGCAATGATGGAAATTTCGCATAGTCCCATCCCTTTAATCACAATTGAAAGCAATCAAGAGTCAAGATAATATTCACAGAATATTAGGTTTTCTAGATGTGAAAAGCACATTAAAGCATATTTTCAACCATGCCGTGGAAATTCAACACTTAAACACTTACACAATATATTACTAATCCAATAACTATTACTGTTATAAATGCAGTATTTACATGAATAGAAAAATGTGGTGTGGTAATCTATTTATGGCCTACGTTTCTGATATATTTAGAGGATTTACAAACTTACTTAGTTGATGGGACAAATGGGCTTTTTTTTCCCCCAAACTTTTTAATTCTTATACTGGTATTTCTTTATATGTTAACTTAGTCATCCAGGCATTTGTCATAGCCATAGTCACTACTTCATCATCTCGTTCTGCCAGCTGCTCCAGTGCTTTTTCCCCTAACACATCAAAAATAATTAGCCGCTGTCAGCGGCCCTCAGTGAGTCCTGGGAGATGGGGCTGGAGGGAAGATGAATGGGTGGGGGGCAATCATGGGCTCACGGCAGCCCTCGGGGAATGCTGTGGAGCCGGGAGGAGCACTGCGGTTTCTCCTGGTTCCATAGGAAGGTATTTTTTGGGTGGCGGGTGATTCTTAGGCTGCAGCAGTCCCGCCAAAGCCTGAGTGTAGCAGGCCTGACACCCACTGCACTCAATGCTGACCACTGTGACAGAGAGGTCCTTAAATAGGTGTTAGGCTCCTCATTAGCATATGCAAGAGGCCTAAGGCTTGTCGAAGACAGTCACCCGGGATGGCTGAAAACCACACATGGCCAATATGGTTGTCAGATGTATTTCAGGCAGCATTGGGGCGCATTTCCTGTGAAATTGGTCTTTTTTACTGATGTGCCTCAATGAATCCGAGACTCAACGTTAACGGAGCAAAGCAAGGCTTTTATTAACTCAGAAAGTAATACACAGTGGAGAAGTGTCTCTCATCCAGAGATCTGCTGTACTGCCTGTGAGACACGCTGGGGCCTGCTTAAGTAGGGGCCAGGTATGGGCGGAGCCCTACACACAATACAATACAGGTAAGGAAATGAAACTGAAACTAAACTCCCCTGCTTGTCACAGTCACAGTCACAGGCACAATCAAACACAGAGAATACAGAGTGCCTGATGAATGGCATATTTCATCACATTTACCCTCGTATTTCGCCTGGAAAACTGGTACAATGAGGGCCAATTTCTACCCCTACATCTCTACAATCCTTTTAATTGATCCCCTCCCATTGCTAAGCTCACAGCTAACCAGCTACATAAATATTTTCTTCCAATAACTCACCATCAATCTCCATTTTCTGCACGCTTCATCCTATTTATGTTTTGTGTATTTATGCTGTTGACCTCTGACCTTTATACCTGAGCTCCTACCAATTACACACCTGGGGCCAAAGAACAGAAAGTCATTATTATAAGTGCCCAAATCTCAAAGGATTGAAATTGATCTCGGCAATAAAAAAATGTAATATATTTTTCATGGTTGGTACTTCAAGAAAAATTAGCAGTGGACTTCTTTAATTCCAACCTATTTATATATTTGTAAAAAACAATGTTGATAGATTTAGCCTCTTAATCCAGGTGCTGCAATTTGTACTGTTACATTTCTTCTTTATTTTACATGTGGAAAGGTTGCATGTGTGGTACATAACTTTAAGGGAAGACATACAGTAAATGAAAAACTACAGACTGACAACGTGACCGACATGCCTTTGATCACTCTTCCACGTGTGGAAAGTCCGTTAGGAAAATTAAGTGCTGTACAGGTAAGTTACTGGAGTATTGTTTTCCAAAATAAAGTAAAACATGCATTTAGCATTTGTTACCTTCTCCAGGATGGCAAGTTTTGTACTTAATTGTATTTTCTTTTTAAAGTTAGAGTTTTTCTCTCCCCAAATCCATAGGAGTCTTTACCACTTGAGGACCAGATTGGCACAGTAGATATGGGGAGCAGTGTTGTTATTGAAGAATCTGGGCGTGCTCCCCACCTCAATTCCTTCAGTAACACCCAGCAGTAGCTCTTGTGAACAGCACTAGAGGTTTCTTGGGATGGAATGGCCTCGCAGCTTTGGGTCGGGATTCTGGCAAAGGATGAAGTTCTACTCCATACATAAAGATCAGCAAACACAGTGGATCCAGAGTAATGGCCCCAGTTCACTTTCCATTAGTGCATTGTCAACAGGAACTACACATTTGAGTCAATAATTAAGCAAAATGGAACTTCATAAGGCCTTGAAGGGGTTGGGGGTCTGCAAGGGATCTCAGAACCAAGTTGAGGCTTAATTGTGGAGCAGCTCTGTGTTGGGTAGGTTGTCTCAAAAGCACATCCTCCCAACTTCACAGTACACCTGAGGGCTGCTGCTGGCCCATGATTGCCCTTCCCTCCCGTTCTCCTTCCCCACCCACCCACCCCCCTCCCCAGCACTTATCTAAAGGCTGCTGCCGATGAGGCAGACGGTCCAAAATTGGATCCCTTGACATGGATGAGCTGCCACTGGAGGCACAACAGGCACCGGCAACTTACCTGAAATATTAAGATTGGGCCCAAGGACCAACTGCAGGTGGTCCTCGGGCTGATCTCTGCTGGCGGTGCAGCATGCTTGCCACCCAGTTTGTACGCGAATCAATTTATCCCCCATTTTTCCTTGAGCAATGAGGAATAGGTCTTTTAGGTATAATAGAGACCAACCTCCAGAGAGGGTTTGAAAAAATTCTGATAACAGATGTTCCTCTGCCATGCATTTTTTGTTATTCTACCAATACTCTTGTTATCTTCTATACTGCTGGCTTGCATTGACCAGTCCCAAGTAAACATTGAAAGCTCTGTTCTGAAGGTCAACTGAAATAACCACAAAGAAGAAGCTGATTTAAATTTAAATTTATGTCTAGTGTTACACTGTGATGTCTGAAGTGGCTTTGAATCATGCTTACATAATAAATGACTCAATTCGAAGATGCAGCCAGAGCCCAGCTACAAGCCTTGATAAAATGTAGCAGTGATAGATATACAAGTTAATTTATATAGCCGCTCAGATTGCAAATCAATGTACGCTTAACAACCGTTTTATTTAACTACATTTACACATTCAAAGAAAATACAGTTGTCAACTTAACCATCACAAACATATCAATAAACTCGGGTGCAGAATATTTTTAAATTTTTACTCGGGATCTGAGCTTCATTGGCAAGGTCACATTTATTGACCAACCCTAGTTGCCTTGAGAAGATGGAGGTAAGCCTTCTCCTCGAACTGTTGCAATCTTTGTAGCAATGGTAATTCCACAATAGTGTTGGGTAGGGAATTCCAAGATAAAAGAAGGGAACTCGGGAATCACTCCAAATACTTTTGAAACTCTTTTTGGCCAGCATTTTGGTTTCTCTACTAAGTTAGACTTGATATTTGAAATAAGGTTTGTGGCATAATAAAGACAATATTAATATAATGTCAAGGTAAAAACAACCTTTACAAGTAAATAGATTTTCTATGTCTGAAATGCCCCATAACAGTTTTCTTTTTGTTGGAGGCCTTTGTCTAAGTGAGGAGTTTCAGCCTGGATATTCTATATCCATAACCCCCTGCTGTAGAAACTTACTGGATTGCAGACTACAGCATATGTTTGTGCTTACACTTGTTCAATTTTTGAATATGCTTGACAGCAATACTGGGCATCTATAAAGCATGTTAGGAATTATTATTTGTAAGACATGACCCCTTTGAAATCTTGTGTAATAATGAAAAATGACTACAGATGGAAACCGTCAGGGAAGATGTTATAGTCATATGATTTTTTTTGTATTAAACGTAAAAAGTAAGGTAAAATTGAGGTAACTTTGAAAGTAAACATGCTGTATACTATATAATATATAGTAACTAATCCCTTGCAAATATAGTTGGCAAGAATAGTAAGGGAGCCAAACATAGTAATAGATGAATGAGGCAGGATTCAGGTAGGAATGATTCAGAACAGATCTTTTTTTTTTATTCATTCTCAAGATATGGGCGTCGCACGACCGGCATTTATTGCCCATCCCTAGTTGACATTGAGAAGGTGGTGGTGGGCCTTTTTGAACCGCTGCAGTCCATATGGTGAAGGTATTCCCACAGTGCTGTTAGGTACGGAGTTCCAGGATTGTGACCCAACAACGATGAAGGAATGGTGATATATGCTGAAGTCGGGATGGTGTGTGACTTGGAGGTGATGGTGTTCCCACGCTCCTGCTGCCCTTGTCCTTCGAAGTGGTGGAGGTCACAGTTTGGGAGTTGCTGTCGAAGAAGCCTTGGCGAGTTGCTGCAGTGCATCCTGTAGATAGTACACATGGTACGCCGGTGGTGGATGTTTAGACTAGTGGATGAAGAGTCGATCAAGTGGACTGCTTTGTCCTCTCCTTCTGGCGGTCTGTCTTACAGTGCTGCCATCAAACTCAGAGCTACGATCTGTGGCGCAGTTGCAAGATAAATGTATCTTAAGAGCTTTTGCAGTAATCTAGTTGTGTAAGCAGAATATGTACTAAACAACAATGACATAAAAGCTCCATCAGTGGTTTTTCACATTCTTGTCTCCAGAATCAAGTGTGACAGTGTATCATAAAAGATTATGGCCTAATGACAGGGAGGCAATTTAACATGCTGCATCATCGTAGCCTGTATATCTTCCTCAGAAGCTCTATTTCCTATTTTGTATCTACAGTGCAAGTATAGGAACTTCACGCCCTTCAATGAAATTAAATGGGGAGTCAGACAGCGAGATGGCCTTTCCGCGAAGCTAATGGCGGAGCTGCGCATCTTGGGCAGCAGCTGGCTGTTTCCGTTTATCCACATTATGCATGGAGCCACAGAAAGGGAAAGTCTGCTTAGGCTTTCCTGTGTACGATCTGGAAAAAATAAAATTCTCGCACTGTCCTCAGAACTGGGAAGGATAATTTCCAAAAGGCTTCCTACTCTTTCAGTAAAGAAGTCCAGCTGGTTTAATTAGGAATCACATTTACTTCTTCCCTTATTCTAAGATGGAGAACTTGCCTAAAGTGCTCTGAGAGGTTGCAGAACTGATAATGCAGTGCTTCTGCCATCGTATTATCAGGCGTGGAGGCTGAGGCCTACACTAGGCCCAATGTTTTCAGCACACTGCAATGAAGGCAGGAAAGGCCTCGTGCTCCAGGAACTTGCATGCTAACTGTCATTAATGGCACCACTTTTCTTTACAATAGAGGTGCTCCCCATAATGTGACTGCAACTTCTGAGCAGGGCTCCAGATCTGAAAGGAAGCCAGATAGAAACATTTTAATTTTTCTCTTACAAGGGACTATCCTTGCAATGGGACCACTTTCCGCTGTTTGCCCCTGAATTTCCTTAGCCTCCACTCTTTCAAGGCACCAAGCGTTTTTTTTTCCGGGGCCAAGTCACAGCACTGCTCAGGCAGGATCACTTTCCCTGAATCCTGATAAAGAGCTAGAGCAGAGGCGAGCGAGGCCGGGTGTTATATCTTTTCCTGTCATGAGACAAAAAAAGATGAAAGATATATAATTTTCATTGAGGGCAGATAAACAGTGATTTTAAAAAGTGAAAATTTAAGGTGGTAATGCATAAAATGGAGTCAGAGTGATAATAATCCTAAGAGCTGAAGAGTGGATTAACACAATAAACAGGTGCACTGGCAGAAGTCAATTCATGCGGTCACTAACAATACTCAGTGGTCTCCCTCTCTCTGGAGTCCTGACAGACTGAAGTAGCTATGCCTTCTGGAGTGTCCTTTTGAGGGGACAGCTGATGCCTGATTGCAAGCATATTCCCAGGTTTACTTTGGAGATTGCTTCACAGGTGCTAGTGGTATCACTTGTCACTCCCATTGAGCACCTCTTCAGCTTTGCCATTTGGAGAGCTGTGCTTCCCTATTAATGAAATGGTTGTGCTAACTGCCTCTGGTGCTGATATCTAGCAAGAGGGACTGTCATTTTGCATCTTCTGCTCATGCAGAACGATCCGACTACTGTACCACAGAGAGATGGACTGCGGAGAAGGGAACCGACCTTTGACTTTGAATGGTTAGAAACACAGTAAATAGAGTACCTTTTTCGGATTATTGGATTTAGTGATTTTTTTTTTACAACTGTAGAAATATTAATGAACATTGTAACAAGCAGGAAAGAGGCCTATTTAAAAAAGACTTTTGACACAGAGTTCAAGAGATAAGCACCCTGACAGAAATTACTGAAAAATTAAAGACATAAAAAGACCATAAGCGCATGTGGAAAACCATATCCACATCACTTGCCTTTTCTCGAGACAAAAAGACTGCTGACATGAAAATGCTGCAGGGTATTATAGCTGTGAAAGCTCCAATGCTATGTTAGCACAGGCTCCTGGGCTTTTGTTCCATTTTTGTTTTAGACGAGATAATGCCTCCATTAAACTAGCATACAGAGGAATGCCATACAAAAAGATTAAGTGCTCGTCCTCTAATATCTCTCTTCTACTCTTCTAAGTTTTCACTAAATTTGTTATTTCTGATCTTCCTTGACCTGTTGTATGTTCATGATCTAGGCATCAAATGTACAATCGTATCACGGAACTGTTTTTAATGTACAAAATAATTTACGGTCTTGAAATTAAGCCGTGGGATACTAATGTACGAAACCTTTAACACATTTGTCTGAAATTTTTGTCTCCATTATTTAGCGGAGGAATTAGCCGGTTTAAAATAAGTGAGTTAATATTTCCTACAATAGGCAAGGGATGAATTTCAGATGAACACGTTAAGTACACATTTGCAAGCTAGTATCACACGCCATAATTTCAGGGCGGAAGTGACTACATCGCCAGTGCCCTTTATACATGTGTAACAACAATGCAACTATAGCAATTTGTCAATTCCTTGTAAATTAGTATTCAGGCACAATGGGCCAAATGGTCGCCTTCTGTGCTGTAAAATTCTACAATTTCTATTCAATTAATCCATTCATTTACAGCCAATGCTTATCCTTCAACCAACATAACAAAAACAGATTATCTGGTCATTATCGCATTGCTGTTTGTGGGAGCTTGCTTTTTTCTCAAATTGGCAGCCGTGTTTCCCACATTACAACAGTGACTCCACTTCAAAAAGTTCTTAATTGGCTGTAAAGTGCTTTGAGACGTCCAGTGGTCATGAAAGGCGCTATATAAATACAAGTCTTTCTTATCTCTTGAATAGTAATGATTGTATTCCTAGCTCTATTGCAGTGGTGTTAGAATTAAATGGAGGTTAAAACTAGTTGTATGTAACTAACTCTATATGGGATACATTTTCACCCTCACCACCTGGGCTGGAGCGGATCACCCGCCCATTGTGAAACCCACCCAATTTTCATTTCATTGAATTCAATGGAATTAAATCGGATGCGGTTCTACAATAAGTGAGCCACATTACCACCCAGGTGATGAAGATGAACATTTATCCTTATAAGTTCATTAACACTGGTGCCAGGCAGGCGCACAAGTTCAAGCAAGGAAGCAATCTCCCACTATAAATGTTGGGCCAGAATTTCCTGTCAAAATAACAGTGAGGCTAACAGCGCTCACCATTATTTATCTGCAAATTGCACAGCAACCTCAGGCGAGGGCAGATGTGTGGTTAAACATGTAAATTCGGAGGTTGCTGTCCAAGATTCGTGGAAATGCCATCTCGCTGTCTGACTCACCGTTCAACTTCATCGAATGGGTGTAAAGTTCCTGAATTTGCACTGCAGATACGAACTGAACTCGCCACAAAGTTGGGGCTTGTCCATTTCAGTCTAAGTACCCTTTTTAACAGCGTGCAAATTATTGCCAAGCAACCTTCCTGGCACTGAAAATTAGCAAGTGGAGTTACATTCTTTCAGCTTTTAATTGTTGTTGGAGATTTTTTTTTTAATGTAAATTAATTTTTTTTAACTTTTCCTTTGTCTTTTTCTCTCTCTCCATCCAATCTTTCTTGCCATCTCTTTATTTTCCTGTCTGTACCTGATTTGACATTGGATTCACCATTCCATCTTACACTTCCTGGTTCGGACTCTGCGCTGGTCATTTAACAATCCTTCAATCTGATTGGTCAAGGAGATACACACAGTTGCTTTCCCTGTCCACTCAGATCCCAGATGCCCTGTAGAGGGCAGCGTGCCATTTCCATCTCTCACTTCCAGCAACTTCCAGTGCCAGAGCTCATGGAAATTAAACAGGCAAGGACAAGTCTAACTAACAGTGGCCGCTGTTTGTTCACCGGCTATAGTAAATTCTGGTACAGGATATATAGTATTACTGTTTTATTTGTATGATTAGACACTTGCCTTGTTTTGAACTAAATATGAATTAAATAGATTGTGCACAGTATACTTGGCGTTGCCATTGACTTGTAATTGGTCATGTTAATGATAATGCCCTGTGCCACCTGAATCACTGAAAAGACACAATGCCCTTTTGTATGTTACTCAGATAACTATAATACTGTATTGTCATAACCATTTACACAGGTCATATCTAATCAAGCTCCTAAACCCTTTGGGAATTAAAGTTGCTGGCAAGATGTGAGCAGAGCTCTTCATGAGTTGTCACTACTTGTAAGAAATGACATTAGAAATTAATTCTTACAACCAGGGAATTGTTTTTGCCTATGTAAAGTATGAAGGACTGTAAGCAGGCTATGCGCGATAAACTATACGCCAATTCTTGCTATAACAGTTTAAAACAATTAGCAAAAACAGAATTTCACAGAACAGATTTTCTTTGGTCCCTGAAAGGAAATACAGACCGTTTTAGTGAAAACTTCAGCCTTGGTCACATTGAACTTGACGTCAAAGCTATATTTTTGAAGATATATTTAGAATTATATTCCCCAGAGTCATTAAGCCAATCAAAAACTGATGTCATTTGATGGGTTTCCACGATGCAGCACACATCAGTGAGCAGTCGGCAGTTGACAGCTTTACCGGAGCCCAGACTTAGCAACTCGAGCCAATCTGATTAACGAATTGAGCTGATGAATTATTGTAATTTGCAACTGAATTATCCATAGAAATGTATCATATCGTTCTCATCAAAAATACACTTCTGCTTTAGATTGACCTTAAGATGATCTTGATGCTTGAGACAGACACGACTGAGAGTAAGAATTAGCCCAGATAATAAGATCACACCAATTCGGGAACCAACTAAAATATGCCACACTGTGATTTTTAAACCATACTATTGGTGATTTTAGGGAATGATTAGTGTCCCTAATACATCAGATGTCATGTAAACAATCAGCATGAATTTAGACAAAACATTCAAATGTTGAAGATTACTGTTAAACCAGAACAGATCGCAGAGCATTATGGGGAGCTCTGATTAAATTACACATTTGATAATCCTGCAAGACTTGGTGGGGGAATCAGAGATGATAAAAAGAAAACAGCTTTTTAAAATTCTTTCTTTAATCGTTTGTAAACAAATTGACTAACTACAAAGATTATTATTGGGACTTCCTCTTTAACAATGACCTTCAACAATGTCTTCTGTAAAGTGTTTTGGTTTAAATATTAGCTCTAGTGGTATTTCAGCATTTGTAAACCTTCTACATATTATCTTTGCCTTCCAGTGTTATTTCGTATCAAGAATTCTGCATGGGTTGAGGTGGGATTTGCAAGGTCATTTTTGTTTTCATTTATTCAGCCTCTTTATCTTGGAACAGTAAACACTGTGCAGTGACGTGCTTTAGGTTTTGCTTTATTAGTTCACTTCTAATTTGATAATGTACACAAAGGCAAGTTAAGAGTTATAAATGTTCGAGATCAGTTTTTTAAAAAAGTTTAATAATGCCACAAAGCACAATGTGGATTTGCTAGCGAGGTAACTTCAAAGAATGCATACAGACTGTGTGTGTGTGCTTGCAATGTTTCTGTTTATTCTGAGATGTTTAATTTGTAATTCTGAAAGGCAACCATGGTAACTAAAGGTGAGGTTTCTGGTGCATGTACTTACTAAAGTTTGTAGAAGTCAAATTTTATACATAAATCCACTAATAGGTTAACCATTGACATTAATAAAATGTGATATTTACCTAAACTGAAAAAAGTACTGTCTGTTTTATTTAACTGAACACTACTAATGTTTTAAACATAGCGAATATGTGCTTATTGATTTTATTGCTGTGATAATATATGTAAATTAGCTATTTACTCCTTTTCCTGATCATTTATTGCACTAATTGATAGTTAGTAGTGGGAATGATACAAGGTTCCAGGCATCCATAACATCAGCTATCTCGAATAATTGAAGTCCACTGCTAACAGAAACAAAGATTACTTTTGGTTCTAATGGAGTCTTTTAATTTTAGTAATTAATCTTGGCATTTTTATAAGCAGATTTGCGAAACATTTTAAATCAATCACAGAGTCACATGATGCTTGTTTCAATGGAGAAAATATTTTTATGTTAATCTACATTGAATATTGAGAATTAGTGGCCATTTAAATTAAAATCATCCAAAGTGTGCCTCCCCCTGCTTAAGTTAGAGTCTCCACATGCAATACACTCTCCCGTTTATGAATTCATGTGCACAAAGTGTAAGAACATAAGAAATAGGAGCAGGAGTCGGCCATTTGGATCTTCAAGCCTGCTCCGTCATTCAATGAGATCATGGTTGATCTTCTACCTCACCTCCACTTTCCTGCACTATCCCCATATCTCTCGATTCCCTTAATATTCAAAAATCTATCGACCTCTGTCTTGAATATACTCAATGACTGAGTCTCCACAGCCCTCTGTGGTAGAGAATTCCAAAGATTCACCACCCTCTGAGTGAAGAAATTTCTCCTCATCTCAGTCCTAAATGGCCGACCCCTTATTCTGAGACTGTGGCCCCTGGTTCTAGACTCCCCAGCCAGGGGAAACATCCTCCCTGCATCTACCCTGTCAAGCCCTGTAAGAATTTTATATGTTTCAATGAGATCACCTCTCATTCTTTTAAACTCTAGAGAATATAGGCCTGGTCTACTCAATCTGTCCTCATAAGACAATCACCCCATCCCAGGAACCAGTCTGGTGAACCTTCGTTGCACTCCCTCTATGGCTAATATATCCTTCCTTAGGTAAGGAGACCAAAACTGTACATAATATTCCATGTGTGGTCTCACCAGGGCCCTATATAATTGCAGTCAGACAGACGTCTTTACTCTTATACGCAAATCCTCTTGTAATAAAGGCCAACATACCATTTGCTTTCCTAATTGCTTGCTGTACCTGCATGTTAACTTTCAGTGATTCGTGTACAAGGACACCCCAGGTCCCTCTGAACACCAACTTTTCCCAATCTCTCACCATTTAAAAAATACTCTGCTTTTCTATTTTTCCTACTGAAGTGGATAACTTCACGTTTCTCCACATTTATATTCCATTTGCCATGTTCTTGCCCACTCACTTAGCTTGTCTATATCCCCCTGAAGCCTCCTTGCATCCCCAGCAACAACAACTTGTATTTATATAGCACCTTTTAACGTAGTAAAACGTCCCAAGGCGCTGCACAGGAGTATTTTAAGAGAAAAAATAACTCACAACTTACATTCCCACCCAGCTTTGTATCATCAGCAAACTTGGATACAGTATATTACATTTGGTCCCTTCATCCAAATCATTGACGTAGATTGTGAATAGTTGAGGCCCAAGCACTGATCCTTGCGGTACCCCACTAGTTACAGCCTGCCAACCCGAAAATGACCCGTTTACTCCTACCCTCTGTTTTCTGTCCTATAGTGGTGTTGTTGCTATTTGAAACACTAATGGGCCAGATTCTGCTGTAGCAGGGCATCTAATGGCATTTGCCGTTAGTTAGACTTTCCCATGCATATTTAGGATTTTTAAATTTTTATGTGGCGAGTTGCTGAAAGTGCGAGCTGATAGCGGCGCAGTGAGGGATCTGAGAGAACAGGGCAAGCAACAGGGTATCATCTTAACCAATCAGACTGAAGGGTTGTGAAATTAACAGCGCAAGGACTGAGAGGGAAGTGTAAATTAGAGTGAGCCAATTCAATACCAAATCAGGTACAGAGACATAAAGAAAGGGAAATAAAGAGTGGATTAAGAGACAGAAAAAAGGAGACAGAGAGGAAAAGTAAACACAAAATTTAAAGTGTGACATTTTAAAAAATCTCCAACAAGTACTACCTGAAGAAATGAGACTCCACACTTGTAATAGTTCATTTTCAGTACCAGAGAGGTTGTTTGGTGGTAATTAACAATTATCACGTCATTAAAAGGGTATGTGTGCTTGAAATGATGAGACTTAACTTTCTGTGGCGAGTTCACTTGGTATCTACCGCAAAAACACAGCAACTTCATGCCATTCAATGCAAGTCAATGGTGATGCCGTTTTCTCAAAGCTAACGGCGGAGCGCCGCAACTCAGACAGTAACATTTGGATATTGGTCCTTAACCGCACATCTGCTCCTCGCTTGAAGTTGCTGCACCATTTACACATAAATGACAGAGAGCGCCATTTGCCTCACTGTTATTTTGACAGCAAATTCTGACCCAATTTAACTTTCACCAGGCTGACACTGAAAATAAAATCTTTTAGCAGTTTTAACACCAGCTTTCTGAGCTATGGAAAATGATATTTCCCGTGTTAAGGCTGTCGTAACACTTGTTTGCATGTTTCAGTGTAGGTTTAAAATGGTGGCAAAACACCAGTTGAGTCCTTCATGCAGTAAAACCAGTGTTGTCCAGTCGAAAGTTTCCGCTACTGTAAGGAAATCACAACTGCTACTTAGATCAGAGAGATCATGTCTGAGAAGAAAAAAAGGAAGGCTTGTATTGACTTGTATTTATTGCCTTACCATGGTTCTCAGAAATATATCAAATGCAATGAATGACTCTAAGGCGCAGTGACTGGAACCTAGTGCCTTGGGATGCTCTTTACATTAAAGGCACTATAAAGGAGCAGGTTGAAGGCATGGCCGCCAATGGTGTAGTGATGAAAATCGGGGCTGCGCAAGAGGCCAGACTGAAGAAGTGCAGAAGTCTCAGGTGGTTGGCGGGGGGAGTTGTCGGGCTGGAGGAGGTTACAGAGATGGGGAGGGGTGAGGCCATGGAAGGATTTGAACACAAGGATGAGAATTTTTAAATCAAGGTGTTGCCGGAATGGGAGCCAATGTAGGTCAGCAAGCACAGGGGTGATGGGTGAACGGGGCGTGGTGAGAGTTAGGATACGGGCAGCAGAACTTTGGATGACCTCAAGTTTACAGAGGGTGGAAGTGGGAGGCCGGCCAGGAGAGCGTTGGAATAGTCACGTCCGGAGGTAACAAAGGCATGGATGAGGGTTTCAGCAGCAGATGAGCTGAGGCATATCGGGCACAACTAACTAGGAATGAGAGAAGTGATGTGCCTAAAGAGGCTGAAGTATAGCAAGAAAGTTGTGGGATCTCCTTCAGGATGATTGCTACATCCAACATCTCTATGGAACTGCCAGTGGACATCAAAGTCACGTTGGCTCTCAGGTTTTGTGTATCTGGTACCGTTTAGGCTGGTATTGGGGACACCTTCAGTATTAGCCCGTTTGCTATTTACAGGCACATCAAAGATATTTCAGATGTATTATTCAGCAGAGCCAATGACTTCATCATTTTCATCACTGACCAATGGGCAAGATGGTTCTACAGATCTACTGGTTTTTCCCCAGAGTCCAGAACCTATGTTGTCACTTGGCCCCTGTGAACACTGCTGTGCCCTACATAAATGGAAAAGGATAAATTCTCAGTATGAAACCACCCTGGCACAATAACATGTCTGCTTACCTGGGACATCTCAATGCCAAGGCAGTCATCTGTACCACTCCTACTTGAAGGGGAAGGAGAGGTGGAAGGATGGATTCTGGGAGACCAAGGCTATCCCGTGCAATCATGGCTCATGACACACTTGTGCCAACCACGGACACAAGCTAAGCTTATTCCCAGTTACATAGCATTATATAGGGCTAGAAATTCGGTACCTTAGCGGCTTCTGTTAGCGCCCAGGAGGGGCACTAAGAGCTTATCGCCCGGGCGCGGCAATTCCAACGCTGCCCGCGAAATTCAGTCGGCATTTAGCGCTGGCGCTAACACTTAGTGCCTGCCCCTCTAGCGCTGCTCAGACCGTGACGTCAATGAGTGTGCAACGCTCTGTTAGTGCCCCAGATGCGAAATTCAGTCGCTTCGCCTGACATACCGCCTGGCGCTGAGAACGACAGAAATAGCAGGCGTTGATACCTGGGATTGCCACTTCCGGGGTGCTATTTAAAGGGATCAGCTACCAGGTCATTGGGAGGTCAGATTCATTGCTGGCTTGTCAGATAGCGTTTTGGCTGTGTTCACAGTTTTTCCATCTTTGCTTTGTTGCTGCTCTAACAGTTTCTCCACTTGTATTGCTCTGAACATTTCCACCTGCTCTTTTCTCTTATTTATGGGGACTGTACTGGAACTCCACCTCGCCCTCCGGCAACTACATCGGAGGCAGCGGCTGCAGAGACAGAGATTGCCAAAGGGGGCTAGAGGTAGGAGGAGGGCCGACAGACCTCGCAACAGGAGGCCTTACCCTCCCAGGGTATTCCAGGAGCACTTCTCTTACATTCATCTCGCAGAGGAGCAGTGCATTAGAAGGCTCTGTTTCAGCAAGGAGGTGGTCACAGAGCTCTGCCACCTCCTGCAGCCAGACCTCCAGCCTCAGATCAGGACCAGGACGTCTGTCTCAGTGGCAGTTAAGGTCACAATCGCTCTCAGTTTCTATGCCAGCGGCTCCTTCCAGGCTACAACAGGGGAGATTGCAAACATTTCCCAGTTCGCTGTCCATTGCTGCATCCAGGAGGTAACAGATGCTCTCTACAGAAGGAGAGGGGAATACATCTCATTCCCCATCACCAGAGAGAAGCAGGACGAATGCTCATGTGGCTTTACAAGAATAGCAGGCTTCCCCATGGTTCAGGGCGCCATTGGCTGCACCTATATGGCACTGTGGGCACTTCATCACAATGCAGAGGTGTTCTGTAACCACAAAGTCTACCACTCTCTGAATGTTCAGTTGGTGTGCGACCACAGGCAGCTCATCCTCGCCGTCAATGCCCGCTATCCTGGCAGCAGCCACGATGCATTCATCCTGCGAAAGACTGGTGTCCCACCCACCACATGAAGCTCACAGCTGGCTGCTCGGAGACAAGGGTTATCCACTCGCAACCTGGCTGATGACACACCTCCACAAGCCCAACACTCCTGCTCAGCATGCATACAATGACAGCCATAGCACCACCAGGAGCCTGATTGAACAGACTATCGGCGTACAAAAGCAACGGTTCCACTGCCTTGATCGCTCTGGAGGAGCCCTGCAGTACTCCCCTGATCGAGTCTCCCTTTTCATCATTGTGTGCTGCATGCTGCACAACCTGGCCATTCTGAGGGCCCAGCCATTGCCACCAGGGATTGCAGGTCCACCTCAGGAGGAAGAGGGAGAGCAGGAGGAGGAGGCAGAGGAGGAGGCTGAAGAGGAGGAGGAGTAGCAGCAACGGAGGAGGGAGGCACTCAATCTTGCTTCTGCAAGGGCCGTGCGTGAACGCCTCATTAGACAGTGCTTCCAGTAAATGATTAATCACATGGCGTTTGCGCAGCACAGCCACATCATTACATCCAGCTCGCAGCCCCCATCACCGGGCAAAGGTCAAATGAGAAACATCACAAAATGTGCAATGCCAAATGAACAATTTATTATCGAGCACAACTCTCTCTTATGAAACACAACTATTCCTAAACAAACACAATATATTTACCAACACATCAATTTATTAACACACACTACCCCCATTTGCTACTAAAGTATTTATTACTCCCCCTTCCTCAATGATTTCCCTCCCCTTTGGAGTTCCCCCCCTCCCAACCCTACTGCTCCTCCGTAATGTGGCCCCAGTGGCTGCAGCAAGGCTGGTGGAAGGCTGCTGAATCTCGGATCCAGAGACTGCAGATGGCCTTGCAGGACGCCCTCGACCAGCTCTGGGCCTGGAAGGCCCGGCTGCAGACTGCACCAACTCTGCATGGACAGCAGCAGTCTGCGATGGCTGGGTTACAGACTGCGACAAGTGCAATGGCGGAGTGGCAGTGGTGGGAGCAGGAGCGCTGTCATCCTGAGAGAGGACAGCACCTTCCTGCTCGACCGACACACTGCCACTCCCCTGGAGCAGAACCTCAGCATCCGGAGCAATCTGCTCGAGCACAGATTGCTGGCTTGCTGCGGCACCGTGAGATCCCCAGTGGACTGTGGGCAACCCAGCGATGATGGCAGCAGTCAGCGCTTGCGTGACATCAATCTGAGACTGCATGAGAGCACTCTGAGACTGGATGCCACCAACCACTGACTCCATTACAGCACTAAGCCATTGCATTGCTTCGGCCTATGCTGCAATAGCTGCTGCCACCTCACCCATGACATGCAGCATGAGGTCTGGGTTCCCACAGTCTCTCTGCAAGCCGGCCATCCTTTGCAAACTGCCATGGATGGGCTCGATGGTGTGAGCAGAGCTGAGTGCAATGTTGGAGGCGGACTCCTCCATGCTCCTAGCCAGTGCATCCATGCTCTCGGGCACCCTTACCATTGCACCCATTAGCTCGCTGTGCATGTCCATTGACCATCTGGTCAAAGCCTCCACATTGAAGTCCTCATCTGAGTCCTGTGCAGCAGAACTTGCGT
Source organism: Somniosus microcephalus (assembly GCF_052327205.1). Classification (NCBI taxonomy): domain Eukaryota; kingdom Metazoa; phylum Chordata; class Chondrichthyes; order Squaliformes; family Somniosidae; genus Somniosus; species Somniosus microcephalus. Next base: position 341,598,509 of record NC_140989.1, read on the forward strand.
GCGAACTCGCCCTCTGGGGAGATGGCCCCTGAGCTTCCCTTTCCCTGTGGCATTGCTGCAGCTCGCTGGGTCCCGGAGCTTCACCCACATCAGACCCATGTACTAGGATCCCCTCCAGCGATCACGTCGCCCCATTGTTGGACCTAGCGCCTTCGGGAGACACAGGCAGTGAGGCTCTGGCTTGTTCTTCCTCCTCCTCTCCCGCATCAATGCCACTGGGAGGCTGAGGGACAGGCTGGTCATGTGGTGGCTGATTATCTGAAAGCATAAAGGCACAAGAGTGGGGTTAAGGTCAGGGGAGTGGGGCAGGAAGGGAGCAAGAAATGAAGACAGTATACTTAGATGGAAAGTGGGAAAGGCTTGTGGTGTGAGGGGGAAGTGGTACGAGAGAAGAGGGGGAGGTGATGAACATACCATGGTTGTCCCCAAGCAGGTCGACCTCTCTGACGGCCACAGCATCCACAATCTGGGCCGCAATGATGCTGCGCACTTGCTCCTCCAGGTCTGTAAGGGGATGCAGGTCCGCCTCACCTCCTCCCGTTCGTAGCTGCTCCCTCCTGTTATGAGCAAGCTTGGCCTGCAAGAAAAAGTAAAGCGAGCGAGTGAGTGTGCAGCCATGTGTTTGGCAGATGTGCCTACCATAGTTGAATAGCTGTTAATGTATGCAAGGTGTGAGATGTGGATGTGACTTTTAGTCGGTGGGCATAGTTGGCAGGTGAGTGTTGGGGATGTGGTGGTTTATACCGTCTGTGCACAGAGTGAGGCTGAGATGGTGGCATGTACAGGTTTTTGAAGCATGTATTCTCCCTAATCACCCGAGTGAGGTTGTTGTATTTCTTCTGGCACTGGGTGGGAATCCTGTGGACCACACTTCTGGACAAAACTTCCTGGGCGACCTCCCTCCACATCCTCTGAAAGTCCTGTGGCAATGGCCTCCTGCCAGTGTCCGGGAAGAGCACTGCCCGTCGGCGTTCCACGGCCGCGACCAGAACCTCCAAAGCGTGGTCGCTAAACCGGCGAACTCTCTCCCTGGGTCTCTGATCAGCCATGACAACTTTGAGTGAAGGCTTGCAGCATGATTAAACCTCCCCTTTAAGAACTGGAAGGCGCCAGTCTGTCTGACAACTCTCTAAATGACAGCGCCGGAACTTGATTAGTGCACTGAAGGTAGCACCCTGCTGTCCGACATTAGCGCCCTAAGACAAGTGTGTAGCGCTTGATTTAACACTCCACTTCCCTCTTGGGGCGCTAATACTCAATTTAGCAGTCGCCGGCGCTGATTAGCGCCCAGGCAATGTTAGTGCCCCAAAATGGTCGATACCGAATTTTTCCCCCTTAATATTTACAGCACAGAAACAGGCCATTCGGCCCAACAGGTCCAGGCCAGTCTTTATGCTCCACACGAGTCTCCTTCCACGTTACTTCATCTCACCCCATCAACATATCCTTCTATTCCTTTCTCCCTCTTTTACTTATCTAGCTTCCACTAAATACATCTAAAATTCTTCCAAAATTATCTATTGTTATTTTATGCTAGCTCCGACTCTATTGTGAATAAAAATATTTTTTTGCCACTATGTTCAAATCAATTGCAGGGCATTTATTGCAGCCACTCTGTGGTATGCAAACACTGTCAGCTTGATTTCACACAATGCTGTCTCTCTGGTTATGCTTTGCTTCAGACATGTGGCATCCGACCTACTACTCCTAATTGATTGACTTGTGCAAGCAATTCACTGGCAGCCTACAGGGCTCAGGTGCCCATCGATTTTATTGTGTGTGAGTCAGAAACGTCTGATAGGAAGATGGCTGATTGGGGCTGCCCATTTACTGCCACTTCCGTCCATGCCTGCAACACCAGTGGCTACTGTGAAGGTGCTCACCTGTCCCTCTCCTCTCTGATACCTTATTTTGGGGCTTCTAGCATCCGCGCCATAAATCTGCCCTTCCTCACTCTGTGGCACCCTGTTCTTCAGCAGCTTTTCCCAATAACTGCCTCCATGTCCTTTTTTGTTGTTGTTGCTACTTCAACTGTTCAAATATCTCCTAATTTCAATTCAGCTCATTATGAGGATTATAGATTTTTTGGTTGCACTGTATGGAAGGTAATGGTCACATTTTAGCCCCTGTACTAAAAACCATGGGGGAAAAATTTGGTTGGTTAGCACCTCCCGTTAGCGCCTCCAGGGGGTGCTAATGGGACGCTAGGAATTTAAAATCGCCTGAGTGCAGCGATTTTTGCGCCGCTCGTGAAATTGACCAGTTGTTTTGCGACGGCGCTAAACACTACCGCCACGATCTCCTGCGCCCGCAGATCGTGATGTCAGTTGAGCGTGCAACGCCCCGGTAGCACCCCAGACCGGATATTGAGTTGCGCCCCCTGCCTTAGCGCCTGCCACTAGGAACGACGGGTAGAGGGGAACATTTTCAAGTCAGGAAGGGGCTGGGGGAGCGCTATTTAAAGGCGGGCGCTTCCTGCCTTTTCTTGTCGGCAACATTTTTGGTACACGCAGGTTAAGAGGGAGACGTCTGGAGAGATTTAATGCTGTCCTAAGAAGTTTTGGCCCCCAGCACCACTTTTGACTTTCCTAAGCACCGAGCTCTTTCCCTGGGTCTATCCATTAGTGCTTCCAACACAATTGCTTTAGAGGTCTCTCCAGGCTGAGATTCAAGGCTGCAATGAGCAGGGTGTGGCTGGCCAGCAAGATGGCCCCTCCTCTTTAAGAACCGGACGGCGCCAGTCTGTCTGGCTTCCATGGTAACTGACATCACCTGAGCTTCAGTAGCGTTCTGAGGTAGCGCCTCGCTCCCCAACATTTACGCCTTAAGAGAGGTAGTAGCGCCTGATTTGGTGCTCAAATCACCTCCGGGGCGATAGAGGCGAATTCTTCAGCCGGAGGTGATAATTAGCGCCGGGCGCTAAACTTTGCACCTGGCTGATATTAGTGTTCCAAAATGGGCGATACCCAATTCCCCCCCCCCCCACCCTCCCGTGTGTTTAACTGCTTTCTTTACAACCCTCAAAATCCAAAAGTAATCCCTCAGTTAAACCTCAATAGCACGCCAACCACCATTTCTGAGCATATAGGTGGAAAGTCTGCAAGAAGTAATTTTACCAAGTGCCTTTTAGTGAGAGCTGTATGCTTGAAGCACTAAAGGGTGCATGCATTGCTTTGCTTCAATAACCAACTTCTTGGAGGCCAAACACATGTTGACTTGCATTTCAATCTCTCAAATTAAATAGACCTCCTACACATCTGGGGTACTATTCATAAATCAAGTGAAGCATTACTGTAATATTTCACCAAAGACAGGCTCCAAACTGAAACAGAAAGAGCCATCATCCCCGAGGCCACATTCCAGAATCTCAGAAACCTTGTACCACTCCTCAATAGAACTTTGAGGGATGGGCTAATTTTACAAGTCCATACTGCCAGCAGCGAACCACTTCACTTGTCAAAACCTCCCAATGGTGGCGCAATTAGAAATATGTAATGGTAGGCGTGCTGTTACAAATCCTTTCCATTACTGATGCTTTCCTTTTTAGGGTGCTCAATTAAGCATCAGATGCACCCAGGGCACATAGCCACCCTTAACTCAGTGTAAACTGGTCGGACCTGTTAGGATTCAAGAACGGTGTTGCAATTTGCCACCTAGAAAGCCAGTCAGTTCTGATTGGGACACATAATGCTACGGTGATCTAGTACCTCAAGCGGATGGACACAAGGTCCAAGTTCCAAATCAAGGATGCATTAGTGCAAGAGTAGTGCACAAACCCTTGTTGTCTGCTCAGCCATCTGCCTGACAACTCGATGGAAAATTCATTTAGCTGGAACATGGTCCGGCCTTATCAGCAATTTGTGCATAAAATAGGGATCTTATTCTTCAACAATAGTCACCAGCTTGCCTTGGGAGAGAATACGGAGCTGCCATGTTTTGCTCCTAGATTTGAAAATCTGTTTATTGTGCCACTCCATGGGATGGAGAGTGTCTCTAATCTCTATAATTCAGAGAACCTAGCAAAGATGAACAGAGTTATAACATTGTGCTGAAGTTTGTAGTGTGGCCTCCTTTCCCTCCTGTAGAGAGTGAAAAAACTCACCCAAAAGCAGGGAGCTCAGTTAACCATTTTATCCAGCCTGAGGCTGATGGTCTAACAATTACATGGGACAGATTATAAGATTCTCAAGGGAGGTAAGCCTACTCCTCCGAAGTTGGCCCACTATAACTGAAATCATTTTTGTTGTGGTCTGTCACAATCATGACTGTGATCCTCAAGTCTTCAGCTACTTCCTAGAATTCCCAGCAACTCCTGTCATCTAGTTCAGGCTCTATCTTACACAGGAATTTAAAATTTTGACGGAAGTAGCCTCAACTGGGAAGGTGAATGAACTGCATAGGATTGCCAATCATCAGGCATATCTCAGATGCCCTAAAGTCAGATGGGGCAGGTCAATGATTGGACGAGGCAGCTCACGCAAACTCCACGACAAGGTTCATAGAGCATTTGATGGAGTGGCAGCGGGACTTACTCTGAAACTGATGATCTTACAATACCCGCTGAGCTGAATTATTCTAATCTTACCACAAAAATCTGACTTACAGCTTGATACTGACAGTTCGAAAACTAGTGTGGGAAGCCTATATCTAGTGTATTCTCACAAGGGTCAGGAACCTTGGAATCTGCTACTTCATTTATGTGTTTCACCACTGTACTGTTGTTGTCCATCTGAAGCCCTCATATTAGAATTATGAGGTGCGGTAAGATTCTTTAGGCTGCTCTAATTTCGGTGCCAATACTGTATGTGCATAATGTTGCAACTTTGGAAATAGGATTTTTTATTTTTAGATCTGCCAGACCGCAGGAATGTTATAAGCTGAGATTACCTGTACCTATAGTTCTAGTGAGCAGGGGAGGCATTTCTCGTGTGCACTATTTTTAACAAACTGGTAAATATGTTCAGCAGAAATTCCTGTTTTTCATTTTAACCGGGTCGTTAACCCATTTACTTAAACAATGGAAGGTCAAATGGTAGCTATACTATCTGCAGCGTGCAGACTGCAAATTTATAGTTACGTCTACAAAATTAAGATTTTCATTTAATAAATCAGGCCTCCAAGCAAATGAACTTATATCAACATTTGAAGTGACGCACTCTTAAAAACAATGCACTTCAGTGGAGCAGACATGATTTTTTAAAATGTTTTTTCTATAAATACTCTTTTTTAAATGGCAAGTAGATTCAATGCCAGGTGTAACTGTTAACTTGTTTAACTACTGAGTAACTGACTATCAAACATGTCTCACTGTACCCAGTAATAATGGACTTCAGTTTATTATTTTTCATTTTTTCAGAATCACGCCTTTGCAGAGGTCACATGATCTTCAGCCAGAAGTTTGTTCTGCTCATTGAGCATCGTCATTATTTACCGTTCAATGGTCACATTTGGGATGAAATCCGAGATACAGTCTCACTTAATAAGACACATTCACAGTACTGGTTATTCCTTCACAAGATAAAAGTGATTTTGGTGGTACACAGAACATTTGCAGTAATTCAAGCACATTGCACCATTTTGGAGGGACGGAAAGTATACATTTGGCATTTTCTGTGTTTATTTTTTTTTTCTTGCACAGACTAATGTTCCAACTATTTCTGGTTATTGCTAAACCATGCAACACATAAGCTGTTCTAAACTTTCAGGTGCAATTAATGCTTTTTTTTTAGAAAAAAAAACAAAATATATACAGGAATCTTTTTGAAAGAAATGCCTATTTTGTATTCTTTGTGCTGTAAGAAATAATGAATATCTGTCAAGCAATACTGCATGAAAAGCATTGTGATTTATAAAATTCTCATTATTCTTTGTCCTTATGTCCATCAGTAAATGTTATTCCTCTTACTACAGTGAGTGTGCAAAAGTAACTCGAAGCTGGACAACACAGTAAGGCTTTACTTTAATTCTGCAATTGTGTTGCATCTTTTTAACTACAATTCAGTGTGCAAGATACTGCCTTATTTGAATTTCCACCTTGGTAGAAACTATCAGCCTCGCTTCTGTCCCAAACAGACATTAAAACATAAATAAGACTGCAATTATACCCCAGATTTTATAGTAAACCAAATTTTATAAATAGCATAATATAAAATATGTAAAAGAAAGATTGCTATGCTATCCATAACAATTACAAAAGTAACATATTATGGTTTAAATTACATTTTGATTTCAATATGTCCTCCTAACAACATTCAACACTATGGACTGATAAACAGTTCCATTAAAATACCTTTCTGACACTTTCATAACTATTGAATATATAATCATTTAAGAATCGTATGTGAGCTCCCCCAACAATTCAGTAGGTATTGAGCCGCGAGATGTGCTATTGGTTCCAGGTTCGATCCCTGATCTTAGCTGAGGTAGTGATAGAGAGTGCTACAATTAACCTTAGCATTAGGGATTGACGGGAAGAGGGAAAGCAGCAGGAGGCTCTGATTCCTGAGTGCTGTCTATTGACCCACGCCGGATAATGTTAGTGTATGGACGTTGGAGAAGAGTAGTTTTAGGCTCAGTTCTGATGCCTCCACCCCCATTAACTTGTCCGTTGAGCCTTATTATCTAGGTTGACACTTGATTGCTAAACACTTGAGTGATTGACATACAGGAGTTCTATCAATACTCATGGAACTTTTACCCAGCATGTGTCACTGCCTTTAGGAGAGAAGAGACAAATCAGAATTTAGTTGATCGATACTGATGCACTGTCCTTTACACCACAGTTTATCTGATTTAGTGCATATTTTTATATTTTATAAAATTATAATTTTAACATACTACAATGTAGTAAATATTCCAAAAAACAATTACACTGACATGTAATTTACCAGCAGGATTGCAATAGACATACGTGTATTCAAGTTATGTTGGAGCTCATTTTATTTTCATGGGCTTCACCATCTTGATTCCTGTTATTGGCAAAGTTACAATGGGAACTTTGGTTGCAGCAAATTTTTATTTGCGTTTGGTTCACCTGACAGTGATTTTGTAAAGGTCAAACTAGGGGGAAAGAAACCAATGGAGATACTGGCAAGATAAATCAAACCAGCACACACTTAGACATTAAAGTAGGGTTCTTTCCAATAAAATAGCAAGCAAGACAGGAGTTACTGTGTAGAATAGTAATGCATAAGGAACAAGAAGTCTTGTAAAATTCATATCCCTCCCAAATTCCTAGGAAAAGCCAGCATTTTTAAGTGTTATTTATGTTTCTTTGTAGTAATGTTACTGTCACATGTTACCTAGTAAAACATGTAAATACACACACGCACGCACACCAAGGAATTCTTAAAATAACTGGTATGATGAGATAGAACTATTGAACATAGTTTGTAAAAGTTATTGTAATTATACAATTTTTCTTTTTAAACAATATCTGTTTACAGCTTAATGCATTTCCTTTGTCTTCTGTAAGTGCTGGAATAAGGCTTCTTTGACATATTTGCTCTTCATTCCTTTTGTTCTGTGATTTTCCTTTAAAAGGCTACAAATGTAACACAGAGTTTGATAATAAAACAAGTCAGCTATGTTGACAATTTAGTTATTCAACAAATTTGTATACATGGACTAATGTTTAAAACATGTAAAAGAAATACCTGTTTATTTGGATTGTATCCTGATTTTGGTGCATTCCCTCTCTGATAGTGTGCAATAATTGAGCTATAGTAATATGACTTTCAGGTGGTGCCATCTCTGCTATGTTTTGAACTGACTGTTCATCTTGTGTATGTGGAGTGCAATGGTACATTTTCATAGGATTATTTTCCTGCAAGATAAAAATGCAATATTTAGATATTAAATGAAATATAAATCTTATGTATTGGTGATCAATGAACAATGTTGCAGTATGTTCTGTGTTTATACACTTAACTATGATTTATAAAACTCTAATGTAATATTAGGTGGATATCATATTCAGAGGTTAATTGCTTCTAAATCTAAATCAAATTTTACAAAAGAATACTTTTAACAGACGTTCAATAAGATGCATTTTCCATGGTTCTCAACTAATATGGTTCCATTCTCTACAACATACACATGCATACTATTTGTTTAAAGTATGTTAGAAATTTGATACCCATGTACTATTTTTTGAAAGACTATTTTATTTCATTATTATTTGGAAGTTAACTAGTTTTTAATTTATCCCCAAAACAGAAAAGTATTCCAACAGAAATGTGAAACAAAATAGATTACAAAAGAAACAAATAATGGTCATAATTTGAAATCAAAAGCTGAACACAATTGGTTAAAATCATGATAGAAATATGCTTTTAAACTTTTGATACAAATGAATAAACTGGACTTTAATGTGCATTACTTGGAGGCATTTTGCTTGATTTTCAAACCTTGCTGTCCCCTTATTTCGATGGAGTGGCTCTTTAAAAGGATATGGGCGGAATGCTGGAGGAAGCATTACTGTAGCCTGTTTATAAAAGAAAAAGAATCACTGTAGTTATAGTAATGTGACATCTAATTGCTAAAACCAGGGTACTCAACAATTGGAAGGAAGTCAGCTGTCAGTCTGTATACCGTGCGAAACATAACTGTGCAGTAGAAAACATCATGCAGTGTCCTTTTGCTCTCTTTCGATATGACCAAAGAAATGCTACTGCTAACTTGCTTCAAAATATAAGAAAGTATCGACATTTACATTAAACACACACACCAAGGTCCTACATACAAATAATATGTGATCTCTTTTTTAATCCAACTGGTTATTACAATCGAGATGTTATATTTGTAACTTGTATTAGTCAATTTATTTGACCTTTGTGCACGTCTGTGAAAATTAATTATATCACATTCATATATCGATCAGAACCTGGGGAATTTTATTGATAAAATTTTACATTACAGTGCACTCAGAAAAATCTAATAACTTATACCTCCTATCTTGGACGAGGAAGGAATAGAATTTGTACAACAAAGTGCAACGTGAAAACTTTAGTATTTGAGCACGGTCATGGAACCTCAACGGGTTTATAAAAATTGATCCAATACATAGGCCCTGAATTTGCCGTCATACCGCATTCGAAATTGACCGCAAGTTCGGGATTTCCCAAGCGCATGCGCTAAATCCCGAACTTGCGATGTCAAGTTCCAAATAGACAGATGATCCGCTGCGACTTTCAAGTCCTCACTGAAATCGAAAAGTTGGGCTAATTGCCCATCTACTGTGCATCAATTATGCTGGAAAATTTTACAGCTGGTGCAAACAGGTGCAGGAGCCTGTTTGCATAGCGTAAAGGGGGTGGGGGATGAGAAAATTGTATAATAATTGAAAAGAAACACATAAAAGAACCTACCACGCCGCTGCAAAGGCTCGGTTTAAGGGATGAGATCATTTTAATCTTTTTTTTTAATCTTGCAGAGTCTTCCAGTAAATAACTGTACTAACTCCAAAGTATTCCCTGTGCTTTTTAAAGCCAAGTACTGTATTTGTCAAATAAATATAATTAGTATCACCGTTTAATTTACAAGTTCTTTGACGTCGAGTTGAAATGTTTCCTGATTGGTAAAAGGAGCCACGTGATCCCAGGTACATTTACACACAATGATGCGCCCCCTGGAATCCGTGGGCCACAACGCTGCACTCAACTCCGCAGCGTTTCAAAGCTTGGGGCTTCACTCGAGGTAAGTGCGGATTTTGTTCGGAGGTTGGCGGCGTACTCCTTAGCTATGCCTCCGACCACAATTTCAGGGCCACAGTGTTGTACGGAGACTTTAAATATATTGTGCATTGCAGATCATTAAAACAGCATCCACCGTGTGTTGCAGATAATGAAAGTAGTTCACCCTAATACATAGAATGATACAGTACAGAAGGAGACCATTCAGCCCATCGTGCCTGTTCTGGCTCTTTGTAAGACCTAAGATATATAGGCTAACACTACAGGTCAGAGTTAAACAATAGGTAAACATTATGTTGCAATTTGTCAGTGACTAGAAAATGTTCACTTGTGATAAGAGGCAGTTCATGTTTTGTGCTGTAAATTAATAAGAGAATGTGTTTACCACAGACTTTGTTCCTCCAGACTCCTGTCGATCAATCAATGAGATGCATTCTGGTGTTTCTTCAGATAGACTTTTATCTTCCAACAAGGTGACTGTAGCAAGCTTACAATTTTGACGTTTCCATTGCGTTCCTTCTTTGGATAAACTTTGAAGAATGTCACTTGTGTTATTATGTTTGCCACAGCCAGATTTATAAGAGTGCATACTCGTTTCTTCTCTTGCCAACTCAAGTGTCTGCTGTAAAGGACTTATTGTAAGACATCTTGCTGATAAGCCTGCATAAGAGTTAGCTGAATCCTGAATACTTTTACTGTTGATTTGTTTGTCTATAGCACTTGCCCGCATATAACTGCCATCGTCACTTGTTTGATCTGTTGGGCTACATACAGTGCCATCTTTTGCTTTGCTTAACATCCTTGAATCAGCATTTTTTTTACATACAGTTCCTTTGGCTTGAAACAGCTCTTCTTTCAAATTAACCTGCCCTTCATGGCAGACTTCCAAACATTTATTTTTCCTTTCAATTTTTGAATCTTTGGGTGGTCTCTTTTCCAAGTTAAACTCAAGAAGCTGGTTCGTTGTTGACAGTTCACAAGCTCTTAAAAATTTGCTACAGTAGCTGTTATTACAATGATCACCACACTCCAAAATTGCTGACCTTGACTGCGTTATTTCAGTCTGATCTTTCAACTGGTTGCCAGGTAGCCAATGGTTTATCATGGACAATGCACGCTTTGCACATTTAATGTTGGAACAGGTTGCTTTTTGAATGTTACAGTTTTGTTGTCCATTTGAATGCTTGCTCACCGAAAGTGCAGATGTGCATCCTTTGGTTTGTGGTTCAGTCATATTCTGAGAACTATTAGCACATTTTTCCAGATCCTTGGCTGTGATTGGTTGCAAAGGAGAGTGTTTAGCTTTCTGGCTGCTGAAATGCTCTTCATTTATACAGGACATCATTTCTTTACTTGAACCATGTGCAGTATTTAACAAGTGTGATGAAATAATAATTGTGCTCGCGTTAAGGTTCCTGCATTTGAAATGCACATTTGGTCGACCTAGTTGCTGTTGGCAATGACCTAAACAGGAAAGAATTCTTAAATAATACAATATCGATTTCTTACATTAATATAGCATCTTTAAGGAGGCAAAACATCCAATGGCACTTCACAGAGGAGAAACAGATGCCAAGCAGTCATAAAATAAATTAGGAGAGGCGACTGAAGGAGGAGACTTTGAAATGCAAAGAGAGGAGAAAGACAGAGAGGTTTAAGAAGGGAGTTCCAGCCTAGGGCTGTCACAGCTGCAAGTTCTGCCTGTGATGGCGGAGTGAAACAAAGGTGGGATACATAGGAGAACAACGTCAGAGGACCGGATACTGTGAGAGATACAAGCCTCAAATACTTCAGTCAGGCCCATGCAATTGTCAAATTTGAACATCTCCATTTTACACATGAATGTGCCTGTGAGAAAAGATACAGATTGGGGTGTAGGGCTGAAGAAGATTGCAGAGGTAGGAAGGGATGAGCCAATAGAGGGATGTATAAGCCAAAAAAAAATGATGATTTTTTTTTGTAGGGTACATGGAGCCATTTCAAGTTGGTGAACACAGAGGCGATGGGCGAGGAGAGACCTACTGCAGGGCAGGATATGTGTGAAGGAGCTTTGGGCGAATTGGAATGAAGGATAAAGCTCATGAGGCCAGTAAGGAAGGTATTTGAGAAAGCCAGTCTGAAGGGAACAAAAGTATAGAGAAGAGTTTCAGTTGTGATGGGGGTGATTTGAGGGTAGAGGCAGTGATGCTGCATCGATGAAAATAGGAGGTCTTGGTGATAAACAGGATGTTGGGATTAAAGCTCAGCTCAGGGTTGAATAACATACTGAGCTTGCAAACCATCTGGTTCAACCTGAGCAAGCAGCAAGAAAGGAGATGCAGTCATCAGCAAGGATCTGTCGTTTTTGGCAGGAGCAGAGTAGGATAACTTTGTTCTTCCCTCGGTTCATTTGAAGAAAGTTCTGGATCATCGACAACTTGATAGCGGATAGGCTATCTGACAGTATAACTGTATTCCTCATTTAATTTAACAAAAACATATTTCAGGAGATGTAACATATTCTTATGTTATATTTCTTTATCTTGCCATTTTCTCGACCCCTCCTCTTCTGAAGGTGCGGACCCCTTGCTAGGGTACAATTCCACAGGCACCGGCAGCCTCCATGACCTCATTCAATTACATAATTCAAGTGTGAGTCTTGGCAGAGACTGTTGGCAGGTGTTCTGACAGGTGGGGAGGTGGCATCAAAGCCTCACTAATGGCCACACATAAGGACGACCAGCAAGTGATGAAGACCAGGAATCCTGGCCATTTTCCATACTCTAAGCTGCGGCATTGAGGCCAATTGTAGAGCTCCTACTGTCACCCCTCTTGAGTGCAGCTAAAGACAGACTGATTGGGGGATTGAACCTAGGACTTCCCTGGTCTGTATTCTGCAACCACTCGCAGGAAAAAAATCACTGAGCTCTTGGGAAAGATTACAATTACAGTAATTGTGAAAGACTCCCTGTGAATCATGTAAATTACTGCTGTTCACAAATAACCTTCAGGTTGTTTTCTATTATCAGTGACTTTCATTGGCTGCAGCTGTTTGATTTTCATTTAGAAATAAACAGTCTGGCTCAATTAGTATAAGCATTATTTGGAAATGCACAGATTTGGTATTCAAGACCGAGGCTGGGAGTGATTTTCATAAACTTTAATAGCTTTAAACTGCATAAATCAAAAGGAAGCATTACGCATGCCCCTTTTAGAGTTTAAATATGGGTGTCAAAATATGCACCTTGCTTTTTTCATACTGACTGACCGTAAAAATGTAAACTATGCTCTATGATTCCACTAGCAAAGCTAACAGAATCTCTTTGAACAAGAACTGATGACTAAAAAATATAGAGGGCTCACGTTTTGCAGAATTGTTTGACTTGTTCGTTATATTACTGATTCTGAAGTTGATATACAAGGGTTAGAAATTAGTTTGGTTAATTTCCAACAGACGTCAGTCAGCTTTTCAACCAGATTGAACATTATATTGTAGCTGGAGACTTGGATGCAAATGAGCAATCCCCAGTCCTCGCTGAAGGATCAGCCTTGCATCACAATCATTTAGTACAAGCATTTCTTTAAAATAATCTATAAGGAAACCTGTTCGAGGTACTAAAACAAATAAAGTGCATTAGTTCTCAAATGATTGTATTGTTACATCTTTCTCTCACAATGGTGTGCTGTCAGCGGAGATCTGAAGAGTTGCTCATTAATCATAAACCACTGTATAATGAGCTATAGTAATAATTAAATGGAAATCAGTCTGAAGGCCAAGCTTTTATACAAATAAGTGATTTATGTAATGTTATGTTTAAATAGGCAATAAAGCTTGGGGTGATCTTTCAGAGGCCCTGTGCCACTGGCAGGACCGAGCACACAGCAGGCGATTTAATCGGAAAACCTCAAATGTTTCGCCCTCAATTTTCAGACAATTGATATTAACGGGGCGGAAAATTATGGGCAATGTATCCGGTGAGCTGCCTGTTGCAAGGCCTGGCAAAGTGCCACACATTGTCTATCGACTCATACATTGTTAATGTGCATGACTCAATGTAGCGGAAGCTGCTGCACTTCAACTGAAACCTTTCACTCATATATAACTGCTGGTAGACAGGGGACAAGGTCAACTCCTTCAAGTTCAAGTTAAAGTTAGCACAAGGCGCGTTTTTCCTGCTTAACTGAATTCTGACCAAATCGTGTTAAGTGAGGGGACAATAAGCTGAAGGCAGCCTATTTGGAATCTGAGGGGAGGAATCCAGTTTCATGGCAAGACCCACATAATAAAACGAATCTATTAGATTTGCTGCAAATCTGTCAAAAATGTCTCAAGTTAATCAAGTAACAGAGAGAGCTGCACTAACATTCATAGCAGTAACCCAATTGTTAAATATCATCACTATATGAATATGTATGCCTACATACAGTTATCATTTCATGCAAATTCCTCAAAGATCTCAAGTTATTAATGTGACAGTAATAACTGATTTGCAAAGATACCCCCATCTTGAATTTCAGAGTAGTAATTCACTTTTTCAATAGTTCCTATTTCATTTTGATATATATCTAAGCAATGAATTTATACACTGAGAGTTCTGAAGTTACGAAACTTAAGGTTATACTAGTGACAAACATGAACGTATATATACACCTCACTATGGAATCCAGTCCCAATCTATTATGTTGTCAACGAAATGTTGAAAAACAAAACATGGAAGGCGGGTCCATTTCAAAATGTTTTTGGATTGATCCTACAATTAAATGTGTAATGGTAATTTAATAGTCACAATTCATTGAAATGGTAAGCAAATGCGAATGGGATTCTATAATAAACAGCACAAGCTGCAGTATGGGGAGGAAAGAGTGCTAATTAAGAAAGAACTTGCATTGATAGGTCCCAAAGCACTTCACAGTCAATGAAGTACTTGTTAAGTGTAGTCATCGTTATAATAGTCTACAACACCAGCGCTCTGCTGGCCTCTGCACTTTGTAAACTTCAACTCATCCAAAACTGCTGCCCATATCCTGTCCTGCACCAAGGGGGGCACAGTGGCATAGTGGTTAGCACTGTTGCCTCACAGCGCCAGGGACCCGGGTTCAAATCTGGCCTCGGGCGACTGTCTGTGTGGAGTTTGCACATTCTCCCTGTGTCTGTGTGGGTTTCCTCCAGGTGCTCCGGTTTCCTCCCACAGTCCAAAGATGTGCAGGTTAGGTTGATTTGGCTATGATAAATTGACCCTTAGTGTTAGGGGATTAAATACGTGGGGTTACAGGGATAGGGTGGGATATGTGTTGGTGCAGGCTCGATGGGCCGAAATGGCCTCTATCTGCACTGTGGGGGTTCTGTGGAAGTCCCAATCACCTATCACTCCTGTCCTTGCTGACCGACATTGGCTCCCAGTCCTCCAATTCGCATCCTCTTGTTTAAATTCCTTCATGGCCTTACCTCTCCTTAGCTCCGCAACCTCCACCAGCCCTACAACCCCATATAGAACTCTCTGTTCCTGCAACTAACATAAGAAATAGGAGCAGGAGTAGGCCAATTGGCCCCTCGAGCCTGCTCCGCCATTCAATAAGATCATGGCTGATCTGATCCTAACTGCCAATCCACTATCACAGAACCATCTCCTGAATCTAACAGAATTAGACACACGAAATAGGAGCAGGATCAGGCTACACGGCCCCTGGGCCCGCTCCGCTACCCACAGGGCCATGACCGATCCGAACCTAGACTCATGTCCAAATTCCTGCCCGCTCCCCGTAACCCTTAATTCCCTTTACTTCTAGGAAACTGTCTATTTCTGTTTTAAATTTATGTAATGATGTAGCTTCTACAGCTTTTGGGGCAGCATATTCCATGGACCTACCACCCTCTGAGTGAAGTAGTTCCTCCTCATCTCAGTTTTGAAAGAGCAGCCCCTTATCCTAAGACTATGCCCCCTAGTTCTAGTTTCACCCATCATCGGGAACATCCTCCCCGCATCCACCCGATCCAACCCCTTCACAATCTTATATGTTTCAATAAGATCGCCTCTCATTCTTCTGAACTCCAATGAGTAGAGTCCCAATCTACTCAACCTCTCCTCATATGTCCATCCCCTCATCCCCGGGATTAACCGAGTGAACCTTCTTTGTACTGACTCGAGAGCAAGTATGTCCTTTCTTAAGTATGGACACCAAAACTGTACGCAGTATTCCAGGTGCAGTCTCACCAATACCTTGTACAACTGAAGCAATACCCCCTATTTTTATATTCTATCCCCCTAGCAATGAAAGCCAACATTCCATTGGCCTTCTTAATCACTTGCTGCACCTGCATACTAACCTTTTGAGTTTCGTGCACCAGGACCCCCAGATCCCTTTGTGCTTCAGTACTTTCCAGTTTCTTGCCATTAAGATAATAACTTGCTCTACGATTTTTCCTGTCAAAGTGCATAACCTCACACTTTCCAGTATTGTATTCCATCTGCCAAATCTCTGCCCACTTACTTAGCCTGTCTATGTCCCCTTGCAGGTTTTTTATGTCCTCCTCACTCACTACTTTCCCTCCCATCTTAGTATCATCTGCAAACTTTGATATGTTACACTCGGTCCCCTCCTCCAAATCGTTAATATAGATTGTAAAGAGTTGGGGACCCAGCACTGACCCCTGCGGAACACCACTTGTTACTGATTGCCAGTCTGAGAATGAACCATTTATCCCAACTCTCTGCCTTCTGTTAGATAGCCAATCTTCTATCCATGCCAGAATATTACCCCCAATCCCGTGATTTTTTATCTTAAGCAATAATCTTTTGTGTGACACTCTGGCCCCTTGTCCATCCTTCCCACCCATTTTCCCACCACTGCGGCTGTGCCTTCAGCCAACTAAGTGCTGCACTCTGAAATTCCCTCCTCAAACCCTTCCGGCTCTCCGGCTCCATCTTTAAGACAATTTTTAAAATACATCTCTTTGGCCAACCTTTTGCTCACCCCTCCTAATATCTCCTCCTTTGACTCGGAGTTTATTTTTGTTTCATTGCACCTCTGTGAAGGGCCATGATACATTTTAAAGGCTAAAGGCTCTGCATAAATGCATGTTATTGTTGTTTGTAATATAGCGCAGTGTGGCGGCTGCGCACAGCAAGGTCCCGCAAACAGGAATGAGATAATGACCAGATAATTTATTTTAGTGATGCTGGTTGAGGGATTAATGTTGACCAGGAAACAAGTATCAAGATGTATATTTGTGAAATTTATATTTAGATCAATATAAATAAAATATGAAAAGTGTTTTTTTTAAATCATTTTAATGGCGAGCTCAGTAGAGGAGTGCATTTGCCCATCAATCTACTTGCTTTACTGGAAAAGTTGACGATGAACAAAATGTAACATTACTTACAAAATTTACATAATTAAACAATTAATTTTAAAATCTGACTTTCCTATATCATAGCTTATTTTTTCTGGCCTATGCAGGGAAATGCCGTCTTCAGCTTAAAGATTAAAATAAACAACTTAATAACATAGAATAAATGCCCATTATCTAGCTCCCAGCACTAACTTCTTATTGTTTTATCTACATAATAAAAATGTTAACTGCTTTGGCTGTGCTATGAGTTCATGATATTACATAATGTTTGCTGTCAACTGAATTTATCTAGAAATCTAGGAGTTGTGTATGATTTTTTTCCACAAAGGGACGATATAACCACTGAAAATGCACCTGCTGTTTAATAGCTAACTAATCACGAGAAATGTCCTTATTAATCCTTACTGTGCCCCAAGACCACTAATGAGATAGCTGGTCCAGTAATAGGGCTCCTCTATCTAATGTGACATGGCCAGTTAACGCTCTAGATTATTGGGGTTCAACTGGCGGGAACAGCAAACCGCCTTTGAAGACAGATCTCAGCAAATCAAAGCAAATCAAATCAGAGCTTTTTATATAAGCTCCCACCTCAGCATGCAGAGGAAACTCTTTTCTTTTATTAAAACATATATTAGGTAAGATTAGATAGAAAGAAGTAAAAGCTAAAATAAAAATAGAATGGGGAAAGAACAGTAATAGGGATAAAGGAAAGACAGAATATTGAAAGTAAGTAATTTGTCTAATTTTTCATATTTTGTAATACAAGGGGTTGATATTAAGGTAATAAAGCAACAATAGTGTTCGTTTCAGTATCAGTGTTTAAGCTGTAAGCTTTGTTTTATATGGCTGGGCCAGGAATGCTGTCATTTCACTGAACCTGCTGGCAGTCGAAGGGATTGCAATCTGCCTTGCTGTTTCACCTCATTAGATCTCACTGCTGGTGATGGTTAGGCCCTGGCAACTAATGACTTGTAAGACAGGTTGGCCTGATTTTGAGTCAAGAACCATGCAGGTGTTTTACAAAATGGTAAAGGGGGAGCTGAGGGAAGCATGGGCAAGATGTCCTTTGTGGCAAGGCTAGTTGCTGTGAACCCGAGGTCAAACGGATAGTGTTATAGGTGTAGTCTCAGACTGGCGCGGTAGAGGCAAGAGGTCACGTTAACTACTTTCCAATGAAAATGTAGTTCCATGCAAGATTCACTGTCCAGAAATTCTGCGCAGCCATTTAACACCAGATGATTGACTGGAAATGTCATAGCAGGATATTTTTTTAACCCTGAGACTGTTGGCAGACGTTGGAAAAATTCAAGCTCCCTGGGCAAGCTGATTCTTTTCAGTTCACATATCATGACACCGGACTAAACAATAACATTACAGTAATAACCCAAAATCCTGGCTAAACCTCCATATAAAGTGTCATTTGGTATCACTCACCTCTGGATCACAAGGTTATGGGTTGAAGCATTATTTCAGGACTTTAGGAACATACTTCAGTGTAGTACTGAGGGAGTGCTGTGTTTTTGGTGGTACTGGCCTTGATATTAACCCCCACCCACAATGGGTGGGAGGGGGTTGTGTGGCGGGGGGGGGTCAAATGTGCGAAACAGGACCCTAACTCGCCGCATACGCACCCGTTGCCGTTTTTTCCGGTGGGGGGTTTCATGGTGTCCGAGTGTCCCGCCATGGAGGGGCACGGTACTTCAACAACACATTTAAATCGGGCTCCTACAGCACAAATGGGAGCCGATTTAAAATTCACTGCTGCTGGTTCCCCAAAGGTCGGGAAAATCAGCAGGGAAAGAGGTGGCGGGATCTGCCGGCTCCATCAGGTAAGTGCTTTTTCCAGCACCCCTTGTGGGCCAGGAGGAGCAGGAGTGCTCACCCTGGCATCTCAAGGAAGCCTTCACTGTGCCCCCTGGCAATCTCTCCCCAGCCCTCCAGTCCCGATGTCCTCCCTTCCCACCCCCCACCACCGCAATGTTCTCCCTTCTGATCATTCTGTTCATTTGCAGTCTGTGGAATCTCAATGTGCACATTGGTTGCTACACATTTTAAAATTTGTTCCAGTGCGTGACACTGGCAAAGCTAGATTTATTGCCCATTCCTAGTTGCACTCAGATGTTGGTGGTGCCCTTTTCAGTGGAAGATGTTACAGGGCCTGGAGGTGCTGCTGAAGTACCCTTGAAGCATTTGTAATAAAGTAGATGAATTAACAGCACAAATAGATGTAAACGGATATGATATAATTGCGATTATGGAGACATGGCTGCAGGGTGCCCAAGGCTGGGAGCTGAATATCCAAGGATATTCAATATTTAGGAAGGACAGGCGAAAAGGAAAAGTTAGTGGGGTGGCCTTGTTAGTAAAGGATGAAATCAGAGCAATAGTGAGAAAGGATATTGGCTCAGAAAATCAAGATGTAGAATCAGTCTGGGTGGAGCTAAGAAGCACCAAGGGGCAGAAAACATTGGTGGGAGTTGTCTATAGGCCTCCAAACAGTAGTGGTAATGTAGGGATGGCATCAAACAGGAAATTAGAGATGCATGTAACAAGGGTACTACAGTAATCATGGGTGACTTTAATCTACATATAGACTGGCCAAACCAAATTAGCAATAATACTGTGGAGGATGGTGGCATAGTGGTTAGCACTGTTGCTTCACAGCGCCAGGGACCCGGGTTCGAATCCGGCCTCGGGTGACTGTCTGTGTGGAGTTTGCACATTCTCCCCGTGTTTGCGTGGGTTTCCTCCGGGTGCTCCGGTTTCCTCCCACAGTCCAAAGATGTGCAGGTTAGGTTGATTGGCTATGATAAAATTGACCCTTAGTGTTAGGGGGATTAAATACGTGGGGTTACAGGGATAGGGTGGGATATGTAGGGGTTACGGGGATCGGGGGTGGGATATGTGTTGGTGCAGGCTCGATGGGCCGAAATGGCCTCTATCTGCACTGTGAGGTTTCTGTGATGAATTCCTGGAGTGTGTACGAGATGTTTTTTTAGACCAGCACGTTGAGGAGCCAACTAGGGAACAGACTATCCTAGATTGGGTATTGTGCAATGAGAAGGGGTTAATTAATAATCTTGTTGTGCGGGGTCCTTTAGGGAAGAGTGACCATAACATGATAGAATTCTTCATTAAAATGGAAAGTGAAGAAGTCCAATCCGGAACCAGGGTCCTAAATCTAAATAAAGGAAACTACGAAGGTATGAGGAGTGAGTTGGCTAGGTTAGATTTGGGAGCATCACTAAAAGGCATGACGACAGATAGGCAATGGCTAACATTTAAGGAACAAATGCATGAATTGCAACAGTTGTACATTCCTTTCTGGCGCAAAAACACAAAAGGAAAAGCAGCTCAACCATGGCTAACAAAAGAAATTAAGGATAGTATTAGATCCAAAGAGGAGTCATATAAAGTTGCCAGAAAAAGTAGCAAGCCTGAGGATTGGGAGCAGTTTAGAGATCAGCAAAAAAGTACCAAGAGATTGATTGAGGGGAAAAATAGAGTATGAGAGTAAACTTGCAAGGAACATAAAAGCGGATTGTAAAAGCTTCGACAAGTATGTAAAAAGTAAAAGATTAGTGAAGACAAATGTAGGTCCCTTACAGTCAGAAATGGGAGAATTTATAATGGGGAACAAGGAAATGGCAGAGCAATTAAACAAATACTTTGGTTCTGTCTTCACGGAAGAGGACACAAATAACTTCCCAGAAATGCAAGGGAACCAAGGGTCTAGTGAGAAGGAGGAATTAAAGGAAATTAGCATTAGTAAAAAAATAGTGCTGGAGAAATTAATGGGACTGAAATCTGATAAATCCCCAGGGCCTGATAATCTGTATCCCAGAGTACTAAAAGAGGTAGCCATGGAAATAGTGGATGCATTGGTTGTCATCTTCCAAAATTCTTTAGATTATGGAACAGTTCCTGCAGATTGGAGGGTGGCAAATTAACCCCACTATTTAAAAAAGGAGGGAGAGAGAAAACAGGGAACTACAGACCGGTTAGCCTAACATCAGTAGTAGGGAAAATGCTAGAGTCTATCATAAAGGATGTGATAACAGGACACTTAAAAAATATCACCGGGATTAGACAAAGTCAACATGGATTTATGAAAGGGAAATCGTGTTTGACAAACCTACTGAAGCTTTTTGAGGATGTAACTGGTAGAATAGATAAGGGAGAACCAGTGGATGTGGTGTATTTGGATTTTCAGAAGGCCTTTGATAAAGTCCCACATAAGATGTTAGTGTGCAAAATTAAAGTACATGGGATTGGGGATAATATGCTGGCATGGATTGAAAATTGGTTAACAGATAGGAAACAGAGAGTAGGAATAAATGGGTCTTTTTCGGGGTGGCAGGCAGTGACTAGTGGGGTACCGCAGGGATCAGTGCTTGGGCCCCAGCTATTCACAATATATATCAATGATTTGGATGAGGGAACCAAATGTAATGTTTCCAAGTTTGCTGACAACACAAAACTAGGTGGGGTTGTGAGGAGGATGCAAAGAGGCTTCAAGGTGATTTAGACTAGTTGAGTGAGTGGGCAAATACATGGCAAATGCAGTATAACATGGATAAATGAGAAGTTATCCACGTCGGTAGGAAAAACAGAAAGGTAGAGTATTATTTAAATGGTGCTAGTTTGGGAAATGCTGATGTACCAAGGGATCTGGGTGTCCTTGTACACCAGTCACGGAAAGCAAACATGCAGGTGCCGCAAGCAGTTAGGAAGGCAAATGGTATATTGACATTCATTGCTAGAGGCTTTGAGTACAGGAGCAAGGATGTCTTACTACAGTTGTACAGGGCCTCAGTGAGACCACACCTGGAGTACTGTGTGCAGTTTTGGTCTCCTTACCTAAGAAAGGATATACTTGCCATAGAGGGAGTGCAGCGAAGGTTCACCAGACTGATTCCTGGGCTGGCAGGACTGTCGTATGAGGAGAGATTGGGTCGACTAGGCCTGTATTCACTAGAGTTTAGAAGAATGAGAGGGAATCTCATTGAAACATATAAAATTCTGACCGGGCTAGACAGACTGGATGCAGGGAGGATGTTTCCCCTGGCTGGGGGGTCTAGAATGAAGGGTCACAGTCTCAGGATACGGGGTAGGACATTTAGGACTGAGATGAGGAGAAATTTCTTCACTCAGAAGGTGGTGAACCTGTGGAATTCTCTACCACAGAAGGCTGTGGAGGCCAAGTCAGTGAATATATTTAAGAAGGAAATAGATAGTTTTTTAGACACAAAAGGCATCAAGGGATATGGGGAGAGAGCGGGAATATGGTATTGAGATAGAGGATCAGCCATGATCATATTGAATGGTGGAGCAGGCTCGAAGGGCCGAATAGCCGACTCCTGCTCCTATTGTTCTATGTTTCTATGTTTCGATGTGGATTGGTGTAATACATCAAGCGGACTGCTCAGTCCTGGATCGTGTTGAGCTTCTTGAGTGTTGTGGCTGCACCCATCCAGGTGAAGGAAAGAACACACTTGCATTTATATAAAGTATGTTTCACAACCTGAAGATGTCCCAAAGATACTCAAGCAATGTTTGCCTACATAACAACAGTGGCAGTATCTAAGAACACAACATTCCAGCAGGAATTAGCATCTATAAGTCAGCCAGTAGGATTACTTAGTTTTAATTAGCTGTTAATGCGCAACAGCATTTTATTTCCGACAAGATCCTGCCTCCTGCATAAAACACTGCAACTAGACAAGCGTTTCCTTGGTGCTTGTATAAACGCAGCTCAGTCAAACAGAAAACATTTGCTGCCCATGATTAGCTGGTGTAGTTTCTGTTTCAGCAACACCAACGACAGGGGTAAAACAACAGATAAAGTAGTGCTGATATGGCCATGGATTGGTTAAATGTTGTAGTTCTAGATGCTCACAATCCAGGAAGTCCTGCTATTATAAAAAGAGAAAGATGGCAATTGTTTTATACACCGGCAGAGCCATACCTACAGTGCTGAATAGATGTCTGTAACTTCAGAAGAACTATGCTGCAGTTGATGCCATTTTAATACTTCTCAGAGAAATGAAGTTTTAAGAGCAAAAATGTAACATTACCCACCTTGTAGGGTCGCCATCATTCTTTGAATGATAGCATCCCTTACACACCATACGACCCTTTCCAATCTTGTTTAATTCTAAGGAAACAAATTTTGTTTTCATGACATCATTGGGACTGCTCCCACATGAACCTGTGCTCCCATGCTGTGTAAAGGTCTAGAACCTGTGCGGTAGCCTAGTTCTTTCTGACCTATAGTAGCCTAAAGAAGAACATGGAACAGGAGTAGGCCATGCAGCCTCTCCAACCTGTTCCACCATTCAATTAGATCATGGCTGATCTGTATCTTAACTCCATTTACACGCCTTTGTTCCATAACCCTTAATACATTTGCCCCCCCAAAATCTATCAATCTTAGTTTTGAAATTTTCAATTAGCCCCCCAGCCTCAACAGCTTTTTGTGGGAGAGTGTTTCAGATTTCCACGACCCTGTATGTGAAGAAGTGCATTCTGACATCATCCCTGAACATCCTAACTCTAATTTTAAAGTACGCCCCCTTGTTCTGGCCTCCCCATCAGAGGAAATAGTTTCTCCTTATCTACCCTATCAGCTCATTTGATCATCTTAAACACCTCAATTAGATCACCACTTAATCTTCTAATATTAAGTGAATTCAAGCCTAGTCTGTGGAATCTGTCCTCATAATTTAACCCTTTTAGCCCCGGTATCATTCTGGTGAATCTGTGCTGCCCTCCTTCCTGAGGTGTGGCACCCAGAACTGAACACAGTACAATAAATGGGGTCTAACCAGAGTTCTGTAACATAACTTCCACCCTTTGTATTCCAGTTTATATTGACTTCCTTAACAATAACAAGCCAGTAGGGCATGAGGGGATATTAGGGAGGAATTGTGGTGTGTGAAGAATGCTATCTAGGTAGATAGCCTTAGTTTTGTATCATTCAGTCATCCCTCACAGAGAATCAATACCAAAGTAGTATCAATTTAGCGGGAGTGACTCTAGCTGGGACAGTTTAACCTCTGCTGCCAAAAAAAATTGTTCTGTTAGCGAATTTTAAATAGTAATGCCTGGGAAAGAGACCAGGCTGATTTTCGTCTACTCCCATAGCAAAGGCTATGGGCCCTGACAACATCCCGGCTGTCGTGCTGAAGACTTGTGCTCCAGAACTAGCCGCGCCTCTAGCCAAGCTGTTCCAGTACAGCTATAACACTGGCATCTACCTGACAATGTGGAAAACTGCCCAGGTATGACCTGTCCGCATAAAGCAGGACATATCCAATCTGGTCAATTACCGCCCCATCAGTCTACTTTCGATCATCAGCAAAGTGATGGAAGATGTCGTCGACAGTGCTATCAAACAGCACTTACACACCAATAGCCTGCTCACTGATGCTCAGTTTGGGTTCTGCCAGGACCACTCGGCTCCAGACCTCATTACAGTCTTGGACCAAACATGGACAAAAGAGCTGAATTCCAGAGGTGAAAATGACTGCCCTTGGCATCTAGGAGCCCTAGTAAAACTGAAGTCAATGGGAATCAGGGGGAAAACTCTCCACTGGCTGGAGTCACACTGCGCACAAAGGAAGATGGTTGTGGTTGTTGGAGGTCAATCATCTCAGCCCCAGGACATCACTGCAGGAGTTCCTCAGGGCAGTGTCCCAAGCCCAACTATCTTCAGCTGCTTCATCAATGACCTTCCCTCCATCATAGTGGGGATGTTCGCTGTTCATTGCACAGTGTTCAGTTCCATTCGCAACTCCTCAGATAATGAAGCAGTCTATGCCCGCATGCAGCAAGGCCTGGACGACATTCAGGCTTGGGCTGATAAGTGACAAGTAACATTCGTGCCACGCAAGTGCCAGGCAATGACTATCTCCAACAAGAGAGTGTCTAACCACCACTCCTTGACAGTCAATGGCATTACCATCGCTGAATCCACCACCAACAACATCCTGGGGGTCGCCATTGACCAGAAACTTAACTGGACCACCCACATAAATACTGTGGCTACAAGAGCAGGTCAGAGGCTGGGTATTCTGCAGCAAGTGTCTCACCTCCTGACTCACCAAAGCTTTTCCACCATCTACAAGGCACTAGCTAGGAGTGTGATGGAATATTCTCCAATTGCCTTGATAGAAACATAGAAACATAGAAGATAGGAGCAGGAGTAGGCCATTCGGCCCCTCGAGCCTGCTCCGCCATTCAATGAGATCATGGCTGATCATCCAAATTCAGTACCCTGTCCCTGCCTTCTCCCCATATCTCTTGATCCCTTTAGCCTTAAGAAATATATCCAACTCTTTCTTGAATATATTTAATGAACTGGCCTCCACCGCCCTCTGTGGCAGAGAATTCCACAGGTTCACCACTCTCTGGGTGAAGAAATTCCTCCTCATTTCAGTCCTAAATAGCTTACCCCTTATCCTTAGACTATGACCCCTGGTTCTGGACTCCCCAGCCATCAGAAACATCCTTTCTGCATCTAGTCTGTCCAGGCCTGACAGAATTTTATAGGTTTCGATGAGATCCCCTCTCAATCTTCTAAACTCCAGTGAGTATAAGCCCAATCGACACAATCTCTCCTCATACGTCATTCCTGCCATCCCAGGTATCAGCCTGGTGAATCTTCGCTGCACTCCTTCCATGGCAAGAACGTCCTCCCTCAGGTAAGGTGACCAAAACTGCACACAATACTCAAGGTGTGGTCTCACCAAGGCCCTGTACAACTGTAGCAAGACATCCTTGTTCCTGTACTCGAAACCTCTTGCTACGAAGGCCAACATACCATTTGCCTTCTTAACCTCCTGCTGCACCTGCATGCTTACCTTCAGCGACTGGTGCACAAGAACACCCAGGTCTCTTTGCACTTCCCCTTCTCCCAATCTATTGCCATTCAAATAATAATCTGCCTTCCTGTTTTTGTCACCAAAGTGGATAACCTCACATTTATCCACATTGTAGTGCATTTGCCATGTTTCTGCCCAATCACCCAACCTGTCCAAATCGTACTGGAGTTTCACGACATCCTCCTCACAGCATACCCTCCCACCCAGCTTTGTGTCGTCTGCAAATTTGGAGATATTACATCCAATTCCCTCATCCAGATCATTAATATATATTGTGAACAGCTGGGGTCCTAGGACCGATCCTTGCGGTACCCCACTAGTCACTCCCTGCCACTCGGAAAACGACCCGTTTATTTCAACTCTTTGCTTTCTGTCCGCCAACCAGTTCTCTGTCCAAGTCAATACCTTGCCCCCAATCCCATGTGCCTTAGTTTTGCATGCTAATCTCTTATGTGGGACCTTATCGAAAGCCTTCTGAAAGTCCAAATACACCACATCCACTGGTTCTCCCTTATCTATTTTACCAGTTACATCCTCAAAAAATTCCAGTAGATTAGTCAAGCACGATTTACCTTTTGTAAATCCATGTTGACTTTGTCCGATCCTGTCACTGCTTTCCAAGTGCTCTGCTATTACATCTTTTATAATGGACTCTAGCATTTTCCCCACTACCGATGTCAGGCTTACCGGTCTATAATTCCGCGTTTTTTCTCTACCACCTTTTTTGAATAGTGGGGTAACATTAGCTACCCTCCAATCCATGGGTACTGTTCCAGAGTCTATCGTGTTCTGGAAGATGACCTGCAATGCATCTACTATTTCTAGGGCCACTTCCTTAAGTACCCTGGGATGTAGATTATCAGGCCCTGTGGATTTATCGGCCTTCAGTCCCATCAATTTTCCTAACACCATTTCCCTACAAATACTGATTTCTTTCAGTTCCACCCTTTCATCAGACCCGATGTTCCCCGGCATCTCTGGGAGGTTATTTGTGTCCTCCTTTGTGAAGACAGAACCAAAATATGTATTTAGTTGGTCTGTCATTTCTTTGTTCCCCATTATAAATTCCCCTGATTCTGACTGCAAGGGACCTACGCTTGACTTCACCAATCTTTTTCTCTTCACATATCTATAAAAGCTTTTACAGTCAGTTCTTATGTTCCCTGCAAGCTTACTCTCATATTTTATTTTCCCTTTCTTAATTAATCCCTTTGTTCTCCTTTGTTGAATCCTAAACTGCTCCCAATCCTCAGGATTATTGCTTTTTCTGGCCAATTTATATGTCCTCTCTTTGGATCTTATGCTATCCCTAATTTCCCTTGTTAGCCACAGTTGAGTCACCTTTTTTGTTTTATTTTTATGCCAAACTGGGATGAACAAATTCTGTAGCTCATCCATTTGGTCTTTGAATGTTTGCCATTGCCTATCCACCGTCAACCCTTTGAGTGCCATTCCCCAATCAATCCTACCCAACTCGCTCCTCAGACCATCGTAGTTTCCTTTATTTAAATTGAGGACCCTAGTCTCTGATTCAACTACTTCATTCTCCATCTTAATGAAGAATTCGATCATATTATGATCGCTCCGACCCAAGGGGCCTCGTACAACAAGATTGCTAATGAATCCTTTCTCGTTACATAATACCCAGTCTAAGATGGCCTGATCTCTGGTTGGTTCCTCGACATATTGGTCCAGCAAACCATCCTGTAAACACTCCAGGAATTCCTCCTCCACAGTATTGTTACTAATTTGGTTGGCCCAATCTATGTGTAGATTAAAGTCACCCATGATGACTGCTGTGCCCTTATTGCACGCTTCTTTAATTTCCCTTTTAATGCCATCCCCAACCTCCGCCTTACTGTTTGGAGGTCTATATACCACTCCCACTAACGTTTTTTTCCCCTTGGTATTCCTCAATTCTACCCATACAGATTCCACATCATCAGAGCTAATATCCTTCATTACAATTGTGTTAATCCCTTCTTTAACCAGTAACCAGCTCCAACACTCAAGAAGCTCAACACCATCTAAGACAAAGTAGTCATCTAAGACAAAGTAGTCAGCTTGATTGACAACCCATCACCACCTTAAACATTCACTCCCTCCACCACCGGCATACCGTGGCTGCCATGTGTACCATCTACATGATGTACTGCAGCAACTCGCCAAGGCTTCTTTGACAGTACCTCCCAAACCTGTGACCTCTACCACCTAGAAGGACATGAGCAGCAGGCACATGGGAACACCACCACCTCCAAGTTCCCCTCCAAGTCACACACCATCCTGGCTTGGAAATATCGCTGTTCCTTTATCGTCGCTGGGTCAAAATCCTGGAACTCCCTCCCTAACAGCACTGTGAGAGTACCTTCACCACATGGACTGCAGCGGTTCAAGAAGGCGGCTCACCACCACCTTGTCAAGGGCAATTAGGGATGGGCAATAAATGCTGGCTTTGCCAGCGATGCCCACATCCCAGGAACGAATAAAAAATGCTGGCTAAGAACTGGTACAAATGGCCAAAATAGTACAGAACAACCTGCGCTTATATAACATCATTCACTTCCTCATAATAGTCCAAAGTGCTTCACAGTCAATGAATTACTTTTGAAGCACAGTCAGTGTTGTTTCGTTGGTAAACACGGCAGCCAGTTTACACACAGCAAGATCACATAAACAGCAAATGAGATAAGTGACCAGTTAATTTGTTTTGGTGGTGTTGACTGAGTCATGAATACTGACCAGGCACCAAGAGAACTCCCTGCTCTACTTTAAACAGTGTCATGGGATCTCTTACATCTACCTCAGCAAGACCTCAGTAATATTTCACCTCTGACAATGCAGCACTTCTTTGATACTACATTGAAGTGTCAACCTAGATTATGTGCTCAAGTACTAGAGTACTAGAAACGATAACCTTCTGACCCAGAGGGAAGAGGGCGACCACTGAGCCAAGCTGAAAAAAGCTAATAACAAATGAATTTCCAGGGTCAGCTCATTTACATAATTATTTGTAGCTCCAAGTGCAGACTTGGATGTATGCAAGGAGGTAGCCTAGAGCTGGGGCCAGAAGATGTGTGCAGTGGAATTTATAGTGATAGGAAAATAAAAGGGAAATGGCAGAATTTTCCATCCTACCTTCATTATTGGTAGCGTCATTCACTTCCCATCGAGTATAAGAAAAAGGTTCGCTTTTCCATCTGTAAGACAATATTCAAAGTAAAATGTTAAATGTAAAAGAAATGTAAAATGGGCTGCTGATTCACTATCAGCCCGTCCTGCACTATTGGTGGTGACCAATTTCAACCCTGCTAGATTTAAAGGAAAATGTGGCTTATGCCTTTGGAGTCTCTGTTTCTATTAGTTCCAGCAGATATAATGCAACTAACAGAAGCAGATAATTAACTTTATGTGAAGTTTTTGTTTAGTTAAATCTAAAGGTGCAATTGCACTGCAATGGTAGTGTTAGTGTCAAGCAGAGGAGTGTTGGTTGAGGGATGACTCAGAGGTGACCTGATAGAGAACTTTAAAATTATCAATGGGTTGGACTAGGTTGATGTGGAGAGAATGTTTGTACTTGTGGGAGAATCGAAAACTACGGGTCGTAAATACAAGATAGTTACTAATAAATCCAATAGGGAAAAAAGGAGAATGTGGAACTTGCTACCACAGCAAGTGGTTGCGGTGAATAGCTTAGATGCTTTCAAAAGGAAACTAGACCAGTACATGAGAGAAAAGGGAATAGAAAGATATGCTGAAAGACTGAGATGAGGTCAATGGAAGGGGAGGAGACTCCTGTGGAGTATATACACCAGCACAAACTAGCTGGGCCAAATGGCCTGTTTCTGTGCTGTATATTCTATGTAATTCTATGAATATCTTTCTACTTTCCTCCAGAGTCGGATCAGCTCAGAAGTCTAGATTTACACGTTAGAACTTCAATTATGGTTCATTTGTGGTATGCACTCTAAATTCCACTAGATGTTTTACAGAGAAGTTACAACATGAAAACAGGCCATTCGACCCAACCGACATTTACCTTTCATGTGAGGAAATAGTTCGAATCACATTTACCCACCCTGTTCGCATATCCCTTAGCCTACCCCATCTAATCTTGAATGTTGACGTTGCAAGAAAAAGAAATTGGTGGATAACTGGTTAATTATTCCACACATGAAAAAGCAAAATACTGTGGATGCTGGAAATCTGAATTAAAAACAGAAAATGCTGGAAATACTCAGCAGGTCAGGCAGCATCTGTGGAGAGAGAAACAGAGTTAACGTTTCAGGTCGATGACCTTTTGTCAGGGTCATCGATCTGAAACATTAACTCTGTTTCTCTCTCCACAAATGCTGCCTGACCTGCTGAAAATTTCCAGCATGTTCTGTTTTTATTTTAATTATTCCACATCTTGATAACATTTTGCTCACATTACTATTCCTCTCATTATTATTCGGTAAAGATCATGAATCTTTGTGCAATTGTTGCTGTTTTAAACTGGCTAGTTTGTAAACGACCAGATATTTACTGTACTATAAATAATACATTTCTAATCAGATGGATGTGCATTTTGCCACTAATAAACTAAGAAGAAAGCTCACTCTTTGTTCATTACTACCGGAACAACTCACCGACAAAATACTCCCAGTGAACCAGCACATTGCAACAATTGGTCTTACACCCAATATTTACAATTCAGATTGAGAAACAAAATAAACTAACACGGGCATCATAAAAAGGAAGCCTATGTATTTTCATGGGTGTTAGTATACTGTGATTAAACAACCCTATCTTCGACTGATTGTTCAAATCTGTCGACCAACTTCCCCGTTGTAGCTGACGCCAGCTCGGCGTGTGGCTCAGCCTTAGTTTCCAGTTCTTCCTGCCCTACACTGAAAGCAGGGTCCCAGTACCTGGGAGTCGCTATTTTCCCATTAACTTGCTGCCGATTCGCCCTCATCGCTCCCTCTGTTTCCTAACGCGGATGAGATTGCCTGCGGGATTTTCTGTTTGGCAACGACTAATGTTTCCTGTTTTCCGATTGAATGGAGAATCACGAAAGGGAGTAACCAGGCGCTGAAAGGTGTGTTGTTGCCCTTTCACGAACCAGTAGGCTGATTGAGGGGAGGAAGAAGTGCCAGAGGATTCCAGTTCTGGGATTCAGTCGTTCCTGCGGGGGGTGGAGAAACCGGCTCAGCGACAAAAATGTGTTCGAAGTAGGTTCAGAATACATTTTTGTATTTAGGAAATCAAATCAGACTGAGAGAATCTCCTGGATCTGGAGTAAATCTCACTCCTCAGGACTTCAGTACACTCGGTAGCATTACCTGCACTTTTATACAGATGGGTGCTCAACCCCACTTTCCATCCACACAGAAGTGCTTAAAGGCTCAGAATTTAAAAAATTGCTGGAAGGGCGAGGGCAATGGGGCCATAGTGAACAGCAGGACCAACAGTCTATCTCCTTAAAACAATGGGAGTTATAGAGAAAGAAACAGAGCGAGCAACAGACAAAGAAATAGGATGAAATAGACCCAAATTAGATACAGAAAGAGAAATAGAGAGAAATAAAGAGTGGATTCAGAGAGAGAAATAAAAGACAGGAAGGAAAAGTAAGAAAAAAATTTAAAATTTAAAAAACCTCTAGGAACAATTTACTACCTGCAGAAGTGAGACTCCATATTTTCAATTGTTCCATTTCTGGACCTCCGAGGTCGAGTGGCATGTCAGGAACATGAAATGGTCCTAATGCCATGAAATACCAGCCCTAACTATCTGCCCCGGAGTTCAATTCATATTTAGGGTGCAAATCCAACAATTCCTTGACACTCAACAGTGGAGCAATGCAAATCGTCCAGCAATTTGTGGCGATTCGCAACTCATGCCATATCTCTCCCTCGCCACAAATTACTGAATTTCTTACACACTAATAAGTGCGCCTTTAATTCACCGTTACCGTGCCTGCAAATTCTGGCCCATTATAAGTGCAGCCCGATTCGGGCATTTCAGCAGGCGTTACTGTTAGGCAAAGCATTCAAATAATATTTTTAATACGTGTTTAAACATGCCTGGGGAATTATGGTATGGTCAGTGATCCATGCAAGTGCTGAAATAATGACCAGAAGGGTATGATAACATCTTTTTGAAGATTTTTTTGTATGTGTTCCTTATATTTTGAGCAAATATGACGGTGTTCACTTTATTCTTTTCTGTGCATGAACTCAACCTTAAATATGATCTACAGATTGCATTTTATTTTTAAACATTTTCAAATTTGCTTTTAATAAGCAAATATAAAGAATTATGGAATAAAAACAGAAAACACTGGAAACACTCAACAGGTCATGCAGAATCTGTGGAGAGAGAAACAGATTTTATCAGAACCAGAAGATGTTAAGAGATGAACAGCTTTTAAGGTCATCGACCTGAAACATTAACTCTATTTCTCTCTCCATATATGCTGCCTGACCTGCTGAGTATTTCCAGCATTTTCTGTTTTTATTTCAGATTTCCAGCATCCGCAGTATTTTGCTTTTGATGCTTCCTGCACGAATTGCCACTGTGGCTCTCAGGCTAATGGGTGGGTTATCCAGTGAGTTATTGGCCCAGATATTCGGGTCGGAGGCTTCCCGCGGGTGCAAGCCCCCAACTTGCACTTACCTACCGCGCTGGCCGTTGAGCTGTGGGCCCGCGTGGGATTCCGATCCTGGGCCTCCTCCAACTGCCGGCGTGCAGAGCTTGCATATCCCAGGGGCGCAGTTAGTTTGATGCGTCCCCTGGGATCACGTGGGCCATGGAGAGCCAATCAGAGCAGGGAATGCTTCATTCATAAATTTGACAGGAAGACCTGTGAAACCTATAAATACTATAAGCCCCAAAACATCACTAAATCTTCAAATAAATTTTTTAAAAATCAGATTTTTAAAATAAACTATAAATTACATGAAATAACTATTTTAAACAATAATTTAAATTTTTGAAAAAATTAATTACATTTTCTAACGGGGCTAAAAATAAACTTACCTTTCTTTAAAGTATTTAAAAATAATAAACCTGTGGAAAAAATGTTTTAATTTTAATTAATTCACCACTTACCTTGTAAAAAGCAGGCCTTGCGACTGCTTTTTACATGTCTAACTTCTGGAGACTTACCCTCCTGGGAAAACCTGCAAAAAAAACGTAAGTTCGATGCGCACGCGCTGCCTCTGCTGCGCACGCGTTCGACTTCTGAATCCCTTCTTTCAGGGGAACAGAAATGCCGGTTTCCCATGCATGCGCAGTGCATGCACAAAACCAGCACTTCCATTGGGCCTACGGGTGAGTACCCCGTGCGTACTCACCCGTGGAGACCCGAATTTCTGGGCCATTGTTTCCTTAAAACTGTCCTGCATGTTGTTGTGGCAGCAATTTGTTCAGGTGAACATCAAGAATGGCAGCAATGAGGGGAAGAAGCAGGATTGCTCTTTTTGAGGATATTTTGTTAGCGGTCTTGCTCCATGAGCTCCAGACCAGAAGAGTGGCCAATTTTTTGGAGATCTGGGTCAGCCTCCACTCCTTCAAATAAACAAAATGCTTCAGCAGAGTGCATAAATGCAATCTCTTGGGTGCATCATTTGTACAGCTTCGCAGTAAGTAGAAGAAACACACCGTACCCTTTCACAAAGGGGAAGCACCAGGGTAAGAAGTATTGAGCACAAAAGTTGATTGGGGTGAAGGCTGTATAAAATGTTAGTGCAGGAATGGAGTGGTGTCCCATGGTTTTTGTGTAACATCAAGGACAATAGTGGAGATACTCTTTGGTTGCATTTTATTCACCACATGTACAGATGACTGTTTTTGCATTGCTTGGCTCACACCCTAAAGTGGAGGTGTCATCAAGAGAGCCTGCCCTAAGATTCTATAGGGGTAATTTTGCATAGGATTACATAGGATATACGGCACAGAAACAGGCCATTCGGACCAACCAGTCCATGCCATGGAGTTTCTTCTCAATTCCCTATTGGATTTCTTGGTGACTATCTTATATTGATGGCCTCTAGTTATGCTCTTCCCCACAAGTGGAAACATTCTCTCTGTATCCACTCTATCAAAATTTTTCATGCACGCATTGCCACTGTGGCTCTCAGGCTAATGGGTGGGTTTTAAAGACCTCTATTAGGTCACCCCTCAGCCTTCTTTTTTCAAGAGAAAAGAGACCCAGCCTGTTCATCCTTTCCTGATAGGTATACCCTCGCATTTCTGGTATCATCCTTGTAAATCTTCTCTGCACCCTCTCCAGTACCTCTATATCCTTTTTATATAATATATAAGACTCTATAGGGGTCATTTTAACTTTGGGCGATGCTATAAAATGGGCGCTATTGAATTGGCCGACCATTATACCCCTCACCCGATTTTCCATTTCATTGACTTCAATGGAGCCACTTTATCATTTATCAGCACCATCACACTTCCTTATCCCACTAAGGTAGCACTTAAAAGGAGCACTAGATTAGGTAGTAGGAGACACTGACCATAACCAGTCACAAAAGGGAAACACTGGGGGAATGGATGGCTATGCACAGTAACTGAGATCAAGATTTACTTCCGTGATTTTTGAACTCCCCATGTCATGGGAGAAGTTCCCCTATATTGTTTTCCTGTTTCTCTACTGGCACACCCTTTAGCATGGTGGATAGGAGAGTGTCGATGGATGTTGTCTATATGGACCTCCAGAAGACATTAGATAAGGTTCTGCACAAGATATTATTAGCAAAAATGAGAGCACACAGAATTAGCGGTAATCTTGTCACAATGGTCAGTAATTGGTTGGAAGGTAGGAGACAGAGAGTAGGGATAAAGGAAGTTTACTCTGATTGGCCGGATGTGACAAGTGGTGTCCCTTTGGGATCTGTACTGGGCCTCAGCTTTTCACCGTATATATTAATGATTTGGATGAATGAATAGAGAGTTGTATTTCCAAGCTTGCAAATGACACTAAGTTAGGAGGCACAGTAAGTTGTGTGGATGGGAGCAGGAAGTTACAAAGAGACATAGACAGACTAAGTGAGTGGGCAAAACTATGGCAGATAGAGTGCAATGTGGGGGAAGTGTGAGGTCATCCGCTTTGGATCTGAGAAATACAGATCACAATATTTTCTTAATGGTGAGAGACTAGGAGCTGTGGAGGAGCCAAGGGATTTAGCTGTCCATGTACACAAATCACTAAAAGCTAGCACACAGGTACAAAAAAAGTAATCAAAAAGTCTAATCTTCCTTAAGGGGATTAGAATTCAATTGTACAGAGCCTTGGCCAGACTACATCTGGGGGACTGCATTCAATTTTGGGAACTGAACGTCAGGAAAGATATATTGGCCATAGAGAGGGCACAGCACAGATTCACCAGAATTAGACCAAGGCTTAAAGGGTTAAATTATGAGGTCAGGTTGCAAGTTTAGACGTTTGAGGGGTGAGCTAATCAATGTGTTTAAAATGATAAAAGGATTCGATAAGGTAGATACAGATAAACTATTTCCCCTGGTGGGGGTATCCAGAACAAGGGGGCATAATTTTAAAATCAGAGCCAGGCCATTAGGAGTGAAATCAGGAAGCACTTTTTCACACAAGTCGTGGAAATCTGAAATTCTCTCCCAAAAGGCTGTAAATGCTGGGTCAATATGAAATTTTCAAGACTGTGATCGATAGATGTTTCCGACGTAGAGAAGATGTTTCCATTTGTTGGGGAGACAATACTAGGAGCCGTAAATATAACTCACTAATAAATCCAATAAGGCATGCAGGGGAAATGGCCTTACTCAGAGTGGTGAGAATGTGGAACTCGCTACCCCAAGGAGTGGTTGAGGTGAAAAGCATAGATTCTTTTAAGGGGAAGCTAGATAAGTACACGAGGGAGAAAGGAAAAGATGGATATGTTAATAGGGTCTAATAGAGTAAGGAGGCTCGTGTGGAGCATAAACAGCGGCATAGACCTGTTAGGCCGAATGGCCTGTTTGTGTAATGTTTGCTGGGTAAGGGTACCAAGGGATAGTGAACAAAGGCGGATAAATGGAATTGAGGTACAGATCAGCCATGATCTCATTGAATAGCAGAACAGGTTCGAGGGCTGAAGGGCCTACTCCTGTTCCTATTTACCTAGTCATTTCATGCAGTCATGGGGGTCTCTTCAACTCATAACTGATAATAAATTGCAGTTTCAGATGTATTAAAATGTCTTTAGGTATATAGAAAACAGGCCGAGTCATCAAAATTTGTCCTCAGTTTGGAAGTTAATGTAGGAAAGGCCGGTTTAAAATAGTTGAGTAAGTCCAGTTTCTTACATATGATTCCTGGTGTTTTGAGGATCTGTAAATCTATTGATTTATAAATAGGGCCACCGACTGAATAAGACAAATTCTATTTTTTTAATACATGGGATTATAAGATTACTGCTGGTGTTTTGGAAATGGAATTCATGATTTTGTCCCTTTTTGCCATGAAAACAATAAGTCTGTGGCCCTGGTGCAATTTAATTCAAGTAATGTAATGTTATATAAAATCAATGCTGACTCTATCCTTCCAACTCACTAACATGGTCACTTAGAACGTTGTTTTCCCCATTAACTCAATTGCTCAGGCAAATTCAAACAAAGCTTCCTTAACTTGTGTTTTCACATTTTAGTATTGCATCTGATAACAATTTCTTGATCACTTTACAGACTATTGGTTGAGCAATGTCTAGTATTTCAGTGAAATTTCTGTGTTTTAATCCTGAGTAATGACAAATACTTTTGAACAACAGCAATCTTCTGCTGAATTGACATTTAAAAATATTGATAGGCTTTTTAATCACAATTTTCTTCAACTTTTAACATCTGGAAGCTGCACTGTGTGTTCCTTTTGCTTCAGGCGACTGCTGACTCATTCACATAAAATAAGCCCGCAGGAAAAATTATGTACAATTACTAACCAATATAATTCATTACCAGAAAACAGCTATGTCATCACTGTGTTCATCAGTTGATCATAAAAAGCAAATTGACACAGAGAGTCAATGACAAACTATTGGTTTTATATACGTAATCTCAAAAACTTGCTTAAACAAAACAAATAAGCTGACTTTTTTCACCACAAATTGGTAGTTCCAATATACCTTAAACAATATTGAAAGTTCATATTAAATCCTTAGTCACACTGGAATAAAATGTGTCAGCATTGATTGAATGTTGCAAGCCTCAGTATGTGCATAAAACTTCCAAAACAACAATAAAAATGAGTTGCCACAGCAACAAAGAACAAAATTCTGCACTCGCGTATGCCATACCCCTTGAGTTGCTAAGCCTAAGGTTTGGTAACTAATTCACTTCAGCAGAGTTTATGGTAATTATTGTTTTTAGAATTTACTCCAGCAAGATTTTTGATCCAGATTTTCTTTAAATAATGTTTTAATTATATTCGACTTATAACATATGCCTTATTTATAACATGGCCGATACCACCTCCACTAGAAGGATGACCTGGTATTTACCAATGCAACTCTGTAACTGGTCTATAAGAAGCTTAGGAGAGCTGGGTTGTAAATTTCTCCTTTCTCTGTGAAGAAGTACCTAGTTTTTATTCAATTTATCATGGCTATCTGGCATCTTCTCCTCCTGACTGTAAAAGATTTTATAGATATGTGAAGAGAAAAAGATTGGTGAAGTCAAGCGTAGGTCCCTTGCAGTCAGAATCAGGGGAATTTATAATGGGGAACAAAGAAATGGCAGACCAATTAAATACATACTTTGGTTCTGTCTTCACAAAGGAGGACACAAATAACCTCCCAGAGATGTCGGGGAACATAGGGCCTGATGAAAGGGTGGAACTGAAAGAAATCAGTATTTGTAGGGAAATGGTGTTAGGGAAATTGATGGGATTGAAGGCCGATAAATCCCCAGGGCCTGATAATCTACATCCTAGGGTACTTAAGGAAGTGGCCCTAGAAATAGTAGATGCATTGCCGATCATCTTCCAACATTCGATGGAATCTGGAACAGTACCCATGGATTGGAGGGTAGCTAATGTTACCCCACTATTCAAAAAAGGTGGTAGAGAGAAAAAGGGGAATTATAGACCGGTAAGCCTGACATCGGTAGTGGGGAAAATGCTAGAGTCCATTATAAAAGATGTAACAGCAGAGCACTTGGAAAACAGTGACAGGATCGGACAAAGTCAACATGGATTTACAAAAGGTAAATCGTGCTTGACTAATCTACTGGAATTTTTTGAGGATGTAACTAGTAAAATAGATAAGGGAGAACCAGTGGATGTGGTGTATTTGGACTTTCAGAAGACTTTCGATAACGTCCCACATAAGAGATTAGCGTGTAAAGTTAAGGCACATGGGATTGGGGGCAAGGTATTGACTTGGATAGAGAACTGGTTGGCAGATAGAAAGCAAAGAATTGGAATAAACGGGTCTATTTCCGAGTGGCAGGCAGTGACTAGTGGGGTACCACAGGGATCGGTCCTTGGACCCCAGCTATTCACAATATATATTAATGATCTAGACAAGGGAACTAGATGTAATATCTCCAAATTTGCAGACGACACAAAGCTGGGTGGGCGTGTGTGCTGTGAGGAGGATGCCGAGAAACTACAGGATGATTTGGACAGGTTGGGTGATTGGGCAGAAGCATGGCAGATGCAATATAACATGGATAAATTTGAGGTTATCCACTTTGGTGTCAAAAACAGGAAGGCAGATTATTATCTGAATGGCAATAGATTGGGAGAAGGGGAAGTGCAACGAGACCTGGGTGTCCTTGTGCACCAGTCGCTGAAGGTAAGCATGCAGGTGCAGCAGGCGGTTAAGAAAGCAAATGGTATTTTGGCCTTCATAGCGAGAGGGTTTGAGTACAGAAACAAGGATGTCTTGCTGCAGTTGTACAAGGCCTTGGTGAGACCACATCTTGAGTATTGTGTGCAGTTTTGGTCGCCTTATCTGAGGAAGGACATTCTTGCCATGGAAGGAGTTCAGCGAAGATTAACCGGCTGATACCTGGGATGGCAGGAATGACGTATGAGGAGAGATTGGGTCGATTGGGCTTGTACTCTCTGGAGTTTAGAAGAATGAGAGGGGATCTATAGTAATCTGGGATGTTACAATTAAGGTTATCCACCAGGTGGTGCTGTAGCCAATGCTGCTGCTAAGGTTAGGGGTTGCTTCCTGTTAAGGTCAGGGGTTAGCTTCCTGCTAAGGTCAGCAAAGGTGCAATGCCTGGAAGCAGGCCTGCCTGGTTGTCTTGCAGTCGTTCAATAAAGTACTCGTCTTAATCCTCATACCTCGCCTCTTTGAGTTCCTTGTCTCACTACATGGATTTATCACATTTGGCGACGAGGTAAAACATGTCCCTGAATAAGAGAAGTCTGCCAGGACGTTTAAACAACAAAATCACGAGCTGCAGTTAGCTACCAGTTGGAAGAGAGCATGGCTGCCACGGTAGGAATGGTCTCCGCTTTTGATATTCAAGCACAAACTTGGGAGGAATACTGTGAAGTGTTGGGTTATTTTTTCGAAGCAAATGAAATAAATGATGCCGGAAAATGGAAAGCCATTCTGCTTAGTTCAGTGGGAAGCCAAACCTACAGTTTGATGAAGAACCTGCTCAGTCCTGAAAAGCCTGGAGACAAATTATTTGTTGAATTAGTGGCTGTGCTAAAAGAACATTTCAACCCTAAGCCTACTGAGATTGTACAGCGGTTCAAGTTTAATTCAAGGAACAGCAAAGAGGAAGAGAGTGTAATGGACTATGTAGCGGTGTTGCGTAAATTGGCACAAGATTGCAATTATGGGAACAACCTGGAGGAAATGCTGAGAGATAGGCTAGTTTGCGGAATAATGGACGACCGGATGCAGCGCAGATTATTATCCGAGACTGGGTTTACTTATGAAAAAGCATTGGAACTTGCTCAAGCCATAGAGACAGCGAACCAAGATGTAAAAGAAATACAGGGTTCAGACAGGGCTAATGCTACGCAAGTTGCAGGTCAGGTTGTTGTGCATAAGTTGAACATGCGTCAGAAACCACAACGTGAGCATGTGAAGGCATGTTATAGATGCAAGAGCGATCACCTGGTGAGTGAATGCCGGTTTCTGGAGGAAAAGTGCTACAAGTGTGGGAAACAAGGACACATAAAACGAGCTTACCGGGCGAAATCACCTGTGGAGGAATCCAAACCAAAAGGGGGAGGACAGCAAAACCAAGGGAGAGAAGTGAATAAACATGGAGCACACCACATCAGCGGGGAAGCTGAGGAAGAAGAGGACATGTTTATAACGTATGGCCTGTTAGAGAACATTCCAAAAGTGGCTCCTATCACATTGCAACTGACAGTAAATGACTCTAAGGTGAACTTTGAAGTGGATACAGGGTGCGGCGTGACCATAATGAACAAGGCAGAGTACTCAAAATTGTGGAACCGTGCAAAAGTTCCAGAGTTAAAGCCTTGCTCCCTGCATCTTAAAACATATACAGGTGAACGAGTAACGACATTAGGTACAGCTAAGGTAACTGTGCAACACAGGGACATAGTGGAACAGCTACCTGTAGTTATAGTATCGGGTACCGGACCAAACCTGTTAGGTCGGGGCTGGATAAAAGAACTTAAATTAGACTGGGGAGCAGTATATCAAATAGATGCGGGCAAACAGTTGACTTTGCAAGAAGTGTTGAGTGAACATGAGAATGTGTTCAAGGAGGAACTTGGCACATTTAATGGCCCCCCAGCTAAGATTTATGTAGACAAGGAGGCACCGCCAAGGTTTTTTAAACAACAACCTGTGCCTTATGCCATGAAGCCAAAGGTAAAGGCTGAGCTTGACCGTCTATTGAGAGAGAACATACTGGAGCCAGTGAAATGTTCGGAATGGGCAGCTCCCATAGTGCCTGTTTTTAAACCGGACAATTCGGTAAGACTCTGTGGAGACTATAAATTGACAGTCAATCGGGTGTCCAAACTAGAGCAGTATCCTATTCCCAAAACAGAGGATCTCTTTGCAAACCTGGCTGGAGGAAAGAAATTCACAAAGTTGGATATGAGTCATGCCTACTTGCAGATTACACTGGATGACGAATCAAAGAAGTATGTTACCATAAATACACACAAGGGCTTGTTTACATATAACCGCTTACCGTTTGGTGTCTCATCTAGTCCAGCTATCTTCCAGAGGACAATCAAAGGTGTACTGCAAGGGATTCCACATGTTTCCATCTATCTGGATGACATTCTGGTGACGGGAAGAACCGACCAGGAGCATCTGAGCACTCTGAGAGAGGTACTGCAGAGATTGGAGAGGGCAGGGTTCCGGCTCAAGAGGAGTAAGTGCACTTTCCTGGGAAATGAGGCAGTGTTCCTGGGACACAGATTGGATGCCACCGGGCTCCATCCACTCAAGGAGAAGGTACAAGCACTGCAGGACGCCCCTGCTCCTACAAATGTGGCTGAGTTAAAAGCTTACCTGGGACTGCTGAACTATTATAACAGGTTTTTACC
Source organism: Somniosus microcephalus (assembly GCF_052327205.1). Taxonomy (NCBI): domain Eukaryota; kingdom Metazoa; phylum Chordata; class Chondrichthyes; order Squaliformes; family Somniosidae; genus Somniosus; species Somniosus microcephalus. Next base: position 341,639,924 of record NC_140989.1, read on the forward strand.
AAACTTGTCAACTGTGTTAGCACCTCTTCACAAACTACTGCGCAAGGAGACACAGTGGCAGTGGAGAGAGGAGCAGGGGGTTTCATTTGAACAGTCCAAGAAACTGATGCTGTCGTCGGATGTGCTGGTTCACTACAATGCAGAGAAAGACATCATTCTCTCTTGTGACGCTTCACCTTACGGGGTGGGGGCAGTTCTTTCACACTGCATGGAAGATGGAACTGAAAGACCAATAGGGTTTATGTCCCGAACTCTAACACCAGCGGAAAAAAACTATTCCCAGTTAGACAAAGAGGGGTTAGCAGTAATGTTTGGGTTACAGAGGTTCCACAAGTACATATATGGCAGGAAGTTCACCATATGCACTGATCATAAACCTCTTATCTCTCTTTTCAATGAAATGAAAGCAGTTCCACAGATGGTGTCACCCCGGATCCAGAGGTCGGCCGTGACATTGATGGCATATGACTATGTCATCGTCTACAAGGCGGGCAAGCACCATGGGAACGCAGATGCCTTGAGCCGTCTTCCACTGCCAGGCACACCTATCCGTGCAGCTCCAGAGGACAGAGTGTTGATGTTGGAGGACACTGACACGGCACTTGTGACTGCAGAGCAAGTAAGAACATGGACAGGTAAAGATCCAGTACTGTCTAGAGTTTGAGAATATGTGGTGAGGGGATGGCCACAGCATCCGGAAGGGGCTGACTTCACACCCTACAGTGTCAGGAAAACAGAGCTGAGTGTGCAGGATGGTTGCGTGTTGTGGAGAGCACGAGTGATTATTCCACAGCCAGCACGACAGTCTGTCCTAGAGCAACTACATCAGTGTCATCCTGGGGTCTCGCATATGAAAGTCTTGGCTAGGAGTTACTTGTGGTGGCCAAAGCTAGATGAGGAGATAGAAAATCTAGTCAAGACATGCAGCACTTGTCAGGAACACTGGAAGGCACCAGCAGCGGCTCCTCTCCACCCCTGGGAGTGGCCAGATAAACCATGGAGAAGATTGCACTTAGATTATGTGGGTCCATTCATGGGGAAGATGTTCCTCATAATCATTGATGCACATTCCAAATGGATGGATGTTTATCCTGTAAATTCTGCTTCCGCCACTACTACTATAGGCTGCCTGCATCGGAGCTTCAGTAATCAAGGGCTACTGGAGATCGTGGTAAGTGACAATGCCACTTGTTTTGTGAGTACAGAGACAAAAGAGTTCTTGAGAAAAAATGGCATAGTGCAGGTGACCTCGGCCTATATCATCCGTCCTCAAATGGACTTGCGGAGAGAGCCATACAAACATTTAAAGAGATGATGAAAAAAAGTGCAGAAGGGAGTTTAGCAGCCAAAGTGTCACGGGTTCTGTTCAGCTACAGAATAACACCTCAATCCACCACAGGACTCTCTCCTGCTGAGATGTTATTAGGTCGTAGACTACGCTCCACTCTTGACCTTGTCCACCCAGACCTAAAAAGGAAAATGGAAAAGAGACAAAACAAACAAAAAGAGAACGATGACAAAAGAACAAAGAGCTGAAGTTTTGGAGAAGGAGATGTGGTCCTTACCAGGAATTTCAGTTATGGACCCAAGTGGATTCCTGGCTTCATAGACTCAATGACCAGTCCCGTATCATACAAGGTCATGTTGGGAGATGGTAGGGTAGTACGCAGACATGTAGATCAGATACTTACCAGACAAGGGGAAATTGAAATGAAGGTTCCAGATGCAATGGCTGAGGACAGGGTTGCCCCCAGTTATCCAAGTGCATCTGTGGTGCCACCACCAGGGACAGAGACAATTCCACAGGAACCCAGTTATCAAGAGGAAACCATCGTTGCAGAGTCAGATACTCCGAGCACTGCTCAGGAGCAGCTGGTGGCTTCACCACAAACAAGCAGGGACTTTACTGTCAGACGTTCACAAAGGACTCGCAAGCCACCAGAGAGATTGATACTGACCTGTTAGATTTGTCAAGTATGGAAGATGGTGAATGGAGACTTCTTATGTGACCCTTAGGAATGGTTGTTTGTTAAGAAATTCATGCTGAAATCTTAAGTGGGGAGGGATATAGTAATCTGGGATGTTATGATTAAGGTTATCCACCAGGTGGTGCTGTAGCCAATGCTGCTGCTAAGGTCAGGGGTTGCTTCCTGTTAAGGTCAGGGGTTAGCTTCCTGCTAAGGTCAGCAAAGGTGCAATGCCTGGAAGCAGGCCTGCCTGGTTGTCTCGCAGTCGTTCAATAAAGTACTCGTCTTAATCCTCATACCTCGCCTCTTCGAGTTCCTTGTCTCACTACATGGATTTATCACAGGATCTCATTGAAACTTATAAAATTCTGGCAGGACTGGACAGACTAGATGCAGGGAGGATGTTCCCGATGGTCGGGGAATCCAGAACCAGGGGTCACAGTCTAAGGATAAGGGGTAGGCCTTTTAGGACAGAAATGAGGAGGAATTTCTTCACCCAGAGAGTGGTGAACCTGTGGAATTCTCTACCACAGAAGGCAGTAGAGGCCAATTCATTAAATATATTCAAGAAGGAGTTGGATATATTTCTTAAGGCTAAAGGGACCAAGGGGTATGGGGAGAAAGCAGGGACCAGATACTGAACTTGGATGATCAGCCATGATCGCATTGAATGGCAGAGCAGGCTCGAGGGGCTGAATGGCCTACTCCTGCTCCTATCTTCTATGTTTCTATGTTTATTCAACTCATCTTTTTCCACCCCTCTCACCTCTCTCTTAAAATCCTCATTACCTACCAATCGCTTAAGCCCCACCCCAAGTTTCTCACCGAGATATCCTCTCTCCTTTCCTTATTCAGCCTTTGTACTGAGCAAATCCTCATCCTCAGTGATTTCAATCTCCATCTTTCCTCCTCTTGGCCTCTCTCCTCTGAATTCAATTCCTGTCCAGACTAAACCTCTCCCTCCATACAAACTCTCTTCTCCATATTCACAGCCACCTTGGCCTCTAGTCCTATGGCCTTAATCACTGATGTGGCCATCTCTGACCTCTCTTTTGCTTTCCTCACCATCTACATCCCCCTACCCAATTCCTCTGCATCTACCCCATGGGAAAAAAAACCCCTCCCCTAAGTCACTTAGAATACAAAACCACCAGCTTCCTTTCGCCCTCCAATCATCATGTTACATCTGAATTATTGATTTGCTCCCTTGCTTCCACTCTTGATGCCCTTATCGCTAGTAAAACCTTTACTCTCTCCCATCCCGATCATTCCCCCTGGTATGGTGCCCTTTGTCAACAGCCCCCGTCACAAACTCGCTACCCTTGCCACTGATTTCACCCCCTCCTCGGCTACTGTCTCAAGCTGAACCAGACTGTTTGCAGCCTCAATGTCCCATTTAACCCTGAGCTCAGCTTTTGACCCCATATGCTCTCCTTCACAAAGACTGCCTACTCCCACCTCTGTGACATTGCCTGCCTCTGACTCTATCCCAGCCCATCTGCTGCCTGTATTGTATTCTGCACCGTCCCATTCACCCATCACCCCGATACTCTCTGACCCCAATGTCCCAAATTTAAAATTCTCCTCCTCGTGTTCAAATCCCTTCATGGCCTCACCTCTCCTATCTCTGTAACATTATCCAGCTCTAGAACCCTCCATGAACTCCAACCTTGACCTTTTATTCATCCCGAAATCCCTTCACCCCACCATTAGAGTCTTTTCCTTCAGCCATCTAGGCCCTAATCTCTGGAATTTAATTTCAATTTTATTTGTCACATAACCAAATACAACAAGTGAAATCCAGTCAGTGAAATGCTTTTTTCTTAACAAGCCGAGCGCACCAAGCAGCAAAGGACACTTAGCTGCCTGGTATGCACGGAGCCCGCAAGGACGGCAGCCATCTTCATCGGCACCATCACAATAGGGTCCGCTCTCGCCTCGTTCCGCCTTTCCCGCACTCCTGCCCGACAATCTTCAGCCACCGTGGTACCGACGTCCCGGGGCCTGCTTCTCCCTGGCTCTCCTTCCACCCCGGCTGACCTCCGAGCCTCCCGCGGTGTCCGACCTTCCAGGGCCTGCTTTTCCCACCCTCGGTCCGCTGGCCGCCTCCCCTCATACCGGTTCGACCTCCGAGCCTCCCGCCGAGGAGCTGCCGGCCGATGTGCTACAGCGGGTCGTTGTTGCCTCCATCGCTGCTTCTGCTGCCTCCCCGCCGACTCGCTGAACTCATCAGCGCCGATGCACAGTGTCTGTAGCGGGAGTGGGCCGACCGACTCACGGAGAGCGCTTACCCTGCGACCGCTACGGACGCCATCTTGAATATCCCTGTGGTCCAGCGAAGTAAAAAATTAAAAAGGAACACCGTTTCTCCAGCTCCGAGTTGAGCTGAGCTAAACTACCTAAACTTCTCCCCCTCCATCTCATTCCTTAAGACCATCTTTAAAATCCACCTCTTTGACCAAGCTTTCAGTCACCCCTCCTAATATCTCCTTCATTGGCTTGGTGTTGATTTTTGTCTGATTACTTTTCTGTGAAGCACCTTAGGACATGTTTCTACGTTAAAGGTGTTATATAAAAAAGACTTGCATTTATATAGTGCCTTTCACGATCTCAGGATGTCCCAAAGCGCATTCTGTATTCTGATGCACCAACAGTGATTGAAAAGGAACATCTTATGCTACCCAATTCAAATTAAGAAAGATGACTCTCTTCTACTTCTGTTACTTAAGAAATAACTTGCATTAATATAGCACGTTTCCCAAAGCGCTGTAGAGTCAATTAATTACTCTTCAAGTGTAGTCACTAGTATTTGTAGGCAACATGCCAATCAATTTGAGCACAGCAAGGTCCCTCAATCAGCAATGAGGTAAATTATTAATTAATCTGTTTTGGTGGTGTTGCTTGAGGGATAAATGTTAATTGGAAATTTATGGCTTCAGAGAGCTTGATAGATGTTATTACCAAACAATCAGTTAGATATAGATGGGTTGGGAATGAAGATAACATCACAAGTCTTAGAGGTCTGGAAAAATTAAGAGTGATTGATGTCAAAATATAGCACAAGGGATGAAACTTCAAAAAAATGAGAGAGATATAAATTGGCAGCAGTTCAAACAGTATAAATGAACACAATCTTTGGAACACTGATCAACAAGGTCATATTTGGAAGGCATTTGTTGAACCAAGGATGCAGGTAACAAATGGTCCGTTATGTCGTGTTCTATAAGGAGGGAAGGTGGTGATGTTTGATCTGGCAGTGTGTTATGATGGTGGCAATTAATCCTTGTGAAGTTGTATAACAAACGAGATGAAATATCAATACATAGTGGAGAGTTTTAAAACCCTGATTGGTAGTACTGAAATAAACATTGTTGGTTTTCTTATAGGGTCTAGAGGCAAATGGTTTTCTAAGAATTTGTTAATGAGATTTTTGAACACTATGCATTATAAAAAATGTATGTGCCACCTTTCCAGTTTAACATTTTTATCACTTGTCATATTACAAATGTTCAACAATTACTAGCCCATATAACCTTATATTGATTGTGACAAATAATGGACAGACCACTATAATGCCTGGAATAATGCTCTCTTTTAGGTGTCATCAAATCCCATTGTTGCAGAGCATTGATCAACAAAGCTGGCAGAATACCGAGCTACATTGCCAAATCAGTGTGTATGAGGACATTATGCTGAAGTTGTACAGTGCTCTGGGCCAGCCGCATTGAGTTCTGCTCTCTGAGGCACAAAGGAAAAGTCTATGCCCGGAAAGTAGTGCATAGAAAGGCTGCAAAATTGACACTTGTGTCTGAAGGACTGAGTTATGTGGAGAAAAAAACTTGGACTCTTTAGCCTTAAAAGGAAATGAGAGGGGGACCTTACTAAGATATACAAGATACTAGGTAGAATAGAAAAGCATAATCCCGACACCACTTTATTACTGTAAGACAAGGGGACATAGATACCAACTGGTAAAAAGGCAAGTTCAGGACTGATGTCAGGAAGCACTTCACACAGAGTGATTGATACCTGGAATAGTCTTCTAGATAAAGTACTGGAAGTCCAAATTCTTGAATTATTCAAGAAACATCGGACGTCATTCAAGTTGGATGCCCTGATGGTGTAACCACACTTTGCATGGGAAAATGAGCTAGATGGGAAAAATGACCTCCCTTATCTATATCAATGACTTAGATGAAAGGACCGAGTGCAATGTATCCAAGTTTGTTGATATACAAAGCTAGGTGGGAAAGTAAGCTGTGAGGAGGACACAAAGAGCCTGCAAAGGGATATAGACAGGTTAAGTGAGTGGGCAATAAGGTGGCAGATGGAATATAATGTGAGGAAATGTGACTTTGGTAGGAAGAAGAGAAAAACAGAATATTTTTTAAATGATGAGAAACTATTAAATGTTGGTGTTCAGAGAGATTTAGGTGGACTCGTACAGGAAACACAGAAATTTAGCAATTAGGAAGGCAAATGTCATGTTGGCCTCTATTGTAAGGAGGTTGGAGTATAAGAGTAAGGAAGTCTTACTACAATTGTACAGGGCTTTGGTGAGACCACACCTGCAGTACTGTGCACAGTTTTGGTCTCCTTATCTGAGAAAGGACATAGAGGCAGTGCAATGACGTTCACTAGATTGATTCCTGGGATGAGAGGGTTGTCTAATGAGGAGAGATTGAGTAGATTGGGCCTATACTCTCTGGAGTTTAGAAGAATGAGAGGTGATCTCATTGAATTATATATGATTCTGAGGGGGATTGACAGGATAGATGCTGAGAGGTTGTTTCCCCTGGCTGAAGAACTAGGGGGCATCGTCTCAGGATAAGGGGTAGGCCATTTAAGATTGAGATGAGAAGGAAATTCTTCACTCAGAGGGTTGAGAATCTTTGGCATTCCCTACCCCAAAGGGCTGTGAATGCTGAGTGTTTGAGTATATTCAAGGCTGAGATCGATAGATTTTTGGACTCTAGGGGAATCAAGGGATATGGAGATCGGGCGGGAAAGTGGATTTGAGGTCGAAGATCAGCCATGATCTTACTGAATGGCGGAGCAGACTTGAGGGGCCATATGGCCTACTCCTGCTCCTAATTCTTATGTTCTTATCTGTACATATCTTTGTGTTAGCTGAAAACTTCAAAAGCAACTGGTCAACCTACGGAGCCTGAAATTCCCTTGGGCCCGCTGGAAGACTAAAGGTTAATTTTCTGATTAGCCGTCGTGCTGGATTTTCAAGTCCTGTTTTGGGTACTGATAAATCATTAATCATGTGGCATGTTAAGTGCCAGAGGCAGCATTTATATCTTTTTCTGCAATGTATAGATCTCACCATCGTGCTTGAGGTGTTTTGGGAGAAACCATCATTTTTACAAAAAAAACCTATCTTCCACGAGACGTTAGTTTAAAATAATGCTTGTAACAATTTGCAAACTGTTCTATTCCCAGTACTGAATGCAATTAGTTGTGAATAGCCCTTTATTTCCACATAGTGTGTGGGTGTTCTGTCCTGCCAATCTAACATTTCAATTGCAGATGGTGTCACTGAAGTGCAGCAGAAGAACATGTAAATAACAATTTGCATATTGTAGCAGGAGGAATCATTATCATCTGAGAGGGGGGGAAAAACATTGCCAGATGAATACTAAATTAGGGGAAAAGTGAGGTTAAGTAAAAATTTCATCTGAATTCTATTCAGAACTGGCATTCCACAATGAATCACATATATCATAATAAATAGGATGTGAATGAACCACAACTGGGATTTATGAATACCTGGGCAAGTGAAGCAAGTTAACTTTATATGTGCTAAATTTGCTTGGGTGAAATAGGTACCACCTTTTAATTTATACGTGAAGTTCTTTTCTGTCAGTAATGATACGCATTTTGATCTGATGGCAAGCTCCTATGTGTAAAATGTAAAATAAGAGGTGCTTTCTATGTGCACAGGTTCAGTTAGATTCCAGCGGCCTTGTCCCACAGCTGGACGTGCGGCTGGGCAGGACTTCTGGCCGCCACTGTGCCCTGGCGTTGGCTTTGTCCCAAATCACAGGGACAGCGACATTCCCATAGTCAGGGGGAGCATTCCACACCTGCTGTGCCAGCAGTGTTCAGAGCATCGCCTGGGAAGGGACAAAGAGAGAAGGCCAATAATATTTTTTCATGTTCTCTAGGGAGCAAATGGGCATTTAAAAAAAAAAGCAATTAATTCCCTTTTGGTTCAGGCAGTCTTGAGACCCTCCGAAGACCCAGTATGGAACCTACCCCATCTCTCAGGTAGTGTACTTGCCAGAGTTCCCAGGATAGACAGGGAATGGCCCTGGTCATGCCCCCAAAGTCTCTGGCAGATTGAACAGAACAGGCAGAATACTCACCCACTTCGCCCACCAGAATTTGGGATGGAATGGGAACTCAGCGGAAAGCTGGAGGTTCCAGGTTCTGTACTAATTCCTGCTCCTTCCAACAGATGATCCAGCCACATTGTGCACCCCCCCCCCCCACTACTCCAGGAATCACAGACCCAAATAAATAATTTTACTCTCCATTGAAGTCATTGAAGAGTAATATTGGGTGGGATGTAAAACTGGCATTCCTTCCGAGCCAGTCAGTTTCCCGACTGGCAGCTTAGGTCAAGATTGCCCCCAATTAATCTTTCTATGGGTAAGTTATGATATTTCACCCCTGGTTATGATGTATTCTATTTACACCATATTTCTAAATATAAGTTTTAAAGCTAGGATCTGGTATCCACAGAGGGAGTCAATGGGGATTGGGCATCCAAGTTGGCTGCAGTAGGCGGCTACTTAAAATGGACTCAATAAAAAATGAGGGAAGAACTTGCAGAATAAAGCTACCAATTAGACGCAGCAAACTAATTGAAAACTTTGAACAAACCTCATTAATGCAAACTCGGCGAATGTCAATAAGCAGAAAAGCAATCAGTGTAATCTGTGAAATCGGGTAAACTGACGAAAACGTCGGCTCTTCCGTAGTAATATCACTGTTAAATACCCCATTAAAAGTTAGACCCTTTTGGATTCGGTGTAACTGGGGTTTTAACAGCGTATTGACTGCTAAACAAATGTTATGGCCCTGAAAAATTCATTTAAATTTTATGGAGTGTCAAATTTATCCATTTTATTAAAAATTACAATTTTTAAGAAATTTAAAAAAATGTTACTTTATTGTTTTAAAAAGATTGTTCATCTTTATTTCAGGTTTACCTTTTCCCCATGTGAGAGCCCCAATCTTTGTTTTGCTCTCGAACCTTTTAAAAAAGTTAGGGCTAGAAAGTCGGTGCATTGCGGCCACTGGGGGCTCTAACAGGGCGCAAACGACTTTTCGCCCGGGCACGGTGCCGCTAACGAATCCCGCTAAATTCAGCGGGAGTTTAGCAGCGGCAGTAACCAGTAGCGCCCCGCTTTGCTGGTGATGACATCATCACCGTGCGCAGGGCACCATTTTCACCCTGCCTGCAAAATTGGCCCACACCCCCATAATCTGCGCCGTGTGATGACAGCGACCGATTCAGGAGGCGGAAACGGAGCGGCAGGAGGCTCGCAGGGCGTTAACTAAAGGGGAGGTGGCAGGCGGGGCCCGTAGCATCTTTCAGCGCGGAGTCCATGCCACGATTTGACATCCCGGCACGACACCCCGCTCGTCCAGGTAGGGCCCGGCAGAGTTGTGGGCTTGGGCCCTCCCCTTTAATGAGGGGTGGAGCCCTTCCATGTGGCAGCGCTACGTGGCCCAGTGCGTAGCGCTGCAGAATGCACCACCTCAATATTCGGGGTTAGCGCTCCAAGAAGGAAGTGGAGCACTTGAATTAGCGCTCCACCTCCCTCTTGGGGCACTAAAACTAAAGTTAGCGATCACCAGCGCTATTTTTCACTGGGCGCTAAATTTAGCGCCTAGGTGATGTTAGCAACCCAAAATGGTCGCGAATGAATTTTTCCCCCTTAGAATCAAAGGAGTTTACTTACTTCCTGGTTCTCAGACTGTGAGAATTCTGCATTGTGATTGGCTGCTTAGACAGCTTGTTGACATCACAGCAGCTTGTGTTAGGGATTCCCCATTAACCAACGTTGATTCCAACTGCACGTCGGAAAAGCCAAACTTCTCGCCACAGAGACTGCAAAATCTTTCTGGGAAGCTTAATTCGGGGCCAGCGGCGAACGCCTTTGCTTCCCCGCTGACTGCAAATTACGGGCCAATATTAAGGCCGGAAGACTGAAAAGTGTCTATTAGAAGATAAGGTGCTGTTCCATCTCATTGCTGTTTGTGGGATCTTGCTGTGGATATGTTGGCTGCTACGCTTGCCTACAAAATAAGTGAAAACACTTCAAAAGTAATTTAATGGCTGTTGAGTGCTCCAGGACATCCTAAGATCATGAAAGGCACTTTATAAATGCAAGTTACTTCTTTCTTCCTCGTAAACATCTCACATTGCTGAAGAAGCACTATGCCACTAATTGCAAGTGGAACTGCGGCATCACCATCACAGAGTTGGAGGGAAGCAGACCAGTTAAAGTGTTCAAATAGATCAACCTACATTTATATTCTGCCTTTAATGCAGAAAAAGATCCCAAGGCACTTCATAGAGGCGCAAGGAAAAAATCTCCCATCAATAATTCCACATGGAGCAGAAAAACACGAGTATGGAAAGGAGAAAAGATGATGAGCAGAGCTGATTTGGTTAGGCTACGTGGTGGATTTTTAAAATTTCCATATTCTGCAAACATAAACAGTGAGCATGCTTAAGATGCATTCATAACGGGTTCATACTGTTTCCACCACGATCCATCAATCATTCAATGTCAGCATCCTAAGGAATAGATTTTAACTTTCACTGCCAGATGTAAAAACTGGCGAGAGCGCATCGGCCACCCGCTATACACCCGGACAGATTTTCCTTTCCATTGTCGGTCATGAAACTGATTGGAAGACTGTGTCGAGAACAGTTGAACCCTGCCGGGAAGAGCCAGACTGTGCCATAAGAACATAAGAAATAGGAGCTGGAGTAGGTCATACGGCCCCTTGAGCCTCCTCTGCCTTTCAACAAGATCATGGCTGATCTTCTACATCAATTCCACTTTCCCCACCCTATCCCCATATCCCTCGATTCCCTGAGTGCCCAACATCTATCAATCTCAGTCTTGAGTATACTCAACGACTGAGCATCCATAGCCCTCTGATGTAGAGAATTCCAAAGATTCCCAACTCTCTGAAGAAATTTCTCCTCATCTCAACCCTAAATAGCTGCCCCCTTATCCTGAGACAATGCCCCCTAGTTCTGGACTCCCCAGCCAGTGGAAACAATTTCTCAGAATTTACCCTGTCAATCCCCCTCAGATTCTTATATGTTTCAATGAGATCACCTCCCATTCTTCTAAACTCCAGAGAATATCGGTCCAATCTATTCAGTCTCTCCTCATGGGACAACCCTCTCATCCCAGGAATCTAGTGAACCTTTGTTGCACCAAAACTGTACACAGTATTCCAGGTGTGGTCTCACCAAATCCCTATTTAATTGCAGCAAGACTTCCTTACTCTTAAACTCCAACCCCCTTGCAATAAAGGCTAACATACTATTTGCCTTCCTAATTGCTTGTTATACCTGCATGTTAACTTTGTGATTCATGTAAAAGAACACCCAAATCCCTCTGTACCAACAGTTACTAGTCTCTCACCTTTTAAAAAATATTCTGCTTTTCCATTCTGCCTACCAAAGTGGATAATTTCACTTTCCCACATTATACTCCATCTGTCACCTTAGTGCCCACTTATGTAACCTGTCTATATCCCTTTGCAGGTTCTTTGTGCCCTCCTCACAGCTTACTTTCCCACCTAGCTTTGTATTGTCAGCAAGCTTGGATGCATTACACTCGGTCCCCTCATCTAAGTCATACATTGTAAATAGCTGAGGCCCACACACTTGCGGCACCCCATTAGGTACAGCCTGTCAACCTGTTTTCTGTCCGTTAATCAATCCTCTATCCATGATAAAATATTACCCCCAATCCCATGAGTCCTTATCTTGCATTGCAACCTTTTATGTGGCACTTTATAGAATGCCTTTTGGAAATCCAAATATATTACATCCACTGGTTCCCCCTTATCTACCCTGCTAGTTACACCTTCAAAAAACTCTAAATTTGTCAAACACTATTTCCCTTTCATAAAGCTATGCTGACTTTGCCTATTCATAGTGATTTTCTAAGTGCCCTGTTACCACGTTCTTAAGAATGGATTCCAGCATTTTCCCTACTAACTGGCCTATAGTTCCCTGTTTTCTCTCTTCCTCCTTTCTTGTCGAGAATAGTCAGACTTTGCCAAGAATAGTCAGACCCTCCTGGGAAGAGTTGAAATGTGCCGGGTAGAGCTGGACCCTGCCGGGAAGAACAATGGAACTCATCTCTAGCATCAGTTATAAGGAAAGATGGAAGAAAATTGAGGTGTGAATTTTTATGGGGTTCTCCAGATTGTCCACCATAACTTCAGCCAAAGAGACGCAGTAAACCTTGGAAAAATGGCACAAACAAAATTGGGATGTTTTTTCAGGGTTTCCGCGACTCTTCTATGGTAGCTACAATGGACAAATGGGAGAACCCTGCAGCAATTTGCTCTTTTTGGCTTTGCGAGGAGGTAACAAAGAGGTGACCTTAAGTACATAAAATAGTAAAGATTATAGAAAAGGTAGATGCTGAACTCCAATTTAAACTAAACTGTAACAGGACAAGGGAAGAGGACATATTTAAACTCATATATTTAGAACTTGTATTTTAGTAAGTTTTTCTTCAGACAAAGGGTATTAAATACATGAACTAGGCTAAAAACTCAGAAACTATTTAAGAAATAGTTGGATGCCGTGATGGTTTTCCTCATCTTTATCTGTTATGATCTGATCAAACCTCAGACTTACTATGTTGTCATTAAATGAATACCATACTTGCTTAGCTTAAACACTGTATGTATTCTTAGCACATAGTAATGAAAAATTCTTCTGGTTTGCAAGAATAGCAAAGCTCGAGATTTAATAAATTCTTTTCCCCTGTGATTCATTAAACACAAGGAGATTATTTATTGGGTTTTTCTCTTTTCCTCCACACAGAATACAAATTTACTGCTGAAACAGAGCTGCAAAATGCAATGCCTCAGCTTTACTCTGACCATAATTGAGAGTTGCCAGTTTTCATTTATGTAAAAGCATGTCTACTTAACTTAAAATCATGATAGTATTTCTTAATATGCAATTTTTTGGAGAGATATTGTATTCAGTATTCCCAGTTTGTCCTCACAAGCATATAAAAGATTATAAACAAAGAATGTTGATGTCAAACATATTTGATGTGATTTTGTCATTTTAAATATATGAAATACCTCAGGTTCAAAATTAATATCACATCATTTGACTGGCTATTTGAAGATTATTTCTCAATTAATTTTCAAAAGCAAGCTATGGACATGTTGGTACAAAGAGACTGATTAAAACATTTCCATTTGTTCACTGTTACTCTTTTGAAATGTTAGTTTTGCAAGGCGTAACTATACATATATTTTACTTAGCATATGTACTCATAAATATACATGCACATTATAAAGTTTTGCCTGAATTTTATTTGGTTCAGTTAATTACTTTTAACAGTACTGGCGAGAAGTTGTGCACAGTGGCATAGACAGCATTATGGGCTATGTAAATTCTCCCAGTAGTTCAACTGTGGTCATTATTGAAAACTGTGTAAAAGAAACTGGACATGATTATAGAGTATAACATTTATTGATGGAAGTATTGCTTTTTTTTGTGTAATTTCATTGTTGCACTTTTGATTTGCCTTGTATTTTTCAGGCAATTGTCACTATTGACTGTTAAACACGCATGCATTCATACAAGCCAACCTCCCTAGGCACACCCTCGTTCTAAAACAAGTTACAACATGAAAACAAACCGTTAAAATACTTTCTGTGCAAGATCAAGACTGTGATAATCATGCCAACAACTTCAAACATCAGGAGAGAACTTCAGCTTCCATTCACCTATTTTAAGCACAAAAGGTAAATCATGCTTGACTAATCTACTGGAATTTTTTTGAGGATGTAACTGGTAGAATAGATAAGGGAGAGCCAGGGGATGTGGTGTATTTGGACTTTCAGAAGGGTTTCGATAAGGTCCCGCATAAGAGATTGGCGTGCAAAGTTAAAGCACATGGCATTGGGGGTAAGGTACTGACTTGGATAGAGAACTGGTTGGCAGACAGGAAGCAAAGAGTTGGAATAAACGGGTCTTTTTCCGATTGGCAGGCAGTGACTAGTGGGGTACTACAGGGATCGGTGTTAGGACCCCAGCTATTCACAATATATATTAATGATCTAGACGAGGGAACTAGATGTAATATCTCCAAGTTTGCAGACGACACAAAGCTGGGTGGGCGTGTGTGCTGTGAGGAGGATGCAGAGAAACTCCAGTATGATTTGGACAGGTTGGGTGATTATACTGCATCTGCCATGCATCTGCCCAATGTGGATAAATGTGAGGTTATCCACTTTGGTGGCAAAAACAGGAAGAGATTATTATCTGAACGGCAATAGATTGGGAAAAGGCGAAGTGCAACGAGACCTGGGTGTTCTTGTGCACCAGTCGCTGAAGGTAAGCATGCAGGTGCAGCAGGTGGTTAAGAAGGCAAATGGTATGTTGGCCTTTATAGTGAGAGGATTCGAGTACAGGAGCAAGGATGTCTTGCTGCAGTTGTACAGGGCCTTGGTGAGACCACACCTTGAGTATGGTGTGCAGTTTTGGTCGCCTTATCTGAGGAAGGATGTTCTCGCCATGGAGGGAGTGCAGCGAAGATTCACCAGACTTGTACCTGGGATGGCAGGAATGATGTATGAAGAGAGATTGGGTCGATTAGGCTTATATTCGCTAGAGTTTAGAAGAATGAGAGGGGATCTCATTGAAACTTATAAAATTCTAACAGGACTAGACAGACTAGATGCAGGAAGGATGTTCCCGATGGCGGGGGAGTCCAGTACCAGGGGTCACAGTCTAAGGATAAGGGGTAAGCCATTTAGGACTGAGATGAGGAGGAATTTCTTCACCCAGAGAGTGGTGAACCTATGGAATTCTCTACCACACAAGGCAGTTGAGGCCAACTTATTAAATATATTCATGAAGGTGTTAGATATATCTCTTAAGGCTAAAGGGATCAAGGGATATGGGGAGAAAGCAGGGACAGGGTACTGAATTTGGATGATCAGCCATGATCTCATTAAATGGCAGAACAGGCTCGAGGGGCCACATGGCCTACTCCTGCTCCTATCTTCTGTTTCTAGAATCAAAGTAAAACATCCAAATTGTGGGTTGTAATCTCCTGTGCCCAAACTACACTAGAATCACGCTGGTCGCCACATTAGATCAGATGGCTTTTAGGCATCCCGGAACTACGAGTTTCCCGACCAAACTGTAGGACGTCTTTTAAATTTTTTTCTCCAGGTCGACAGGCTGGCTGCCTGTTGGGCGGGAAAGCCTGCAGCAGAAGGATGCAGCGGAGTAGCTGGTAGAGAGATTGCTGTCAGGGTTCTAGTGGTGGGGCGGAGAGATCGAGGTGGGTGGTGAGTAGATGGCGGTGGGGGGATCCAATCGTGAGGTTGGGGAGGGGGGGAGCAGACAGATCGCTTGGGAGGTTTACAGGTAAGATTATTGGGTCTGGAGGAAACACTCCTGCTCCTCAAGCAGTGCTGCAAAGGCACTTACCTTATGGATCCAGCCCTTCTCGCCTTCTTTTACCTGCTGGGTTTCCCGAGGCCCGGGAAACCTGGCCGACTCTGGTTAAAAATAGGAACACTGTTAAAATGAAAGCATACAGCCTCCTTAAAAGGTTGCAATGCCCGACCCGCCTCCGTTAAAAGCAGAAATGGGCAGGTTGGGTTCCTGTTTCAGATCTTTAACTTTTTAACCTCCGAACCAAACCAAACCCACCCATTTTTGGGGGTTAAAATTACCCCCTTATACTGTCAATACGAGTGTACTGCAATTGCAGTTGATGGATGAGGAGCAGGAAGAGCAGAAAGTCATCGTGCAGAGACCTGCAGCTGCTGGGAGACGTGGATGAAGGAGGGTAGAGTGCAGGAACCCTTGCACCATGCACATCTACAGGAACAGAACAACTTATCTGCAGTGTCCACGGCTCCGCTTCACCAGGTGGTCTGTGGCAGACCTGTCACCCTTTTGAAGCACCAACTGCAGTCCAGCACCAGGTCACACACATCGTTGCCTGTGGCTCTGAAAGTCACTGTGACCGTCACTTTCTATGCCTCCGGGTCATTTCAGGCTGTAACAGGTGACATTAGCAACATCAGTCAATTTGCAATGCATGGCTGCATCAAGCAGAGAACAGATCTGCAGCTCATTAAGCGCAACAAATTCATCCATTTCCCCATGGAGATAGCAAATCAACAGCGAGCTATCGGCTCTCAGGCATCATTGATTATACCCACAGTCTTGGGTGCTCCATATGAAGATTCAAGATACTGGAACTACTTTCACTGAAGCAGAGAAGGCTAAAAAGAAATTTAATTTGAGGTTTTTAAAATTAAGTGTTTTGATAAGAGTGAACAGAAGGCTTTCATCTGATTGGGAGTCTATGACAAGTGGCCGTCAATTTAAAATACCAAAATGCTTCACAACCAATGGATTACTTTGTTTCTGAAGTGCAGTCACATTTTACGTAGGCAAATAGGGTATCCAGTTGGTCCACAGCAAAGTTTCACAAGCAGCAAATACTGGATGACCAGGTAAACTGCTTCTGGTGGCAACATCAAGAAAATCAAGTAGTGCCATGGGAATCTTCTAATTCCACCAGAGTAGGGCCTGTTTAATGCCTACTCTGAAAGATAGCACTTCTGCTAACCCAACACTGCTTCAGTATCACAGTAAAGTGTTAGCCTACATTAATAGCTCAAGTCTGCACCGCTGCTTGAACCCACAAATGAGAGTCCAAGGCAAGTGTGCTGCCAACTGAACCATGTTGGCACTTATTTTGGGCACAACTTGTTGATAAAGCAGGGCAGAGCCAAGTAGAATCAGGAACTACTAATAATGACTGCAGTAGCACTAACATATTGCCTTTTGATCACATGCTGTTAGGTGCAAGAGGTGGTTCCTCAAAGTATTTAGCTTAATTATTTTTTATTTACTAAATGGTGCTCTGTATTGGCAAAGTCCCAGATTTAAGGATGGCCTGGAACATGAATCCAACAGTGAGCAGTGATTGTAAAATTTCTCCTGGCATTTCATTCCTATACAAGCATGAATATTTGGTCGAGATGAAGGTCTTAAGTTTTCTTATTCGCACTCTTGCTTCCACTGTAAACATTTTTGCCTCGTCGGTTTTTCTTTTATCTGTTCCTAGATGCAGGTTTGGAGACATATTTTGTATAAAAATACTCAACAGGGAAAGGCTTTCTATGGGTTACACTCAACTTTACAAAAAAAACCTCAAACTTATTTCTGTCATGAAGGGTTTTATTTAGGACTTAAGCCAAAAGCAGGAAGAGGAACAAATGTGAAGCTAATTCACAAAAGGCAGGAATGTTATACGTGCAGGGAGCTAGATGCAGCTTATGGTTGAGTCTTACACATGCAGGGATGTATCTGTGGCTTAGGCTGAAAAGTCTCTCCGAAAGAGCAGACATTCTTCCTTTTATTCCTGTTCTATTACTTTATTTATATGTGGAGTAATGTCAAGAACTTTTATTTCTACAACAGGACATAATGAAACTAATTCCAACAACAGAAAAGTGGGGCTTTAGAGCTCTACTATGATTAAAGGGTTAAGAATGGGTCTCAGGAACTAAATGAGCTAGTGTCTTTTTGCAGAAGTACACCTTTTGCATAAGTAAGCTGTCTTAAGTTGCTGAACTGACAGTTGAGATAACACTAAGAATGACGCTGATTTCGCAGTAGTGTTAGAATGATTAACTGCAGCAAGCTGCGTAACTTGGAGATAATTGCAACTAGTCGAACCATTGAACCACAATGAGGCCTAGAGGGGCAGATAAGCAGAATGAGTCAGGAGTCTTCTCCTTAGAAGGTGGTACAATGTTGGTGAAACCCCACCTGGCATAAGCACAACGTCATAGTTGCAGCAACAGCTTGCGGAGATAACGGTCATATGCTTTTCCGGTAATGAAGGTGGTATCTTGATGTCACGCGTTGGTAGGCGCCGTTAATGTAAGCTCTGCTTTATTTTATATAACCAATCAGTAAATGCGCACTGGGGCAAAACCCAATCAAATTGCTAAGATGGATCATGCACCTATATTTTGTATAAGACTGCTTAAAACTTTGTATCAGTGGAGAGAAGCCTGTTTAGACAGGCCCAGGTTGTCTCCCCACCGGTGCAAATAAAGACTGCTTGAATCTTCGAACGCAGACCTGGTGTCGAGTGTTTATTTCAAATACTCCACTTCAAGCAGGAAAAAAGTGTCTAAAGAGACACCATCTCTGTGGTCATAATTATAAAACTTGGTAAAGGTTCGGTGTGATCTAGTTCAATAGTCTTTTAGCGGGGCCCTCTCATTCCCCTTGTTGTATGACTTATTGTGCTTATAGTGGATGGATTATAATAAACTTGAAATTTAAAAATTTACTTCAACTACATTTTTTGCAAGGCTATAGGGAAAGAGCAGGGGGCTGGGGCTAATTGGATAGCTCTTTCAAAGTGCCACGATGGGCCGAACGGCCTCCCTCTGTGCTGTAAGATTCTATGATTTAGTGGTGAAATACTTGAGTAACATCACGCTGGCTCGAGTGTTATAGACCTTTATTTGGCATTTACTATTCCTCCACATTTATAAACCACATTCTCACTCAATGTCTATGTTTCTCAAAAATGCATTCAACAGGATTCAATACTGTACATTAAGGTAAATCATTCAAATACATTCTAATTGAGTCATGCATGTTACTAATCTGGAAAGTGTTTAAACCCAAACCTAGCATTTGCATATTTGTATTTAATTTTACTTGGAAGAAAACAAGTTTATAAATTACATATACTTCCAGTTTCACATTTCTACTTTAAGAACTTGCATTTATTGGTCACCCAACAAAATATCAAAATCAGACATGGTAAGTTTAGATTTAATATTTTGGAAAAAGCCATTTACTTTATTTTAACAAGCATTTAATAATACCACACTTAAATTTAAGAGTTTAAAGTTACTTTGTGCGAAAATAACTTGAAAACATTATTTTGTTTTTTTAAAATGGTCTATTTTCAGCAGTCAGCATTAAACAATATGAAACAATTCTCTGCGATTCAAAAGGGCAGTAAATTTTCAGTGCTTATTTGGTCCAGTATGTCAGTTTAGTACATTTTGTTCTAGTCCACTATATTCCAAAATACTCTTAGAAATTAGACCAAAATGGTTTTACACATCGAGCTTGGTCAAAGAAATGCTGTATGTGGATGCACATTAAGCCCAAATTTCCATGATGCGCTACATAGTAGTGTTCTTCAAAAGCCAAAAATAGTGCATTTCTTTTGTCAATGGCTTAGTTATGGAGGATTAAGTAAATACATACATTTATCCTCAAATAATGCATGTTATTACCCTCAAAAAGGCACAAGCTGTCATGGAAAACAGTAAAAATAATAGGGATATACACAATTTCCTTTAAGAACCCCAGATAGCCACTTTCCAAAAATAATATTTGCATAAAAGAATGTGTAATAGTTCAAGAAATTATACATTTGATAGATTACACAAAATGGAAAATCCAACATTGCAATATTTTACAATGTGGTACATAGTATTACCAGTCTTCAAAAATAATTGGGGTGGAGGTTCTGCAGGGCAATCCAACATTATGGTATAGATATAATTTTTTAAATGTTAAAAGCTCTTTGATGGGTTAGAATAGTCAACTCTCAGGAGAAAAAACCCATTTCCCTCCCAATTTTAATTTGGGGTGCTAGTGCAGAGTGGGGACTGGGAGAATGACAAGCTTGCCAGCGAGACGCCCAGACCATTCTAACTCCCGAGCCTCATCACCATATTCCAATTCAGACTCCCAGAGTTAAAATAATGGTCGGTGAGAACGGGATAGTGAACACTCGGCCCCTATTTTAATCACTCGCAGCCCAGATATCGTTGGGCACAGGAGGGTGGGGTGGAGGGGGATAAAATTGAGCTGAAGTTCTTAGATACAAGGCAATGAGCTGCATTACTAATTAACCAGATGAGAACACTGCCACATTAAAATAAATTGGGGGTAAAATTGGTCTTTGGCGTTAGCACAAAATGGAAGTGCAGTCAAAATGGAAGTGCAGTCAATGGAAAAAAAATGGGGCGGGTGTAAAACGTGCTGCCAATTAATTATCACGTTTTGCGCTACTGCTAGAGTCCAATTTCCCCCCCAAATGTGTTATTTCAAAAAATTTAGCAAAACGACCAATATAACAAAAGTAATAAAGGATAATAAACCTCAAAGCAATAAAAAAAACTGTCCAATGCAGTGGCACAATTTATTGGCATGTTAATGCACCGATGTGACAGCACACTGTTGGCACCCAAAATCGCCAATAGAATTCCCCAACTAGGGAAAGGATGAGAGAGAAAGAGAATCATTTTATAAAAGTGTTTAGTATGACTGTAATTCTACTAAGACATGATTTATTTAAGGCAGTTAAGTTCATTTAAGAAAACATTCTTCCATTTTATGGTAAATGATTCTCAAAAACAGTCATATCGATAGCTGATTTTGCAAAGGCATTAATTGCACATGACCTGAGGTTTAAATTTGATAATTCCATTGATCTGCTTATTCTTTGGATTGTAGAATGTTCAAGTCATCAAAAATCATTTAAAAATGTAAATTGGGTAAATAATGTTGTTCCATCAAAAGGTTAAAAAAGATTAAACAGAGTTCAGTATTTGTCCTTAAGTACACACAGCACTTCTGGTCAGAAAAAGTAATACTTGTATGAAGCAGCTCAGCCAAATTCCAGATATGTTTCTATGCGCTGTCTTTACCATTCTTGTCTGTGTTGATCTCAGTCTGTTGAGTGGCCAGGAAAGACTCCCATGTAGCTAGGCACTAAAACACAAACATTTTTTTTTAAAATAAATAAAATTGATCACTTCATAAATTAGGATTAGAGGGTGGGGCTGCAGATATAATTCAGTCCCATTTCCAAATCATACATTCTGCCTTTATTTCCATATTTTCATTATTATAAATTCCTATATCCACATTTATAGATGTATTTAAGGGGAAGAAAGGAATAGAGGATATGTTAATAGGGTGAGATGAAGTCAAATGGGAGGAGGCTCCAGTGGAGTATAAACACCGGCATAGATCTGCTGGGCTGTATGGCCCATTTCTGTGCTGTAAAATCCAATGTAATAATTGAAACTGCCACTGTGAAGTGGTCATGCTGTAATTACACCCTCCCACCAGTGGTGGCACAACACCACCTCCACTTGAACTCTTCCTAAACTTCGCTGATCCTTCTCTCCACCTTTAACAATCTTTTAAACCCACCCCTTTTGGTCATTTGGTCACCCTTCCCAACCCCTCATTTCCTGGCTCAGCCTGTGTATCCTTATGCTTACTTCTAAAGTGCCTTGGGAGATTTTTGTTAAAGGCACTACATAAATGCAAGTTGGTATTGCTTGGTTTCTATAGCATTTTATGAAGTACTACAGCAATCAATAAAAAAATGTATATATGCACATTGAGTGAACAACGATCCTCTTTACTATGAACTTAGTTCCTCCTCCAGAATCCTTGATAGATATATGTCCAATAAATTTCCATTTCAGGACTTTTATACTCACAGGTCTAAATTATTTAGTAACCAACAGAAAACTGAACCAATTTCACTTGTACATAACAGTTGAATGAAAGAATTTCCCTATTCCCAATCAAATTTCAAACAACTGCCTTTTCAGTATTGATCAGCAAAACTACTATACCGATCTGAGCAATTTAGTGCAAAAGATTTCTCTAATAACGTGAAAATTAAAATCCCAAAACAAGTAAATTTCCATTCTTCTCTGAAAATTATTTTATCACCACACTTTTGTCAATTATATACAATTTCTACGTAAATTTTAAGATCAACGTATTGCTCTTCATGCATTTATTAGCAAGATTAGGGTTAATGTTCTTTTGTAACATAAATGTCAGATGGTCTTGGTTTGCTGGTACCTTGAATTCCAAACATAGTTACTGCCATCAGAAACAGCATAACTTAACCACCGTCACATCCAGCAGCAGAACTTTGCTGGTTCTAATTTTTAAATCTCATTTTACCGCATATTTTTTCAAGGCATCATTGGACATCTTCGAGGGAAACTCAAGGCATCTAAAAATGCTCACCTTCAGATCTAATGTACTGAGTGGCCTGCAGCTAACGACATTTCCCAAAGTCTGCGTGATACTTTTTAGCGCATTTGATCACTGCAATAATTGACTTGAGATGGATTTTTCAATATTGGCTTTGTTGAAAGAGATGTTGCACAGCCACTTTGAATGTACTGAGCACAGCTGATTTCTCTCGATCTTCTGGAGTCTAGCATTCAAAATGAGTGCCTAACCTGAATTAGACTGAATTCCTAGCAGGAAGCCTATGAGGAGTGGAGAGGAGGAAGGGGCAGAATATCTGGAGCATTTGTAATTCTTGAGACTAGCAGTAAATTAAAGACAAGGTGATTTTGTGAAGGAGAAACATTAAAGCAGAACGTCCTAATCGTTGATATAATAATGAAACAGCAGCAGCCGTGAACACTCCACTTCATGTTCACAGCTGTAGGACTGCTGCTTCACGAATTGGGCACGAGGGGTGCTCCATTTGGTAGTGCAGAGCACTTGGCCCACATGAAGGCAATGAAGGCTTTTTTTTTAAATAAATGAGAGGTGGTGATAGAAAGGGCCAATCCAGGGGACCTGGCAGTGGATGAGAAAAAGTTTGCCAGCCTGAGAAAATTTGCCAATGTAAGGCTGCCCAATATTTCCTATACAAAGCAGATGGGCAAAGTATGCATGTCAGAGTATTTCCCCTCCATCTACTACATCTCGACTAGCTGTATGCAAAGAACTCAGACCAACTTTACAGCTCTTTCATAATTTCCTGTGCATGCTGTACTGTAGCAGAACAAACATTCTAGTTACAAATTAAAATTGGAACCAATATTGATATCATGTGTCAGCCATGGCTCAGGTGTCAGAAGGTTGTGGGTTCAAGTCCCACTCCAGAAACTTGAGCACTAAATCTAGGTTGACACTCCAGTGTAGTACTGAGGGAGCGCTGCACTGTCAGAAGTGCAGTCTTTTGGATGAAACGTTAAATCGAGGCCCCGTCTGCCCTCAGTGGAACGTAGAAGACCCCATGGCACTATTTCGTAGAAGAGCAGGTAAGTTATCCCCAGTGTTCTGGCCAATAATTATCCCTCAACCAACACCTAAGAGATTATCTGGTCATTTATCTCAATGCTGTTTGTGGGACCTTCCTGTGCGCAAATTGGCTGTCATGTTTTCTACATTACAACCATGACTACACTTCAAAAGTATTTAATTGGCTGTAAAGCATTTTGGGGCTACCTGAGGTCATGAAAGGTGCTATAGAAATGCAAGTCTCTTTTTAAAAAAAAAAGTCAGCCCAGAGAACAATTTTCTAAGAAAATTTAGGTGAATGATATTGTTTCATTTACTCACACACGTGCTGAAATGGACACTAGGGTGTCACTGTTCATGTTCGCTAAACTTCCAGTATC
Organism: Somniosus microcephalus; assembly: GCF_052327205.1. NCBI lineage: Eukaryota > Metazoa > Chordata > Chondrichthyes > Squaliformes > Somniosidae > Somniosus > Somniosus microcephalus. The sequence continues at coordinate 341,663,665 of NC_140989.1, forward strand.
TCAACACTACTCTATTTGCAGGAGACGGCCCCACATAACAGGAGGGAGCAAACCTAAATGTAATATTAAGCCTTTAAATTGCTTAAAAAGGCCATTGAAAACCATGGGGATTGAGAACACAGAGTGGGAGAGGGTGAAACCATGTTGATATTGTTTCTCAGGATGCTACATCTGCAGCAATCAAAAAAGTGGGAAGGGATAGAACTACTCACCCAGCTCTGCACTGCATCTAAACATCATTTCAAAACAACCCAACATAACAGGCAGTCCAAGTTCCAGCCCTGTAGTGTGACTCTGAAATAATGCACTGTTGAAGCTAGAAACAGTAACATTCTAAACCATGGGAAAATAACTAAATAGTCTTAAAGCAGGGGAACAGCCCAGCACCATTAATTGTAGAATGACTATATGCACGAGTTACTTTATACCACACTTACAGAAGAATGATAACAGTACTGTTGGCGTTCATTTCTTTTCATTGATATGTTTGCTCATTTATATCCACATTGCTTTCATTCTCCTCCAGTAAGAATGGTGACTCAGTAAGTCTGCAGATTTTAATGTAGTTGAGTTTATCAGTGCTTGAGCTTCTGCAGAGCAGAGTTAATCCTACCCACCACTTCACATACAAAGAGAAGCTCTGCTACCAGGCAACTGAGATGATATTAATCCAGACTAGAGTGAGTTTTATCAAGGCAATCCAGTTTTGAAAATAAATACACACGCATCCCAAATTAAAGTCGACTGAAGATTAGTAGTTTTTGAAGAAACGAAAATAGGAGTTATCAATTTAATTGATTTAATCTGTAAATATTCTATATGCAACACTAGAGGGTAGGCGTATGCTACAGAAATGATACTCAGCTAATGCTGTACAATTACACAAGATATACAGCATAGAAACAAGGCCATTCGGCCCAACCAGTCCATGCCGGCGTTCGTGCTCCACTTGAATCTCTTCCCACCTTTCCTCATCTAACTAGTAGCATAACCCTCTATTCCCTTCTCCCTCATATGCTTATATAGTCTTCCCTTAAATGCACCTAAACTATTCGCCTCAACCACTCTCTGTGGTAGAGAGATCCACATTCTCACCACTCTCTGGGTAAAGAAGTTTCTCCTGAGTTCCCTATTTGATTTCTTGGTGACTATCCTATATTGATGGCCTCTAGTTTTGTTCTTTCCCACAAGTGGAAACACTCTCTTTGTATCTACTCTATCAAAACCTTTCATGATTTTAAAGCTCTCCATTAGGTCACCCCTCAGCCTCCAGCCTGTTCATCCTTTCCAGATAGGTATACCCTCATATTTCTGGTATCATCCTTGTAAATATTCTCTGCACCCTCTCCAGTGCCTCTATATCCTTTTTATAATATGGCGACCAGAATTGCACGCAGTACTCCTGTGGTCTAACCAAGGTTTGAATCAAGTTTAGCATAACTTCACTACTTTTCAATTCGAACCCTCTAGAAATAAACCTTGGTGCTTGGTTTGCTTTTTTATGGCCTTTTTAACCTGTGTCGATACTTTTGGTGATGTGTGTATTTGTACTCCAAGATCCCTTTGTTCTTCTACCCCATTTAGATTCGTATTTTCCAAAGTAATGTGACCTCCCTATTTTTCTTACCAAAATGTAATACCTCACATTTATCTGTGCTGAAATTCATTTGCCAATTATATGCCCATTCTGCAAGTTTATTAATGTCTTGCTGTAATTTGTTGCAGTCCTCCTCAGTATTGACGATCCCACCCAATTTGGTGTCATCTGCAAATTTAGAAATTGTATTTTTGATTCCAAAGTCTAAATCGTTAATACAAATTGTGAACAAGTGGTCCCAGCACTGATCCTTGTGGAACACCATTACCCACCTTCTGCCACTGTGAATAGCTACCCCTTACTCCTACACTCTGCTTTCTGTCTTGAAGCCAGTTAGCTATCCATTCTGCATCTTGTACCGACTCCACATTCTCTGACCTTATTCATTAGTCTATTATGTGGTACCTTATCGAAGGCCTTTGATAATCTAGATAAATTACATCTACTACATTACCCTCATCTACTCTCTGATACCTCTTCAAAAAATTCAATGAGGTTGGTCAAGCAAGACTTTCCCTTTTGAAATCCATGCTGACTATTCATTAACATCTTATGCTAAGGAGCATGCATCTGCAAAGTCAATAACTGTAATCTCTCCACGTTAAACTTCTGTTAAAATTAGCTTGTGTTGAAAGTAGATTTAACCATTATGAAGGTTTTAGAGAACACTTTAAATATCATAAAAGGGAAACAAAGTGTTAATTCACTTTATGCGTTTGTTACAACAGTGGATAGAGTCTTTAACTTATCCAAGAAATAAACAAAACTATTGCTATACTAATGTCAATTTAATATTTTCACACTTCCAGTAAACTCTATTTAAATATTCTCTCTGGACCGCTGGTGCAGACCACTCCTCCGAAATCAGTTTTTCCTCACGGTGAAGCTCTCTTTCAATTTATAAAGTATTCTTTTCTCCTCTTCATCATTGCCAGTAGATAAGGTGTTGTTCTTGTCTCTCTTTCAGAAGACCTGCTGAGAGCCCTTCTCCCCCTTTGAAGAAGGTCCTTAGCATTTGCACCAGTCCTTCCATCAAGAACCACTGTCAGCCACTTAAGAGTTGAATTAAGATACTATGGATTAGAAATTCAGCTCTGTAGCACCTGATTTTTCGGCGCTACAGGTACCATTTTGTGTTAAAATGGTGTCTGCCCAACGTGCACACAATTCTGGTGTGGGTCAGGCACCATTTTAGTGAGGGCGGGCATTAGGAGTGTGCACCAGAAGTAGGTAGACCGTGATGTCAATCAGCATGCAATGCTGATTTGACGTCAGTGCCGCCAGTTCTGTCCTCAATGCTGGAGCTAATGCCCTGTCTTAACCTCGAACAGTTGAACATGCATTCAGCAGCAGCAAGGACCCCCCCCGCCAGCGATATTTAAAAGGAATCAGCTACCGCTCTCGGGTTAGTTGCGGATTCATTTCTACTGGCTCTGTTTAAGTTTGTGGAAATGTTTGGTGCTTTCCAGAGTTGTTTAAAGTCGGTGAGGTGACAGGGAGGGGTGCTGCAAGTGGAGAAAGCCTTGGTTTTGACTTCAAGGGTTCTGGTTAGACCACTCTTTCCCAGTCATGGTGCTCTAGTCGTCATCCCCCTTGGTCTGCAGCATGACCAGGAGATGGAGCAGAGGCAGCAAAGAGGACAAGTTGCTTACAAAGGGAGGAGAACGAGGGGTCTCAGCAGGAGGCCTTACCGATCTTGGGTCATCCAAGAGCAATTCTCTTACCTCAGCCTGAGCCAGGAGCAGTGTGTGAGGTGCCTGCACTTTACGAAGGAGGTGCTCACAGAACTCTTGCAACCAGACCTGCTGCCTCACACCAGGGCAAGGACAGCGTTGCAAGTGGTGTGAAGGTGACCATGGCCCTGAATTTCTTCACGTCGGGATCCTTTCAGGCTGGAGCAGGCGACATCTGTAACATTGCCCAGTTTGCCATCCACTGCTGCACAAGAGAGTTGACAGACGCTCTTTATGCCAGGAGAGGGGAGTTCATTGTCTTCGCTGACCCGAGTGAAGCAGGTGGAGCGTGCATGTGGCTTTGCCAGGATAGCGGACTAAGTCATGGTGCAGGGCGCCACTGACTGCACGCATGTGGCTTTGCGGGCACCACATCTAAATGCTGAGGTGTACTGCAACCCGCAAAGGTTACCACTCACAATGTGCAGTTGGTGAGCGACCATGCCGAGCACATCATGATGGTGAATGCCCGGTATCCTAGCAGCAGTCACGATGCTTTTATTCTGCGCCAGTCCGCTGTTCCCTCAGTCTTTGAGCCACCACGACAAACCAGAGGGTGGCTACTGGGCGACATGGGCTATCCATTGAACACCTGGCTCATGACTCTGCTGCTCAACGACATACTGCCACATGGAATCTGATAGAGCAGACCATTGGCATCCTTAAACAACGTTTCCCTTGCCTGGACTGCTCTGGAGGAGACCTGCAGTACTCACCAGAGCACGTCTCAAAATTCATTGTGGTCTGCTACATGTCCCACAACCTCGCCATCATGAGGGCACAGCCCTTGCCACCAGGCAGCACGGTGGCATAGTGGTTAGCACTGTTGCCTCACAGCTCCAGGGACCCGGGTTCGAATCCGGCCTCGGGTGACTGTCTGTGTGGAGTTTGCACATTCTCCCCGTGTTTGCGTGGGTTTCCTCCGGGTGCTCCGGTTTCCTCCCACAGTCCAAAAATGTGCAGGTTGGGTTGATTGGCTATGATAAAATTGACCCTTAGTGTTAGGGGGATTAAATACGTGGGGTTACGGGGATCGGGGGTGGGATATGTCGGTGCAGGCTCGATGGGCCGAAATGGCCTCTATCTGCACTGTGAGGTTTCTGTGATTCTGGGGGTGGAGGAGAGCAGAAGGGAAGGAGGAGGAGAAAGCAGAAGACGAGCAGGAGGAAGAGGAGAAAGCAGAGGGGATGAGGCAAACTAGATAGCCCCTTTCTGCCCGGGCTGTCAGTGATCAACTCATCAGACTGCAGTGCCAGTGAACACAACACCAATTCAATACTCAGACGTTGGGTGGCTTCTGCTTGTGCTGCAATAGAAGCTTGAGATATTGGCCATCAGACACTGCATCATGGTTGGGTCCACAAGTGCGCTAATAGAGAACACCAAGAATTAGGAGCAGTAGGCCATACTGCCCCTCGAGCCATTCAGTAAGATCATGGCTGATCTTCGACCTCAACTCCACTTTCCCACCCTATCCCCATATCCCTTGATTCCCCTAGAGTCCAAAAATCTATCTATCTCAACCTTGAATATACTCAATTACTCAGCATCCACAGCCCTTTGGGGTAGAGAATTCCAAAGATTCACACCCCTCCGAGTGAAGAAATTCCTTCTCATCTCAGTCTTAAATTATCCTGAGACTATGCCTCTACTTTTAGAATCTCCAGCCAGGGGAAACAACCTCTTAGCATCTACCTTGTCAAATCCCTCTCAGATTCTTATGTTTCAATGAGATCAACTCTCGTTCTTCTAAACGCCAGAAAGTATAGGCCCAATCTACTCCTAGGACAACCCTCTCATCCTAGGAATCAATCTAGTGAACCTTTGTTGCACCACCTTTAAGTCAAGAATATCCTTCCTCAGATAAGGACACCAAAACTGTGCACAGTACTCCAGGTGTGGTCTCACCAAAGCCCTGTACAATTGTAACAAGACTTCTTTACTCTTGTACTCCAACACCCTTGCAATAAAGGCCAACATGCCATTTACTGTCATAATTGCTTGCTGTACCTGCATGCTAACGGTTTCCTGTACGAGGACACCTAAATCTGTCTGAACACCAACATTTAATAGTTTCGCACCATTTAAAAAATATTCTGTTTTTCTATTCTTCCTACCAAAGTGACTATCACATTTCTCCATATGATACTCCATCTGCCACCTTATTGCCCACTCACGTAACCTGTCTATATCCCTTTGCAGGCTCTTTGTGTCCTCCTCACAGCTTACTTTCCCACCTAGCTTTGTATCATCAGCAAACTTGGATAGATTACAACACAAAAACAAAATACTGCAGATGCTGGAAATAGGAAATAAAACAGAAAATGCTATAAATACTCAGCAGATCAGGCAGCATCTGTGAAGAAAGAAGCAGAGTTAACGTTTCATGTCAATGACTCGTTCTGACGAAAGGTCATTGACCTGAAATGTTAACTGTTTCTCGCTCCACAGATGCTGGATACATTACACTCAGTCTGTTCATCTAAGTCATTAATATAGGTTGTAAATAGCCGAGGCCCGAGCACCGATCCTTGTGGCACCCCACTAGTTACAGTCCGCCAACCTGAAAATGACCTGTTTATCCCTACTCTGTTTTCTAGTGCCTACTTTCAGTGTGCCTTTGCCTGCCCTAGTGCTTCTGCGCAGTGCTAGCCCAGTGGCTGCAGGATGGCTGGTGGAAGGCTGCTAGCTTTCAGTGGAGGAGACTGCAGATGGCCTTGGAGGACGGCCTCGAGCAGCTCTGGTTCTAGAAGGCCTGGCTTCAGACTGCACCATCTCAGCATGGGCAGCAGCAGTCTGGGCTGGCTGGCTGACAGGCAACAGCAGGGCACTGGTGGAGTGGGAGGATGAATGCTGCCATCCCAAGATGCTCCACGGAGCCACTGCCGTTCCCTGGGGTGGCGATTCAACAATCCTAGTAATCTGTTGGAGGGCAGATTGCCAGACTCCCGAGATATTCTACAACACTGAAATCCACAGCCAGAACTTCAGCAAGCTGACCTTGCATGACTTCAGTTTGAGCTTCCACTGCAGCGCTCAGTCTTTTGGTAGAAGCTGCCTGTGCTGAGACATCAGCCATCACACGCTGCATCGTGGTTGGGTCCACAAGTGTGTTGATAGAGTTGGCCACCACTTCCATGCTGGAAAAGATGGGCTCCAAGCTCTGCGCCAAGTTGGTGCTGGACTCCTCCATGCTCCTCGATATTGAACATAGGCTTTCTGGCAGGTTTCCAAGTGCACAAAGCATTTCACTGTGTACACCCATCAGCCTTCTTCTATAGCCTGGCCCATCGAAGTCTTCATCTGTGTCCTCTGCAGCAGAAACATAGAAGATAGGAGCAGGAGTAGGCCATTCGGCCCCTCGAGCCTGCTCCGCCATTCAATGCGATCATGGCTGATCATCCAAATTCAGTACCCAGTCCCTGCTTTCTCCCCATACCCCTTGATCCCTTTAGCCTTAAGAAATATATCCAACTCCTTCTTGAATATATTTAATGTATTGGCCTCTACTGCCTTCTGTGCCTTATCCTTAGACCCCTGGTTCTGGACTCCACGACCATCGGGAAATCCTTCCTGCATCTAGTCTGTCCAGTCCTGTCAGAATTTTATAAGTTTCAATGAGATCCCCTCTCATTCTTCTAAACTCCAGCGAGTACAAGCCCAATCGACCCAATCGCTCCTCATATGTCATTCCTGCCATCCCAGGTATCAGCCTGGTGAATCTTCGCTGAACTCCTTCCATGGCAAGAACATCCTTCCTCAGATAAGGCAACAAAACTGCACACAATAATCAAGATGTGGTCATGTGCATGTGCATCCTCACCCTCCGGCGAGCTGGCATCTTCGCTATCCTTGCCCCCTGCCTAGTTGCAGCACACCTGCGCCGTGTGTCTCACCAAGTGCAGATCCCGCCTCTAATCTATGCGCAGTGTCATAATCTGACCTGGTGGGTGTGAATGTGAAATCAAGTGACGATGTGTCTTCATCATCACTCTTCTTGGGTCTTCATCCACTGCCTGGTTCAGTTGCACTTCTTGGGTATCGGAAAGGAAAAAGACAAGGGTAAGGTTGTGGTGAGAGGAGCGGGGGGGTAAGAAAGAGGTGCTGCTTACACCATCTGCAGCTTGTAAGTCAGAAGAGATTGTGGGATGAGGAGGAAGTGAAATGTGAGGAGGAGGATCAGGTATGAAGATACCGCCATCTTCAATGGATTCAGCCCAGCCACTGGCCACAGCCTCAGCAATGGCGCTTCCAATAATGGCCAGCACCGTCTCCTCCATAGGGGTTAGAGCATGCAGGCACTCCTCTCCCCCTCTGCTTAGTTCCTGCTGCCTTCGGTTGTGCGCCACCTACTCCTGCAATAGAGAGGGAAATGTGTCAGTGATTGTCATGCAATGTTTGGGTGATGTGGCTGTCATGGTTCAATAGCTGGCAGTATGTGCAAGCTGTGAGATGTGGGCGAGGTTCCTGATTGATAGAGATTGCTGGTGGGTGAGTGATGGGTGTGTGGTGATTTGAGCAGTGGCTGAGGCTAGTTGTTAGGATATGGCACTTGAAGATGTATTCACTGATCTTGACCACTCGTGCGAGGTCATTCAACTTCTAGCGGCACTGGTCCTCAGGGCTAGATTCCTGGCATTGACCTTGGCAGCTATCTGCTCCCACTGCCTTTTCACCATCTGTCTGGAGGGCCCCCTGCGGATACAGGACAGTCCTCCTCGTTTCCACCTCCTCCACCAAGGCCTCCAGTGCAGCATTGGAAATCCTGGGTTCCTGCTCTCGCCCATGTTCAGCCATTCTTCTGTCTTTCCTAAGTCAGATTCAGCTCACACAGGACTCCCAGCATCTGCTCCAGCCACAATGCACCTCCCCTTTAAGAGGTGCAGGCTAGCTTTAAGTAGTGCTGGCAAGTATTGGCTTTGGGCCCACTGCTGATGCGTGCAGCCTGCATTACATTGTATGGGCGCGGGGTAATCACGCATCGCAATCCTTGTGCCCGTTTCCGGGAGCTATCCAATTCCTCCTCCAAATCTAGTATAGTATTGTCCCACCTTGCTCACTGCAAGCAAAATTGTAACTGAAAGCAAGATGGTTGCAAGAAATGGATTTCAAAATAACGGTCTTCTAGTGCAAAAGAAAGGTCACCCCTAAACAGCAATGTGCAATTCAATAAAGGGATATGGGATCCAGGCAAACACATGAAACGAACAAGGACTGGTTGGGCCAAATGACCTGTTTTCATGTTGCAATTCTATGCATTACTTAATGGAGAAATAAAAATACAGATAAAGCAATATACCAAGTGAAAAAATTAATTTGCCAACCAAAATTTAAAAAAGGAAGATAGTCAGGTTTAAGCAGCTTACTCCTACAGGCCATGTCATGCTCAAACACCAGCACCCATTCAAACAGGCTACAGCACTGCCAATGAGGAAGCAGTGAGCTAGCCACAAGATCTAGTGTGGGAATTATTTACAGAAAATTTGGGATCTTAACGAAGCTCGTGCTGTCAGCAGCACAGCCTCAAAAATGCGACTTTTTCCTTTTAGCACGGAATGCTGTCTGCTGTGAATCAATGCACTAGCCTGCACACAATTTAATGACCTGCACTCCAGGCCAGCGAGGAACGACTGAAGCTTTGTAAAATCAGCCCTCACGTTGTTACATGAAGCATTAATCCTGGCAGCTTACATTGTACCACAGTAGTTCACAAAAGAATTAGTGCTATTTCCTCGTCCCAGGAATTCAACATTTTTATTTAATACCAAGTAAGATTGCTAGTCATTCCCTAATGAGATATCAATTGACCCCCAAGTTAGCTTGTGCAGGGACCAGCAGTTACTGCTGGAGAAAGAAATACACAGGAGGACAGAAGAACGGCACAATAACTGCACTCCCATAATTATCTGTATGTTCAGTGAAGATGACATCCTCTACAATTAATGAAAAGCAGACCCTGAATGGATGTCAGGTAGGCAAATTCAAGTCTGCTGTATATTAAATCGACTAGATGCAAGCTTTTCTTTCCCTTTACTGTGACTCTCGGTTCCAAGCACAATTATGCCTTTGATTTTACATTAAAAAACTGCTATTACAATAATGCTTCTTTTGCTTCATTAAAAATAATTCTGCCTGGACACTTCAAGTGCACAGAGCCAATTTGGAATTACGAACACAGTTACAAGTCCACAATCTAATTTTAGAGTTCAGAGGACATTAAAACCAAAAGAGCAAAATTCAAGCAATTGCAAAATTCAAGTAATCGTAAACAAACAGAATCACAATATTGAGTCTAACCCTGGTTTGTTATTTTTTGTTTCACTTCACATTTCTCATGTTTGAGCCACAGCAGAGGACATTTTAATCTTGTTTATTTATACAACACATATTTTGCACTATGTATTACTGCGGATGTTGCCTTTACTAGATCAAAAGCAGAAATCCAGCTCTAGGAGGGAAGCAGGGTACTGGAACAGAGAAACAGGAGTAGGCCATTGAGCCCCTCGAGTCTGTTCCGCCATTCAATAAGATCATGGCTGATCTGTGACCCAACTCCATATATCCGCCTTTTGCTCCATATCCCTTAATACCTTCGGTTAACAAAAATCTATCAATCTCCAATTTAAAGTTAATTATTGACCTAGCATCAATTGCTGTTTGCAGAAGAGCGTTCCAAACTTCTACCACCCTTTGTGTGCAGAAGTATTTCCTAACTTCACTCCTGAAAGACCTGGCTCTAATATTTAGACTATGCCCCCAGTCCTAGACTCCCCAACCAGCAGAAATAGTTTCTCTCTATCTATGCCATCAGTTCCCCTTAATATCTTGAAAACTTCAATCAAATCAATCCTTAACCTTCTAAATTCCAGGGAATACAACTCTAGTTTGTATAATCTCGCATTGTAATTTAACCCTTGGAGTCCAAATATTATTTTGGTAAATCTATGCTCCAATCCCTTCAAGGCCAATATATCCTTCCTAAGGAGTGGTGCCCAGAGCTGCTCACAGTACTCCAGGTGTGGTCTAACCAGGGGTGAGTATAGCTGTAGCATAACTTCTATCTCCTTGTATTCTAGGCCTCTAGATATAAAGGCCAGCATTCCATTAGCCTTTTTGACAGGACTGGACAGACTAGATGCAGGAAGGATGTTCCTGATGGTCAGGGAGTCCAGAACCAGGGGGGTCACAGTCTAAGGATAAGGGGTAAGCCATTTAGGACAGAAATGAGGAGGAATTTCTTCACCCAGAGAGTGGTGAACCTGTGGAATTCTCTACCACAGAAGGCAGTAGAGGACAATTCATTAAATATATTCAAGAAGGAGTTAGATATATTTCTTAAGGCTAAAGGGATCAAGGGATATGGGGAGAAAGCAGGGACAGGGTACTGAATTTGGATGATCAGCCATGATCGCATTGAATGGCAGAGCAGGCTCGAGGGGCCGAATGGCCTACTCCTGCTCCTATCTTCTATGTTTCAAAGTGGATGACCTCACATTTGCCTACATTGACATCCATTTGCCACACTTTTGCCTATTTGTTTAATCTATTAATATCTTTATAATTTGATGCTTCCATCTACACTGCTTACAATACCGCCTATCTTTGTGTCATCACCAAACTTGGATATGTGGCTTTCTGTCCCATCATCTAAGTCGCTAATAAGTCATTACTGGAGAAAATCAGGAATGATGATTAGAAATGCAAGTACAAGCAGCAATTTTAAAAGCATTTTTTAATTCAGTGCATACAAGTAGCTTCATTTAGAATTCATTCGTATAAGGTGGATGAATTGGCTGCGCAAATAGAGGTAAACGAATATGATTTGGTTGGGTTTACGGAAATGTGGCTCAAGGATGGCCAAGGCTGGGAACTCAACATCCAGGGGTATTCGATATTCAGGAAAGATAGGCGAAAAGGGAGGTGGGGTAGCATTACTGGTTAAAGAAGGGATTAATAAAATTGTAAGGAAGGATATTAGCTCTGATGATGTGGAATCTGTATGGGTAGAACTGAGAAATACTAAGGGGCAGAAAACGTTAGTGGGAGTGGTATATAGACCTCCAAACAGTAAGGCGGAGGTTGGGGATGGCATTAAAAGGGAAATTAAAGAAGCGTGCAATAAGGGCACAGCAGTCATCATGGGTGACTTTAATCTACATATAGATTGGGCTAACCAAATCAGTAACAATACTGTGGAGGAGGAATTCCTGGAGTATTTACGGGATGGTTTCCTGGACCAATATGTCGAGGAACCAACCAGAGGTCAGGCCACCTTAGACTGGGTATTATGTAACGAGAAAGGATTAATTAGCAATCTTGTTGTACGAGGCCCCTTGGGTCGGAGCTATCATATGATCGAATTCTTCATTAAGATGGAGAATGAAGTAGTTGAATCAGAGACTAGGGTCCTCAATTTAAATAAAGGAAACTACGATGGTCTGAGGAGCGAGTTGGGTAGGATCGATTGGGGAATGTCACTCAAAGGGTTGACGGTGGATAGGCAATGGCAAACATTCAAAGACCGACTGGATGAACTACAGAATTTGTTCATCCCAGTTTGGCATAAAAATAAAACAAAAAAGGTGACTCAACCGTGGCTAACAAGGGAAATTAGGGATAGCATAGGATCCAAGGAGAGGACATATAAATTGGCCAGAAAAAGCAATAATCCTGAGGATTGGGAGCAGTTTAGGATTCAACAAAGGAGGACAAAGGGATTAATTAAGAAAGGGAAAATAGAATATGAGAGTAAGCTTTCAGGGAACATAAAAACTGACTGTAAAAGCTTTTATAGATATGTGAAGAGAAAAAGATTGGTGAAGTCAAGCGTAGGTCCCTTGCAGTCAGAATCAGGGGAATTTATAATGGGGAACAAAGAAATGGCTGACCAACTAAATACATATTTTGGTGCTGTCTTCACAAAGGAGGACTATAATAACCTCCCAGAAATGCCAGGGAACATAGGGTCTGATGAAAGGGTGGAACTGAAAGAAATCAGTATTTGTAGGGAAATGGCGTTAGGAAAATTGATGGGACTGAAGGCCGATAAATCCCCAGGGCCTGATAATCTACATCCTCGGGTACTTAAGGAAGTGGCCCTAGAAATAGTAGAAGCATTGCTGGTCATCTTCCAGAACTCGAGAGACTCTGGAACAGTACCCATGGATTGGAGGGTAGCTAATGTTACCCCACTATTCAAAAGAGAGAAAAAAAGCAGGGAATTATACATAGAAGATAGGAGCAGGAGTAGGCCATTCGGCCCTTCGTGCCTGCTCCGCCATTCGATGAGATCATGGCTGATCCTTTAATTCAGTATCCCGTCCCCGCCTTCTCTCCGTAACCCTTAACCCCTTTTGCCCGTAGAAATATATCTAATTCCCTCTTAAATATATTTAATGAGCTGGCGTACACTGCCCTCTGTGGCAATGAGTTCCACAGGTTCACCACTCTCTGAGTGAAGAAATTCCCCCTCATCTCTGTCCTAAATGGTTTAGCCCTTATCCTTAAATTATGTCCTCTAGTTCTGTTCTCACCCGCCAAGGGAAACATTCCTTCTGCATCCAGTCTGTCTAGACCTGTCAGAATTTTATACACTTCTATGAGGTCCCCTCTCAATCTTCTAAACTCCAGTGTGTACATCCCTAAACTACATAGTCTCTCCTCATAGGTCATTCCCGCCATTCCTGGTATCAGCCTGGTGAATCGCCGCTGCACCCCCTCCATGGCAAGAACATCCTTCCTCAGATGAGGCGACCAAAACTGTACACAGTACTCGAGGTGTGGTCTCACCAGTGCCCTGTACAGCTGCAGCAAGGTATCCCTGTTCTTGTATTCTAACCCTTTTGCTATGAAGGCCAGCATACCGTTTGCCTTCTTGACCGCCTGTTGCACCTGCATGCTCGCCTTCAGTGACTGGTGTACAAGAACACCCAGGTCTCTCTGTACTTCCCCCTCTTCCAATCTATTGCCATTTAAATAATAATTTGCCCTCCCGTTCCTGCACCCAAGGTGGATAACTTCGCACTTGTCCACATTATAGTGCATCTGCCATTTATCCGCCCAATCGCCCAGTCTGTCCAAATCGCTCTGGAGCTTCCTGGTCTCTTCCTCTGAGCCCACCCCCCCTCCTAGTTTAGTGTCGTCTGCAATTTTGGAAATGCTGCATCCGACTCCCTGATCCAGGTCATTAATGTAAATTGTGAACAGCTGGGGGCCCAGGACAGATCCCTGTGGTACCCCACTTGTTACTGCCTGCCATTCAGAAAATGAGCCGTTTATTCCAACTCTCTGTTTTCTATCTGACAGCCAGTTCCCTATCCACGCCAAAACTTTCCCCTTTATCCCATGAGCCTCAATTTTCCATGCTAATCTTTTATGTGGGACCTTATCGAAGGCCTTTTGGAAGTCCAGGTACACCACATCTACTGGCTCTCCCCCATCTATTCTACCAGTTACTCCCTCAAAAAATTCCAATAGATTAGTCAAGCACGATTTACCCTTTGTAAATCCATGTTGACTCTGTCCTATCCTGTCCCCATTTGCTAAGTGCTCCGCTATTTCATCCTTAATGATGGACTCCAGCATTTTGCCCACAACTGATGTAAGGCTTACAGGTCTGTAATTACCTGCTTTTTCCCTACCCCCCTTTTTGAATAGTGGGGTAACGTTAGCTACCCTCCAATCCATCGGCACTGTTCCCGAGTCTAATGAATTCTGAAAAATCATCCTTAGTGCATCCGCTATCTCTAGGGCCACCTCCTTCAGTACCCTAGGATGCATGTTATCAGGCCCTGGGGATTTGTCCACCTTCAATCCCTTTAGCTTCCTTAACACCATATCCTTAGAGATATTGATTTGCGTCAGTTCCTCCTTTGCCAATGTCCCTATTTTTCCCGATATCCCAGGGAGGTTTTTTGTGTCTTCCTTCGTAAAGACTGACCCAAAGTATACATTTAGTTGATCTGCCATTTCCTTATTTCCCATTATATATTCCCCCGTATCTGACTGCAATGGACCAACTTTGGTTTTCACCAGTCTTTTCCTTTTGATATACTTATAAAAGCTTTTGGAGTTAGTTTTTATATTTTCCGCCAGCTTGTTTTCGTAAGCTATTTTGCCCCTCTTGATTATGCCCTTTGCCCTCCTTTGCTCTATCTTAAACTGTTCCCAATATTCCGCTCTGGCGCTTTTTTTGGCTATTTTATACGCCCTATCTTTGGATTTTATGCTGTCTCTAATTTCCCCTGTTATCCACGGTTGAGTCACCTTTTTAGATTTCCTTTTATGCCAGATTGGTATAAACAATTTTTGCAATTTTGTCATTCTATCTTTAAATGTTTGCCATTGTTTATCTACCTCCAGTCCTCCCAGGAACGTTGTCCAATCAGACCTACTCAGTTCCCGTCTCATGGCATCATAATTCCCCTTGTTTAAATTCAGGACCTTAGTCTCTGAGTCAATTTCTTCGCTCTCCATTTCGAGTGAGAAATCGATCATGTTATGATCGCTCTGACCCAAGGGTCCCCGTACAACAAGATTACTGATTAGTCCCTTCTCATTGCACAGTACCCAGTCCAATATAGCCTGTTCCCGAGTTGGTTCCTCGACATATTGATCCAGATAACCATCCCTCAAACACTCAAGGAATTCCTCCTCCTCATTATTTTTACTGATTAGGCTAGTCCAATCTATATGTAAGTTAAAGTCACCTATGATGACAGCTGTGCTCTTATTGCACGCTTCTCTAATTTCCCTCGTGATGCCCTCCCTAACCTCTATTTTACTATTTGGAGGCCTATATACCACTCCTATTAATGTTTTTCGCCCCTCGCTATTTCTTAGCTCCACCCATATAGATTCTGTATTAACTGAGTTAATATCCTTCCTTTCAATTGCATTTATCCCCTCTTTTACTAGCAATGCTACCCCTCCTCCCTTTCTTTTTTGTCGATCCTTCCTAAATACTGAATACCCCTGTATGTTAAGCTCCCAGCCCTGCTCACCCTGCAACCATGTTTCCGTAATCCCAATTAGGTCATAATTATTAACCTCTATTTCCACAGCTAATTCATCTACCTTGTTCCTGATGCTTCTCGCATTATAGACCGGTAAGCCTGACATCAGTAGTGGGGAAAATGCTACAGTCCATTATAAAAGATGTAATAGCAGAGCACTTGGAAAGCAGTGACAGGATCGGACAAAGTCAACACGGATTTACAAAAAGGTAAATCATGCTTGACTAATCTACTGGAATTTTTTGAGGATGCAACTGGTAAAATAGATAAGGGAGAACCAGTGGATGTGGTGTATTTGGACTTTCAGAAGGCTTTCGATAAGGTCCCGCATAAGAGATTAGCGTGCAAAATTAAGGCACATGGGATTGGGGGCAAGGTATTGACTTGGATAGAGAACTGGTTGGCGGATAGAAAGCAAAGAGTTGGAATAAACGGGTCGTTTTCCGAGTGGCAGGCAGTAACTAGTGGGGTACTGCAAGGATCGGTCCTAGGACCCCAGCTGTTCACAATATATATTAATGATCTGGACGAGGGAATTGGATGTAATATCTCCAAATTTGCAGACGACACAAAGCTGGGTTGGAGGGTATGCTGTGAGGAGGATGTCGTGAAACTCCAGTACGATTTGGACAGGTTGGGTGATTGGGCAGAAGCATGGCAGATGCAATATAACGTGGATAAATGCGAGGTTATCCACTTTGGTGTCAAAAACAGAAAGGCAGACTATTATCTGAATGGCAATAGATTGGGAGAAGGGGAAGCGCAACGAGACCTGGGTGTCCTTGTGCACCAGTCGCTGAAGGTAAGCATGCAGGTGCAGCAGGCGGTGAAGAAGGCAAATGGTATGTTGGCCTTCATAGCGAAAGGGTTTGAGTACAGGAGCAAGGATGTCCTGCTGCAGTTGTACAGGGCCTTGGTGAGACCACACCTTGAGTATTGTGTGCAGTTTTGGTCGACTTATTTGAGGAAGGATGTTCTTGCCATGGAAGGAGTTCAGCGAAGATTCACAAGGCTGATCCCTGGGATGGCAGGAATGACGTATGAGGAGAGATTGGGTCGATTGGGCTTATACTCGCTGGAGTTTAGAAGAATGAGAGGGGATCTCATCGAAACTTATAAAATTCTGACAGGTCTGGACAAACTAGATGCAGGTAGAATGTTCCCGATGGTCGGAGAGTCCAGAACCAGGGGTCATAGTCTAAGGATAAGGGGTAAGCCATTTAGGACAGAGATGAGGAAGAATTTCTTCACCCAGAGAGTGGTGAACCTGTGGAATTCTCTGCCACAGAGGGTGGTGGAGGCCAGTTCATTAAATATATTCAAGAAGGAGTTGGATATATTTCTTAAGGCTAAAGGGATCAAGGGATATGGGGAGAAAGCAGGGACAGGGTACTGAATTTGGATGATCAGCCATGATCTCATTGAATGGCAGAGCAGGCTCGAAGGGCCTACTCCTGCTCCTATCTTCTATGTTTCTAGAAGACCTGACACACACAAAATAAGGTTAGCTATCCCTCATCGCTTGTTTCAACCAACCAACTCTGGCACACGAGTAAAAACGTGTTTTGTGGGTCTTATGTTCCAGAAGTTAATTAATATTATTCTTCATTCACTACCAAGCTGTATTTTACCCATTCCAGGAGAAAATCAATCGGAATTTGAAAGCTTCTTACCCTTTCAAAATAACGAATATTATTTTCAGCTGCGTCGTGGAAAGCTGATTGCAAGTCACTCCGCATGTTGACAGACCACCTTTGCCAGTCAGCTTTCAAATTACTATTGGCACATTCTACTTCATCCTCAAGTCGTCCAATATCCACCTGAAGCTAAAATAAAGTTATTCACATTAATGTGCATAGAACATTAAGCCAGTTTTACACAATACTAAACTGAAAAAGCAGGAACAGGGAAATGTTAACAAATAGGCATGAGAAAAGCAGAATTGAGTCCTTCTGATAACAACTGTTTGTCAAGGTTGAAAATTACAGCTAATAAAAATTACGTAATACACAGCGCTAATAAAATGTACAGAACTAGGCAAGAACCCAATATACATACCTGCAAGTATCAGTTGCCTGTAATGATTTGTATCGTTTATCTACAATATACCACTACCCAAAAAACTGTACCAAAAAAAAAATCACCTATAAAAGGAGGACATCTAGTGAAGTAATCAATTCAGAATTTCATAAAATCTCATACACATTGATGTCTTAGCCTTCATGACCATCACAGGTACAACAGTTGTAGTAAATTGAGAATGGAATCTTCATTGTTGCAGCCTTACAGAATGGCTACAGTTAAATCAGCTTAGCAACATCCATGAAATTCATCACACAGCTAAACAGCCGCAAGACAACGTAGCATTTTGGCATATTTAGAATAAATTAATTTGTGTAAAAAAATTAATTTGTACCCTGCCGATAAACATTTTTTCAATGTTTGGTTGGATGCATTCAAAATGTCACTAGTTCGTTTTAAAGCATAATCTTTTATCCCAGCAACAAAAATCAAAATCTTCCAAGGTTTCACTTTCACTTCATCTAATTTCTTCCAAGATTCTTAGCAAAATCAAAGTCAGACTAATTGGAATCTATTTCTAAATTCTGTTGACATCTTACTTGTCAGAGTGCCAAAGTTTTAGCAAAACTTCCATGCTTCCCCACTGATACAAATTACTTCCAGATTGATACTACAAGGTTTTATATAAAAGGCATGCATGAGCTTCTTCAATCCAATCAGTAATTTGTGCCTTTCAGGAAAAAAGACCCCAAGTAAACCTACGAGTAATTGAAATATAGACGATGACTTTCCTTTGTTCCCGGATACAAAGAGAGCTGATTTCAGCCATGCAGTGGTCAAGTCTTGGTGCAACATTAGGGTGGCTCCTTTTGGCACTATCCATATAGGCAGTCGCTTGATATAGTAGCTTTTATTAAGTATTACTGTCTTTAATTTCTGTCAGGAACCCAAGTGTTTTGCCACAACAGTGGTCCAGATGCAAGTCCTCAGAAACCATGCTTTCCAGTCTATGTACAAAATTGGTATACTCTTATATGGAAGTTGAACAAATGAAGAAAAATATTAGGTCCAATTTCCACAGGCCTGGTCCGCCTTATTCGGATTGAAATTCAGCCACCAAATACAAAGCTCTCTCCCATTTAGTTTATCTGACCTGATGTGACTTGGAGAAGGTCCACAATGGCATATGCATGCTCATTCTGCGTCAAGTATGTGCTACACGCCATATTGGTCAGGGTGCCTGTCTGAAATAAACTTCAAACCCATTGCCTATGCTCACAGGGGGGCTGACGGCTATTTCAGGCCCTGTTCTGATACTGCATTGCAAATAGCACCATGCATGTGGAGGTCAGTTTTTCCAGGTGAACACCAGCTAAACAAGTGGTTGTTTCAGTACCCTGCTGCTTTCAGAGTCTCACACATCTCCTTCAGGTAAAATGCATGCATTACTTGTGAGCATGGCCTCTTATACAGCAGAGCATTGGAAGATTACAGGACTGCTCAAGGTGCGATTTTGCTGAAAGTTCAAATGGAGGGACCAAATCACAAAATACTTAGCACCAATTGAGTAATACTGCGCATTAAGTTTTCAGGCTCAGGCACCTTCATCTCAATAGTTCCAATTACTGACTTCATTTTATTACTGAATAGATCAGCAATAGGATGCACACATGCTGTACCCCATTATACATTTCACCTCAGCAGCTCCCAGAGTGAACAAAGACCTAAAATAGCAGGTCTTCATGGGAATGGAAGTGGGCATCTTAAATTAAGAGCCTGATCATCGTCAAAAAGCGATCTTGCTCACTGATTTGTATTAGAAAAACTGCAAATGCTGGAAATGTGAAATATAAAAAGAAAATTCTAGAACTGCACAGATTAGTCAACATTGAAAGCGATGGAGACAGGCTTCCTCTCAGCCACAATCCATCTCACTAACTTCTACCACCTATAGTATGATCCCAGCACTAAGTGCATTGTCCTCGTCACACAGAAAGTATTCCCTTTTAAATTCACAATGGTCAATTTCAGTGAAACTCTTACAAAATATGTGAAGATAAGAAACTTCTTGCATAAATTGGCACAGGGACCATTTTATTCTTCACCGCTGCATGGGAATGGTGCAGTAGCGCATCACAAATGAGGGACAGCATTTACCATCCATTCCCACTTCTGCTCCAGCCACTGCCAATTTGGGAGGGGTATTTAAATGGGCAGCCCAGCCACCTACTGGAAACAGGCCGGCGCCTCTAGCCCCATGAACACTGGGTTCCTATGCCAACATTAAGAACCCGATGCAAATTTGAAATATCAATAGGCGGAGCATGCACAGCATACACCCGTTGGTACTTGGGATTAAAGCGACCTAACCAGTGATCCTCAAGGGGCTGCTGCAAGCCACAAGTTTTTTAAAAAGCTTGTAAATGATTTTAAGAGTCAGGTACAACATTTAACACTGGCAGCTCACTGATTATACATATTTTCTACATTACAACAGTGACTATACTTCAAAAGTAAATAATTGGTTGAAAAGGGCTTTGAGACGCTCTGTGGTCATGAAAGGCACTATATTGGCTGGGGAGTCTAGAACCAGGGGCCACAGCCTCAGGATAAAGGGTAGGCCATTCAGGACTGGTGAATCTTTGGAATTCTCTACCCCAGAGGGCTGTGGAGGCTCAGTCATTGGGTATATTCAAAACAGAAGTCGATAGATTTGTGACTAGTAAGGGCATCAAGGGATATGGCGATAGGGCCGGCGAATGGAGTTGAGGCAGAAGATCAGCCATGATCTTATTGAATGGCGGAGCAGGCTCTAAGCGCTGAATGGCCTACTCCTGCTCCTATTTCTTATGTTCTTATATAAATACAAGTCTTTCTTTTTATATTTCACTGAAAATGTTTTAAGCCTCTAACCACTTCCACTGGGTAAGCCACAGGCTCACTCCGTCCCCTCCCATCCAACGAAAGTGGTCACATGAATATCTACAAGGTCAAATAACAGCTAATCATGTATCATGTAATACATCTTAATGCGGGCAAACTGTTCATTCAAGTACACAATATTCTGGAGTTAAAATAAGCACAGTAAAGGGGTGGTGTGGTACAATATGTTGGAACATCAACAAACTCTCAATCTGCATATAGTTAGCTACTGATCCTATGGGGATACAGAACATAAACCATATGCTTTCCCACGGGAAGGGGAAAATCTGAGAGCAGTCACCGTTGTTTGCCTCCCAGCATTTAATAAAAGCAGCGCTAGGCAGAGAGAGACCCACTTCTGCAACTTGCAAGTTATGTAGCAGTGGACCCACTTAAAAAAAAGGGAAGAAAATAGTTATCTAAAGATGCAGCCCTCTTAAAATTATTATAGCACATTTTTTTTTATGTCACACTGGTTTGTATTTCTATTAGTGTGTAACAACAGTGTTAGAATAAAAGTGTTCCTATACTTGGCAGGCCAAATTCTATTACAATATCTGACATTTTGGTTAGAGTGCCATCTATTGATTATCTGTAGTATTGTATAGTAGTGTTCTAGCAAAACTGTCACAAAGCATCAACACCCATGTATCTTAATGTTAAAAACAATAACTTAGTTAATAGGGCAAAAGAAAGTTAAATCAAGGGTAATTATAAAATATCTAATTTACACATTAAAAAGAAAATTAAAAAGGTGAGGAAAATTCAATTATCTGAAGCAAAGGCATTAAATTCTTAAACAGAATGGTTTTTTTTTTTAAAAAAAGCTGCTAAACCAGTTCAGTGAAGAAGTAGGAAGCAAACCCTAGAGTACAGAAGCAAGACAGTTGCAAAACAATATACATGCACATGACCAGACATGTTAGAAGTAAACAATCTAGAATTTTATGTGCATGGATCAAAAGCTCTGCAGCAAGAAAAACAACTGTGGTTCATGAGCTTAAAACTATTTTCTTGTGCCTTTGCTTCCAGTAAAACCATTTTAAAAGGACTATTTTTGTTGTAAAACTTTTTGCAATCACAAAAATGTAAAGATATTAACCCGGATTTTGTGGTCAGCGGCGAAGGAATGGCAAAGTTTTTGTGGGTTCTGAGCGGAGGCTTACTCAAATCAGGTATCTGATCCAATGTGGCGCCCTTTAAAGATGATCTGTGGTGTCTGTGAGCAGAGCAAGAAACAGTGAGCTCTTCAACCAATCAGACCGAAGAATCCTCAGAGTCTAAACCAGGAATTATAAATTAGATTTAAATCATGTACAGACAGCGAAATAAAGATTGGGAAAGACAGATGGAATTGAGAGAGAGATAAAAGAGAGACACAGAAAAAGTTTTTTAAAAATTCTGAAGGAATGAGACTACACACTTGTAAAATTAAATTTTCAGAGCCAGACAGGTTGTTTTTTAATGTAATGACCACTTATCAACGTTCCCGCTAAGCTTCACTGCCACGCTGTGGTTTGGAGATTTCGTGCAGGCCGCTCACGGGTTTTTCAATGTAAATAACCACGCAGGAGTGAAATTGAATGGGCCGCGCAGCCAGTTAAAGGGCCCGCGCACCCAAAAAGAAAATTACAGGGAACATTGCTCATCATGCCATTAAAAATGTGCTTACTCCCAAATGTACCAGTCCTAAATTTTTTCTGGAGTCTTTAGTGGAGAACTGGTGGGTAAGTACTGTACCATAACTTCACACAATAACATTGATTTCAGTGCCGAGTCCATCGGCGAGGATTGTTACAGTGCACCCCGTGGAGGAGCAGGGTATCTCTGACAGCAACTTCCAGAATTCCACATTTAACTGCGCATGTACGTACTCCGGAAGTTGCTGTGCAATTTACTCCATAACAACTGTAAGCGCCGACAGCCTCATTGTTATTATTAATGCAAAATCTGGGCCATTATAAAATAACGTACAACCAAAATCAGTTAACTAAGGTATCATATGTGCAACCTTACTTTGGAGGCTTAGTAGTGACAGGCAATCCTAAATTGGAAGCACCAGCCTTTTGGCCAGTAAGTTGAATGTGATGCTAAGTTCCCACTGTTCTATATCTTCTTGCCTTCTTAAACATAAACTTACACCTACTGTTCCTCCTTGCCTCCAAAGACAAATGTTTACTGAAATCATCCACTCTTCATTTTCGGTCTTTCAAAGTGCCTTTCATTCTCATTTATCCTGTCCTTTATGCACTACTGGACTTTATTTATTTCCATTTCTTATGCAGGAAATATGTAAATGTTTCTGTTCTTTTCATTTCATTAAACATTTCCTCATTACTACTTGTTTATCTTAATCTACTCTCCTAACACGCTACAATATTGTAAGGTTTTGCATGCAATCACAGAGGCGGATATCCACCCCTCCCACCCCCGCTATTTCCCCCAAAATTGATAGGCAGTGCATTCATTTCAAACTTAGGTGATGCAGCTGATTGTAATGGTTTGGGATTTTCCTTCTAAAAAAGGAGACCTTCCCTCAACAATATGCTTAAAATATACAAGTGAGCCTTACTGTGGGGGACAATTAAGTAAGTGGGGTACATAAAGAGACATCACACACCCCTCACTCCCAAAATGGGCATGACATTAAAGTTAAAGGGGGAGAAATTCAGTTGGCTGCGCCACCCATTAGCGCCTTAAGAGGGCGTTAAGTGGGTCGCAAGCCACTGCCCACGCCTCCCGCTAAATTCCGCGGGATGCTAGTGGTGGCGCTAGCCGTTAGCACTGCGCCGCTGTCATCGGTGTGCGCAGTGCCCCGGCCGCGATATTTGGAAGCGCCCCCGATTTACCGCCGGACGCCAAGTGCGACCGGTTCAGGGGGGCCTACCTGCGGCGGGGGAGGCGCAAATTAAAGGAGGTGCGGGGCGGCCATTTTTGTTGTTGGCCGCCTGCTAGCACCTGCCTGCGCTCCTGTCCCCGGCCTCCTGAGCCCCACCCCCACGGAGTGCCAGCTGCGTTCCAAGAGCCCGGCACTTCTCCTCGGTGCCGGGCTCTTTTGCCGGCACTCGCGATCCTTGGGGGCCCAGCTGGGCCCCAGATCATGCTGCACAAGGCCCATCCCCTTTAAGAAGGGGAGGAAGGACCGCGTGTGGCGTTGCGGCACGTAGCGCGACGATATTCACTCGCAGCGCCCCAAGAGGGATGCGGGGCGCATCCAGTAGTGCCGTACTTCCCTTTGGGGCGCTACCACTGAATTTCCGGCGGGCGGCCGCGAATGCTTCCGGGGCGCTACTTTTAGCGCCCTGGCGAGGCTGGCGCCCCAAACGGGACTATAGTCAATTTCTCCCCCAAAGTTTCTTATGTGCTCAATAATGAGTTTATCAAGGGTCGATGACATATATAGGGAGAGCGCTCATTCAGATTCAATAGGATTTAAAATTGAGATCATGTAGCCTATTAATTAAAATCCACAATGGTGTTTCTGGAGTCATGCCTGGTGCCAATACATTAAAAACATAATAAGGTTAAAAAAAAAAATTAGCTGCTAGGTGGTTTATTTTATTTATTGCAGTTTTTCCAGATATAGCATTCTGTTCAGACAATGCTTTTGTTCCCACTTTATAGTCACTTCAGAGTTGCATTTGAAATTGACAAAAAAGTGACCAAAGAGGCCCCGACAGCCTGTGAGCAGTGTTGCCATTCAATGGTCACTGGCTGTGCCACTTCTAATTCTCTGCAGCGTATTCTATTTAGAAATGCAGGAAGCTATGGATAATGTGATCAACGGCAAGATCGGCATGCTGGATGGTGACAGTTATGGTGTATATCGCCGATCTCGCCATTGCAGGAAAATATAGGCTCTTGAACCTCGCTCTCAATATATTCAAGATGCTTTTTCTTTAAAATCAACTATTGGCTTTGAAAAACCTTAGAGTGAATTGTTACGCCAGCTGAGATTTTGTGAAAATGGCATGATTCCACTGAAGTCAATACCAAATGTCAATGTGAAATGTGTTCATAAGAACAAGGAAGCTTAGGATATTTCTATACAGCACTCAAGACATATTCACCTCTGGTATTGGGCGCACACAGCAATATCTATTCAAAATTGATTTGTCAATTGAATTTGGTCTTTCAAAATGGACTGCACAAATCAAAACTGTACCCAACTCCATTCCGCCTCGTGGAGACAATCCTCACTGCTGCCGTCAATGGAGCAACCACAGGATTTCTTCACGTGCAGAGTTTCTTTCTGCAAGGGGGGGGTTGGGTGGGAAAGAGTGTTTCCACCACTATCTAACATTTTCAGCTCTCCATAACCAGAGGGCTGCAAAAAAAAACACACCGGACTATAATTTTTTTGCATATTCCCCACCCCAAAAAGTTAACGTTACGCACAAAATATTTAACGAACAGAGAGAAAATCACAAAATCCAGTTTCAAAAATTCTGCCTTCATTGACCATACAAATTGGGGTTGTCAAATTTACTCTGGAAAAACAGCTCCTGCATGGTCAAGTATGGTTTCATTCAGTAAATAGTCGCTTTAAATAAAGGATAGCTGCAATATATTATTACATTTCAAAAAGCAGCATAAATATTTAAAGTAGATAATTAGATGCTGCAGATTTTAGCCCAAGATGAATGTGACAGCAGGTTTAAGAGAGTGGGAAACATATCTTCATCTGAATTAAGCAATAAATGCAAGAATATAAATTTTCAGGTTCTCCGTCACACACACAGAGAAAGTTCGTTATTTCTTGCTAATTTCTTTCTGACCTCTAATTGAACTCAGGAAGGCATAACAATTAGGCCATGCGTCCTTTAAACAGCTGCACTTCAGCACCATTGTGGCTCACATGGTACAACGCTCCTGTCCTTATAAAAACTTACTAGACCAGAATTTCCTGGAACGACGTGAATTAGTTTTGTGCCCCAATCTTCCAGTTATGAACTTATTCCAAAATTTCCTTTAAAGGTGATTTGAATATGCTGCAGTGAGCATAATGGCAAATCAGGGACCTCAGGAGTGCAGCCAATGGCTTGCTCCATCTGCATCAATGAAGCAGCAGATCAATGTTGGCAAGACCCGAGCCACAGAATTCAACTTCAAATCCTTTCACTATACTGAACTTGTGACACTCAGTTGCTGTATTTCGTTTTCAGGATCATTTTACATTACAGATTGATGTTTTTACCATTTATTTAGAAGATGACGTTAGTAATTCAAGCTACCTAAAAAGTATTGGATTAAACAAAAAGGGGGGGGGGGAGGGAGAAAGAGAAATTGGACCTTGTTTTGCATGTTTCTCAGCTGTGGAAATGGAGAAGAGTGTCCTATTTATGGGGCTATGTCCCACACTCCAAAGGCATCCGAGATATGTCAAGACGTCATATTGGCTGCAGCGATATTCAGGCATCCCTGGCGGCCCCCTTAAACAAACATCAGGCCCCTTGCATATGCTAATGAGGGGCCCAACACCTGTTGAAGGACCTCCGAAATTGGTCAGAAATTGAGCAGAACATGCTCCGCTCACTTCCTGGTTCCTCCTGCGTCCTAGCCAGTGGTCTGTAAGGTACTGCTGGAGGCCATCAACTGTAGTAGGGGGTCGGAGTGTTCTTCTGGCCACATCCAACCCCCTTCCCTATCGTCTCCCCTGCCTTAGAGAACTTACCTGAAGTCCACTGCCGGCTTCAGCCAGCTCAAATTGTTCCATAGGAAACAGGTGAGCAGCTTCAGCAGGCCAGATAGGCACCCGCAGCTCAGCGGAATTATTCAGATGAGGCCCGAGGTCCAGTTTTGAATGAGCCTCGCACCTTCTGCTTCTGGGATCTGCTGCCATTCTCACTTATCAATGGCATGTGCAGGCACTTCAGTTCCCCACACAGTGCACATAACAGACACTAAACTTAACACAATGACGAAGTGTTTTGATGGGTTTTAGCTAAGAATTTTAAAATATCAAACAAGCCCAAAAGATTTTATTTTACTTTAATCGATGCATGAATTTAAATACATTCACCTGCGTCATTATTCAAGTCTAGGCAAGAAAACTGCCATAAATCTAGGAAATGTGCGATTGCCATCGATTTAAATAGGGGGGGGGGGGGGGCAGAGCTATGGTAATTAATTTTGCACATTATTTGGCAGGACCCGCAGGGAGCCCATACTTTTGGGTTTCCCGTCCGAAAATCTCTCGAAAGAGAAATTTGGTTGATTAAACTAAGGATTTCAAAACAATTTTTAAATTGGTTAGTCCCAATATCAATTCTTTATTTTTCTGCCCTCCTGTTCCCTTTTCTGTGGATACAGAATGGCCTCTGAGTGACTTCAGCAATTTATAAGTATCTATATAATTACTTATGAAGAACAGTAACCTTAAAGGGACAACCCAAGTTGCATCTCAAACCAGTGTCCTGATCTAAAACAAAGGCAATTACAATGGCATGAGGGCAGAACTGGAAAATTAAAGGGTAAGACAGTTGAAATGCAGTGGTGGACATTCAAGAGATATTTCATAACTCTCAACAAAAATATATTCCAGTGAGAAAGAAAGATTTTAAGAGAAGGGAGCACCATCCGTGGCTAACTAAGGAAGTAAAGGATGGTATCAAATTGAAAATGAAGGCATACAATGTTGCCAAGATTGGTGGGAGACCAGAGGATTGGGAAATTTTTAAAAATCAGCAAAGGATGACTAAAAAAAAAAGATCAATTATAAGAGTAAACTGGCAAGAAGCATTAAAACAGATAGCAGAGCTTCTACAGGTATATAAAAAGGAAGAGGGTAGCTAAAGTAACTGTTGGTCCCTTAGAGGATGAGACTGGGGAATTAATAATGGAGAACGGGGAAATGGCAGAGACTCTGAACAAATATTTTGTATCGGTCTTCACGGTAGAAGACACTAACAACATCCCAATAATGGATAATCAAGGGGCCACAAGGAGGGGGGAACTAAAGACAATCACTATCACTAAGGAAATAGTACTTGGTAAAATAATTGGACTAAAAGATGACAAGTCCCCTGGACCAGATGGCCTGCATCCCAGGGTCTTAAAAGAAGTGGCTGCAGAGATAATGGATGCATTGGTTGCAATATACCAAAATTTCCTGGACTCTGGAGAGGTCCCAGAGAATTGGAAAACTGCAAATGTAACATCCCTATTTAAGAAAGGAGATAGAAAGCAGGAAACTATAGACCAGTTAGCCTAACATGTCGTTGGGAAAATTCTGGAGTCCTTCATTAAGGAAGCAATAGCAGGGCATTCGGAAAATCATAATGCAGTCAAGCAAAGTCAGCATGGTTTTATGAAAGGGAAGTCATGTTTAACAAATTTGCTGGAGTTCTTTGAGGATGTAATGAGCAGTGTAGATAAAGGTGAGCCAGTGGATGTGGTGTACTTGGATTTCTAGAAGGCATTCGATAAGGTGCCACATAAAAGGTTACTGCATAAGATAAGAGCTCACGGAATTGGGAGTAATATATTAGCATGGATGGATAGAGAATTGGCTAACTAACAGAAAGCAGAGAGTTGGGATAAATGGGTCATTTTCCGATTGGCAAAAGGTAACTAGTGGGGTGCCACAGGGATCGGTGCTCAGGCCTCAACTATTTACAATCTACATTAATGACTTGGATGAAGGGACTGAGTGTAATGTAGCCAAGTTTGCAGATGATACAAAGATGGGTGGGAAAGCAAGTTGTGCAGAGGACTCAAAGAACCTGCAAAGGGATATAGACAGGCTAAGTGAGTGGGCAAACATTTGGCAGATGGAGTATAATGTGGGAAAGTGCAAGGTTATACACTTTGGCAGGAAAAATAAAAGTAAATTATTTAAATGGAGAGAGATTACAAAATGCTACAGTTCAGAGGGACCTGGGGGTCCTTGTACATGAAACACAAAGTTAGCATGCAGGTACAGCAAGTAATCAAAAGGCAAATGGAATGTTGGCCTTTATTTCAAAGGGGTTGGAGTATAAAAGCAGGGAAGTCCTGCTTCAACTGTACAGGGTATTGTTGAGACCGCACCTTGAGTACTGCGTACAGTTTTGGTCTCATTTAAGGAAGGATATACTTGCATGGGAGGCAGTTCAGAGACGATTCACTCGGTTAATTCCAGAGATGAGGGGGTTGACTTATGAGGAAAGGTTGAGCAGGTTGGGCCTATACTCATTGGAATTTAGAAGAATGGGAGGTGATCTTATTGAAACATACAAGATACTGAGGGGGCTTGACAAGGTAGATACAGAGAGGATGTTTCCCCTCGTGGGGAAATCCAGAACTCGAGGGCACAGTTTTAGAATAAAGGGTCGACCTTTTAGAACGGAGATGAGGAGGAATTTCTTCTCAGAGGGTCATAAATCTGTGGAATTCTCTGCCCCAGAGAGCCGTGGAGGCTGGGTCATTAGATACATTTAAGGTGGAGATAGACAGATTTTTGCAAGATAAGGGAGTGAAGGGTTATGGGGAGCGGGCGGGGAAGTGGCTTTGAGCCCAAGATCAGCCATGGTCTTACTGAATGGCGGAGCTGGCTCGAGGGGCCAAGTGGCCTATTCCTGCTCCTATTTCTTATGTACTCAAAATCATGTTCCAGACCACAACTACCTGTGCGCAATGCCACAGAAGATCTACAAGCCTTTGTAGAACATTTATGGCTAAAATGTTATGTCTACTGGAATACCGCTAGACTTCTCTTCAGGAACTCCTAACTGACGCCCTATGTGGTTGGTTTGACAAGAACATCTTATTTACCTCTTTTCCCTCCCCACTCTGTCCCATCCATGTTGGGGAACACTTCCTCTGGCCCAGCACCCTCCAGTGGTTAGCCCAAGTGTCACTGACCTTACCGGGAGCACAAATAAGCTCATGATCAAGTTCCAACCAACCTCTGAAATTCAAAATCTGAAGTTTACACATGTATACTTTCCATTAACAGGTACTGGATAGCGATCAGGTACACTAACTCTAGCTGATTTTTGTCCTCCTTCCCCACGGACAAGGAGATCAAATGCAACACCCCTTGCTTACATCAGCAAACTGAACCTGGACCAGGGACCAAACCTGGGACCTTCCTTTTCCACATCACTCAGTACCACATAAGAAATAGGAGCAGGAGTAGGCCATTTGGCCCTTCGAGTCTGCTCCACCATTCAATAAGATCATGGCTGATCTTCTACCTCATCTCCACTTTCCGGAACTATCCCCATATCCCTTAATATTCAAAAATCAATCGATCTCTGTCTTGAATATACTCAACGACTGAGCATCCACAGCCCTCTGGGGTAGAGAATTCCAAAGATTCACCACCCTCAGTGAAGAAATTTCTCATTTCAGTCCTAAATGGCCGACCCCTTATTCTGAGACTGTGACCTCTGGTTCTGGACTCCCCAGCCAGGGGAAATATCCTCCCTACATCTATCCTGTCAAGCCCTGTAAACATTTTGTATGTTTCAACGAGATCACCTCTCATTCTTCTAAATTCGAGAGAATATAGGCTTAGTCTACTCAATCTGTCCTCATAGGATGGGGGGGGGGGGGGATTGTCCTAGGAACCAGTCTGGTGAACCTTTGTTGCACTCCCTCTATGGCAAGTATATCCTTCCTTAGGTAAAGAGACCAAAACTGTACACAATACTCCAGGTGTGGTCACACCAGGGCCCTATATAATTGCAGTAAGATGTCTTTACCCTTATACTCAAATCCACTTGTAATAAAGGCCAACAGACCATTTGCTTTCCTAACTGCTTGCTGTACCTGCATGTTAACTTTCAGCGATTCGTGTACAAGGACACCCAGGTCCCTCTGAACACCAACATTTCCTAATCTCTCACCATTTAAAAAAGTACTCTGCTTTTCTATTTTTTCTACTTAACTTCACATTTCTCCACATTATATTCTATTTGCCATGTTCTTGCCCACTCACTTAGCCTGTCTATATCCCCTTGAAGCCTCCTTGCATCCTCCTCACAACTTACATTGCCACCCAGCTTTGTATCATCAGCAAACTTGGATATATTACATTTGGTCCCCTCATCAAAATCATTGATGTAGATTGTGAATAGCTGAGGCCCAAGCAATAATCCTTGCGGTACCCCACTAGTTACAGCCTGCCAACCTGAAAATGACCCGTTTATTCCTACTCACTGTTTTCTGTCCGTTAACCAATCCTCAATCTATTCTAGTATAATACCCCCAATCCCATGAGCCCTAATTTTGTTTAATAACCTCTTGTGTGGCACCTTATCGAAAGCCTTCTGAAAATCCAAATACACCACATCCACTGGTTCCCCCTTATCTATTCTGCTAGTTACAACCTCAAAAAACTAACAGATTTGTCAAACATGATTTCTCTTCCATAAATCCGTGTTGTCTCTGCCCAATCCTATGATTATTTTCGAGGTGCTCTGTTACCACGTCCTTAATAATAGATTCTAGCATTTTCCCTACTACTGATGTCAGGCTAACTGGTCTGTAATTCCATGTTTTCTCTCTCCCTCCTTTCCTAAATAATGGGATTACATTTGCTACCTTCCAATCTGCGGGAACCATTCCAGAATCTATGGAATTTTGGAAAATGACAACCAATGCATCTCTATAGCCACCTCTTTCAAAACCCGATCAACCGATTGTGTCATCTGGGAATGTCATCAGGTACAACTTTGCTGATAATTTAGATAAAAGAAATAATGATTCAAATATATTTTTAAAAAATACATACATCCCTACATATTCAATAATTTGTTTTGTCTTGTACCTAGCCAAGGCTTATCCAATGCTGTGATCCAATGCGCTTTACGTAAAAATAATTTGTTTAGGTATTTTGTTGGGTAGATAATGATTCTTGAATGTTAGGATTGGGAGACTATCCTTTTGGCAGATCATTGAATATTATTCAAATTTAAACTAATTAGACCCAATTGCATTTTACATACTGAGTATGGATTAAAAAAATGCAACTATCATCTTCAGGAACCCAAATTTGTTCAGAGAATGAATACTAAACACCAACCTTTATTTGAAAGAGTTTTTTTCTCCATACTGTGATCAAGGTGGACTACAAAGGGTTCAATATTATTTGAATTGTGAAAGAAAAATTGTATATTCTGACAAAAAGAGCCAGTCTATGACAGAAACAGAATTCTGATGCCTCAAAGTAAAGGAATTCAAGTTGGCTGCAGCACATGTTTCTGTACCTCATCAATTTCACGATCAATCTTCTGCTGCTTCTGTTGTTTCACTTCCTCTGTGCTTTTACCCAGGAAGGCACCAAATGTAAAGCTTAGATCCGAGTGCTCCAGCTGATAACAGTGGATGTAATGAATTTTAATCAAAAGATCATTTCACCATGGGACACAATGTTATAATTTAACTAACACAAATTTGGGTTTATCAATTAAGTATCCTATATATGCAGAATATTTTTCACAGTTAAACACTTTTATACAATTTGTACCTTTAAATTCAGTTATTCCAGCTGGAATTACATTAGCTTCAATTATTTGCATTAATACATAATTTTCTGAAGAAAACGACAAAAATCATATTTCTGATGCTCACCAATTCTCTATCAGCTTTCTTATTAGCTAAGGCATCAACTCGTGAATCATAATCTGTCTGGATTAGGTCTCTTCTCTTCAACACAGACTAAGGAAAAAATGTTAAACATGACATTATAAGCATATTTAAAATGAATTATGAATACAGCAAATATTTAACTAGGTTCAGTAATATGTGGAGTACACATTTACAGTTCATAGTTTCAGTCCACTAAAAGTAATATCTTGACCTGTTAAGAATCGGAACCTTAGAGTAATTTAAATGAAAACCCTGCCAATACATCCAGTATCTTAATTATTTTTCAGTCAGTAAAGCTCAGGTTTCTTATGGCAGTTATATAAACTGCACCAGAGTCAAGTCTACCGCCTTCTGTTATTTCGTTAATTAAAAATAAAGCCTAGATTACATTAAATAAAATGGGCACATTAATGTCTAGTGGTTGTAATTGTGAATGCTATCAAACACATGTTGCTAGATCTAATGTAAAGTGATCATTTTCAGAAAGTGGGGTGCAGTACATTGTGTAAATGTGCAGAATATACAATTCAACACTATACAAATGCATTTGAAAAAAATGCTTAAGAAATATTACAGATTTTAAACACTTGTACCTCATTGGTATACAGGTTGGAGCTCAGAAATACACACACAAATAGATGGGGAAAAGAGTTCACAGCCAAAGATCTACACAGAACTGAACTCCAAATATGGCACATTAGTACTACAGTTAACAAATCCTAATACAACAAACACTTGACGGCAGTGTCCATAAGGTTAATCACTGGCCTACATATTAAACCTCTCTCAAACACAAAATAACATTACAGCTGTTTAGATAAAAGCATTTGCTGAATATATTTCTTTATTTCTACATTTTCAATAGGAAGTTAATGTTTTGATTTTCTGGTAAGAAATGTACAATGACAAATACCCAAACTATTTTATTAAGTTACCTCTGTAACTTCCAAATATTATGCTTAAAGTTTACCCAAAACAGTTGTTATCTTTTAACACTTCTATCCCCTGCAGTTTTTTTTAAATAGTGTGATTCTTCCGTCACACGTCTTGCAAAATGATTTTTCTATAAGGTTTCTGTACATAAGATATAAAGTTCAAATAAAGTAAAAATCCCAGAACAATTTTTCAACTGCAGTATTTTGTTAAATTAATTAGGGTAAAAATATTTGAACGATTGTATTTACCATCAATGCAATATACTTTATTTAAAAAATAAGTGCAGATCATCTGTAGCTCATCCCATTGAAATGAACTAACATGCAATTGGCAGGAGAAAAAAAAAATCACAGTCACTAACCCCATTGTGGGTGTACCATCATCACAAGGACTGCAGCTGTTCAAGGAGAAGACAAATCATCATCTTTTCAGGGAAGCTTGGGATGGGTAATAAAGGCAGCCTTGCCAATATCACCCATATCCCAAGAACAAAAAAAATTGTGTGACTGTATTAAACCTAAACACTATAGTATATTTTTGATCAGAATTTCTATTTTATAACATTTAAGAATTATTTGCAATGAAAACTTTCAAGTAAACTTTATTTTCCAAAGCAATGTCCCCAAAATCAGCAACCAATAACTACGCAATCAATTCAGCTAAATATTCTCCAGCTACTTAATAAACTAACAACCGGCCTCGGGCGACTGTCTGTGTGGAGTTTGCACATTCTCCCCGTGTTTGCGTGGGTTTCCTCCGGGTGCTCCGGTTTCCTCCCACAGTCCAAAGATGTGCAAGTTAGGTTGATTGGCTATGATAAATTGACCCTTAGTGTTAGGGGGATTAAATACATGGGGTTACGGGGATAGGGTGGGATATGTGTTGGTGTAGGGGTTACGGGGATCGGGTGGGATATGTGTCGGTGCAGGCTCGATGGGCCGAAATGGCCTCTATCTGCACTGTGGGGTTTCTGTGATATGCACAGATGCAGAATTTGGAAGGAAATTATCAATATTTATATGAACTAGAAACTGCCATTTTGTTTTACACCAAATGTCTTCCACTCCAACCATGGAAAAGCACAAATAAACCCACTTACAAGTTGAACTTAAACTCAGCCACATTTATCCTAGTCAATTTTGTGATCCTGATTTTTTTTTAAAAACCTACCTTCAGAGTTTCTGCACATAGAACATATTCATGCAAGGCAGGAAGCAAATCCTCTGCGAGGCCGATTGTAAGTCCTTCAGTGGCCTTGCAACAGTTTTCAATAGAACTAGCTACTCCTTTCAAAGGTTCAGCCAGCTCTTGTTCAGATCCAGACCATAGAGTATAAATGGGACTATATTCCTTCATCTCGGCCAAGTGTTCTTTACCCCCAAAAAATTAGAAAATAAATTTTAGTTCAGTCTTTTTATCTAATCAGTCTCACAAAAACAGGCAAGAATCATGCACAAGAATTTAACTGCACGTAACCAAAATTTTACATGCCTAATTGGGCAAATTATTACTGACTATAGGAGGAGTAAACTGGGAACTCAACCCATTTCAGGATATTGCCAGAAATGCACTAAACTAGATCAGGACTGAATGTGTGAAATTGACATCTGATTTATGAATCTTCCCCCCCCTCACACATCTTTGTTTTTTTGGGTAAGGTTTTAGAAAAACACATACGCTGTCATTCTAAAAGATAATTAACATTTGATTATAAAATCAACCTTCTCTCTAAAGGATATCAATATCATTTCAAACTAGTTTAAGCAGAGTTTTTGTTAAGGGAAATGACTCTGTAAACCACTGGACCTCTCTGGCATTGGAGGATACGATAGACATTTGAGAGAACAGTGAATTAAGTGGATCGTAGCAACTTTTTCATTTTCTGGAGCCAATCAGACTGATATAAGAACGTTATGGCACTAAGTGTGAAGTGTGCTATGTGCAAGATGTTTAATACATTATTAGATCTCTAGTGGCTTTGCTTGGGATGTCTGGGACCTGGCATCATGTTTTTGATGTGACATTGGTTTGATAAAACACAGAAAATTTACTGAAACAATACATCATATGATAGACTAGTGGTAAAAGTATTACACACCTTACTAATATTGAAAGATAAAGGACTCCTTCAGCAAAAAAGTATCACAGATGCAATATTTGTACAGGTAATACTATTTAAACAGGGCCTTACTCAATGACTTTGCATTGTCTGAGGTAGAATCATAGAATGGTTACAGCACAGGAGGCCATTCGTCCAGTCGAGCCTATGCTGGCTCTCTGCAAGAGCACTTCAGCTAGTCCCACTCCCCTGCCCTTTCCCCATAGCCCTGCAATTTTTTTTCCTTCAGGTACTTATCCAATTCCCTTTTGAAAACCACGATTGAGTCAGCCGCCATCACCCTTTCAGGCAGTGCATTCCAGATCCTAACCACTCGCAGCGTAAAAATGTTTTTCACGTCGCCTTTGGTTCTTTTGCCAATCACCTTAAATCTGTGTCCTCTGGTTCTCAACCCTTCCGCCAATGGGAACAGTTTCTCTCTTCACCCCTCATGATTTTGAATAGCTCTATCAAGTCTCCTCTCAATTTTCTCTGCTCGAAGGAAAACAACCCCAGCTTCTCCAGTCTATTCACGTAACTGAAGTCCCTCATCCCTGGAATCATTCTCGTAAATCTTTGCTGCACCCTCTCCAAGGCCTTCACATCCTTCCTAAAGTGCTGCACCCAGAATTGGACACAGTACTCCAGTTGAGGCTGAACCAGTGTTTTATAAAAGGTTCATCATAACTTCCTTGCTTTTGTACTCTATGCCTCTATTTATGAAGCCCAAATTCCCGGATGCTTTTTTAACCGCTTTCTCAATCTGCCCTGCCACCTTCGACAATTTGTGCACATATACCCCCAGGTGTCTCTGTTCATGCACCCCCTTTAGAATTGTACCCTTTAGTTTATATTGTCTTTCTTCATTCCTCCTACCAAAATCTATCACTTCGCACTTTTCTGTGTTAAATTTCATCCGACATGTGTCCACCCATTTCGGCAGCCTGTCTATGTCTTCTTGAAGTCTATCACTATCCTCCTCACTGTTCACTATACTTCCAACTTTTGTGTCATCTGAAAATGTTGAAATTGCACCCTGTACTCCCAAGTCCAGTGCATTAATATATATCAAGAAAAGCAGTGGTCCTAGTACCGACCCCTGGGGAACACCACTGTATATCTTCCTCTAGTCCAAAAAACATCCGTTCACCACTACTCTCTGTTTCCTGTCACTTAGCCAATTTCATATCCACGATGCCACTGTCCCTTTTACTTCATGGGCTTCAACTTTGCTGGCAAGCCTATTATGTGGTACTTTATCAAACGCCTTTTGGAAATCCATATACACCGTCAATCGCATTACCCTCATCAACCCTCTCTGTTACCTCATCAAAAAACTTGATCAAGTTAGTTAAACACAATTTGCCTTTAACCAATCAGTGCTGGCTTTCCTTAATTAATCCACACTTGTCCAAGTGACTGTTAACGATAATCCCTGATTATCGTTTCTAAACGCTTCCCCACTACCGAGGTTAAAGTGACTGGTCTGTAGTTGCTGGGCTTATCTTTACATCTTTTTTTTGAAAAAGGGTGTAACATTTGCAATTCTCCAGTCCTCTGGCACCACACCCATATCTAAGGAGGATTGGAAGATTATGGCCAGTACCTCCACGATTTCCTCCTTAACCTAACTCAGCATCCTAGGATGCATCCCATCTGGTCCTGGTGACTTATCAACTTAAGTACAGACAGCCTTTCTAGTACCTCCTCTTGATCAATTTTTATCTCATCCAGTATCTCCACTACCTTCTCTTTCACTATGACTTTGCATCTCTTCACCAAGGAAGAAGATGCTGCCAAAGTACTCATTTAGTACCTCAGCCATGCCCTATGGCTTCATGCGTAGGTCTCCTTTTTGGTCTCTCCTCTTACTACCCGATTATTTATATGCCTATAAAAGACTTTTGAATTCAGGATTAAAGGTCAGCATTAAATACCTTATAAACATCCGTTCTGACCCCAGCTCAACCATCAATGTATTCAACAACACAAAAAAACCTCAATTAAATAGTTAGCTCAACTATTTAATAGCTTCAACTATTTAAAATGCTGAAAAAATTGTGTTTTTTCCTGCTGCTCGTGTCTCAATTGTGTTAATTTTGTGCCTAGTTAAGTATTTTCTAGGTTTAATAGTTCCACAGAATCAGGCTGAAAATTTAAACTCCCATGGTCAGTCAATCAATCTATCCTTCACTCACACATACACACAAATTTTACACAAGAACTAAAACTCCCCAGTTCCTTCCTACCTGCTCTTTGAGGATGTAACAAACAGGGTGGATAAAGGGGAACCAGTAGATGTAGTGTATTTGGATTTCCAGAAGGCATTCGGTAAGGTGCCACATAAAAGGTTACTGCACAAGATAAGAGTGCACGGGGTTGGGGGTAATATATTGGCATGGATAGGGGATTGGCTAACTAACAGAAAACAGAGAGTCGGGATAAATGGGTCATTTTCCAGTTGGCAATCAGTAACTAGTCGGGTGTCACAGGGATCAGTGCTGGGGCCTCAACTATTTACAATCTATATTAATGACTTGGATGAAGGGACCGAGTGTACTGTAGCCAAATTTGCTGATGATACAAAGATAGGTGGGTTAGCAAGTTGTGAGGAGGACAGAGTCTGCAAAGGGATTATAGACAGGTTAAGTGAGTGGGAAAAAATTTGGCAGATGGAGTATAATGTGGGAAAATGTGAGGTTATCCACTTTGGAAGGAAAAATGAAAAAGCAAATCATTATTTAAATGGAGTGGGACTACAAAATGCTGTGGTACAAAGGGATCTGGGGGTCCTAGTACATGGAACACAAAGTTAGCATGCAGGTACAGCAAGTAATTAGGAAGGCTAATGGAATGTTGGCCTTTATTGCAAGGGGTATGGAGTATAAAAGTAGGGAAGTTTTGATGCAACTTTACAGGGCACTGGTGCGACCGCACCTGGAGTACTGTGTACAGTTTTGGTCTCCATATTTAAAGAAGGATATACTTGCATTAGAGGCAGTGCAGAGAAGGTTCACGAGGTTGATTCCTGGGATGAAGGGGTTGACATACGACAAAAGTTTATTGGAGTTTAGAAGAATGAGGTGATCTTATTGAAACATAAGATTCTGAGGGGGATTGACAGGGTAGATTCTGAGAGGATGTTTCCCCTCATGGGGGAATCTAGAACTAGGGGGCATAGTTTCAGAGTAAGGGGTCGCCCATTTAAGACAGATGAGGAGGAATTACTTCTCTCAGAGGGTCGTAAATCTTTGGAATTCTCTACCCCAGAGGGCTGTGGAGGCGGAGTCATTGAATATACTTAAGGCGGAGATTGACAGACATTTGAACTACAAGGGAATCCAGGGGTATGGGGAGAGAGCGGGAAAGTGGTGTTGAGGCCAAGATCTTATTGAATGGCGGAGCAGGCTCGCGGGGCCGATTGGCCTACTCTCGCTGTTTATGTTGGTCATGTAACTTGGGATGTCTTGATGCACTCTGGATATTATAATTCCGCAGTAGCAGAGCAAAAACTAAACCTTACATGATGCATCTCACAGACACATAATTTAAATGTTTACCTATCTTTCGAAGTAAGATTAGGTCAACAAATCCCTTGACCAATTTGCATACTAGGCCTGATATTGCACTGAATTTACTCTTCGTGTGATTGTTACACCCAAGCAGTGTGAAACAAGCGCTGCATTCCTTCCTTCAGCAAAACAGTATCGCATTCAAAAAGTGTATATTTAACAAAGGTTACATGATTTAAAAAAAAAAAAAATTATATAAAAATGGAAGGAATGAACAAAAAGGCCAACACTGTCCATCTCACTCAAATGAAATAGCACTTCCTGCTAACCAATCATATTACATTACTAGTTGCTTGGAGAGGTCTGTGGCTTAAACCATTTGACCCTTCTAATTGTAGAATGGATTCCAAGAAAGAGAAACGGAGCTTTAAAAATAGGTCACTGAAAATGTGCTACTGCCCTTATTTCAACAAACATATGGGCAGCAAAAACGTTCATATAGCTGACTCATGTACACTTCACTCCCCTCTTTGAAGGCAATTATTACTGTTTTACTGACCTAGGATCCCATATGCCACATTTAAACAAAAAAGCTTGATCAATTTTATCTGTGAATCTTAACCCCCAACTAATGCAACATCTGATGCCACATACAAACAATGTAATTACATTTTTGACGTGAATTAAGCCAACTGGTTACTTAATAAAAAGGACACAATTATTCCCAACGCCGCTGCCGGCAAGAGACTGCTGAAATTGACAAGAATATCCGAGGGACGCATGCAGCGTGATTGGGGAGGCAGAAGACTATTTGTAGTGGGTCTGATCAACACACGAGCAAATTTGTTGCTGGCATGGCACATGCGCAAGTTGTAAGTCGTCACTCCATATTAAAAATCAAGAGAGAAAAAGTGTGGGCAACTAAACTTTTGTGATAACGATTACCATTATTTAAGCTCCAGTAAAAGACTAACTGATTGCCGTTACCGACCTTTCAGTTCCTTTAAAATCCTTTGGCTGATTTTATCCAATGTTCCCATTTTCTGACGGAAAGTGTCTGTGTAGTCACTCATGGCTGTGAATTCCTCGGGTCGATTCTTAACACTTTTAACCGTGCTAGCAACAGCCCTGACAGTTTCTCCCATTTTACTCATGAACCCTGGACCAAGTTTCTTGTGAGATGCCAATTCCTGCATTAAAAACATTTAAAAAGATAAAAGTGAATAACCTAAAAGGAAATAATTACATACTGCATACAAGATATACTCAAAAGAAAATTACAAACAAGTAAAGCAACGGAGTTAGGAACATAGAATAGGCCATTCAGCCCCTCAAGCCAGTTTTGCCATTTAATTGGCTTGCAGTTGATTTGTATCTTAATCTATAAGCCTTAGTTCCGTAACCCTTAATACATTTACCTAACAAAAATCTATCAATCTCAAGTTTTGACATTTTCAATTTTCCTAGTCTCGACAGCATTTTGGGGAAGAGTTCCAGATTTCCACTACCGTGTGCTTCCCAACACCACTGAACAGCCTAGCTCCAATTTTAAGGCTATGCTCCCTTATTCTGGACTCCCCCACCAGAGAAAATAGTTTCTCTATATCTACCCTATCAACTCTGTTAATCATCTTAGCTCATAAGTAATATAATCTGAACCACAAGACCTAGTTACAGACTTAAACTCCCTTCCAAATACTTTCAGAATATCAAAATTTACTGATGATCTGGACTTGGGTATAGGGACCACAATACCAAAAATAGGGAGCAGTGTTAACTGTGCAGAGCACTGTAAGCAACTTCAGGAGAACAAAGACAGGTAGATCTAATTGGGCAGATAGATGCCAGGCGAAACTTAGGCCGAGACATGCGAGATGATAAATTGAGAGGAAGACTAAAATAAGTGGCCATATACACCAAGTGGTAACACTCTGAAAGGAACAGAGGAAGAGAGAGACTTAGAGTTAAGATACACTGATCATTGAAAGTGGGAGAACATTGATAAAGCTGTAAAAAAAAAAGCTAGAATATTGCATCCAGCTTTGGGCACCCTGCTTTAGGAAAGATATTAAAGCCATGAAGCAATAGCTAGGGCGAATAGCGTTCTCAGGTGCATTTACAAGACAATACACTATAATTGAAAGCATACTATTTTCTCCTTGTACAAGAATTTGGTTAGGCCTCTGGTAGAATACTGTGTCTAGTTTTGGTCTCCTCACATGGGTGATATTGAGGCTTTGGAAAGGGTGCAGAGAAGGGCAAGATTAATTTCCAGTTTAAAACATCTTAATTACCAAGAAAGGTTCAAAGATGTCTCTACATTTTAGAGAAGCATAGACTTCGTGGCGATTTGATCGAGGTTTATAAGATGAAGAAGGACTGGATTGTGTTTGTGTAGACCGTTTGTTTCAACTAAATAAGTTGGGGAGGACAGGGGTCACAATCTCAGGTTATGTAAAGGCAGAAATAGGTTAGAGTTAGGAGGCGGTTCTTTTCCCCCAAGAGAATAGTGGACGTGTGGAATAGGCTGCCAGCTCGTGCGGTGAATGTTGAATCGTTGAGTTCCTAAAAACAAAAGGTGAACCAGTTTCTGGGGGTTGGGGGTACATGGATATCACCTCGTACAAGAGGTAGGTACTGTTTCACATTAATCAGGGCTGGAGTGGTCCTCTGGACTAGTTTTTGATCGCACAGGGAGATCGGAGTGGAATTTCCAGATTTTGCGTTTTTTCGCCTCTCCCATGACATTGCATGGTTAACGGTGGGTAGGGAAGTGGATGTATTGTGATGCTCAAGACATCACATTTGGGTTGGACAGGCTGGATGGACCAGTAACTCTTTTCCTGTCTGTAATTTGTTGTACATTTGGATAACTGGACATGTGCTTATAACACAATGACACTGAACATGAGGGGTTGAAAGGGCCAGCACTGACTAGAAATACAGCCATATCAGGAAACGCAAACAATTCTCAAAAACAGACAGACAATTGAGAAACAATTGCACTTTGCAAGTAGTAATTCAAATATTGCTTATATATTGAAAAGGTGTAAATGTACTTTACATTAAATAATTCATAATGACTTTCCATATTAAAAGCGACCTCCATGTGTAAATCGGTGTTAAAGCAGTTACACATTTCCTATTTTTGCTACTGTAATGGATATATATGAATAGATTTTACCCATGCCTCAACAGTTAGAAATATTTTGAAGTCCTCATTAAAAGACAGAGTAGGATGGTCAGCAATTCGGTTTAAAAATTTATGTAGTGCCTTCCGGCGCGTTTCTATGAAATCTTCATTAAACCGTTCCACCATCCCTCTCATTACAAATTTCTCTGGCAATGGCTAAGCAAAAATAGAAAATTAAAAATGGTTACATTAGCATAGTAATACAATAGTCATCCACAATCAATTACAGTGCTGTTATAGTTTTATTTTTAATTTCATACTAAAAGAACAATTAATAATAGAGAAAACAAACCTAAAAAACACACACACTCTGTAAATGCATTTAATTTATGGGAATGACTGCTATTTTTAGCTAAAATAACACGAGATTAAAAAAAAAGTTAATTGTAATAAATTTTTTAAAAAATAGCAACGGATCATTTCATCTGTTCAAGCTTTGTATTTTCTGTGGTTTGAAATCTAACCAATCTCAAATAGCCTACGGACAATCACTGTCCAGGCTCACTTGAGCGATGGCCACTTTCTCCCATGAAAGCATACTCCAGCAAATGCTGCACCTTCAGAGCAGGAAATGGAGAGGAGAAAACTGGAAAAAATTATCAAGAATTAAAAAAAAAAAAAAATCTACCCACTACATGTGACAATAGCAAATGCATTTTTATCATAGCAATCATGCCCATGAAATAAGCAAAATGTCCCCAGAATAACCAAAGGGTTATTTTGCTTGCCTGAAAGACGTGAAAAATCGTAGCGTTACATTTTTCATAGTTGTGTGAAATAACATCTGTGAAGTTATACTATCATTGTGATATCCTCCACGGATTCAACCACAGTAAGAGTGTAAATTTTATAGGACTCAAAATAGTAAAGCATCCAGAGCGAAAATAAAATTCATGCTCCACACAATCAATGACATGCTAAGCACTTTTCATAAACAAACCTGCTGGGCATTTCCATTGATGACAATTGGGGTACTAAGCTGGCAATAAATGATTGCTTTCCACTTCAGAATTCCTGCGCGTATTCAAGTATCACAAAAAGGTTTCAATGTCATGAAAATAAGAATGAAGAAAATATGCAAAAACACACCTCTGATATCAGAGTGCAGAGCAAGAATTTAATGAGAGGTTGGTTTCTTTTCAGGGTCATGTACACAGGACCATGTCCTGACTATTTACTAGACATGTAGATTTTAACAATGTACATTGTGACAATAAATTTCTACTGCTAAACAGCCTTAAGGTTCAATGGATAATTGCATCATACAATGGGGTACTGAGCATTACAAACCACAGATTATAGATACAGTCGCTGATTGGTGCTGCATTGGCTGAGCTCAACCAGACAGCAGTGCTACAACTGGCCTCAATACCCCATGCTGCAGAAATAGCAAACAAATACATCAATCAGGGCTTTCTGTCTTGCTCAACATCCTGTGCAGACACCAGTTAAGGATAGGATTAGGCTCAGTAAGGTTAAACAGATATTCTGAACGTTTGCTTGATCTTAGGGAGTGGAGTCTAGAAAAAAAATTACAGAACTTTCCCTAGGAGATTATAGAAGTTTGATAGATTTGACAGGCCAGTACTGATAATCTGTGGAAGAAACAGAGCTGATCAGGCACTTCAACACTGTTGTGGCTCAAGTGAACATCTTCAAGAAGCCCAGGACACAAGGCCAGTTTAAGGTTTGAGGGCCAGCTGGAAAGAACTGCTCTGTGGCGTCCCCATGTCTGCGCTACTTTATTCTTTTATCTTTGTTTTTCTATTACTATCTTACTGTACCTCAATTACATTCTTCCTCTGTTACTCTACTTTTTAAATTTTTTATGTCTGTGTTTATCCTTTTTCTAATTGTGTTGATCTGTCCCTGTCTCCATTACTCTTTTTCTTGTTAACTCATGTTGTACTTGTGCTTTCTCTTAGGCTAGTGTTTTTGTTGCACTCCATCTTTTTGTCTGTGTTACTATCTTCTTGGGACCAGGGTCACTCGGACTAGCTGGAGCAGACAATCATGGAAATCACAGGAGCAC
Organism: Somniosus microcephalus; assembly: GCF_052327205.1. Lineage (NCBI taxonomy): Eukaryota > Metazoa > Chordata > Chondrichthyes > Squaliformes > Somniosidae > Somniosus > Somniosus microcephalus. Next base: position 341,707,301 of record NC_140989.1, read on the forward strand.
AAGACAGACAGGGATGGATCTCAGCATGTGCATGCATTCTCAAAGCTGATGTGACTTTCGGCTGAATCCTGGAGTGCAGGGACGTATGCAATTGTATCGCTGTCCACCAGATGGGGAAGGTGTACTCGGGGCTAAGCCTGTTGATTTTGTGGGGGGCTGGGAAACATGTCAGACGAATTGGAAGGGAGGTTTACAGACAAGTTTGTGACTTTTTTTTGTAAAGGATTACATTTTTCATGCATAAATTACATACAGGAAACTTTCGTTTAACCGGAAAGCTCTTATCTACTGGCAAAATTCAGGAGCCGTTTCCTGTAAGTTTTTTTACTTCTCGTTGCTTTTCCCCCCCCCCCCAGTCAGGCTCTGCAAGGTCTGTAGCTAAGCAACAGCTTCAGCTAGAGACGCTTGCAGCTGCAGCCGACTGTTTTGAAGCTGTTGCTAAGCAACAGGGTTTGTTGATTCACACGGAGCTGAAAAGCTCTGTTTTAACATTAGCACTGGTTTATACAGCAGTTTTGATGGGACGGCGCCAACTCGGTCCCGTCAGTGCCGCATACCAAAAGTTTCCTGTAATAAAGTTTATTTTTTTAAAGATCGACAGCAGGGTGCGTGCCGAACTGTCATGGTGACCATACCCCACAGAATTTGTATATAGAATAAGATTTGCATTTTTGTGACTGAATCAGATATGACACTACAGAGACAGTTCTGGGATGTGTTTGGTTCCCATTTCTGGAATCCGATTGGTTAACAGAAAACTTGGAAGCTGTACCTCTGGGGTCTGATTGGTTGAAGAAAGTGGAATTTTAATCGGAGATCTGATTGCTCTCATGTATGTTTTCCCTCGCCCCGCCCACAAAATATTACAATACAACAATTGCAGCACACAAATATACGTTCACAGAAAAAAAATTATATAAAAAAGAAATGCTTTTGGAAGCGTTCTGGAAATACTAGAGTATAAACATATCTACAATCCTGCAGAGAATTTCCCCAAAGATGTTACACTTACAGGAACAATCAAAGTAGAATGTGCTTCTTCAAGTTTGCCTTTTAGCCACAAGAAATCTTGATAACGCCTACGAACTTCATACTCACACGAGTCAAACTCACTGCGAGTGGTCTGTAAAATAAATAGTACAGATTAGACAAATTCTTAACAGACTTTTTACATTACAAAAGACATCCATTTATACTTGTTGATATTGCAACACAAACTGTTCCAAGATTTCTTTAGTCTGATTAGCTGAAGACCCTCATGTTATACAGGGAAGGTAATGAACTCATAGCACATAATAAGATTATCCAAATGATTAAGTCTCGAGTATTAACAGCAAATTAGAAAACCGGATTGAAACTGGTTTAGCTGTATGAAGCAGGCGATGATACAAAAATCTCTGGTAAGTGACAAAGCTCTGCAAACATCTGTTCTGGATTGCCTTCTGTTCAGACTATTCAGATATGACGTGAATAATTGTATTTCTTGCATATAGTAATAATATAAAATCGTTTGGTGACACCAACCTATGGGGCAGATGACAAGTGAGATATTGATAAGACTTAAAGATGTGGATCAATTAAGTTGAGTGGCTTAAGAATGGCAGATAACTTTTAATGTCTATATAAATATATGAGGTTATAAACACCTGAATAGGAAATATTAGTACAGGGTGAAGGGATCATTGATGGCAAATTGGAAAAGGAAAGGATATGGGTGCCATGCTTAATTGTTTACTAAAAGTTTCCAGATACGATCAGAGGCTAACTAGGTACTAGGATGCAAATCAAAGATATTGCATCATCACCTAAAACAAGCAAGGTCACATCTGAATACAGTCTACTCCTGTTCATTCAGACACATCTGAATACAGTCTACTCCTGTTCAGTCAAAACAATTACTTATCAAGCAATACAAAGTATAAGCATTTTAAATAAAACAGTGAAGGGTTTTTAAAACTTCTACAACTCCAGTTGCACCTACACTGCCTCTCCTCCATAAAAACAGAAATTTCTCAGGTTGCCTTCTGGTAGAAACCGTATAACTCAATTTTCTAATTGCTTTGAATCTCCTCTTCTCCTTAAATTATGCAGAATTCTATTTTTCTTTAAATTGCCACATCAGTAATTTCTCATTTTCCTTATTTGAAATATAGCTTTAATGCAAATAATGCATTTTCTTCCACCTGAATCAGATTCTGTACAAGGCATTTGTCAGTCCATCGGGAATTAGTGGTCTGTACCCCATCCCCCTTCTTTCTTTTAGAAAGTGTCCTCACTGACTTACCTTTCATAGTACCAGAAACCTCTACTTTCTGAAATAAGTACATAGCTATTCAAATAAACAAATGTTACATTAATGCAGCAAAATTCCAGATTCGAGTTGTTCTTGACTTTCAACCAGCTTGGCATTGATTAGAAAATGCAACTAAATTTTAGGACTGTTTCTAATGCTTAAAAAAATGCAATTTAAACACTCAATTTTGTAATGTTTATTCTGGGTCCGGTTATTTTTTTTTCTAATATCTGGGTAATGTTGCAAATCTACACCTCCCCACTGGAACATCAAACCTTAACAGGTCAAGAGATTCTACCTAGGACACAGGTTTCATGTAGCATCAAAAAGGAGGAAGAATCCTTCTGTGCATCTGTTAGTATCTCACCCTTCCTCAGCTCTTCCAGTGCTTTTTGATTACCCCTGAACAACTATCACTCCTTCTCGCCACTCTTTTCTTGAAAATATTAGCTCTTCTGGAACAGTTGTATGTGGACTAGAAGCCCTCAACCATCTTGTATTAAATAACCATTTTTCACATGAGCTTAGACGGTGAGCATCTGCTTACTATACAACGTCAGACAGCAGCACAGCCAGGCCTCAACAGATAGCCACATCCTCAACTGGGAAAAGGGAACCCTGGTTGATGGCTCCCCTCCCTAGCCAAAAAGCCACAGAAGCCAATAAGAACAATCTAGCTACTTTTCCATTTGAAGTCAGGCTCATTGAAAATGAAAGCACAGAAACAAGGCATTCAGCTTATCAAATCTGCACTAGTTATTCCTCATCAGCCACCGAGTCCAATTTCACACCTGCTCATTCTCACAACCCTCTAATATTTTTGTTGACTGTAAAGCGTTTTGGGACATCCTGAGGGGCGCTATATAAATGCAAGTTCTTTCTAGCTGCCTAATTCCGTTTTGAATGGAATTATGTACTCTGCTTCAGCAACTGTTTGGGGCAGAGAATTCTACATTCTAACCATCTTTTGTAAAGATTTTTTTTAACCTCCACTTGAATTCTTTATGATGTTAAATACATGCCCTCTTGTTACCATCACATCAACTCGTGGAAGCAATCGATCACTATTTACCTTATACTCTTCATAATCTTAAGATCTCTACAATGCCACTCCTTAACCTTCACAGCTCTAGTGAAAAAGCTCTAACTGCCCACAGTTCGCCAATCACCTAGTGAATCTATTGAACCTTTTCCATTACATTTATATCCTCCCTATAATGAGGTGTCTAAAACTGTGATACTCCGATTGCAGCCTAAAGTCTTATGCAAGTTTAACATTACCTCCTTGCTTTTGTATTCTATGCCTTTAAACATAAAACTAGGATTCAGTTTCTCTTTTAATGGCCTTATCTACTTAGGAACATAGGAACAGGAGCCCCTCGAGCCTGTTCCACTATTCAATGAGATCATGGCTGATCTGCGACCTAACTCCATATACCCGCCTTTGGCCCATATCCCTTAATACCTTTTGGTTAACAAAAAGCTATCGGTCTCAGTTTAAAATTAACAATTGATCTAGCACCAATTGCCGTTTGCGGAAGAGAGTTCCAAACTTCTACCACCCTTTGTGTGCAGAAGTGTTTCCTAATTTCACTCCTGAAAGGTCTGGCTCTAATTTTTAGACTATGCCCCCTAGTCCTAGAATCCCCAATCAACAGAAATAGTTTCTCTAACTACCTATCTGTTCCCCTTAATATCTTGAAAACTTCGATCAGATCACCCCTTAACCTTCTAAATTCTAGGGAATACAACCCTAATCTGTGTAATCTCTCCTCGTAATTTAACCCTTGGAGTCGGGTATCATTCTGGTAAACCTACGCTGTACTCCCTCCAAGACCAATATATCCTTCTTAAGGTGTGGTGCCCAGAACTGCGCTCAGTACTCCAGGCGTGGTCTAACCAGGGTTTTGTATAGCTACAGCATAACTTCTGCCCCCTTGTACACTAGTCCTCTAGATATAAAGGCCAGCATCCCATTAGCCTTTTTGATTATTTTCTGTACCTGTTCATGACATTTAATGATCTATGTACCTGGACCCCAGGTCTCTTTGGACCTCCACTGTTTTTAGCTTTTCACCATTTAGAAAGAACCCTGTTCTATCCTTTTTAGGTCCAAAGTAGATGGCCTCATATTTGCCTACATTGAAATCCATTTGCCACAGATTTGCCCATTCACTTAATCTATCAACATCCCTTTGCAATTTTATGCTTTCATCTACACTGCCTACAATGCTGCCTATCTTTGTGATTGTCTTGCACTTGCATTGTCACCTTCAGTATCTGCGTACCAAGTTCCTCTACTCCAGTTAAAATCTTACTAATTAAGGCATTATTTCCTTTCTCTGTTAATTTTCATTACAATTTGCCATACAAATTTGGTGTCATCAGCAAATGTCAATTATATTCTCTTCTTCCCTAAACCCAAATTATTTATGAATATAATAAATAAGAGCAGCCCAACATGGACCCTGTGGAACGCCACTCATCCTGAAACATCCTTTTGGCCTCCACCCATATCTATGTGGTCACATTCCCCTCAATTCCATGTACCATTATCTTGGCCATTTAAGTATCTTGTGGTATCTAGTCAAATGCTTTTTGAATATCGATATCCACCTCATTTATTTAATCTATCATGTACATCATATCTACAAAGAATTATATAATGTATTTCAAGCAAAAATCAGCCTTTTAGAAATATGTGCTAACTGGCCAAATTATGTTTCTTCAAGTGTTAAACAATTTCGTCCCGTATTACAGACTAGTAGTTTGCCAACTAAAGTAAGACTAACTAGTCTATAATTCCTTGGTTTATTCCCATCTTTTCTGAAGAGGGGGACTCACACTTGCCAGCTACCAAACTTCTGGCACAATTTTCCTCTCCATAGAAATTTGGAAAATTATAGTTCCCAACTTCCCTCAGATGGAAACTATTACTTCAATAATAATTACTTTGCTTCAGTATTTACCAGGGAGATAGAACAAGTGGACATGACATTGGATCATGAGATTAGTAAATGAAATAAATGCATTTAAAATAAAAAAGGATATATATTAAATAAATTAAATCAAACTCCGAGGAATAAAACCCTGGTCCAGATGGATTACATCCACGCATTTTAAAAGAATCTAGGGAAGATAGCAGAGGCATTGCAGTACTACACATATTTAATAATTCATTAGAAAAAGGTGCAGTGCCAGAGGACTAGCAGATAGCTAATGTAATAATACCTATATTTAAGAAGGGAGATAGAACATGTCCAGGGAACTATAGACCAGTCAGCTGAACATCGGTGGTAGGACAAATAATGGAATCCCTACTAAAGGAGAAAATAGAACATCTAGAAGCCAAAAATATAATGAATAGTCAGCATGGATTTCAAAAGGAAAAGTCTTCCTTGACCTAACTGAATTTTTTGAGGAGTTAACAGAGTAGACAAGGGTAATGCAGTAGATTTAATTTATCTAGATTTTCAAAAGGCCTTCGATAAGGTACCCCATAATAGACTAATGAATAAGGTCAGAGGATATGGAGTCAGGGGACAAGTAGCAGAATGGATTGCTAGCTGGCTTCAAGACAGAAGCAGAGAGTAGGGGTAAAAGGGTAGCTATTCACCGTGGCAGAAGGTGTTCCACAAGGATCAGTGCTGGGATCACTGTTGTTCACAATTTATATTAACATTTCGACTTTGAAATCAAAAACAAAATTTCAAAATTTGCGGATGACTCCAAATTTGGGGGGGGGGGGGGGGGGAAATAGTTAATACCGAGGAGAATTGCAACAAATTACAGGAAGACATTAATAAACTTGCAGAATGGGCATATCATTGGCAAATGAAATTCAACACAGATAAATGTGAGGTATATTTTGGTAGGAAGAATAGGGAGGTCACGAGTCTGGGTGGGGTAGAGGAACAAAGGGATCTCGGAGTACAATTACAGAAATCATAAAGTTGCGTCACAGGTTAACAAGGCCATAAAAAAGCAAACCAGGCACTCTGGTTTATTTCTAGAGGGATAGAATTGAAAAGTAGGGAAGTTACGCTAAACCTGTATCGAACCTTGGTTAGACCACGGCGTACTGTGTGCAGTTCTGGTTGCCATATTATAAAAAGGATATAGAGGCACTGGAGAGGGTGCAGAGAAGATTTACAAGGATGATACCAGAAATGCGAGGGTATACCTATCAGGAAAGGATGGACAGGCTGGGTCTCTTCTCACTGGAATAAAGGCTGAGGGGTGACCTAATTGAGCTCTTTAAAATTATGAAAGGTTTTGATGGAGTAGATACATAGTGTTTCCACTTGTGGGGAAGAGCATAACTAGAGGTCCTCAATATGCGATAGTTACCAAGAAATCCAATAGGGAATTCAGAAGAAACTTCTTCACCCAGAGAGTGGTGAGAATGTGGAACTCACTACCACAGAGAGTGGTTGAGGCGAATAGAATAAATGCATTTAAAGGGAGGCTAGATAAGCATATGAGGGAGAAGTGAATAGAGGGTTATGCTGACAGAGTTAGATGAAGAAAGACGGGAGGAGGCTCGAGTGGAGAATAAACGCCGGCCTGGACTGGTTGGGCTGAATGGCCTGTTTCTGTGCCGTATATCCTATGTAATCAAATCCCCGTCGTTTGTCTACCTTAAGTCCGAGTTTACCTTAACTTCCCTAATACCATTTCTCTTTAAATAGTAACCTCCACTAACTGTTTATGCCTACCTCTGGCAGCACCTCCATTCAGTCTGCCTTTCACATCTCAGTCATCAAAGACAGAGTTGAACTTTGAACCTATGGCCTATACATTTCTGATTAGCTGTCTGAAAAATTATTTCATTTGAATATAATCAGGTTCTCCCCTCAAATTCCATCACAAATTGGTTCATCACTCCATTCTCCTGGAGAAAGATGGATCCCAGATTACCTTACCTTTGCCAAGCAAAAGATCAAGCAATTTGTATTTGCCCTCATTTTTCTTACATCTAATCCCATGGCCTTTAAACCAAAATTTCCATCCTCCCACTATCATAACTTGCCCACCTTGCCAACCAATTGTCTCATCAACCCCGCTGACAAGTCTGCAGAAGTTCAATATTAAAATTCCATTGTTTTAGTTAACCAGATTGCCCAATTCATTCTTATTGCGCAAGATGATTTTGTAAGTATTATTTCCATTGCAGATTTTCACATAAAACATGGTAAATAACAAAAGTTCTAGGTTGCTCAGGATTGTAGATGGGTTTAAATCATCTCTGCCCAGAAATTCAAATTAATACAGAATCTCTCTCCCCCGTCTGACATACACGATTTATTTAATCTTTCTCTATTAACAAAATCATTTAGCTAAGTTAGCTGTATCTTTTTGATAGATGACCCACAGATGTATCTGACAGAATTCCTTTCCAGTGCTAGATGTCAGGGCTTGTTTTCCTCTACTGCTCTCAGTCTATCCTTTCAATCTTCAGCAAACTTTACAATAGCTTTCAGGTTATTCATCTGACTTGATCATTCAGCTGGCTCATTTTCTTCATTATGCACAAAACTAGCATCTACTTTTGTGGTCTTCTTCATGGAGGTTCCCAACAGAGAGCAGGAACCCTGCATAGTTTCCTCTATGTTTTCTTGACATTTTCTGGTGGATTTTTCAAATTTTGCAGATTTTCAGTAACGTTCCAATAAGGATTACTGCTGCCACTACTAATAAAGCTTCTCGCAATATTGGCAAATGTTCAAGTTTCCATCGTCTTATTTTGCCACCATCACTCCTTTTAAGCAAAAGCCAGACTCACTGCCTCAGTACACTGTAGTAAAATGACTGCTCGTAGTCTCAAATTTATCCACAAAAGAGGACCAAAAATTCTGACTGCTTGACAATACTGAATACAGGAAACTTTGCGCTATCTGGCACCGACGGGACCGAGCTGGTGCCGTTAGATCAAAACAGCCGCAGAAACCAGCGCTAATGTTTAAAACATACGGAGCTCAGAGCTCCGTGTGAAGCAACAAACCCTGTTGCTTAGCAACAGCTTCCAAACAGTCGGTGCAGCTTGCAAGCGTCTAGCTGAAGCTGTTGCTTAGCTACAGAGACGCTTGCAGAGCCAGGACTGGAGAAAAGAAGCAACGAAAAGAAAATTATCTGAACCGACTCCTGAATTTTGCCGGCAGATAGAGCTTTCCGGACATTTAACCTCCGGATGAACGAAAGTTTCCTGTACATTAACTGTTGCCTTAGGTAAAGGTAAACTAGTTGGAACCTAACTTAATTTACTATATATTAGGGAGTTACTGTAGATGAAACCATTCTAGCAATTTTATTTAGAACAAGCCATCATTTTAACCAAACATTAAAAATAAAAGCGATGGCAGTGTGTCATAAATTAGCTGTCTCCCACTCCCAGCACCATTCATTTACTGGAGAAACATTATTCATTTCCTCATAAATTAGACTTTTTTTGTACATTCACAGTGTTTTGTGCTGCAATTTCCCTTATGCACTAACCAAGGAAAATAGTGAACCATATTTAACACAAAATCCTACTTTTGTCAAAATGAGGCATCACTAAATTAATAATTTAAAAAGGTTACCCAATTATAGTATATGAACATTTAAACTGACAAACTGAAAATAAAATGAGTGTCTTTATTTTTCCAGTTAATCTCTTACTGGCCAGGAAACAATACACTACATTAATTAGTTTGCACGTAAAGCAGATTAGCTTCTTCATGAAGTGTCAAAGACCAAAGGAACAATTTCTGTTGCATAATTTTCATGACTCTTAATTGGATAAAGTCTCAAGAATTAAGTCATTCTTCTGTGCCTCTTAAGATTTCAAATTCATCACCAAATCCTTCATTCACAAGTTGATTAAAAGCTGCACACTGGAGAAAGACAAATTTCTCTCTAACATTATCTAAATTTCTAATACTGTAATTATCACGTAATAAACACTTAGGAAAAATAAGGCATCCAAGACAGCAGACTCAAAAATCAGTATCAGAAATAGAACTTTCAATTACAGTATTCAGGGAAGTAATAAAATTGCATATATTGCAACCCAAATTTCATTAAATATTTTCTAATATAAAAGCAAAGCTAGATATCTTAATGTTACTCAATATCCCCACTCAGGTAGCAAAAACAAAGTCAACTCACATGTATAGCAAATTATATATAAAGCCTCAAAGCCAAAAAAGGGTAATCTTTTGTTGGATAAAATTACATTCTATTCACACCCAAGATCAATGATTTGGATGAGGGGACCAAATGCAATATATCCAAGTTTGCTGATGATACAAAGCTAGGTGGGAATGTAAGTTGTGAGGAGGATGCAAAGAGGCTTCAAGGGGATACAGACAAGAACAAGAGTGGGCAAGAACATGGCAAATGGAATATAATGTGGATAAATGTGAAGTTATCCACTTTGGTAGGAAAAATAGAAAAGCAGATTTTTTTTTAAATTTTTTTTTATAAATGGTGAGAGATTGGGAAATATTGTTGTTCAGATGGATCTGGGTGTCCTTGTACATGAATCACAAAGTTAACATGCAGGTACAGCAAACGGTAGGTTGGCCTTTATTACAAAAGAGGATTCGAATACAAGAGTAAAGACGTCTTACTGCAATTATATTGCCCTGGTGAGACCACACCTGGAGTATAGTGTACAGTTTTGGTCTCCTTACCTAAGGAAGGATATACTTGCCATTGAGGGAGTGCAACAAAGGTTCACCAGACTGATTCCTGGGATGGGGGAATTGCCCTAGGAGGAGAGATCGAGTAGACTAGGCCTATATTCTCTGGAGTTTAGAAGAATGAGAGATGATCTCATTGAAACATACAAAATTCTTACAGGGCTTGACAGGGTAGATGCAGGGAGGATGTTGCCCCTGGATGGGGAGTCTAGAACCAGGGGTCACAGTCTCAGAATAAGGGGCCGGCCATTTAGGACTGAGATGAGGAGAATTTCTTCATTCAGAGGGTGGTGAATTTGTAATTCTCTACCCCAGAGGGCTGTGGAGGCTCAGTCGTTGAGTATATTCAAGACAGAGATCGATGGAATTTTGGATATTAAGGGAATCAAGGGATATGGGGATAGTGCAGAAAAGTGGAGTTGAGTCGAAGATCAGCCATGATCTCATTGAATGGCGAGCAGGCTCGAGGGGCCGAATGGCCTACTCCTGCTCCTATTTCTTATGTTCTTACATTCCAAAGGCAGATATAAATCGGCAATTCAACTGTTTACATTAATCAACACCATTGGTTTTAAGAATAAAATGAATTTAGGCTCTAAGACTTTTTGCTATGATCTTGAAATGAAATCTGATATAGAATTAAACTATTTGTTTTACTTTAAGACAAGCCCATTAGACCACAAGTATGTTAGATTTAGTATTTGTATTGGCGTGAGTGGTGGACAGCCAGGACGTCACAGTTGCAAAGATTGAGTTATCGGCAGATTTTAAACATCCAGCGTCTAGTAAAGTCAGTTTTGCATCAAAGTGGCCCAGTGTATTAGTGAATAACATTCAAATACAGCAGCTTTGGGGTTACCTGGGGCGTAGCAAAAGCACGTGCGTAATTTGAGACTACTTGGGGCAATGCGAAGAGCCAGACGAACAAGTCGATCTGGTGATCGTCCTTTGTGAAAAGGACCCAACAAAATAAAAATGATAAAGGATTGAAAAATGATAAAAGGATTCAGATTTGGCACTATTTTCATGTCATTAATCAAAAGCATATGAGGTCAGCATGGAATACTGAAAATACTGTGATGAGCTGATCACATCATTGATTCAAGACCTGGCAATGTGGATTCAAGAGCCACAGCATCACAGTACATTTTGCGGTTGCTCGCCAGGTATCTTCCATCACTTAAACTAGGATTTACTTGTACCTTCATTACTTTACAAGATTTTACCAAAATTAAATTACAGTCAGCTTACTGAATTAAATACTGGAACCCCATTCATGAATAATTAGTTTTGCTTTTACCTTGGTAGCAATCCTGTAAGTGACAAAGGTTTCAATTGCTGTGATGTGATTTTCTGGGTCATCTACCGTGACAAAAAGATCTTTGCTGTCTGGTTCATCTTCCAAAGTGTGTTGATTGATCATAGAAGAAGGAGAAGTCTGCATGGAGATACTGAATGAACTGGCATCGGTGAAACTAGCATCCTGTTGGAAAATAGATCACAATAGTCCTTGCTTTTCCAAATAGAAATCCTGTTAGCATAAGATAACATAAGCAGCATTTACATAGAACTTAAATATGATTTGGCCTTGTAAGATCTTATTAATGAACATTCACGCAACAAATGTACCAATTTCCATTGCGTGGTATATTTTGAGTAAAAGTACAATCCAGGAGCTGTGTGTTGTGAAGTTTTGAATTGAATATTACAAATTGAAATTGATCACATTTTGTACTCGTTTACCAAGTTTCAAATATGACAAGTTTCAGTAAAAAAAACTGAAGACCAATTACATTAAAGTGTTCTGTACCCTCTTGTTACCGCCGAATTAGAAATAAAGTTATTAGACAACACTAACCAATAGGTACAACTGGATCTCCCATGATGTCGCTTGTAGTGAACTGGACAACGTAGCACTTTACAGTGGGCCAAATGTTGCTAGAGCAGGGCATCGAATGGCTGACTTGCCCCTGCACCCTTCAGCTCAAAACCATTGTCCACAATGTTACTGAAAGTGTGAAAGTGCAGCGAGGGACAGAGCATTGGGAAATAAACAGAAGGACTGAGGAAGAGGAGGAATTAAACAACAGCAACTTATATTTATATAGTGCCTTTAATGTAGAGGGGGGAATTCAGTATCAAATCAGGTACAGAAAGAGAAATAAAGAGAAAGATAGATTGGGTTGAGAGAGAGAGAGAAAAAGACAAAGGATAAGATTTCTGACTTTTTAAAAAATCTCCCTGAAAAATTCAAAACCTGAAGGAATAAGACTCCATACCTGTACGTAATAGTTAATTTTCAGTGCCAGAGATTGACTGGCAGTAATTAACAATTATCACATCGTTAAGGGTACTTACACTACTAATTACTAGCCTAAATATCGGCGGTGGGTTTAGTTCGTACAAATACAGCAACTTCACGACACGCAATGCAGCAGACAGCGAAATGCCTTTTAGTGGCAGAACCGATAGCAACTTTTGGATATTGCCATTTAACCACACACCTGAAGTTGCTGTACCATTTACACAAAAATAACGGCAAGTGCCATTAGCCTCACTGTTATTTTGACAGCAAATTCTGGCCCCATACGTGCCTATGTTAAATAGCAACTGTCCCTATTGCTTGCTGCAGTCAGAGAAGCCTCCATCTCACAACAGGGTTTCACCCCCTCTCTTTCTGCACACTCACTTTCATCCTGCTCCAAAAACCAGGTTCCAAAGAGAAGCTCTGCCCCTTTCGATTGCTGTACCCCGACACACCAAGATGATCCCCCTTCTTCATGCCCTTGCAACAGCATTTGTCCCTTTCTCATTCACCATTCTCTGGGCACAACATTGATGAAATAAAGTGTGTAGTTATATTGTCACTTTCACGTCAATGCAATGTAGTTTTGGGAACGTGCAACTCAAAAGCTTCAGAATATGTTCATAGAAATTTACAGCACAGGAGGCAGCCATTCAGCCAATCGTGTCCGTACCGGCCGAAAAAGAGCTCTCCAGCCTAATCCCACTTTCCAGCTCCTAGTCCATAGTCTTGTAGGTTACGGCACTTCAAGTGCATAGCCAAGTACTTTTTAAATGCGATGAGAACTTGCATTTATATAGCCCCTTTCCACGACTTCAGGGTGTCCTAAAACGCTTTACAGCGAATTAAGTATTTTTGAAGTGTAACGTAGGGAAATGAAACAGTTAATTTACACACAAAGAAATGAAGTAGATGGGACTTCAGTTTAACGTCTCATCCAAAAACGACATCCCCGACTCTACAGCACTCCCTCAGTATTGCACTGGTATGTCAGCTGAGATTGCATGCTCAAGTTCCTGGAGTGCGTTCTTGAGGCTATGACCTGACTCCGAGGCATGAGAATTGCTCTCTCTCCCCCATCTGTGAATTTTACAATAAATAAGGCATGCCATTGAATGAAGTATGGATGGTTTGAGAATCATTTTGAACTTGATTTAAACCACAAACATCAGCACTGGAACAGCCCCCCCAATACGCGCCCGTGCATCCCCTGAAAACAGTACAACTGAAATTATGGTGAAAGAGAACAGCCCAGTGAATTGGCAATCCAAGGGGAGATACACATATGCTGGGCCAAGTGAAAGACTGCATACTGGACCCTGGATGCTCTATGTAAAATGGGGCTACTTAAATCCCGAGAGAAATCCTGTTGACGCCAAGAGATTTGCAGCTTCAGTTTCAATGTGGAAACTTTTCTCTAAATAGAATTTGTTGCCATCAAAAAAGGGGCAATTCCACCACATTTTTGATATAATTCTGAAGGGAACAGACAACAGTTTGTCTGGAATCTCAGGCTGTTGAGGTTTTTATTTCTATGAGGATCTAGACACTTCCACCTCAATACACCATTCATGGCTCCCACTTCCATCTGCCTCATTCATTTGGACGTACCAGCTACTTGTCTTCTGCCAGGACTAAGTACATAAAAGCCAGGAGGAGGTGGAAGAACCCCAGCTGAAGGTCATTTGATACCAGTTTCAGCTTGTACCTCTGCATTACACTGCTACAGTACAAGGTTTTAACAGTACAAGAGTGCCTAATGAACTCAAAGAACACATTTTCTAACATTAGCATTATTGTTTAGTGTATCAATCGATAGTGTCTAGATTCTTGGCTCGCTCTGTATTCCGTGTTGCTCCTGCCCAGTTCTGTACCCTACATTGTTCATTCCTAATATGTTCACATCTGTACATTTGGCAGCAATATTTCCCAAGTTTGTGAAGGTTTGTAACCATTAAGAGAAACATTTATTTCAACATAATGGTCTATATTTGTATGATTAAAAGTTACAGAAAACACACTATTAATTTTCTTTACATGTACATGCACCACCACCGTAGGCCAGGAAAGAAGAAAAATGATAGCGGAGTTTAGGAAGATTCCATGGCCATGGAAAAAAATCCACCAATATCTACTAGTTGCTTAAATGTCGTAACTCTGTCAGAGTTCCAGTTTCTTCCCCCAGCCTGTGTTGAATTACAGTGGAGCCCGCTTAATTGCAAACTCTCGGAACGTCTTGCAAATTACAATAAAATGGGAATTTCTATACAGCATGAAACAACAAAAATCAAAACTGGTCTGGTGCCTAACAACCTTTATTTGCCTAAATTCTGTACAACATTTTATAAGGGTGAAATAACAACAGAAAAAGCTGGAAAAACTCAGCAGGCCAGGCAACATCCGTGGAGAGAGAAACAGAGTTAACGTTTCAGGTCAAAACGCTTCTGCAGAACTGATAATAAGAATCTTATAAGGGTGAATGCAGCATCAACATTAAAAAATTTTTTTTTTTTTTATAAATGCTCAAATCTCACGAGTTTCTTTTATGCAGTAAAGAATTTGTACAACACCTCACGATGTTAAAATAGTAAAGAGTACAACATTGTAAAAGTTAAAAATGCTCATATCTCCTGAAATTTCTTATGCTGCAAAGAATAGTGAATTTTTTTTAGTGGAGATCAGAAGTAATCAACCTCCACATTTTCCCTTCCAGTGCATAAAATTCATCAAACATTTCACTATCTTATGACTTGATGAATCGACACAAACCGCAGAATCTACCTCTCAAACCGGGAATTTTCAGCTATGCCACATCTTCATTTACATACCCTGCGGCTCGGTTTCTTTCAAAGAAACAATTTCTGCATCAGCCTTCTCTCTGCAGATGTCAAGGTCATCATCCACTGAAACAGAAAGATGGAACTCTGTCTCACTCAAACTACTGGGAATCCCTTAATCAACCTCAACGGGAGTCTCCTTTTTCACCACGCCCCTTTGCGTGCAAGGTTATGTCTCATTTTCCAGCAGCAGAGGAATCCATTTGATGCTTCAAAGCTTTCCACTCAGAATTCTTTGGCAAGCTCATTAGCTTTAGCTTTCAGAAAGCAGGATTTTATGAGCTCTTTTCTGATTAAAGCTACCTAGGCAGCACTTTATCAACATCGGCCATCTTACTTTCACGCTACTGTTTCCTATCCCAGTTCTCATTTCTATCCCAGTCCTTCAAGATGCCTGCTTTTCTTTTCAGAATTCTAAAAACCCTAGATTCAGAAATGCTAAGATTCTGTACAAATATCTTGTGAATGCGCAATTCCTTCAAACGGATCAAAACATCCACTTGCTTCCGCAGCGTCAAGTCATGGCATTTTTTTGTTGAGCCATCTGGAAATTCGACTTTCATTCCTCCTACTCAACACTAATATACAGGGGGATATACCAGGTAAAACTGGGTCTTAGGCACGTCGACCACCAAACTCGATCAGATCGAGAGGTGAAAGCCTCAGGTTCAAAAGGTGACAAATCTTGTTAAAGTGGGATTTTTTTTGCGCCAGTTGCATCCAAGTGGGAATTGCAATAAGTGAAATTACAACAAACTTCTCATAATTGGAAGCATACAGGAAAAACAAGACTTAGAATTGGTGTGTTAAAACGCTAATGGTGATGCGAGGGGGGTGCACAAAAGGCCACAGAGGAGGAGTGGAGTGTTCGCGGGGGGGGAGGAGAAGGAGGTTTGTGGGGCTGGAGGAGATTGCAGAGGTAAAGGGGTGATACTATGAAGGGTTTTAAAAACACACAAGTCTGAAACAATGAGTTCCTACATCTACAGGAAACTCTTTGGTATCCGGCACTGACGGGACCGGCGTGTTGCCGGTTGATTAAAAATTCCGGATGATGGAGAGGGTTATCTACCGAGGCTATTTTTAACAAACAAAAATTTTAAAAAATCAAGGAATGTGCAGTATACAGTAATTGGGTACTCACCTACAGAATGTTGTGTTAAATGGATGGTGGAAGATGCTTGATTAAGTACAGTACTGCCAGTTGAGGGTAATGCAATGCAATGACTACCAGCAGCGTGGGAGACACACAGTACCCCTGTAAAATGGCGGATCAGAAGAGACTAGCGGCAGTGCGGTAGAGTCAGACTCCTGTTACAGGGGTATTGAGGTGTTCCGACTTCCGACAGCGCCAAGAAGCCGAGTAGTGGCAGTTTGGAGAACTACTCCCACTGACTAATTCAGCCACCGCAGGAGACTGGGACTCGGCAACATTGCCGGTTATTGAGGTGTTGTTTGCGGAGTGAGAATTTTGCCGGTTAAGAGAATTCCGGATATTTAGGTGCCGTTTAAACGAGAGTTTCCTGTACTATAAAAAGGGTTTCAAAGAATTAAAACTAAATTACTGAAGCAGACATGCAGTGTAGCTGAAGACTTTCCAGTCTTAACCTACAATAACATAACTGAAAAATCATTTATTCATCCTGCTGACTCATATCTGGATTACAGGCTTAATACACAAGCTTAATACACAAAGACTACTGAGAGATAACTGTCATAATAGCTTATCAACAGAATTGGATGGAATTTGATTAAGTATTAGCAGAAATGAAAAAGTAATTTGCATGTCAGAGAACTTGGGCTAGGAAAAGTAAAAATTAAAAAAGCATTAAGCATATTACAGTTAATGTCAGGGAATTAGATTGAAATCTTTTTAAACTGAATGAGTTGTTGGCTTAAATCATTTTTGAACTGATTTGTTCCACATTTGCTTTCCGTTTTGTAAAAGTAGCTTTAACTTCACCTGCTAAAGAAGAAATATACAGAGAAAGACAGCATATTTCCTGGAGTACTTTGTGACTAAAATTTAGTACAGTTAGAGGCCTCAGAATTTGACACACTGGCACAATAGACACCTCATGAAAACCAAAATCTCAACAATTAGAGATTCATGTAATAAGAAAAGAATCTCAAGGCCTCTGGCTTCATGCAGCCGGAGATGAGTGGTAACAAAACTCTGCTGCCAATTTCTGTTGCGTGTGCTAAAGAGTATGTAAAATTTGATTTAAAAGTGAGCAAAGTTGCATGAACAGCAAATTGGACTGACAAATTAAATGCGAGTTAAACAGTCAACTTCTCATTTGTGCAGCAATTGTCCATATCACAATACAGTAATTAAATGCTGTAATGCTAAAACACATTTATTTAACACTAACTGTAAAACCTGTAAGTACCGTTAGAAACCTTGGAATACAAGACGAAAAAAGTTCCATGGGGAGGGCATGCTGAAATATGCTTTCTGAACTTTAGGACAACTGGCTTGCTAGGTGGGACGACTATGCATAAGCTTAAGGCAATTTCTTTCCTCATTCTAAATTGATTTATTTTTTCCTAAAAAAAAGAATTTTGAAAGCAAACAGAGCATCTTTGAGGATAACCAATACCTGTACAAAGGGAGAGAGAGTGGGGAAGGGAAGGAAAACAGGATGAGGGGTCCTCTGACCTCACCTTTATGGCAAATGAGTGGAGTGTAGGGGAGGAATGGATGGAGGATTAAGGGTGAGGTGAGTGATAGTAGAGCAAATTGATTGGAGGTTAAGTAGATAGTTGAAAAGGCAAAGTGGTTGGGGTAGTACAGGAAACTTTGTTATCCGGAGGCTAAATGTCCGGCAAGCTCGAGCCACCGGCAAAAATCAGGAGCCGTTTTTTTTTTCTTTTCGTTTCTTTTTTCTCAACAGTCAAGCTCTGCAAGGTCTGTAGCTAAGCAACAGCTTCAGCTAGAGACGCTACAGAGACGCTTGCCGACTATTTAGAAGCTGTTGCTAAGCAACAGGGTTTGTTGATTCACACGGCGCTGAAAATCTCCATATGTTTCAACATTAGCGCTGGAGTGTCCGGCAGTTTTGAGGGAACGGCAACAGCTCGGTCCCGTCGGTGCCGGATAGCACAAAGTTTCCTGTAGTCATAACAAGGAAGTGGAAGGGGTAGTGGGAAAATGATTAGAGGACATGATGGGAGCAAGGGGGTGGGGGAAAAGCACGTGTGATTTAGGGGAGGGGAAGAGAGCTACGGATGGTCACATTTTCACTGCACTCTCCATCCCAAATGCAGCCTGCAGTCAGTGAGGGCTCCTTTCCTCGCCACATTACCCACCATCTCCCAACCGAAAGAAAAAGACAGAGAAAGAAGCAAACAGAGTTAAGAGGATAAAAGCAGAAGAGAAAGTCAGGGACAGAAACAGAGACAGAGGGTGAAGCAGCGACACAAGGACAGCAAAGACAGATAAGAGTAACCATATTCTCTGACTTATGGTGCAATGCCAGGGAAAAGTGTTCAAAGAAAATTAAAAACATATTTTGACCAGTTATGATTTTTTTCTAGGTTGCTCACCGCAGTGTCCGCAAGATTAATCTTTAAATCTGAAGACTCCAAGACAGCCTGGGACATTGGCGATCCTATTTAAAGAGTTGGGAGATATGAAACACTAGGGAAGAAAAAGGAAGAAACAGCCTTGGCAGGGTTACTGGCAGTGAGTGGGAAAGAGGTCGCAGTGGAGTTTAAAGTACAGGGAGTGTTGAAAGGATTGAGGAGGAAAACAAGAAGTTTCAGAGAAATTGGTGGTGTGGAGTACAGAAGAGGTTAGTGGGTGAAGTCTGAGCAATAAAGAGAATGGAAGAAAATAATATACAAGCACAGGAAAGTCCTAGGAAGCGTAAAGGAGTGTGGGCTTTGACAAAAAAAAAGTACAAAACCAGCAGCCGGACTAAAAAAAAATAAGAAAACAACAAAAAAGGGCTATGGGGAAAGAGCAGGGTTGGATAGCTCTTTCAAAAAGCTGGCACAGGCATGATGGACCGAGTGGCCTCCTTCTGTGCTGTATGATTTAGAAAAAAACATCCAAAGCTTGACTGAAAAATACAACTAATGAGAGTTATATAGATATTTTAAAAATCACTAGAGTGGGAAATAGATTAAAAGAAACAGAAACACTGGCAACAAGACTTGAAAAAGAGACAGCAGAGTTGTGCTTAAATGAAACATGCACCAGACGTGGGAGTGAAAAGGAAGCAGCAAAATTATACTTAAAATGAGAAACAATGGGAGCAACACTAAAAAAATACCCAAACACCAGGAGCTGAATGAGGAAAAAAAACTGCCGAGTGCTAGGATTCACATCTGCGCCAGCTTTGTAAATTTTGGAGCAAGCAGGGCAGCAACGGGAGGATGATCTGAAGCAACCAGGGTCCAATTGTTCAGGTTCTTTTTAAAGTTTCAAGCAGGGTTGAAGGAGAAACTGGAACCATGTGGGACAGAGTCCAGAGCAGACCCTAAACAGCCACGAGCAAGTACAGCAGGGACTTAATGGACCAAGTATTTTAAATGTTGGGGTGGGGCCAAGAAGAAGTGGGTGAGAGTTGAGTTGGAGGAATGTTTCCCTTACCGATCTCTCAGTTTTATTCATACTGCTCATTCTTGCTCTTGTCTCTCTTTAAATATGTCAGCTTGGCTTGGCAATAGCTTTCTCATCTATGAATCAGAAGTTTCAATCAGATTGTGAAGGGGTTGGATCGGGTGGATGCGGGGAGGATGCTCCCGATGATGGGTGAAACTAGAACTAGGGGGCATAGTCTTAGAATAAGGGGCTGCTCTTTCAAAACTGAGATGAGGAGGAACTACTTCACAGAGGGTGGTAGGTCCATGGAATATGCTGCCCCAAAAAGCTGTAGAAGTTACATCATTACATAAATTTAAAACAGAAATAGAGAGTTTCCTAGAAGTAAAGGGAATTAAGGGTTACGGGGAGCGGGCAGGAATTTGGACATGAGTCTAGGTTCGGATTGGACATGGCCCTGTGGGTAGCGGAGCGGGCCCAGGGGCCGTGTAGCCTGATCCTGCTCCTATTTTGTGTGTGTCTAATTCTGTTAGATTCAGGAGATGGTTCTGTGATAGTAGATTGGCGGTTAGGATCAGATCAGCCATGATCTTATTGAATGGCGGAGCAGGCTCGAGGGGCCAATTGGCCTACTCCTGCTCCTATTTCTTATGTTCTTATATAGGTACCGTCTTCTGGATGAGATGTTAAACCAAGGCCCAACCTGTCTGCTCAAGTAGATTCCCAAGGCACTATTTGAAGAGGAGTACGGGCATGCTCCCACTGCTTTGGCCAATTTTTAATCACTCAACAAACATTATTTTAACAAATTAGCTGGTCATTTATCTCACTGCTGTTTGTGGAATCTTGTGCGCAAACTGGCTGTCATATTTGTCTAAATAACAGTAACTACACGTCAAAACTAATTCAGTGGCTGTGAAGCACTTTGGTATAGCCGGAGAATACAAAAGACACTATATAAATGCAATTTTTTTTACTATGGGCCTATTATAGTCCAGAAACGAATACAATAATAACTGAATCTTGTAATATTATTGAGGTCAGTAGCTGAAATAACATTGTACAGGAAACTTCGCGATATCTGGCACCGACGGGACCGGCGTGATGCCGATCTATGAAAACTTCCTGACAGACCAGCGCTAATGTTGAAGGATACGGAGCTTTTCATCTCAGTATCTGACAACAAACACTGTTGCTTAGCAACAGCTTGTAAACAGTCGGCCCGTACCTTGGAAGCGTCTCTGTAGCTTTGCAACAGCTTCAGAGAGGCTTTCCAGAGACTGACTTTTTTTTCTTCTCCTAGCATTTTTTTTTAAACAGAGAAAAAAAACCTAACAAAACAGCTGCTGATTTCTGCCGTTAGATCGAGGTTTCCGGACATACAACTTCTGGATAAACCAAAGTTTCCTGTATGTGTATATGTCCGTAGAAATACAGCAAAGATTATAATCTGGATCGGACCAACTGCTCCTTGCATTTCATTTTTTTTTTTTTTTTTTTTTTTAAATTTACCCATGTTATTCATATAAATATTCACAGATTAAGCCACTAGCCTTTATCCTAAAATATTCTTCTAACTTATATACTGGCATCAAAGTTGATAAGCATGAGGAGGATGGTTCCAGTAACTCAACTTCTTAATTTTTCTCAGTTTCTGTTCCCCTGGGATTTAGTTACATCACTAATATTTTTTTAAAAAGACCGCTGCCTAAATGTGTTGCAACAGAATTTAGAGCAAATTAAATGCAAAATATGCAAATTAAATTCAGGTGGCCATATTTCTATGACTATTTTGTATGTTTGTTTGTGACAAACCATTATAAAATTGAACAATCCAGCATTTTATTTTTAATTTCAAGGCGACTTATTAAATAGTTACTTAGCAAAAATTAAAACAATCTTAAAAGACTAAATAATGGCAAATCACACTTTGCAGATGAATTAATTAACCAAACTTGTCGAAAGCCCACCACCTACATCTATTACTGAAGCAGACGTTCATGATATCAGGATGATAAGAAATAACATCTGTACAAAATCTTATTCAAACTTGCCAGCTTTCTTTTAATCGGTTTTAAAAGCAGAAAACATAAAAACAAGAGTGATCAGTAAATGTATCTCTACAATATTTAGGATTATATTCAGCAATCAGAAGATAAATTTCCTTTCAAAAACATGACACTATACACTAACAGTTGGCAACATGAACTTCTCAAATCTGGTAAGACAGTTTCAGCTATTCAAATTATAAACAGTCAGAGGCAGAATGATGTCATCAATTCTACCATACTGTAGCAAACTGAAGGACTAAAAATATCACTAGTATCAAGTATTGGCAAACATTGGTTAACAGATCATGTTGTGAAACAGTCTCACACATGCAATGTGTTACAATGAACTACAACTAAATTATATAGGGTAAAAATATAATGGCCCAGAAACTCGGGTCGGAGGATTCCCGCGGGTGCAAGCCTCTGACCTGCACTTACCTAGCGCGCTGGCCGTTGAGCGGTGGGCCCCGCGTGGGATTCCGATCCTGGGCCTCCTCCAACTGCCGGCGCGCAGTGCTTGCGTATCCCAGGGGCGCAGTTAGTTCGAAGCGTCCCCTGGGATCACATGGGCCATGGAGAGCCAATGGTAGCAGGGAATGCCCATTCATAAATTTGACAGGAAGAGCTGTCAAAACTATAAATACAAATCAGCCCCAAAACATAACTAAAACCTAATAAAAAAATTTAAAAATCACATTTTTAAAATAACTATAAATTACATAAAATAACTTTTAAACAACAATTTAAATTTTTGAAAAAATTAATTACAGTTTCTAACAGGGCTAAAAATAAACTTAACTTTCTTTAAAGTATTTAAAAATAATAAACCTGTGGAAAAAATGTTTTAATTTAATTAATTCACCACTTACCCTGTTAAAAGCAGGCTTTGCGACTGCTTTTTAAAAGTGTAACTGCTGGAGACTTACTTTTTTTTTGCAGGTTTCTCCGGGAGGGTAAGTTCCAGGCGCATGCGCTGCCTCTCCGGCGCACGCGTTCAACCTGTGAACCCCTTCCTTTAAGGGAATGGAAGTTCCAGTTTTCCGCGCATGCACGAAAGCGGCACTTTCGTCGGGCCTACGGGTGAGTACACTGCACGTACTCACCTGTGGAGGCCCGAATTTCTGGGCCAATAATTTAGTTAAAATTTCCTGAGAAATCTCAGTTTCAATCTACAGAACTGAAAACACTGAGGTTCCTATAATAAGATGCGGTGCTATCGACTCCAGTCTCTCATGTGCAACTGTCCGAGGCTGAACCAGACCGTTCGCAAGCTTCCAACCCCATAATCCTCTCCATCACCAAGACCGCCTACTTTCACATCCCTAATATCGCTCGTCTCTGCCCTTGCCTCAGCTCGTCTGCTGTTGAAACTCTCATCCATGACTTTGTTACCTCTAGACTTGACTATTCCAATGCTCTCCTGGCCAGCCTGTAAACTTGAGCTCATCCAAAACTCTGCTGCCCATATCCTAACTCGCACCACGTCCCGTTCAGGTTTCATCCGTGCTTGCTGACCTACATTGGCTCCCGGTCCGGCAACACCTCGATTTAAAAATCTCATCCACGTTTTCAAATCCCACCATTTCCTCACCCCATCCCATCCCATCTCTGTAACCTCCTCCAGGCCTACAACCCACTGAGATCTCTGCGCTCCTCCCATTCTGGCCTCTTGCACATCCCGACTTTCATCACTCCACCACTGGTGGCTGTGCCTTCAGCTGCATAGGCCCCATGCTCTGGAATTAACTCCCTAAACCTCTGCCTCTCTCTTCCTTTAAGACACTCCTTAAAACCTACCTATTTGACCAAGCTGTCCTAATCTTGTGGCTCAGTGTCAAATTTTGTTTGATAACGCTCCTGTGAAGTGCCTTGGGAAGTTTTACTACATTAAAAGTGCTATACAAATGCAAGTTGTTGTTATGATTTGGTTATTGAAAAGGTATGGATTTTTTTTTTAAAAACAGATTAGAGTTGGCAAACTTATGGTGCATTTATAATGCAGCTACTTGTCGGATAACAGTCGCTGCAAAATCGATTCCAGCCA
The DNA here is from genome assembly GCF_052327205.1 of Somniosus microcephalus. Classification (NCBI taxonomy): domain Eukaryota; kingdom Metazoa; phylum Chordata; class Chondrichthyes; order Squaliformes; family Somniosidae; genus Somniosus; species Somniosus microcephalus. The sequence continues at coordinate 341,731,068 of NC_140989.1, forward strand.
GGAACTACTTCATTTATACTGCATGGCTTTGCAATTCTTCTACCCAGTGCGCTCACATGACTGTTCAGGGTTCCTAGTCTACTGATTAAAATCTAAAAGTCTACAATACACATTTAAGGATTACATTAAGGTAAATAGTGAGAAATTGTTTCCACTGGTCAGTAACAGGAAGGCACAAATTTAAGAGACTCACAAAAGGGGAGTTTAGCAAAAGTTCCTTTACACATGAATATGAAATTCTGTCAAGCTATTATGAAGTAGACTCATTAAATTATTTTAAGAGTGAATTAGACATTTGCTTGAAAAATAAAAAATATTTAAGGGGGGGGGGACTGAGTGGTTGCTGTGCAGAAAAATAGTGGAACAGACCAATGGATCAAATAGCCTATTTTGGTGCTGTATTCGTCTATGAAATCAACACCAGATAGGTTTACATGTGCCAAGGGTCCACCCAAACACTTTGGTTTGACACAGCACTGGAATTATACTCCAGACAAGTATGAAGCTAATTCCTGCAGCACAGGCCCACATGACTTCTGGTAGAGTTGGGTTGTGTCTCGATTCCAGAATGAAGTTAGAATTGCTGTGAAGGGAAAATTTATTTGCTCCAACCTGAAGTTTCAATACAAACACACCCTTGCACACAACGATGGCAATGCCAGGTACCTTATCTCAGACATAAGCAAACACTCACACAAAATTTCAAAAGTAGTGCAGAGTGAAAGTACTTATTCTGCATATACAGTACTGCAAATTTGTTTAAGATATGGAAATTATTCAAAATGTGATGTGACATGGGCTGTGAGATTAGGTCACTTGACTTTTTAATCTTGTTTACAACTACAAGCCAATCCAGTTGCCAAAACTATGTAAGCTTCACCAAGGGCACAGAGGCCATAAGGGAAATCAGGGGATTTCCCCAGTGCAACAACACCCTTTCCTTTTAAAAAAAAACAAATTCCCAAGAATCAAACACCCTTTCAGGGGGAAGCCAATCTGGGCCTGAATTCACCCCAAGTGATGATGTCCAAATAGCTGTATGTAAAATGCTGGCAAATACGGACACCAACTCTCTCCCCGCAACTGGGAAACATTCAAACCTTGAACTTCACCAGATGCACTTTAAATCTGCATCCGAGTTGAAAAACTGTGCACTTGAAACAAAACAGAAAGACTTGCATTTATATTGCACTTTTCACGATCACCGGACATTCCAAAGTGCTTTACAGCCAATGAAGTACTTTTTGAACTTTAGACACGGTTGTAATGTAGGAAACACGGCAGCCAATTTGGGCACAGCAAGCTCCCACAAACTGCAATGTGATAATGACCAAATAATCTGTTTCTGCTATGTTGATTGAGGGATAAATATTGGCCGGGACACCAGGGAGAAATCCCCTACTCTACTTCAAAATAGTGCTGCAGGACCCTTTACGTCCACCTGAGAGAGAAGGGGCCTCGGTTTAATGTCTCATCCAAAAGAGAACACCTCCGACAGTGCTGCACTCCCTCAGCACTGCACTGGAGTGTCAGCCTAGCTTTCTGTGCTCAAGTCTCTGGAGTGGGACTTGAACCCACAACCTTCTGAACTCAAGAGGCGAGAGTGCTACCCACTGAGGCACTGGCTGACGCAAAAAAAAACAATCAATCTGCTTTGAGTTTTGAGCCTTCAGTGGAGAGCCGAGAGTGTAAATCACTGCTTTAGGCTCCCGGCAAACTCTGGGGGGGAAGAGTTGCCCAAGCAGAATTGCCACAGATCGTCTGAAGTGTGCAGTAGCAGCCCGGGCGGTCGAAGCGCAACCTGTGGGGCGGGGTGGAGCCACCACCGCCGCCGCCACAAACTTTAAGGCGAGGTGTTGACCCGAGAAGCAGCTCCGTAGCGCTCCAGAGCCCGGCGGCACCAACTCACGAAAACCCCGTGAAAGCGGCAGGGACTCACCTTACTGAACACCTCCAAGTCGTCGTCCTCTTCCTCATCATCGTCGTCGTCATCCAAACCCAGCACGTCCTTAGAGAGTGGGTGGGGACGGGGCGATTTGCCGGTCGCGCTGCTGCCGCCGCCGCCGCCGCCGGCAGTGGTTTCCATTTTCCTTCCTGTCGCAACCGCTGATGTGTCGGCAAAGGGGGGCAGAGCCACTGCGCAGGAGCGGAAACGCCCTCCTTGGGCGCCCGCGGCAACTTCAAACCGGCCGCTCGCGCCGGGAGCCGTTACACTGCGCCGCGCGTGCGCACGGTGGCAAGTTTCCTCGCCGCTGACAGCCGCGCTTCGCGCTCAGACCAAGTGAAGCCATCTTGCCGAATTCATTGATTTTTTTTAACTTTTATCAAACTGTCTCCCTCAGTTTAAAAAAAGGGCAAAATTTTATATATAAAGTGCATCACCCCCTTCCCTCCAACTCCCACGCCCTCACAAACATAAAAATAATAATTGACAGGCAAGAAATCCTGGTCCATCAAATCTGCCCCCCAACCCACACCTCATGATGGCAGGAGCATCTTGACTTAAACACTTCCCACCCATCCCGCAGCCATGGACTCTCCTGCAAAACCCAGGGCCAATAAGGGAAAAAAATACTCTGGAAAATTCCTTTCCCACCACCCCACTCAGGCCATTGAAACGAGTCCAGGGAATCACATGGACCAAGTGTTAGCTATAAAGACACTTAGCTGACTTTGAGCATATTGAGGAGTACTGATTGGTCAGCGGTGTCAACTTTCAGATGAAATGCAAAAACTGAGGTTCTGCTTGCTGGGTTGGGTGTAAAAGATCCAATATTGTTTTTTGTAGCAGGGCATTCTCCTGGTCAACATTCATCCCATAACCAATCACTCATCTCTGCTCTTCGTGGCACTTTGCTGCACACAACTTGGTTGCTGTGTTTGCCTACAAAACTGGAGGAGTGCTGCATTTTTGGATGTGCTATTCTTCAGATGAGATACTAAACCAAGGCCTGTCAGCAGACTGAGACTTTAAGGATTCTAGCTTGTGTTTATTTGCAACACAAGTGGGTTGGATCAGATTTCTGATGGGTGTATCTTGTCCTCCAAGGGGACCAAACAGTTTGTCTGGAATGTGTAATTTGATCCTGTCTACCGTAGAGAACTTTGCAATGTGCAATTTGATCCAGTCTTGTCAGACAGCTTACAGAAAGTGGAGCTGTAGTTAGCTTTGTGAAGATCCTCTGTTATCAAGAGTTCTGCAATTGTGATTATTGTTGTCCTTGGCTGGTAAAATAAAAGACTTTATACTCTAATGGGTTACACCTCTGGAGTTTTATTTTTTTCCCTCCTGGAAGTGATAAAAATTCTTTAATTCAGAATGAAGGGACCAAGGTCAAGGCTACAGCTTTAAGGCAGACACACTCATTAAAAGATGAGATGGAAAACAAGAAGAGCAATTACTCAATGGCCTCCGTATCTCAGGTGGTGCTACTATAGCAGGAAGGTAGTAAGGATTTACCAGTCAATAAACCAATGGGGTGTGGGTGTGGGTGCATGTGTATGTGGAGCATGTGTATGGGGTGCTTGTGTGTGTGGGGGGTGCTTGTATGTCTGCCTGTCTGGCTAGTTTTCCAGAAGCATCTTCTTTCCTTTAAATACACAAATTGAAGTGGTAATGGAATACTTTACAATTGAAATGGAATACTTTACACTTGAGTTGACTGTGAAAATATCTCATTAATAGGATATCTTAGTAGGTTTAAGATAATCTAAAATACATTTGTTCAAGTATATTAACTTGTACAAGCACATTGGTGTGGACTAAAATAGTACCAGTAAACACATTCCTATTGTAAGTATCATGCTTAATATTCAGTTTAATGACTGAGATTTATCAGTAACATCGTTATCTAAAAGTTTAATTTGGAATAAGTACAATACACCTATTCATAGCAGTTGTGAAATCTAACCATATTTAGTGTAGTTGGTACATATCAACCATGTTAAATTACGAGGAGAGGTTACACAAATTAGGGTTGTATTCCCTAGAAGTTAGAACGTTAAGGGGTGATTTGATCGAAGTTTTCAAGATATTAAGGGAAACAGATAGGGTAGATATAGAGAAACTATTTCCACTGGTTGGGGATTCTAGGACTAGGGGGCATAGTCTAAAATTAGAGCCAGACCTTTCAAGTATGAAATTTGGAAACACTTCTACACACAAAGGATGGTAGAAGTTTGAAACTCACTTCCGCAAACAGCAATTGATGCTAGATCTATTGTTCATTTTAAATCTGAGATTGATAGATTTTTGTTAACCAAAGGTATTAAGGGATATTGAGCAAAGGCGGGTATATGGAGTTAGGTCACAGATCAGTCATGATTTCATTGAATGGTGGAATAGGCTCGAGGGGCTAAATGGCCCACTCGTGTTCCTATGCTGCACCTTAGATATAATTGAATGTAATTATAACACTTCCAAATGGTCAAATTATATGAAAATATGTAATGAGTAATATGATAATTTATAGAGGTTCATCAATCAGTTGAAGAACTCACTCATTATTTTCTAATAAAAAAATCCTTATTCTTTTATTTAATCTTCACTAACTGTTCCGCTGCTCTACATTTTTACCTTTTTTTTGTTGTGTGTTAATTCCCAGCAAGGCAGGCAGCAAGCAATCTCAGGCTCCACACGTTTCAGGCTCCAGGCAAGACAATAGGCAGCAAGCGGCTCCAGGTTCAGCCAGGCTCGGCAATGTGCTTTGGCAGGCCCCACCTCTGGTTTCCTCACACCTCGTACTGTGCATGAGCAGTACCAAAACAGTCCTCAGGCTCCCCAGAGGGTATTCAGGTGCCCCAAACAGGGGTGCATACGCAGAAGATCTTGAAGATAATTGCTCTGTTGATTCTATGGTACTATTTGTCTTTGCCAAATTCTCTGCCTCAACCAACACGGCCAAAACATGGTCATTCATCTCATTGCTGTTTGTGCAATCTTGCTGTGTGCAAAATGGCTGCTTTGTTTGTCTATATAACAGTCACTGCTTCAATGTATATACCCCTGTATATGTAAAGATGTTTCTGAGTGACATGATATGGTGTTATATAAAAGCAAGTCTATTATTAAAATAAACTTGCAATTATTAATTTAATGACAATTTTCTCACTTTATCTAATGTAAATGGATCTTTTTAATCCATTAATCCTTTAAATTCTTTGACATTGGCCTTTTAGCTTCTCAATAAAGAAGAATTCCTATTTGTTAATTTGCAACTTTAATGAACTTGACCATTTCTGTTGCTATCCAATGCTTCACTACTCTGACATATTCTTATTTCATGCTTCCTCCTGCATAACAAATACAGATTTATTGAGAATTTCAGAGCTGGTCTTTTTCTAATAACTTGTAAAACAATAAAAATATCTAAAAGTATTGTTTAGCTGTACTTGCTGCTATCAATCTGCAGGAAACCTAAATAACAAGCTTTCTTTATCCAATATGGGCTGTGATTCTGGTTGATCCTCTTTATCACTCCACAATAAATAGTTAAGGCATTTATATATCTAAATGAATATTTCTCTGAAGTGTTCGACCATAGCTCAAAGAGCAACAGATTGTGCCCTTGAAAGGGTTGTCACTGCAGTAAAGATTAAATAGAACAATTATGCTGTTGTTAAGAAATAAATGTTGCAGCTAATCAACAAACAGTTTATTAGTTCATATACACTTCTAAAGCACCACAGTATAGCTACTGTATCAATTGGTATTCCTTTACAATTACAATGTCATTTTATTAAGATCCCAGTTCTTGTATGCTTGTTGCTAAGTGACAACACAGTACATTTAACTGCAGCGTAATAGAACTAAAGGATTTTTGATGTTTTCTAATGAAAGAACTCTTTTTATCTATTTCCTCAGCATGTTTTAACATATTTCTGTGCAGTCTACTGTAAATTTTAAATACATTCTTCCTTGAGGATATTTTTTTAAAGATATGATATATTGTAGAAGATAGGCTTGCTAATACAATATTTTTAATATATTTGAATGTCATCTTGCTTAACACAATGGCTGGGATTCTCCTCTGCAATCCCACTCAAAATCAGGCCAAATACGGCAGCAACGCCTTCCTTGCCCGCCATATGGAAATGACAGCAGGACATGGGGCCCAGGTGCCCAGTAGATTTCCCTGTCATCTGCCCTACTTACCACTACATCTCGGAGCTGCCATGAGAAAGATGGAAGTAGGAAGCAACCGTTATGACCCTGGGTTCCCCCAATAGAGCCATGTAGCAGTCCCCTCTCACTCCATTTTGGCCCCCACCCACCTTCTTATGTAGGCCTCATTCTCTGTTCCTTTGGTCCCAGCGTTCTGCACCCACCCGCTGGCCAGCTGTCGCTTCTTGCCCATGTTGGGCACACAACTGACTGGGGGGGGCATGGAGATGAGGCCCGGGAATTAAAATCGACTGGACCACCCAATGCCAGGGTCGGGGTTTGGCACTTGCCTTGGCCCCGGCCCACCCGATCCCAGGTTAAAGTCGGGCCTATTGACTCTGTCTGCCATTTCCTGCCAAGCTCTTTTGCCCACAGATTTAAAGAACTGCTAGCCATGGAATTGGGACACAACTTCCCATCTGTATTCCACTTCCACAAGTCATGCTGAGCCTATTTTACAGCCATGAGGGTTCAATATGGTGGGCGGTGTGAGCGCGCTCATTCCACCCCAGTAGTGCTCACCAGCTACATTGAATCAGGCTCCTATATAGACATCCAGGGCACGTGCCAAAAGTATTAAAAAAAACTCATTATAATATTTAAGTAACGGTGCTACGTTTGTTGTAGGATCCTTTTGTAAAATTGGACTGCCCCAGTGCCTGACTTGTCACGTGATAAACTCACCCAGCAAATCATGGCGCTAACAGTCAGCAAGAACCCTGCAGGAGCACTATTTCAAAGAGCTCATCCACTCCACACAGGTTAGTTGCTGGTTTGTCCCTTTGGGCTGCTAGTTAACTTCTGGGCCTTTAATGGCTATTTTCTCCAATCCACGCATGAATTCTGACTTCAGGGAACAACTTTGTGTTGATGCAGCACTGCTTTTGTCTGCTTTGGAAGGTGTTCATTCCAGTCATGGGTGCTCTTGTAAGTCTAGCTTTGAGGCTGGAGGAGGAGTGGGTGCAGCAAAGACAGGAGAGAGCAGGAGCATTTTGGAGAAGGAGGAGGAGGAGGCCAGACCCACAGCGGGTCTTCAGGGAGCATTTCTCCTACCTTAACTTCATCGAGGAGCAGTGTGTAAGATTTGGATCACAGGTCACACACAGATTACCCAAAGGGTCTTAGGAGTTGTAAGGCTTTTTGTTAGAGAGCTACAGTTTAAGCATAATCAGATACTACATACGATTGAAATAGATATAGTGGACATAGAACCCGTGACAGATGAAAATGATCTACAGCCTCGTGACGGAACGAAATGACCTGATGGACGGTAGACAGATGGACGTCGATGAGTGTTGATGGATGTCTCTGTCTGCAACAACAATCACTGCTGTTGGGTCTCTCCTCGAGCTGTCGGAGGTGTTAGGCTGTCAGCCAGCATGGATATCCACCTCAGAGGTCGAGCCTGATCAGAGTGTTAAGCCAAAGCTAGCATTTCATTGACTCCGAGGAAGCTCTTCCTCTTAACAGCTAGCTTCTCTCTCATCATTGGCCATTTTTATATCTTATTCGTTGGACTGGGATTACAGATGTCCATCATTTTTCATTCACCTCATGACTTTTATTACCAGGGCAAAGGTACTTCCTGACCATCTTATTTCCTGAGTTATTTCTTATCTTTTGTGTTAAATGTTTTAATATGGTTAAGAATGTTTTGCTTATTCGGCTGACTGGTTCCCCGTCTCCCTTATCAGTCTTGCTATGTCTGTTTGGGAAGCCTGCTTGTACTTGTGTTGACCTAAGGCCTCTCTCTGTTCTTATCTGATGTGATTGGATTTCTTTCTGGGGGATAAGTCAGTGGGTTAGCAGATCCATTTCCTACGGAATCATTAAACACCTTACAACTTACAACTTTCTTTAGGATTGAATGTTTCTTACAATTGTGTGAGGAGCCAGCGCTTCACCGAGGAGGCTGTTACCAAAGCTCTGCCGCAACCACAACTGGAGCCCCAAACCAGGGCATGGGCAGCACTGCCTGTGGCTGTCAAGGTCACCGTGGACCATCATTTTTACTCCACGGCGCCGTTCCAGGCTGCAGCAGGTGACATCCGCAACATCTCCCAGTTTGCTGTGCACTGCTGTATCAGCTAGGTGACTGAGGCTCTCTACGCCAGGAGGAACACCTACATCATCTTCCCGTGGACAGAGCGAAGCAGGTTGAGAGAGCACTAGGCTTCGCCTGCATTACAGGCTTCCCCAGGGTCCAATGTGCCAAAGGCTGCACCCATATTACCTTGCACGCTCCACATCATCAGCCTGGCATCTTTCTAAATAGAAAGAGATACCACTCCCTGAATGCTCAGCTTCTTTGTGACCACAGGCAGCAGATCATGCAGGTCTGTGCCAGTTTCCTGGCACCAGTCATGATTCATTTATCCTGCGCTAGTCCTCTGTGTTGTCTTTATTCCAACCAAGCCGCCAGGAGATAGGCTGGTTACATGATGGCAAGGGATATCCCCTCCGGACATGTCCCATGACTCCTGTCAGTAACCCAGGCACAAGCGCAGAGTAGGTCTACAATGAGAGCCATGCCTCCCCTCCCCAGTACACTAACAGTCCTGTCATCCTTATAACTACCACCCTCACAACCATCATCTGATTGCCTTCCTGCAGTCCAGCCTCACACGGGTCTTGCTCTCACTTGATTACAAATATTAACACCAATACTAACTCCAGACCAAAACCTTTACTCCGACAAATCAATTTGTATTTGTATAACAGTTATAAAAAGAGAAAGTGCTGGAAATACTCAGCAGGTCTGGCAGCATCTGTGAAGAGAGAAAGAGAGTTAACATTTCTGTTGGCACCCAATGTGAATATTACCTTGAAATCTTTTAATCTTCATTTTCAAGTTGCCTGCACACTGAGAACAATAGAAGTTTGCTTAAAGTCCTTCCCCTGTTAAGATGATCTGTATAGAAAACAGCTTGTAACACCTCATTTTCTGACCCTTACTGTAAGCTCAGGCTATGAATATTTAACCTTTTACATTTCTTATCTTTCAAAAGTATTACACTTGAATGACAGTTTCTAGATCCAGTACAGTTTGAGGAGCATAAATTGTGACCTATGTACACAGAAGAGACTGGATTCTGCTCAAGGAAGTCATGCTGTGCAATAAGTAGGATCATGGGAACTGTAATTCTTTGTCATTTGCTGGTCAAGGTGATGACCTCAGTTGACAAGTTCTTAAGGCTGGGAAGTCCCAATGTGAAGAACAGAGTTGATGCAGTTCAGAATTTTAAATCCCGCCCAAAGCCCGCCCGACTCAATTTTCAAGCAGGCCTCGAAATAGGCATCCAACGCTCCTGCCCAAAATAGGTGGGATGCTTATTTAAAAATTTGATCAGGGTCCAATTGTAGGATCCAACACAATTTTCAGATACCAATGGGCAGAGCATGCACCATGCATGATCCATCCAGTGATACTGGATGTAGAGTGGCCTAACCAGTGGTTCTTAAAGGGGCCACTGCAGGCCACAATGAGATGGGGCAGTAAACACAGTGCCACTGATTGTTCCTCCTGGCCCCATAAAAATCATCCCACCGACTGCCCCTCACGGAATTGCCTCTCCTCACCCTTTAGCCTTTAACTTCTTGCTTGGCTCTGCGGAGGAGCTGCCAGATTTCTCCCGCCTCCCCACACACAGTATTATGACCGTTGATCCTCATCCTTCATCCTACCATTGGCAATAGAGCTTTCAGCTTCCTGCGTCCTACTCTCTGGAATTCCTTCCTTAAATGTCTCCAACTCTTCACTTCCCTCTAAGCCTTTCAAAATTCTTTCGAAACCCATCTCTTTGACCCAGGCTATAGTCACTCCTCCTAATGCCTCCTCTGTTGGCTCAACATTCATTTTCTTGAGGCTTTTCTGTGGAGTGCCTTGGGACATTCTTTACATTCAAGATGTTATTGAAATGCAAGTTGTTGTTGTTGTTGTTGGTATCATTGTACTAAATAAATTGAAAACAAATTGGAAGTCGCTGCGAGCTATTTAGCCAACTGCACTTAATTGCAATAAGTGCATTATTTTTCAAAGCCAAATTTGCCTCCATATGTGAGGAGGATCTGGCTCCCTTTCATGCCTGTCCTCAGGAAAAGAGCAAATCAATGGGAGACTGCTATCATGCACCTTTTAATAAAAGGTTAAAAAGTAACACCAATAGAAGTCTGGGAGTAAGGGTATGGTCCAGTGAGATCTGCATGAGGAAAAATCAGAGGGATTTCATAACCTTAAAAGAAAGATTACACCTTATATTAAGCAGAAGGGTTTGGATAGTACAATAATTCACCAAGCACCACTCACCTCATACATTTAAAAACTGTCATTTTGAAGAGAATCATTAAATAAATTACCAACTTGCAATATTCTTGTATAACTGTTTCAGTATTTTTCCATGTATATTTAGTTATATAATGCAGTCAATTCTTAAAAGTAATGTTTTGTGCAATGTATGGAATTTGAAGGTGTTATGTATGTATACAGAGATAACTAATTCAGTTCAATCTCAAAATGTCAGTCTTGGATTCATCTGCATTATATAAAAAAAAGAACCGGGTTTCTATGAAGGCAACTTCCCTGTTATTTTTGTGGTCTAGCGTGTTGGAATCGCTAGAAGCAAATGAAACAGAAACTAGCTTCCTTCTTTTCATTGAGTCTGAAAATGTCATGGTATATATTTAAGCCATAACAGTCAGCAGAGAGGCATTAATAGGTATTAATCATAATAAGTGCCCTTGTGTTGTAGTTAAAAAATAAAACAGTACTTATTTCAATGCAGAGAGTGAACCCTAAAAGCGAACATTGGTAAGTGAAATTATACTGTGAGCAAATAAAGTTGTATATAACACACATACAACTTAGTGTAATTGGGACAGCCTTGGCTTTATTTCTATAACATTATTACTCATCTTCAATTTATTTAATTTGACATCTGCTAAAACGTTGCACTTAAAAAGTTATACATTTAATGGCATATCTTCAACACAGCAATGTACACATTTACATGAAACATTTTAATAGGATATAATATCAGAATGCTTTTAACGTAAGTTCAGATGTTAGAAGATAAATATGAGTCATTCTTTTATGTCTGTTACATCCTCTAACCACTAGATGTTGCTGTTGTATAGGTTTGCTTTACCTAACATCTGTTTTTCAAAATGTGCTGTAAACTGTGACTCTTCATACTGGGCAATGAAAAACAATCAATAAAATGTTTTAATAAGCATATTTATTTTTGGAACTTTACTCACATAAGTAAAGAATACGTTATTGGAATTTATTAAAGTATTAATACAAAATGTTTGTTCAGTAGGACTCAGTTAGGATAAGGCATCTTATTTACAGGAATGCCTAAGAAAAAGATGAATGACTGACTACACATTTATCGAAAGTGGTGAAGGCTTACTAATGAAACATTTCTCAAAGAAGCAAGCAATATATTTACAGATTGATCCTAACCAAATAATATGAATGCATTTAGCAAATATAATTAATGGGAATTCTGCAGATAGTGAAAAAATGGTTAAAGCCTATGGATGGCAAAAGTCCGTTACCTTTTAATGGTTTCCCTTGAAGCTCACAAAACAACAACAAAACAATTCCCCCAAAAATTCTCTGAGTGAACTGAAATAATAAAAATAATAAAATGTAATGGTTTCATAGGCATAATAATATCCAGATTGGTATTCAGTGATGGAATACTCTCCATTTGCCTGGATGAGTGCAGCTCCAACAACACTCAAGAAGCTCGACAGCATCCAGGACAAAGCAACCCGCTTGATTGGCACCCCATCCACTACCTTAAACGTTCACTCCCTCAACCACCGGCGTATCGTGGCTGCAGTGTGTACCATCTACAAGATGCACTGCAGCAACTCGCCAAGGCTTCTTTGACAGCACCTCTCAAACCCGCAACCTCTACCACCTAGAAGGACAAGGGCAGCAGACGCATGGAAACACCACCACCTGCAAGTTCCCTTCCACGTCACACACCATCCTAACTTAGAAATATATCGTCGTTCCTTTATTGTCGCTGGGTCAAAATCCTGGAACTCCCTCCCTAACAGCACTGGGGAGTACATTCAACACGCGGACTGCAGCGGTTCAAGAAGGTGGCTCACCACCACCTTCGCCATTAGGGATGGGCAATAAATGCTGGCATTGCCAGCAACGCCTACATCCCATGAATAAAAAAAACACTGTTAAGTATAGAAACAATCCTAAGAACTGAAGCCAGTATGCAGGTATGTGCTGAATTTTTGTTTGGTAATCGGTTTGGACTTCTAATTTATATTCTGTCAATTATTTAAAAAATAATTTGACTAACATAATGCGATTATAAAGATGAGGCTTGTCCGTATCAGAAAGAAGCAAAGGAATCAAAAGAAAAATTCATATTTATTAAACCACTTTCATATTTTTTCCAAATTTATTTATAATTTAGTAACAAAATGTGAGCATTTAATTAAAATTCACCTTTTTGGCATGTTTTCACTGGCTTTATATGAAAGAATTATGCAGTGAAACTTGTCTACAACAATTGTCACTGGAACTGATTTCAAGTGCTCCTTAAAGGTGCTAAAATGTGATTCATTGCTTCATTGTTAGGACTTAAATTTGGAAGTTAGTCGAAACAACTGATCTTTGAGAGGTTTGTGATAGCGCTGGAGGATACAATTGTTAAACTATAGTTTTGATGCAAGTTATTTCTTTGCAGCACATGAATAAAAAGTTGGAATAAGTACTGCACATGGGATAGACATATCGGGGTTGTAATTGGCGTCTTGTGCGGTAGTGCAAAACAGACATTATTGCTTCGCTGCCTGTTAACTTCAATGGAACTGAATATTGGACAGAGCATATAACGGGTGGCCGAAGCAATCTTGTCCGCTTTGTGCTACCGCCCAAGGCAAATTTCTACCCTATTCAAAAAAGGTGGTAGAGAGAAAATGGGGAATTACAGACCGGTAAGCCTGACATCGGTAGTGGGGAAAATGCTAGAGTCCATTATTAAAGATGTAATAGCAGAGCACTTGGAAAATAGTGACAGGGTCGGACAAAGTCAACATGGATTTACAAAAGGTAAATCGTGCTTGACTAATCTACTAGAATTTTTTGAGGATGTAACTAGTAAAATAGATAAGGGAGAACCAGTGGATGTGGTGTATTTGGACTTTCAGAAGGCTTTCGATAAGGTCCCACATAAGAGATTAGCATGTAACGTTAAGGCACATGGGATTGGGGGCAAGGTATTGACTTGGATAGAGAACTGGTTGGCAGATAGAAAGCAAAGAGTTGGAATAAACGGGTCTTTTTCCGAGTGGCAGGCAGTGACTAGTGGGGTACCGCAGGGATCGGTCCTTGGACCCCAGCTATTCACAATATATATTAATGATCTAGACAAGGGAACTAGATGTAATATCTCCAAATTTGCAGACGACACAAAGCTGGGTGGGCGTGTGTGCTGTGAGGAGGATGCCGAGAAACTACAGGATGATTTGGACAGGTTGGGTGATTGGGCAGAAGCATGGCAGATGCAATATAACGTGGATAAATGTGAAGTTATCCACTTTGGTGGCAAAACAGGAAGGCAGATTATTATCTGAATGGTAATAGATTGGGAGAAGGGGAAGTGCAATGAGACCTGGGTGTCCTTGTGCACCAGTCGCTGAAGGTAAGCATGCAGGTGCAGCAGGCGGTTAAGAAGGCAAATGGTATGTTGGCCTTCATAGCGAGAGGGTTTGAGTACAGGAACAAGGATGTCTTGCTGCAGTTGTACAGGGCCTTGGTGAGACCACATCTTGAGTATTGTGTGCAGTTTTGGTCGCCTTATCTGAGGAAGGATATTCTTGCCATGGAAGGAGTTCAGCGAAGATTCACCAGACTGATACCTGGGATGGCAGGAATGACGTATGAGGAGAGATTGGGATGATTGGGCTTGTACTCGCTGGAGTTTAGAAGAATGAAAGGGGGTCTCATTGAAACTTATAAAATTCTGGCAGGACTGGACAGACTAGATGCAGGGAGGATATTCCCGATGGTCGGGGAGTCCAGAACCAGGGGTCACAGTCTAAGGATAAGGGGTAGGCCTTTTAGGACAGAAATGAGGAGGAATTTCTTCACCCAGAGAGTGGTGAACCTGTGGAATTCTCTACCACAGAAGGCAGTAGAAGCCAATACATTAAATATATTCAAGAAGGAGCTGGATATATTTCTTAAGGCTAATGGGTTCAAGGGGTATGGGGAGAAAGCAGGGACCGGGTACTGAACTTGGATGATCAGCCATGATCGCATTGAATGGTGGAGCAGGCTCAAGGGGCCGAATGGCCTACTCCTGCTCCTATCTTCTATGTTTCTATGTTTCTATTGTGATAAAGCTCTTCTAATAGGGGAATAACATCAAGGGTAAGGGTTACATTTTTGTATTAGACAGTTTACTCCTACTTTCTGTTCTCTTTCTGAGATGTGTACAAACTACAGCTGAGAGGGAAAGCAGGGGACTTACTCTCAGACTTTCAATAAATTAGCTCTGAATCAGTCACTAGGAAGTGTGTAACAGCAACCTCGGATAACTCTTCAATTTTCTCCCTTTCCACTTAGGGAAGCATCTGGCCAACGTGGCACCTTGTCAAATAAAGTAGCTGAATTTAGGAGGCTGAACCTATGTTCTACTACTCCGTGATGCCACAGCTTGGTGTTCCAATGCACAACTTCACTGAGCCATGTGTTAATCAATATATTTAATGTACAATCCCTTTTGTTGTTTAATCACTCCTGCCTTCCACCCTTTCACAGACCTTCCTTTTCTCCTTTCCTCTGCCTCCCCTCCCCCTTTCCTTGCCTCTGCACTTGCTTAAAACCTGCAGTTCAGATGAAAGGTCATCGACCTGAAATGTGGACTCTGTTTCTCTCTCTCCACAGAGGCTGGCTGATCTGCTGAGTATTTCCAGCAGTTTTTATTTCAGATTTCCAGCAACTGCAGGATTTTGCCTTTGTATTTAATTGATATTAGATCAGTGTATATTAAACTGATGTAATAGATCAACATGACATTGCAACAGAGTTTGCCAGTTAAAAACAATTCTGAAGGAAGTCAATCTCAAGTACATACAAAAGCACATTGGCCCTGTATTTATTTATTCACCAGTCTCCCGCCATAACTTGAGAGTCCAGCTGAGCCCACTTGAAAATGGTGTGGCCTGAGTTATGTCAGGGCCTTGGCGACTCCAGGAGTTCTTAGTTGTCTGGTAAGGAACGGAACCTTCACCCGCTCCTTACAAGGCTAATGATGGCGAGGTGGTGAAGCCGAGGGTTGGGGCTCGCTACGCTGGGAATCCTGCTTTCCTGGCTCAGAAAGGACCCGGGGCTAAAAATTGAGCAGTGCCTTAGCGCCCCGGAAAAATTTGCGCCCCCCACGACAGAAATTGAGTGGTAGCGCCCCAAGAGGGAAGCGGGGCGCTATTGGAAGCACCCCGTCTACCTCTTGGGATGCTGCGAGGGAATATTGTGGCACTACGTGCCATGGTATTGGAGGCCTGCCTCCCCTTCTTAAAGGGGAGGGCCTTGCGCAGCGCGACCCGGGGCCCAGCTGGGCCCCCGGGAATCGGGAGTGTTGGCAAAAGGGCCTGGCACTCAATAGAAGTGTTGGGCTCATGGAGCGCAGCCGGCACTCCGCGGGGAGGGGGGAGGTGCGGGTAAGGAGGCTGGGGACGGGAACGGAGGCAGGTGCTGGCAGGCGGCCAGCAACAAAATTGGCCGCCCTGTACCTCGCCTTTAAATAGCGCCTCCCCGGCCACAGGTAGGCCCCCTTGACCCCGTCGGACATAGCGTCCGGTGGTAAGTCAGGAGGCGCTCCCGAAGATCGTGGCCGGGGCACGAGCGGGGCGTTGTGCATGGCGATGATATCATCGCTGGTGGCGCAGTGCCGCAGGATGCTACCGGTTACCGCCGCCGCTAACCTCCCGCTGAATTTCGCAGGAGGCGTTGGCGGCATCGCGCCTGGGCGCTAGTTGCTTTGCACCTCCCGTTCGCGCCCTCTTAGGGCGCGAACGGGAGGCGCAAAGCAACCGAATTTCCCCCTCCCCCCGGTGTATTAATGGAGGCTGATATACTGAGAAGGATGAGGCATACCAGCCTTCAGATGGACACAAGTGGGCTCCACAACAGTGGGGGGCCTGGACACCCCCCAAGAAAGGTGAAGAACTTTTCTCTTTAGAGAAATCTGAACCAGCCCCCTTATGCAGGGAGCTGAGGGACGGGGTGTTGGTGCTGGAGGTGGGGGGGAACGGGTGCTGGATCTGGAGATGACCTGGGCCCCCTCCTCCTGATGGTGGGCCAGGCACCATAATTTCCAGCATGGGGCAGGCACGGCCTTCGGATTTTCAGGGCCATCAATTGACTGGCATTTACTGCCCTTAAAGATCAATGAACAAGTACAAGTCTACAGAACTAACCAATCAGAAAACATCCATAAAAGTTATACCTTCTAATTAGCTTAATGAATAATCACCAACAATATTCATCAAAGCTATAACATGAAAGTAGGAACAGGCACAAAGATTTGTTACATTAACAAATAAAGAAAAAACAGATTAGGTGGATAATTAAATTATTCTACATTTTGTCTTGTTGCTTTTATAACATTAAAATAAATTATGCATAACCTTATCTGCTAGTGCTTTTTAACCTCAGAAACAGCAATAATTCTGACACAGAGTTAAATCCCTCTCTCTCATCCTGGACATTGTTTATGTCTCCTGCAAAATCTGCACTATTCCTGTAAACTGACAAAAACTGAACATGATTTTACCTATCCTGTGTTTTCCTTCGGTCAGCTGGATGTCCGACACACTCAGAAATCCATCACCATGCTTAAGAGTCTCCAAACCAAGCAACAAAGATAAGAGCTTCTGTTGGCCTGATCTAAAGTGAGCACTCCCTACAGCGACTCAATCACTTACCCAAGCCCAGAAAGCTTAGGCACAAGTGGTTTAGGGGCCAAGTGTACGCATGGGTACTGTTGACATTTAACCAGTGAGAGCTACGCAGACTGATAAATTCTCCACGACTTCTCCAACTTGGACCATCCTATCCATTAGAGAATTGGCTTACAGGCTTATCTAGAGCTGAGTGGGAAGAATCTCAGCTGGTAGTAACAGGGTCTACCCCTCAAGGTTTCTTTAATGAGCCCGGCTGGTTCATTAATCTTCTGCACACCTGCCTGATTTAGATGTCGGATTACCAAATCTGCCCCAGAGAGCTAAGTTAGTTCCAATCTATCAAAACCGGACATATCATATTGAAGCCAAATGATCCCAAAGAGACATCACTTACCTCCACTCCAACAAGGACAGTCACCAGTTGGAGATGAGATTCTTCACATGCAGCTCTAGATAATTCTGCCAATGCCACAAAGGGTAGGGTGGTCCTAGATGGAGAAGCAATGGGAAATTTATCATTGCTCTGTGCTGGTAGGCCGCACAGTTCTCACTGGTTAAATTCCAACAGAAGAACTTGGATGTCTTTGTACATGAATCACAGAAAGTTAACATGCAGGTACCGCAAGCAATTAGGAAAGCAAATGGTATGTTAGCTTTTATTACAAAGGGATTAGAGTATAAGAGTAAAGAAGTCTTACTACAATTATATAGGGCATTGGTGAGGCCACACCTGGAGTACTGTGTACAGTTCTGGTTTCCTTACTTAAGGAAAGACATACTTGCCTTAGAGGGAGTGCAGCGAAGGTTCACCAGACTGGTTCCTGGGATGAGGGGATTGCCCTATGAGGAGAGATTGAGTAGACTAGGCCTATATTCCCTAGAGTTTAGAAGAATGAGCGGTGATCTCATTGAAACATATAAAATTCTTAAGGGGCTTGACAGGGTTAATGCTGGGAAAATGTTTCTCCTGGCTGGGGAATCTAGAACACGAGGTCACAGTCACAGAGTAAGTGGTAGGCCATTTAGGACTGAGACGAGGAGGAATTTCTTCACTTAAAGGGTTGTGAATCTTTGGAATTCTCTACCCCAGAGAGCTGTGGATGCTCAGTCGTTGAGTATATTCAAAGTGTGGAGATGCCGGAGTTGGACTGGGGTGGACAAATGTAAGAAGTCACACAACACCAGGTTATAGTCCAACAGCTTTATTTGAAATCACAAGCTTTCGGAGCGCTGCTCCTTCATCAGGTGAAGTGGAGAAATGCATAAAGACACAGTTTATATAGTCAGAGAATAATGTCAGATGTTTACAGGTAATCTTTCCAACTGCCATTTATCACACCTCGGCAGAGAGATAATCACAGCAGTCAAAGGTGTGAATGGTGTCCAAACAGGTCAGTCAGGAAAACATTACATCAAAGAACAATGAGGTGGGGTCACAAGGGGTCAAATGTTGCAGATGCTGGGGTCTGTATGAAAAACAAAAAAACAGACAAAAAACATTTTTTTTGCTGGAAATCACAGCAGGTCCGGCCGCATCTGTGTAGAGAGAACAAGCCAATGATGACTCGAGTCTGGATGACCCTACATCAGGTGGGGTTACATGTAGCGTGACATGAACCCAAGATCCCGGTTGAGGCCGTCCTCATGGGTGCGTAACTTGGCTATCAGTTTCTGCTTGACGATTTTGCATTGTCGTGTGTCTCGAAGGCCGCCTTGGAGAATGCTTACCCGAAGATCGGAGGCTGAATGTCCTTGACTGCTGAAGTGTTCCCCGACTGGGAGGAAACACTCCTGCCTGGCAATTGTTGTGCGGTGTCCGTTCATCCGTTGTCGCAGTGTCTGCATGGTCTCGCCGATGTACCATGCTCCGGGGCATCCTTTCCTGCAACGTATGAGGTAGACAACATTGGCCGAGTCACATGAGTATGTACCATGTACCTGGTGGGTGGTGTCCTCACGTGTGATGATGGTATCTGTGTTGATGATCTGGCATGTCTTGCAGAGGTTGCTGTGGCAGGGTTGTGTGGTGTCGTGGTTGTGGTTCTCCTGAAAGCTGGGTAATTTGCTGCGAACGATGGTCTGTTTGAGGTTAGGCGGCTGTTTAAAGGTGATTAGTGGAGGCATGGGGATGGCCTTAGCGAGGTGTTCGTTGTCATCAATGACATGTTGAAGGCTGCGAAGAACATGGCGTAGTTTCTCCGCTCTGGGGAAGTACTGGACGATGAAGGGTACTCTGTTGGTTGTGTCCCATGTTTGTCTTCTGAGGAGGTCTATGTGATTTTTTGCTGTGGCCCATCGGAACTATCGATCGATGAGTCGAGTGTCATATCCCGTTCTTACGAGGGCATCTTTCAGTGTCTGTAGGTGTCCATTGCGTTCCTCCTCTTCTGAGCAGATCCTGTGTACTTGCAGGGCTTGTCCATAGGGGATGGCTTCTTTAACGTGGTTAGGGTGGAAGCTGGAGAAGTGGAGCATCGTGAGGTTGTCCATGAGCTTGCGGTAGAGTGAAGTGCTGAGGTGTCCGTCTTTGATGGAGATTCATGTGTCCAAGAATGAAACTGATTCTGAGGAGTAGTCCATGGTGAGTTTGATGGTGGGATGGAACTTGTTGATGTTATCGTGTAGTCTTTTCAGTGATTCTTCGCCGTGGGTCCATAGGAAGAAAATGTCATTGATAAATTTTTGGGAAAAAAGGGAATTAAGGGAAATGGGGATAGTGCGAGAAGATGGAGTTGAGGTAGAAGATCAGCCATGATCTTGGTGAATGGCGGAGCAGGCTCGAAGGGCCAAACCTACTCCAGCTCCTATTTCTTATGTTCTTATGTAACAGTACCCAGGGGAATTCCAACAGTACCCATGCCCTTAAGCCTTGGATGTTGCCATTAGACAACTGATAAGTATAGATTTAAGCCCTTGCTAGGCTGATAGAAGATTCCAGAAACTTCTAATTAGCAGCATGGTGAGCACAACTCAGCATTAAATGTATGAGGACATTGCCAATGTCCTCCTTACCATACTTGGACACACCACTGAATAGTGGTTCCATCAATTGAAAATGCAGAGCTTCAGTAGCAGTGCTATCTGAACATAGGCAGTAAACCCTGGATAGTTTACTGTGTAATCTTATGCCCAGCCTCTGGGTAATGCCTTCAAGTAGCTGTGATTCCCAAGCCTCAGGGTTTTCTGATCATCTATATAATGGTGTCACAAATTTCACTTGTCTGCACTAGATATCCACTTCGGTGACTCTTGTAAGCGGACCTTGCAATCCTATGGTCAGAAGTATACCTTTATCACCAGTTAAACAATCTTGTGACAGCATTGTTGTTCTGGATGCTATAATCTCGCATATGCCACCTCTTCTCTTATTTTTATGGAAGGCGGACGAAAAAGTACACGAGTGAGATAATGCATGATTATAAACCAATAAATTGGTTTATTTTACATACAGTACATGAATAAACAGAATACAGTTTTCTAGTGAGATACATCAATTTCCTACTCCTCCTTGTACCATCAATACAATGAAAATATATGACAATATTACTATTCTAGGCAAACTCAGTTACAAGTTAAGCTAATAGGAATCCAACTGCTTCTGTTGCACTTATATCTAGCCCTGGAGCCTCCCAGACTCCCTGAATACCTAGAGAGAGAGATCTATCTGTGTCACTGACTGTCTCAGACTGCCTCTCCAGAAAGAGAGAGAAAACAAAGGCTACCCTTTGACCCTTCGCGCAAATCTGTCTGTCAAGGTTTGGTCTGCCGAGCTGCCAATCAAAGTCAGCATCTTGAATTGATGTGGGTACTGATGACATCTACATGCCTGTTTTAGCCAAGCCTCTGCCAAGTACAATGACTGAAATGGACGTGAACTGCTATGGAATGCACTCCATAACTTCCTATTGTCTCAAAGCTGATGTCACAGGCAAAAGTACACAAGCTGACAACTATTCTGCCTGGGCTCTGACCCAGGAACAAACAACTCTAAATGGCTTGTGTATTTCTGGAACCTAGCCCTTTTGTCAGCTGAATCTGACCCTTGTAGCACTATACATTAAAACAAAATCCCTTGCAGGCCATAGAGGAAAAGGTTCCAAAATGTTACACAGAAGCTGCCATCCCGAGCCTCAGATATTTCTCATCAGCTGTCTACCTTTAATGCCGCATAAGGACCAAACCTACCATGGTGAGTCACAATGCAGAGCAGGTGAATAAGTGGCTTTTTATAGGACTGTTTTCAACCCTCTTTACAGTACTGCTTTGAAGTTGGCAGTTGCACTGAATGGCAATACTAGCAAGTAACCAGCTGCAAAAAACACGAGGTCCACAGTGCAAAGTGATCAGTACAACCAACTTGTACCAATGAGTGTAGCCTGTAATACAATCAGGTTTTGAAAATTGCGATTTGAGTGTTATGTCCACAGGATCATTAAAAGGATATTTTACCATTGAAAAAAAAAATTCTGTTAAAAATGAAAAGCATATTTTATTTCTTCAGCACCCCATCTTTTTCAAAACTGTACTATCGTGTAATCCCAAGGATTTATCAAAAAAGCCTCCCATACTTGCTGAAAAGCTGACTGTAGCTGTCATTTCAGCATGCAGGAACCACTTATTGACTCCTGCACTTACAACCCAATATTATCTTTTAGTCACAGATTAATTTTCTATGTTCTTTAACTGGATTTATCGTTGATTAATTCAGCTCATATACATTTAAATACCTATTTTCTTTGATTAAAATTATTCACTCCAGCCATTAATTACAGTTAATAACTTTAATACAAAAAATGAGATCAGAAAACACAAACATTAGTTTATCGATCAACTTACTATTCCAGTGTTTATTAAAAATAAAAAAGACGTAGACTGCCTTTGCTGCCACCAGTAAAAGAAACGCAGGTAAAACTAATAATATGTAACACTCAAAGGCTACACTCAAATGTATAATAGACAATATTTATTACATGCAGGATTATTATCTTATAGTATAGATGCATCACCTACCATTGAATACAACTGACTACATGGACCTTGGCATGTAACTCGACAAAATATTCCGTGGAAATATTCCATAGATCCAAAAATTTCTTCCGGGAATGACTGCAAAAATAATCAGGCTTTCTGCAGGTACAACTTACTGAATAAAATGAAGACAACATAACTTGCAAACAGTTGTAGTGACCATAGAAAGGATGGCACATGTTTTGGTCAAAAGCGTTCCTCTCTGATTCAACATTTTAACTGGGTTGTTTGCTCATTTAGAGATCCTTTTAGATCGGGATTCAGTGCTGTTTGGGGTTACTATGCACACAAGAGTCAAATTAGTCAAGTTTTTACTGTATGTAGTATGGAAGTACATAACCCTGGGGTAAAAATCAAACAATTCAGCAACTGCGGTTTAAAATCCTTTGGGACTTAATACATGACTTGAAAAATTTACATGTTCAGAATTTGAAACAGGTCCAATTTGTGAAGACGGTGCAGTTCCTCGGACTACTGTACGCAATATATTGAAAGGAAGGCAATAAGCTAAGTTGATCATTACTATATATATTTTATTTTATTTTATTACAAGTGCAATTTAGAACCAAAATCATAATGACAATTGCTGAAGTTCAACTGCAACTTAAATAATACTTGCGCATTAGAAAAACAATCATGATACCGAACAGAATTGATCCAGACTGCAGTATTTTTCTTTGCATCTCACTCCTTTCTCTCTCACATTCACATACAAACACCGAATCTCTGATTCTGTCATGCATACTTAGCGTCATATTTTCATACTTTGGATGCCTCTTAATCAGCATCCAGGGTTGAAAGGAAGCAAATCTGTGGGATTTCCAATACCACCGCTTCCTAATGGTCCTGTAACTGAGCGGTTTCCTGCTGAGAGGGGAGAATTGAACTGGCAGGTGTCCAGGGAGAGGGAAAAGAAAAATAAACCTACAAATATTTCCTTAGAGGTGATATTCTTGACATTACTCAGCTTAGGAGGAACTCTGTACATTAAAAGCATTTCACCTACAATATCCTCTTTAAAATAACCTTTATCATGGCATTTTACCCAGGGCAAGGTAACATTTTACTTCGAGGTGTAAAAATGAATAAACTGCTCCTAAAGTGTTGCTATTTTTCACAGTGTTGGAAATAATATGTACACTTAATAATTTAGCTTTGTTTTATTATTGGATTGTACAAGAATTTATGCACATTGGAAGAGGGACTATATCTCCTTTAAGTCAAGAAGCAGACACACTCAATGTTTTCAAGGGGAGACTGGATAGGCACTTGAGGGAAATAAACTTGCAGGGCTACGGGGATAGAACGGGGGAATGGGACTAACTGGATTGCTCTACAGAGAGCCCGCACAGACTAGACGGTCCAAATGGCCTCCTTCTGTGCCGTTATGACTCTATAGGGGTGATTTTGCCAATGGGGGCGTGTTGGAGGCGGGACTGCTGCTTGTCGGGTTTTAGTCCCACCTCCATCGACATCCGGCCAACCCACGCTATTTTCCCTTCATTGACCTTGTTAAGCCCGCCCCAGCTGGCTTAGCAGGCCAATTAAGAGAAAGCCGGTGACAGAGAACGTCAGCATATGACATTTTTGACAGATGAATTGTCATCATTTGATAGCTTTGAGAAGCTGTCAAACACTGACATTCTCTGTTGTTTGGTGAGTTCTTGTATTCAAGACTCACTAAACCTATTTTCTGAGCAGAAAGCAGATAGCTGTTGCATCAGAGAATGCAGCAGCCATTCTGTCATCTCTGCCGTGGAGATGCCGGAGCCTCCAGATCCCCAACGATTGAAGCCTGCAGGAAGAAACAAAGGTAAGGAAACTTTTTCTAAGACTTTTCATTCACCTCCCATACTTACCTCTCCACACTTGCACCCGCCTCCCCAGGGCTGGCAAAATAGCGCCCTAAGACTTTATGGGGGAAAAATGTGGTTGATTAGCGCCTCCCGTTAGTGCCCTAAGAGGTGATGTTTGCGGTGCTCGTGAAATTGATCAGCCATTTTGCGGCGGCGCTAAACACTACCGCCACGATCTCCTGCGCCTGCAGATCGTAATGTCAGTCGAGTGCGCAACGACACGGTTGCTTCTGGGACCAGATATTGAGTGGCGCCCCCTGCCTTTCCGCCTGCCGCTAGCAATGACAGGTAGAGGGGAATGTTTTGCAGTTGGGAAGGGACTGAGGAAACGTTATTTAAAGGCGGCCGCTTCCTGCCTTTTTTTGTCGGCAACATTTTTGCACCACGTATTCTGAGAGAGAAAGAGAGACTTCTGGAGAGATTCAATGCTGTGTGAAGGAGTTTTGGGTACTGAGCAGCACTTTGCAGGTTCATTTTGATTTGACCTTTCTTGCATTGATTTAGAAGAGACTATGGGGTTGCACATTGCGCTCTTTCCCTGGGCCTTTCCATTGTTCTTTCCAGCAGTATTCATGTACAGGTCTCTCCAGGCTGAGATTCAAGGCTGCTCACACCGCAGGTAAAGAGTGCACAGGCAGACAGGGAATGGGTGACCGCCAGACAGATTAAATGAACTAGGAAAGTAGTGCAGGAGTCCCCTGGGTCCATCTCCCTCTCCAACAGATTTTCCGTTTTGGATACTGCTGAGGGAGATGGTTTCTCAGGGGAATGCAGCAAGAGCCAAGTCCGTGGCACTATGAGTGGCTCAGCTGCACAGGAGGGGAGGAAAAAGAGAGGGAGAGCAATAGTGATAGGGGATTCTATCATAAGGGGAACAGATAGACGTTTCTGTGGCCGCAGACGTGACTCCAGGATGGTATGTTGCTTCCCTGGTGCCAGGGTCAAGGATGTCACTGATCGGCTGCAGGATGTTCTGAGGGGGGAGGGTGAACAGCCAAAGGTCGTGGTCCATATCGGTACCAACGACATAGGTAAAAAGAGGGATGAGGTCCTGCAAGCAGAATATAGGGAGCTACGAAATAAATTAAAAAGCAGGACCTCAAAGGTTGTAATCTCAGGATTACTCCCAGTGCCATATGCTAGCGAGAGCAGAAATAGGAGAATAGACCAGATGAATGCGTGGCTGGAGGGATGGTGTAGGAGGGAGGGATTTAAATTATAGAGTCATAGAGTTATACAGCACAGAAAGAAGCCCTTCGACCCATCATGTCCGCGCCGGCCATCAAGTCCCGTCTATTCTAATCCCATTTTCCAGCACTTTGTCCGTAGCCTTGTATGCTATGGCGTTTCAAGTGCACATCTATATGCCTCTTGAATGTTGTGAGGGTTCCTGCCTCTACCACCCTTTCAGGCAGTGAGTTCCAGATTCCAACCACCCTCTGGGTGAAAAAGTTTTTCTTCAAATACCCTCTAAACCTCCTGCCCCTTGAAACTATGCCCCCTGGTTATTGACCCCTCTACTAAGGGGAAATGTTCCTTTCTATCTACCCTATCTATGCCCCTCATAATTTTGTACACCTCAATCAGGTCCCCTCTCAGCCTTCTCTGCTCTAAGGAAAACAACCCTAGCCTGTCCAGTCTCTCTTCATAGCTGAAGCGCTCCAGCCCAGGTAGCATCCTGGTGAATCTCCTCTGCACCCTCTCCAAAGCAATCACATCCTTCCTATAGTGTGGCGACCAGAACTGCACACAGTATTCCAGCTGTGGCATAACTAGCGTTTTGTACAGCTCCATCATAACCTCCCTGCTCTTATATTTTATGCCTCGGCTAATGAAGGCAAGTATCCCATATGCCTTTTTAACCATCTTATCTACCTGTCCTGCTGCCTTCAGGGATCTATGTACATACACACCAAGGTCCCTCTGATCCTCTGTCATTCCTAGGGTCCTACCATTCATTGTGTATTCCCTTGCCTTGTTAGTCCTCCCAAAATGCATCACCTCACACTTTTCAGGGTTAAATTCCATTTGCCACTGTTCTGCCCATCTAACCAACCCATCTATATCATCCTGTAGCCTGAGGCCTCCCTCCTCGCTATTTATCACTCCACCAATTTTTGTGTCATCTGCGAACTTACTGATCATACCTCCTACATTCATATCTAAATCATTAAAGTACACTACAATCAGCAACGGACCCAGCAGTGATTCCTGCGGTACACCACTGGACACAGGCTTCCAGTCACAAAAACAACCTTCGACCATCACCCTCTGCCTCCTGCCACTAAGCCACTTTTGGATCCAATGTGCCAAATTGCCCTGGATCCCATGGGCTCTTACCTTCTTGATCAGTCTCTGATGTGGGACTTTGTCAAAAGCCTTACTGAAGTCCACGTTGACTACATCAACTGCACTACCCTCATCCACACTTAGTCACCCCCTTGAAAAATTCAATCAAATTGGTTAGACATGATCTCCCCCTGACAAAGCCATGCTGACTATCCTTGATTAATCCTTGCCTCTCCAAGTGGAGACTAATTCTGTCCCTCAGAATGTTTCCAATAATTTCCCTACCACTGATGTTAGGCTCACTGGCCTGTAATTCCCTGGTTTATCCCTACTACCCTTCTTGAATAATGGTACTAGGTTAGCTGTCCTCCAGTCCTCTGGCACCTCCCCTGTGGCCAGAGATGTTCTGAAAATTTGTGTCAGAGCCCCTGCAATCTCCTCCCTTGCCTCACACAGCAGCCTGGGATACATCTCGTCTGGGCTTGGGGATTTATCCACCTTTAAGCCTGCTAAAACTGCTAGTACCTCCTCCCTCTCAATACTAATTTGTTCAAGTATACCACAATCCCCCTGCCTGATTTCTATGCCTACATCGTCCTTCTCCATAGCGAACACAGATGCAAAATATTCATTTAAAACCTCACCCACATCTTCCGGCTCTACTCACAGATTGCCACTTTGGTCCCTAATGGGCCCTACTCTTTCCCTGGTTATCCTCTTGCCCTTAATATACCTATAAAACACCTTGGGATTTTCCTTTATTTTGCCCGCCAGTGGTTTTTTCATGCCCCCTTTTCGCTCTCCTAATTTCTTTTTTAAGTACCCCCCTGCACTATCTATACTCCTCTTGGGCTTCCGCTGTTTTTAGTCCTTTGTATCTGCCAAAAGCCTCCCTTTTTTTCCTAATCCATTCTTGTATATCCCTTGACATCCAGGGTTCCCTGGGCTTGTTGGTCCCAGCCTTGACCTTTACTGGAACATGTTGGCGTTGTACTCTCTCTATTCCCTTTCTGAAAGACTCCCGCTGCTCTGATGTGGATTTTACTACAAGTAGGTGATCCCAGTCCACTTTGGCCAGATCCTGCCTTATCATTATAAAATCGGCCTTCCCCCAATTTAGAACCTTTATTTCTGGTCCATCTTTGTCCTTTTCCATGACTACCTTAAATCTCACCGAATTATGGTTACTGTCACCAAAATGCTCTCCTACTGACACTTCTACCACATGCCCGGCTACATTCCCGAGAATTAGGTCCCTTGTAGTCTCTTGTAGGATTTTCTACATGCTGGCTCAAAAAGCTCTCCTGGATGCACTTTAAGAATTCCGCACCCTCTAAGCCTTTCACACTCTGACTATCCCAATTAATACTGGGGAAGTTGAAATCCCCTACTATTATTACCCTATTATTTCGGCACTTCTCTGAGATTTGCCTACATATCTGTTCCTCTATCTCCCCCTGACTGTTTGGGGGCCTATAGTACACTCCCAGCAAAGTGCTTGCCCCCTTTTTGTTTTTAAGTTCTACCCATATGGCCTCATTAGAGGAGCCTGCTAAGACATCATCCCTCCTTACAGCTTTGTGATATCCGGAGCCGACGGGACCGAGCTGTTGCTGATCTATCAAAACTGCTGGACATACAAAGTTAACGTTGAAGCATACGGAGGTTTTCATCTCCGTATCTGACAACAAACACTGTTGCTTAGCAACAGCTTCTAAACAGTCGGCTGCAGCTGCAAGCGTCTCTAGCTGAAGCTGTTACTACAGCTACAGACCTTGCAGTGCCTGACTGGGAAAAAAAAGCAATGAGAACTAAAAAAACTTATAGAAAATGGCTCCTGATTTTTGCCGTCAGATCGAGTATTCCGGACATATAACCTCCGGATAAACCAAAGTTTCCTGTAATTGACTCCTTGATTAATATTGCGACACCCCCTCCTCTTTTACATCCCCCTCTGTCTCGCCTGAAGATTCTATACCCCGGAATATTGAGCTGCCAGTCCTGCCCCTCCCTCAGCCATGTCTCTGTGATAGCAACAATATCATACTCCCATGTGTTCATCAACACCTGCAATTTGCCTTACTCGCAAGACTCCTTGCATTAAAATAAATGCCATCCAGCCTTGCCATACTCCCTTGTGTCATTACATATTTGCTCTGCCTTCCAGGCTGACTTGTTTTTTCCTCTATATTTGGCTGTGCATCACCCCCTACTATAGCTCCACTCCATATCCCATCCCCCTGCCAAGTTAGTTTAAAGCCCCCCACCACTCCCAACTGTACTAGCAAACCTCCCCGCAAGGATGTTGGTCCCGTTCTGGTTCAGGTGCAACCCGTCCGACTTGTACAGGTCCCACCTTCCCCAGAAGCAGACCCAGTGATCCAGGAAACTAAAGCCCTCCCTCCTGCACCAACTCTTATGCCACACATTCATCTGCTCTATCCTCCTATTCCTATACTCACTAGCATGTGGCACCGGGAGTAATCCAGCGATTACAACCTTTGAGGTCCTGCTTTTTAATCCGCTACCTAGCTCCCTAAATTCTTGGTGCAGGACCTCATCCCTCTTTCTACCCATGTCGTTGGTACCAATGTGAACCACAACCTCTGACTGTTCACCCTCCCCCTTCAGAATGCCCTGCAGCCATTCAGTGACATCCTTGACCCTGGCACCAGGGAGGCAACATACCATCCTGGAGTCACGTCTGCAGCCACAGAAACATCTATCTGTTCCCCTTACGATAGAATCCCCTATCACTATTGCTCTCCCACTCTTTTTCTTCTGTCCTGTGCAGCTAAGCCACTCATAGTGCCATGGGCTTGGCTCTTGCTGCATTCCCCTAAGAAACCATCTCCCCCATCAGTATCCGAAACAGAAAACCTGTTGGAGAGGGAGATGGACCCAGGGGACTCCTGCACTACCTTCCTAGTTCTTTTAATCTGTCTGGTGGTCACCCATTTCCTGTCTGCCTGCACACTCTTTACCTGCGGTATGACCACCTTGTTAAACGTGCTATCCACGAAGATCTCAACTTTGCGGATGCTCCACAGTGACTCCAGCTGCAGCTCCAGCTCCAAAACGTGGATTTTGAGTAGCTGCAGCTGCAGAGGCTTCCTGCACATGTGTTTGCCCTGGACACCGAAAGTGTCCCTGAATTCCCACATAGCACAGGAGGAGCACTCCACGGTGCCGAGCTGCCATGCCATGTCCTACCCTTAATTTACTCCCTTTAAATAAAAGAATATAAATACACTAGGGACCTTACTTCCCTTTAAACACTACTTACTCTAAACTAGAGACCTTACTTTTACTTTAACGACTGGACTGTAGAAATACTCACCAGGTCTTACTTACCAATCAGCTCCTTCCCTGGTTATGATGTCACTTTAGCGGTTTCGCAGTTCTTGTTGTTTGACTGCTCCCGCTCTCGGACTCTTTCCTTGGTGTAAAGTAAGAATCAATTCCCAACTTGCAGCAATCTGTTTAAACCCCACTTTTATTTTTCTCCAGATGTGGTCGGGGGGGGTGTCACAGAGCTGAACTCCTGCTTGTTCTCTGTCCCCTCTTGTGCAGCTTTTTAGCTCCTGCTCTCCTGGAAGCTGACAAAGATAGAAAAAGAAAGGAACACTTCCCTCGCCGAACTCCCTCACTCACCAAACTCGCAGCTTAACACTCTGTTCCAATCTGCACTCTGAGGCATTGGGACCGATTCTGGGGAAGGTGGGACCTGTACAAGCTGGACGGGTTACACCTCGGCAGAAACGGGACCAACATCCTCGCAGGGGGGTTTGCTAGTGCTGTTGGGAAGGATTTAAACTAGTTTGTCAGGGGGCTGGGAACCTAAGTGTGGGCCCAGAATGGAGAGAAACAAAGCTGGAAGTGCAAGTTAGAAAAGTAGTCAGCAAAACTAGTAGGGAGCAGAAACAAAGGCCAGCAGTAAAGAGGGTCAAAGTGCAGAAAAATATTAAACAGGCAAAGTTGAAGGCACTTTATCTAAATGCACGTAGCATTCGCAACAAGGTGGATGAATTAATGGCACAAATAGAAGTAAATGGGTATGATGTCATTGCCATTACAGAGACATGGGGCAGGATTTTCATTGGGCCGTGGAGGCGGGATTGGAGGCGTGTGGGGGTTAAAATTGCAAAAACTGGCAGGATCAACCCCGCCTCCATCTCGCCTCCAAGCAATTTTCATTAATTCATGTCTAATGGTCCGGTCTCCGTCCCGCCTCCAAGCCATTTAGTGCTTGTTAAGGCCCTTAACAAGCACTAAATGGCCTCTATAATGCCATTTTGAAAGGCCTTTGCGATTTTAACCTTTTCCTCACGTGAAACACACCTGTTCTGAAACACGATGGTGAAACCTGGCAGGAGCACAATTGGATTGCTGACTATCAGCTGCAGCTCAACCATTAAAGAGGAGATTTGATCAGCCATCATTTGCAGGTGGCAGGACTTTGTAGTCTCAGGTCTGGGGGAACTTTTAGAAGGCATAACCACAGCTGTGGAAGTTTGGAGCCTGACACCCAACTCCAGTGTGACCTCCTGGGAAACCCCTCTCGCCACCTTCACTGAGTGCTTCCTCAACTGAGGCATATACCAGAAGCATGGGAACTGACATAAGAAAACTACTAGGCACTTGGTCTAAGTATTAAACAAGGCTTTAATCAACTGTTTTTCAACATGGAGATCTAGTTGTGTCCTTCACTAGTTCCTGTTAAAGAATGTCCTGAGCAAGCTGGGCCCATGCCCGAGTATATATACTCTCCCTGGACAGCGCCACCAGCAGGCCACCCAGTATCATTTCATAAGTCATTTCCACATGAATGACAAGATTCATGTCAGGAACCATTTATTTCCTTTCCTCCTGGACATCAGATGAGGACAAAGACCAGCCGTGGCAGACACAGAACCATGAGCAACAGCAGCACCAACAGCAGCAGCAACAGCAGGAGCGCCAAGCTGCTGCTCACCCACCTGAAGCTGCACAGGCCTGAAGGCGCCAGCACGCGACCACATTGCTGCCCGGGGTGCAAGGAACGCACTCATCTTGACCAGATTTGCTTAGCCTAGCCAATCAAGCACTTTTGCCGCGCAGCTTCTTACCTGAGCATCGACAATGGCCAAGGACCAGTGGATTCCTAGCAATTTGACCACCATACTGACAATTGCAAGAAATCCTAAGCCCTCAATGTGAAAGTTCCACTCGTGAAATGACACATGCCACAACTACAGCAGTAGCCATCAGATTTTTTATTTACATTATTCATTTGATGGCTTTTTCACAGAAAACATCAAATTTCACCCAAGTGACTACCCTTGTGACTATTTGTGCAGTATCTTTCTCTTACGCGTGCTCCTACGTGGTGCTGCCCCTGTGGCTTCAGCAGATGTGGAGGCCCCTTGCTCATTTTCCTGCTGCTCCTGTCTCGACACCTTTGGCGGGCGTCCTCTGGGGTGGTGAACCTGTGAGGGCTCGTCAAAAGTCTGCTGCTCCTGTGGCTGTGCAGGGGTTGAGATGCTGATCTCAGTTGGGTGTGGACTCTGGTGGGGCTCTGACCGAGGGCTCTGTAGTGGCATGAAAGTGTGAGCCACTTGGAGAGGAGCCCCACTTCCTTTATGTCTGCCACCAACTTCCCTCTCATGGGTCAGGTCCCCCTCAGCGCTTGCAAGTGGCTTAAGAGCACCTTGCTGCACATCAGGGGGGCCATGGGGACCCGTATCTGCACTGGCAGTCCTATTCAGAAGGACTTCCATGAAGGTCTGTTTTCTCTGTTCAATAGATGACCATCGCTCCTCCAGAGATGTCATTCTATTCTGAACACTCACCATGTTTTCTGCACTCTGGTGACTTATCACCTCCATGGAGGTTGCCATCCTTTCGATGGTGATGCGTTCATGCGCCAATGACTCCACAAAGGCTCTGCTCATGTTCGCTATGGACTCCTCCATTCGCTCCACTCTCGCAGCGACCCTGGAGACAAAACCTGCCAGAGACTCCTGCATCTGTTCCTGGAGTTCCAGCACCGCTGATCTTATGGATGGACCCAGAGGCAGAGGGTCGACATGCAGCTGAGCCGAGCTGGCAGAGTCCTGCGCCCTCCGACTAGGACTCTCCACTGCTGTCCCTGTCTCCACAATCTGCTGATGCTCACTTGTGAGCTGTGATACACCAGGTGACAACACTACTCTATGTCCCGAAGGTCCCACCGAGGTGTGAGTGTCTGCGCTGGTGCTGGGTGCACTGAATTCTGCTGACGCTGCGCCCTCAGAGGTTGCAGCTTCCTCTGAGGAGTCTTGAATCTCAGGCTCTTCCTCCTGGCTAGTGTGGATGGGTGCTTGCGATGGTCCTGTGGGGGAGTAAAGGAAAGAGTCAGAGATGTGATGCCAAGGTTACATGCACATTGCATATTCCAGATGATCATTAGTCCATTTGTTAGAGCTTCAGAATCATTATCAGCGACTCATGCAATGTCAATGAGAGAGATGGAAAACTATTCTGTCACCAGCTTGCTGTGATGCACCCCTCTGTCCGTTCCCCACTTGCGCATCTTTCTCCACTCCTACGATCTCCAGGACTGCCTCCTCCCAGGGGGTGAGGTGGGCTACTGAGGGTGGCCCTCCGCCTGTCCTCGCTCTTTCTCGCTTATTGTGAGCTCTCTTTTCCTGCAATGAGGGAGACAAGTGGAGGTTGAGTGAGAATGAAGGAGTGAGTGTAGAGATTCCATAGCATAGACATTTAGAAGGAGGCAAAGATGGAGTGAGGTGGCAAGACCAAGGGCTCTCCCTTTGTGTTGTCAGTTGTTTTCATAGCATCACAGTGATAGGGAGTGTGAGGGCTGCATAGTCGAATAGTTAGGTGAATGTGACCATAGAGAGAGAGGGAATGGGTAAGGGTGCATGGATGTCAGTGTCAAGTGGGATGTGGAGGAAGAGATTGCTAAAGCTGAGTGCTGCTGAGGAAAGACAATTGGGATCAGATTGAGGGTGATGGGAAATTCATACTCACTTTTCCAGTGCGCAGAAGCTTATGAAATATCTTCCTGCACTGAATCCACATTCTGCGGGTTACTGATAAGGAGTTGACCTCCTCTGCCACTTGCAGCCACACAGCCTTGGTCTGCTGGGGAGGCTTCTTCCTCCCAGAAGAAGAGAAGAGCACCTCTTTATGAGCTCTTGCTCCCTCAACTAAAGCCTGCAGGGCAATGTCGTCAAATCGTGGAGCAGACCTAGGTCTTTCACTGGCCATTCTTCCTCCAGGTCCCTGTAGCATGAAAGGCCAAAAGGTTGGCAGTCTGCAGAAGAAGCAAGGCTTGTTGCAGACCTTAAATGCAGTAGCAATGATGTCATCATCGGAGGCGACTTTCAGACAGGAAAAACTCATTTGCCATGGTTTCCCACACGTTGGAACTCAATTGGCCAATTAAGTTAAAATCGCATCAATCTCTCACATCGATTTAGATTCAGGTGGATAACACAAAATGCGGATTACACGACCCCAGCCCGCCCCTGAATTAAAATCCAGCCCATGGTTGCAGGGTAACCAAAGCTGGGAACTGAATGTTCCAGGGTTCTCAACATTTAGGAAGGACAGACAAAAAGTAAAAGGAGGTGGCATAGCGCTGTTAATAAGGGATGAGATCGGTACGGTAGAGAGAAAAGATCTTGGCTGGACAGATCGTGAGGTAGAACTGGAATCAGTTTGGGTGGAGCTAAGAAACAGCAAAGGGCGGAAAACATTGTTGGGAGTTGTGTATAGGCCACCAAACTGTAATGGTAATGTAGGGCACAGTATCAATCAAGAGATTAGAAGTGCATGTAACAAGGGCAATACGGTAATCATAGGGGACTTTAATCTACATATTGCCTGGGCAAATCAAATTACCACTAATGGTGTGGAGGACGAATTCTTGGAATGCATGCGAAATGGTTTCCTGGATCAGTATGTGGAGGAACCAACCTGGGAACAGGCTATTCTGGATCTGGTACTGTGTAATGAGAAAGGGCTAATCAATAATCCTATGGTAAAGGGGCCTTTAGGGACAAGTGACCATAATATGATTGAATTTTACATTAAGTTTGAGAGTGATGTAGTCCAATTTGAAACGACGGTCTTCAATCTAAACAGAGGAAACTACAAGGGTATGAGGGACAATTTGGCCAATGGTAGATTGGGAGACTACACTAAAAGCTAGTATTAAGTCAAAGGAGGAAGCTTATAAAGTTGCCAGAAAAAGCGGTCAGCCTGAGGATTGAGATCTTTTTAGAAATCAGCAAAGGGGGAACCAAGAAATTGATAAAGAAAGGGAAAATGGAATATAAAAATGGATTGTAAAAGCTTCTATAAGTATGTGAACAGGAAAAGACTGGTGAAGGTAAATGTAGATCCTTTACAGTCAGAGATGGGAGAATTTATAATGGGGAATGAGGAAATGGCAGATAAATTAAATAAATACTTTGCTCCTGTCTTCACGGAGGAAGACACAAAAAAACTCTCAGAAATACGAGAAAACCAAGGGTGTGATGAGAATGAGGAACTTAAAGAAATTATTATTAGTAAAAAAACAGTTCTAGCAAAATTAATGGGATGAAAAGTCGATAAATCCCAAGGACTGGATGACCTACATCCTAGGGTTTTGAAAGAGGTGGCCATTGGAATAGTGGACACATTGGTTGTCATCTTCCAAAATTCTATAGATTCTGGAACGGTTCCTGCAGATTGGAGGATAGCAAATGTAACCCCGCTATTTAAGAAAGGAGGAAGAGAGAAAACAGGGAACTACACACCTGTTAGCCTCACATCAGTAGTTGGGAAAATGCTGGAATTTATTATAAAGGATGCAATATCTGGGCACTTAGAAACGAATAGTAATGTTGGGCAGAGTCATCATGGATTTATGAAAGGGAAACCCTGTTTGACAAACCTATTGGAGTTCTTTGAAGATGTAACTAGTGGAGTAGACACTGGATTTTCAGAAGGCCTTCGATAAGGTCCCACACAAAAGGTTGGTGAACAAAATTAGGGCACATGGAATTGGGGGTAATATACTAGCATGGATTGAGAATTGGTTAACAGACAGTAAACAAAGAGTAGGGATAAACGGGGTTTTTTCAGGATGGCAGGCTGTGACTAGTGGGGTACCGCAAGGATCGGTGCTTGGGTCCCAGCTATTCACAATCTATATCAATGATTTGGATGAGGGGACTAAATGTAACATTTCCAAATTTGCTGATGATACAAAGCTAGGTGGCAGTGTCAGTTGTGAAGAGGATGTGAACAGACTTCAAGGGGATCTCGACAGTCTCAGTGAGTGGGCGAGAACATGGCAGATGGAATATAATGTGGATAAATGTGAAGTTATCCACTTTGGTAGAAAAAACAAAAAGGCAGAGTATTTCCTAAATGGTGAAAGATTGGGGAATGCAGATGCTCAAAGGGACCTGGGTGTCCTTGTACATGAGTCACTGAAAGTGAATGTGCAGGTGCAGCAAGCCATTAGGAAGGCAAATGGTATGCTGGCCTTCATTACAAGAGGATTTGAGTACAGGAGTAAAGAAGTCTTACTCCAATTATATAGGGCCTTGGTGAGATCACACCTGGAGTACTGTGTACAATTTTGGTCTCCTTACCTAAGGAAGGATATACTTGCCATAGAGGGAGTGCAACAAAGGTTCACGAGATTGATTCCTGGGATGGTGGGACTGTCGTATGAGAAGAGATTGTGTAAACTAGGCCTGTATTCCCTTGAATTCAGAAGAATGAGAGGGGATCTCATTGAAGCATACAAAATTATTACAGGGCTTGATAGGGTGGATGCTGGGAGAATGTTTCCCTTGGCTGGAGAGTCTAGAACCAGGGGCCACAGCCTCAAGATAAAGGGTTGTCCAGTCAGGACTGAGATGAGAAGAAATTTCTTCACACAGAGGGTGGTGAATCTTTGGAATTCTCTACCCCAGAGGGCTGTGGAGGCTCAGCCATTAAGCATATTCAAAACAGAAGTCGATAGATTTGACTAGTGTAGGATTCGCAAAATTGAACATTGTCTTATAAGGGTCTATTGGCAGAAAAGGCCTTAATTTTAAAGACTGTTTTAAAAGAAGCCCAGAAAAAGGGGCACACAAAATGGCCACCAGACCCCGTGACCAGCTTTTTGGGACATTTTAAAATGGTTCCTGCAGTCCACAGACAGCTTTTGTGGATTCAGCCCACAGTAAGTTCTGGAATGCAATTTCGGAGAATGCGAAACCAGATAGAACCCCATACAGCACGGTGGCATAGTGGTTAGCACTGTTGCCTCACAGCACCAGGGACCCGGGTTCGAATCCGGCCTCGGGCGACTGTCTGTGTGGAGTTTGCACATTCTCCCCGTGTTTGCATGGGTTTACTCCGGGTGCTCCGGTTTCCTCCCACAGTCCAAAGATGTGCAGGTTAGGTTGATTGGCTATGATAAATTGACCCTTAGTGTTAGGGGGATTAAATACGTGGGGTTACGGGGATAGGGTGGGATATGTGTAGGGGTTACGGGGATCGGGTGGGATATGTGTTGGTGCAGGCTCGATGGGCCGAAATGGCCTCTATCTGCACTGTGGGGTTTAAAAAAAAAAAACATATGGATTGGATGCAGATCCAATCAGATCAGCCTGTAGATAAAGGCCATCAAAATGTTTACCCAGACAAAGGGAAACAGCTTCAAATTCAAAGGGGAACATCAAGACCCATTAAAGACAATACAAGGTCATTCCAGACCAGAGATGGCAGTTACCGGCCATCCCGAAAGTAATTTAAACACAATGACTACCCCTCTGTGCTACAAGCCCGCCAAAAGTTAAACAAAGACTAACCTTGATATGGCGGGAGATAAGGGCCTCGATGAGAAGTATAATTGGAGACCCGGGGTAGCTATCAAAAAAAAAAGTTCGAGTTGAGACGATCGAGTAGAGGATCGGGTTCAGACGATCGAGGATTGAGTTCGAGTTCGGAGAGAAGTTGGAGAGAGAGGTTCGAGAGGGAAGATCGAGTCAGCACCCAGACCCGGGGTAGCTATCGGGAGATCATCGACAAACCCCGGGCCATTTGACGAAACGAAAAGACGGCGACCCTCCAAGAAGAAGTCTATATGAAAATGGTCAAACAGTTGGTCTCTCTCCCCGCTGACGTCCAGGCCTGCTAACATCCAGCCTGTCCGAGTCCATTACCTCGAGGGAAGAAGGAGTGTGTCAGCCCGCTGCGTTCCGCTGACCACGTGGAGACAGGACACCTGAGAGGACCAAAACGCAGACTTCAAAACCTCTATTTTCTAACTGGGACTGGTGAGCATGTTTCTGGCCCCTCATAATCTAATCTAGCTAGGTTTAGGGGGGTGGGCATTTTAGGGGGTAATGTCCCTCGATGTTCCGTGTGTTTCCCTATTTCATGGTGAACCTTGTAAAGTATAATATGCCTGTGGATATATTGGTTAGTACTGTATTATGATTTTGTTTTTCCCTCCCATGTACCTTATTTTGGCTTACATTCAATTTTTCCTTTATGCAATAAAATTTCACTTTGTTTCATTAAACTTGGTCTACAGAGTATTCTCTGCATTGTAGTTCCTGCCTCAAAGTCCAGTGTACAGAACCTAAGGGGTGAGTGGGTCGAACCACTCGGTAAATTACTGTGCAAAAGAGAGAGGTCTCACCAGAGAGAGAGACCAAGAGAAAACCCCTTACACTAGTAAGGGCATCAAGGGATATGGCGATAGGGCCGGTGAATGGAGTTGAGGCAGAAGGTCAGCCAAGATCTCATTGAAGGGCGGAGCAGGCTCGAAGGGCTGAATGGCCTACTCCTGCTCTTATTTCTTATGTTCTTATGTTCTTATACAATGAGCAGGGTGTGGCTGGAGAGCAAGATTGCCCTCCCCTTTAAGAACTGGCTGGTGCCAGTGTGTCTGTGTTGCATTGCTAACTGACATCACATGAGCTTCGCCAGTGCTCTGAGGTAGCACCTCGCTCCTCGACATTAGCGCCTTAAGAGAGGTGTGTAGCGCCTGATTTAGCGCTCCAATCACCTCCAGGGGTGACAGAAGCCAAGTTTGCAATCGGGGGAGATAATTAACGGCAGGCGCTAAACTTTGCACCCGACCGATAATTGCGCCCCCAATGGGGCGATACCGAATTTCTCCCCCTATGACTCTAGCTAGTTCATCATTTGCCAAACCGGTTCTTTGGCCACATGCCGCATGTGGAGTTGTCTCCTTGCACCAAAATTAAGATAAATGTAACATTGATAGGTCTCTTCAGACACGAATCTTGGAATAAAATAGTACTGTTATTCCAAATATATGTAAATTTTCACCTCTCTTCCGGCTCTGAGGGGCCTGAATGAAATGAATTGGTTGATAGTTGATATTATACTCTTTAATGCAGCCAGCATTTTCTACATATTTTGAGGTTTATTATTTGTCCCTGTTTTCACTCTACAGGCACTATCCAGTACTAACCCAATGTTTATGCATACATTTTGGGAAATTTCCAAATTTAGCATTAAAGCCAGATTTGTGAATATTTGTGCTGATGTTTTTCACTCATCGCTCAGTGCTGCCTTAACTTGTCAAGCCCCTGATTTACAACACACTGCAAAAATGTGGTAGGTTCAGATTTATTATTTTGAGGTTTGCTTGGCTGAAGGGTGCATAGAAGAGAGAGAAAAGCAAATGAATGGACAGGAACAAAGAAAAGCAAAGAGAGAAACAGAGATAATGTTCAATGTATATCCACCCCTACTTTGGTCATGACAGGATCACATGTATGTTCCACTCAAACAAGCATAACCACTTTGATTCTGGCCACTTTCAAATTTGTATCTTTGTGATTATTGCGTATTATTTTTTCTATTTGTTGTTCTGGGATCAGAATGTGAATCGACACAGTTAAGGCAGTTATGTGGCAACCTCCAAATGATGTAGATATATACATTAAAAAAATCAAGGCTTTCAAATAACCACCATTCAAATTCACATTTTATATATACGAGCTGTACCAGGTTACATATTGCTTGAATTCTGTCAGCATGCAGACAATCTTATATTGCTAGTGTGCAAGCTGAAGGCCTTGTCTAGCCTGATCTGTCATTATTGCAATTGCTAGAGGCTCTTGTGCTAAGATAAATAATAATGGTGATAACAGACAGTCCAGTCTAGTGTCTGTTCCCAATTTAAAGAGCGTCAAAATCATGACATGTATTACAAATGCTAAAGGGGCTAAGTATAGACTGAGGATTCATTTAATAAAACTGGAGCCAAATTGGTCATCCCTTCATTAAAACATCCAGTCATTCTGTGACAGGGTTGGGGTGGGGGGATCGGAGGCCTCGTCGGAGATTGGGTCTCTGATCACGGGGGTGGGTTAGGCAGGAAGGCTGGATCCAGGAGGTAAGTGTACCTGAATTCAGCAGACTTTGCCTTCCATTAGCTGGCGGGTTTCACGAGGCCTACAAAACCTGATCAGCCACTGTTAAATTTAAAATGGTGGTTAAATCTGAGACTTGCCAGCCTCATTGTAATATTTAAATGGGCGACCTACCTCCTGGGAGCGGGTTGGCTGCACGTCCCAAGTCCCGCCTCCGTTAAAATCGGGTTGGAGGCAGGTTCTGGTTGGGATTCAGATTTTTAACACTTTAACTTTCCACCCGATACCAACCCACCTGTTTTTTTGGGTTAAAATTCCCCCCATATATCTAAGTGTCACATGGATTTCAGTAAGGCCTTCGATAAAGTCCCGCAGAGGAGACTGGTCAAGAAGGTAAGAGCCCATGGAATCCAGGGTGCCTTGGCACATTGGATACAAAACTGGCTTAGTGGCAGAAGGCAGAGGGTGATGGTCGAAGGTTGTTTTTGTGACTGGAAGCCTGTGGCCAGTGGGGTACCACAGGGATCGGTGCTGGGTCCCTTGCTGTTTGTGGTCTACATTAATGACTTGGATATGAATGTAAAAGGTATGATCAGTAAGTTCGCGGATGATACAAAAATTGGTAGGGTGGTAAATAGTGAGGAGGGTAGCCTCAGTCTGCAGGACGGTATAGATGGGTTGGTCAGATGGGCGGAACAGTGGCAAATGGAATTTAACCCGGAAAAGTGCGAGGTGATGCACTTTGGGGGGACTAACAAGGCAAGGGAATACACAATGAATGGTAAGACCCTAGGCAAGACGGAGGGGCAGAGGGATCTGGGTGTGCAAGTACACAGATCCCTGAAGGCGGCGGAACAGGTGGATAAGGTGGTAAAAAAGGCATATGGGATACTTGCCTTCATTAGCCGAGGCATAGAATATAAGAGCAAGGAGGTTATGATGGAGCTGTATAAAACACTGGTTAGGCCACAGCTGGAATACTGTGTGCAGTTCTGGTCGCCACACTACAGGAAGGATGTGATCGCTTTGGAGAGGGTGCAGAGGAGATTCACCAGGATGTTACCAGGGCTGGAGCGCTTCAGCTATGAAGAAAGACTGGGCAGATTGGGTTTGTTTTCCTTGGAGCAGAGGAGGCTGAGGGGGGACATGATTGAGGTGTACAAAATTATGAGGGGCATAGATAGGATGGATACTGAGGAGCTTTTTCCCTTAGTAGAAGGGTCAATAACTAGGGGGCATAGATTCAAGGTAAAGGGCGGGAGGTTTAGAGGGGATTTGAGAAAGAACTTTTTCACCCAGAGGGTGGTTGGAGTCTGGAACTCACTGCCTGAAAGGGTTGTGGAGGCAGGAACCCTCACAACATTTAAGAAGCATTTGGATGAGCACTTGAAATGCCATAACATACAAGGCTACGGACCAAATGCTGGAATATGGGATTAGATTAGACAGGGCTTGATGGCCGGCACGGACACGATGGGCCGAAGGGCCTCTATCCATGCTGTATAACTCTATGACTCTATGACTATGTTTGACGTGATCAATTAAGTGCCGTAGCTTCAGCACTCCCGTATCTAGGGGACTTCCATACTTAGCAGAAACATTTGTTTCCCCTATGCAATAGAGTCACCTGGTGGACTACTGATGTATATAATAATAAAGCCATATGCAGTACAGTTCTTACCAGAAGCCATGTTGTGCTTTATATATATGCTGTGTCTCAAGATATCACAGAACTGGCGATGAGGATGTGTTTGCGGATTCCCTAGCTGAAATTTTTGCTGGAGGATAATCCTGCCAACTGACGGAGGGACTGTTAGCGGTTCTTTGTTTTGCAGAAAAACTTAAAAATCTGAGGTACATTTTGAACTCACGTGGCTGAACTGTCAACGTTGCCAGAGTCCAGATGGCTGCGCCTATGGGAATAATAGGTTGAGTTCCATCATGACCGAGACTCTTTCAGAGCATATGTGGAATGGCTAGAAATGTTTTTCACAGTGAATAGTATCGTCGAATTCCCCGATGATGTAAACCGTAACCAGGTGGCTTTAGAAATGAAACAGGCTTTTTTTGACTGAAGCAGGCCCCGAGGTGTATGAAACCCTGAAAAAAGTGCTTGTTCCCGCCAAGCCGAAGGACACGCCACTGAAGGAGATCCTAACCAAGTTAGAACAGCACTACAGTCCTGAGCCCCTGGAAATTGCTGAAAGTTATTGTTTTGGAACACGTGATCAATTAAATGACGAGGGTATCAGTGAGTACATTGTAGCTTTAAAAAAGCTATCCATTCACTGTCATTTTGGAAACTTTCAGGACCGAGCTTTGTGTGATCGCTTTTTTTGTGGGTTGAAAAATCAGAAGTAAATTGTTGACAACCCCTAACTTGACTTTTGACTTAGCTTGTCAGACAGCAGTGTCGATGGATATGGCCGACCGATACTCCCGAGAGTTCTGCGCCATTTCCCGTCGTCAGACAACCGAGGTGAATCGGCTGCAGGCTAAAAGTAAAAGGCAGTTGGGCTCCAAGGCCTCAGCAACTGGTCAAAGTAACAGTGCATTGAAGTTGTGCTATGGGTGCCTGGGACAACAAATCGCTCAAAGCTGTCCATATGTGAAGGCAGAGTATTTCAACTGCAAGAAAACTGGGCATCTTGTGAAGGCATGCCGACAGAAGAGTAAACCGACTGGCAGTGCTAGAAGTAGAAATCGCCAGACACTACATACCGTTGAAGAGAAGCAGCAGGACGAGGAGTTTCTGGAGATTCACATCATCAGGAGCACGAAGGTATCTAACAGCGATTCGCAAGATATCGCCATCCAAGTAGATGTCGCAGGAACCAGGATACCCATGGAAATCGACACTGGTGCATCCGTGAGCGTAGTACCGGAATCACTATATCGCGACAGGTTGCGTGATTATTGACTAGAGAAATCGAAGGTAGAGCTGCGAGGCTACTCAGGAGAGCAAATCCCTGTAGTAGGAAGTGTCACCATACCAGTGAAATACAAGGATCAGTGTCAGAGCTTGCCTCTCATAGTAGTGGCAGGAGACAAGCCTGCCTTGATAGGTAGAAATTGATTGGGATCACTGAAGCTGGATTGGAATGAGATTTTTCGTGTGGAAGCGAAATTTGCTTCGAAAGATGATGTCATCAAGCAGTATCCGAAGGTGTTCAGCGAAACGGGCAGTCCGATCCAAGACTTCAAGGCAAGTGTCAGAGCGCAGAAGGATGCAAGACCAGTTTACTGCAAGCCACGTCCCATACCATACGCACTCAAGGAGAAAGTTGAGCAAGAACTCAAAAGACTATAAACTGAGAACATTATCTCTAAGGTAGATCTGAGTAATTGGGCTACACCCATTCTTGATGTACCTAGGTCAGATGGTAAGGTAAGGTTGTGTACTGATTATAAGATAACCGTAAACCAGGTTCTAGAGTGTAATCTACCCAATACATTGCCAAATGTGGAAGATTTGTTCACAACGCTGACAGGTGGCCAGATCTTTTCGAAGTTAGATCTAAAAAACGCCTATCTACAACTTGAGTTGGATGAAGAGTCCAAGTCATGCTTGACTATAAATACTCACCGAGGCCTATATCAGTTCAATAGGCTTCCATTTGGAGTGTCTTCTGTCCCCAACATATTCCAGGGGGTGATGAGCCAAATTTTGCAAGGGATTGAAGGGGTAGTGTGTTATTTGG
This sequence comes from Somniosus microcephalus, assembly GCF_052327205.1. Lineage (NCBI taxonomy): Eukaryota > Metazoa > Chordata > Chondrichthyes > Squaliformes > Somniosidae > Somniosus > Somniosus microcephalus. The sequence goes on from NC_140989.1 coordinate 341,774,437, forward strand.
AAGACATACTCATTTCAGCACCAAACAGGCAAATCCATGATGAGGTGTTGAATGAAGTGCTCAAACAGCTAGAGAAGCACGGAGTACGAGTGACGGCTCACAAGTGTGAGTTGTTTCAAAACTCAGCGGAATGCTTAGGGCACAGAGTGGACAAAGATGGTTTACATCCAACCAAGGGAAAGCTGGATGCAATCAGAAATGCACCGACTCCCAAGAATGTCACTGTCTCTGAACTTCGATAATTTTTGGGTCTTTTAGAAGATAGGAGCAGGAGTAGGCCATTCGGCCCCTCGAGCCTGCTCCGCCATTCAATGCGATCATGGCTGATCATCCAAGTTCAGTACCCGGTACCTGCTTTCTCCCCATACCCCTTGATCCCTTTAGCCTTAAGAAATATATCCAACTCCTTCTTGAATATATTTAATGAATTGGCCTCTACTGCCTTCTGTGGTAGAGAATTCCACAGGTTCACCACTCTCTGGGTGAAGAAATTCCTCCTCATTTCTGTCCTAAATGGCCTACCCCTTATCCTTAGACTGTGACCCCTGGTTCTGGATTCCCCGACCATCGGGAACATCCTCCCTGCATCTAGTCTGTCCAGTCCTGTCAGAATTTTATAAGTTTCAATGAGATCCCCTCTCATTCTTCTAAACTCCAGCGAATACAAGCCCAATCGACCCAATCTCTCCTCATACGTCATTCCTGCCATCCCAGGTATCAGCCTGGTGAATCTTCGCTGAACTCCTTCCATGGCAAGAATATCCTTCCTCAGATAAGGCGACCAAAACTGCACACAATACTCAAGATGTGGTCTCACCAAGGCCCTGTACAACTGTAGCAAGACATCCTTGTTCCTATACTCAAACCCTCTCGCTATGAAGGCCAGCATACCATTTGCCTTAACCGCCTGCTGCATTATTTTGAATTATTACGGAAAGTTTCTGCCAAACTTTGCTACATTGTTAAGTCCACTGAATGAGCTGTTGAGAACACAGGTCCCTTGGAAGTGGTCAAAAGAATGCAATGCAGTATTCAAAGAGTGTAAAAGTCAGTTCGTAGAGAGTACCATGTTAGTTCACTATGATGTATCTAAGGAAATCAAGCTCGCGTGTGACGCCTCTCCGTACGGAGTTGGGGCAGTGATCTCTCATGTACTAGATAGTGAGGAGGAGAGATCAATTGCTTTTGCTTCATGCACTCTCAGTGCCAGTGAGTGGAATTATGCGCAGATCGAAAGGGAAGCTTTGTCATTGATTTTTGGGGCCAAGAAGTTTCACAAATACTTGTTTGGTCATACGTTTACCATAGCTACTGACCATAAGCTTCTGACAGCAATCCTCCAGCCAAAGTCCCCAGTTCCAACCTTAGCTGCAGCCCGAATGCAGAGATGGGCTTTGATTTTGTCAGCATATACGTATGACATTGAGTACAGACGATCAGCTGATCACAGTAATGCTGATGCTATGTCCAGGTTGCCATCCCCATCACAAGTTACACCCAATAAGGAAGAAGTGTTCTATTTCTCATACATTGATGAGCTGCCAGTCACAGCTGAAGAGATTGGTAGGGCAACCAAACGTGACCCAATTATGTCAAAGCTGTATGATTACATAGCAAATGGATGGCCAAACCAGGTTTCAGAGGAAGATATCCGTCCATACTTCATTCGTAGGAATGAATTATCAGTGGATAAAGATTGTATCATGTGGGGAGCAAGAGTGGTTATCCCAAATAGGTTCAGGTCTAAATTGTTAGGAGATCTTCATGACCAGCACCTGGGAATGTGCTTGACCAAGAGCTTTGCATGCAGTTACTTATGGTGGCCAGGTTTAGATATAGAGATGGAGTACATAGTCAGTCAGTGTACAACATGTCAATCGGTGAGCAAGAAACCACCCTCAGTACCATTACAGCCATGGAAATGGTCTCCCAGAGTGTGGCAAAGGTTACAAGTAGATTTTGCTGAGCTAGAAGGACAGCAATAGTTAATTGTGATAGATTGTCACTCAAAGTGATAGAAGTGTTTCTGATGTGGATAATAACAACAAGCAAAACACTAGACAATTTGCGAAGATTGTTTTCTTCATACGGCCTCCCAGAAAAAATTGTGTCTGATAATGGGCTGCAATTTTGTTCAGAAGAGTTCACACAGTTCATGAGCAGAAACAGTGTGAAACATACCAAAGTTCCACCATACCACCCTGCTTCAAATGGTGTAGCAGAGCGCACAGTACAAATTGTCAAACGTGCCCTCATCAAGCAAATGTTGGATCCAAATCCAAAGTGACGTCAGTTGTCGTTGGACCACAAACTGGCAAATTTTCTGATTACCTATCGGAATACTCCTCATACTACTACTGGTAGAAAACCAGCAGAGATGTTTCTCAAATAACAGCCACGAACCAGGTTCTCATTGTTGAAGCCAAACTTGGCAAAGTCCGCAGAAGAGAAACAATCAAGGCAGAGAGTCATGATAAAGGTACAGTTAGAGAGAGAAGTGTGAAGTTGAACCAGAAGGTTAGAGTGAAGAACCATCACCATAAATGCTTAAAGTGGTTACCAGGAAGAGTAGTGAAGATAAGTGGCCCTCGCACATACTTGGTCAAGATGTTTGATCATGGATAGGTTAGGTGTGTTCACGTTGATCATATCTTCCCTACAGATGTGGAAGGAGTTGAAAGCTCGGATGATTCAATTTATTCTGACGAGTCAAATAGTCTTGTTACAAGTAGAGTACCAGCAGCAAAACCTACATCAGATGTGACAGAAACAAGTCCAAGACAAAGTCAGAATTTAAGTCAGAGCCCGAATCAGGCAGACAAACAGTTTGAAAGTATAGAGAGTCCAAATGTAGATCAAGGTCAGCCCTTGGAGAAAAATTCTCTGCAGGCTCAGCCTAGAATGAGTCAAAGTCCTACAACAAGATCTGAAACTTCTGTTCAAGAAAGAAGGTCCTCTCTTAACCAGTGGTTAAGTTTAATCTGTAAATATGGAAAATAAGTTCATATCTTTTGTTTGTTTTACAGAATTCTATAGTAGAATTTGGAATCATAAAATGGGTTCCATTTGAGAAATATATACCAAGAGTTGTGTATACCATGCAAGTCATGCACAATGATTATTTGCTATGATTAACTTCTTCAATAAGGAGGGGGAAGTGTAATAGAGCCACCTGGTGGACTACTGATGTATACAATAATAAAGCCATGTGTAGTACAGTTCTTACTGGAAGCCATGTTGTGCTGTTGTATATATATGTTGTGTCCCAAGATATCATACCCTATTTTGCATACAAGAAATAGTAAACCTCAGGGGGGGGGGGAAATTAGGTGGCACCCATTTTGGGACACTAACGTCATGGGGGCGCTAATTTTAGCGTACCGAAAAAGTTAGCGCCCCTCCACCGGAAATTCAGTAGTAGCGCACCAAGCAGGAGGTGAAGCGCTACTGGAAGTGCTCCACCTCCTTCTTGGGGAGCTACTACTGAAGATCGCAATGCTCCGTGCAGCAGCGCAACGTGCAACAGCGCCACGCGCGGCAGCATGTAGCGCCGCATCATTGCAGGCCTCCTCCCCTGATTAAAGGGGAGAGGCCTAGCGCTGTGCACACCAGGGCCCTGCTGGACCACTCAAGAGGCGTGCCAGGCTGAGCAATCGCGGCTGGCACCCCTAAAAAAGGGAAAGGAGGCAGGTGCTGGCAGTCGGCCAAAAGAAATGGCCGCCCGACACCTGTCCCTTTAACTACTGCCACCGCCGCTGCAAAAACACCCCCTGGCCTTGTCGGACATATTTTTTGGCGATAGATCAGGGGGCACAAGGGAAGTTTGCGGCCGGGGTGCAAGCGGGGCGCTGCGCACGGCGATGATGTCATCACCGGCGGGCGCAGCGCTGCGGGGCGCTACTGGCTACTGCCGCCATTAACCATCTGCTGAATTTCGCGGGAGGCATTGGCGATGCTGCGCCCAGGTGCTAGGGGCTTTGTGCCCCGTTAGCGTTCCCTGGGGGCACTAACGAGAGGCACAAATCAACCCAATTTTTCCCCTCAGGTGTCTAAACATTTTTGTGCTACTAATTCTATTGGCCTTGATAACTACTACTTATCACTTCCTACCTCCAGGTAGGCTTGTAAATAGACACTGCTATGACAGTGAATATCTCGTTCATGACATATATACATATATATATTGTTATGCTTTGAATTTATTATATATATATTTTAAATCATAAATATTGGAAAGTGGCATTGTATATACCAGACGGTGCAGAGATCAAATGTATTTGTTAACATTCTTATCATGGTTGTTTTTCAAATTCTATCTTCAAAAAAAATTCTTTTGAATTGGGTTGGAATTTACATTTTTCCTCTTCAGTATTTTCTAACACTTGAAACAGAATTCCAACACCTTTTGCCACTGAATTCCATTTGTCTTGCTAATGATCACGACATGCAATACTGCTGGTGATGTTCCCTACAGAACCATTGCAGATCAGATGCAGTCCGAGTTGATTTCAGTGCTTCTGTAATAAAATGTAATGCAGCCGTCCTGGTGACTGAACGATAAAAATTGTGGCTTCTGAAATAATAGAAATGAAATAATAGCTGGGCTATCAATATGCCTATCTCTTGAGGACCTGCTTCCAAATCTGAAAGGAAATCAGCTCTGGAATAGGTTTATATATGATTGAAACAACAATTCTGTTCCACATGCTTGACAGCTTTTCCCATGTCAAACCTTGTATCACTTCAAAATTGACATAATGACCTCAACATTTTAGTGCTGATACATCCATCTAGAATAGAGTTCATCATGTTATTCTGTCTCAAATCCAATGGTTTGAATACAACTGTGTGTCACTTTGTTTTTGAAAATATAAAATCATAATTACCTACAAGCCCAAATAATTTTCCTTTATCTGCTTAAGTCACCTGATGGAATTTGAGTTGAAAATAAATGCAGCATCTAGTTGCAATGTAGTCTCTAACGGCGATTCTTTCCTTCACACAACTATACAAGCAAAATAAAGAAATCACAAAACAGCCAAAGCCCCTCCAAATATATTAGTGATTAAATACAAAGCAAAGAATCAGTGAATAGTTTGGTGTGTGTTATCACATTTTTAGATCCTATAGCTAATTTATTCCTATCACAGAAATTTTCTCCAATTAAATATTGGGAAGACTGAAGCCATTGTTTTCGGTCCCCGTCACAAACTCCGTTCCCTAGCCACTGACTCCATCCCTCTTCCTAGCTTCTGTCTGAGGCTGAACCACACTGTTCGCAACCTTGGTGCCATATTTGACCCTGAAATGAACTTCCTACTGTTGTGTCGGTACCTTTCTACCTAGACACAATTTAGGACTCAGAACTCAGAGATTCAAACATGAAGTGCTTTATTGGAAGGAAAGGAAGTTCTGGCAAGTTCCAAACAAAGAGAGCTAAACTTAACAGAGAACACCCAACCATTTATCTCCTGTGACAGCGCCACCACAGGTGGGAGGAGAACACACAATAGAACACACAATACATAACATTTCCTCCCCTCTTAAATGGAAGGTCCACATTATTCCTCAACAGGTAAGTTACTTTCAATGCACTCAACGAACCTAGGGTAGAGGTAGACTGCCTCAACTCCTGACTTTACCCTGGGGTTTATTCTGCCCCAGTCTTGTGGGTAAGTCACTAAGCCTACAGATCCAAGCGTCTTGGAGGCCGCCGCTCTCTGACAGGATACCGGCGGCCATCGCTGGCTTCCACAGTAGTAGGCATTGACACAGGCCTGGATGGAGAAGGTGCCTGTGTCAGTCAAAAGTCAGGAGTTTGCACAGGTGGAACAGTCTCTTTGACTTCCTGTGTTGGAGAAGAGCACTGTGGCAAAGGATGCTGGTTTGCGGTATCATCCAGAAACAGTTCAGGCCAACCAGCCGTTGGAGCCTCTGTGGCTGTCTCTGCTCCTAGCAACAGTTGATCTGTGTGTCTTCTCCAGACGACGTCCTCAGCAGTCTCAACCGTGTAAGACACAGGGCCCGTCTGCGCGATAACTGTAGCAGGAACCCATTTCGGTCCAGTGTTGTAGTTTCGAGCTAGGACGTGCTCTCCAGGGTGAAACCGTCTCTCCTTGGCTCTTTTCTCTCTCTTTTCAACTTGAGCTTGTTGTTGACGATGGACAACCTGCTCTGCCCTTGGAGGTTTGAGTAAGTCAAAACTTGTCCGCAACTGCCTCTTCATCATGAGCGAAGCGGGGGAAGTTTTGGTTGTAGCATGCGGCTCGTTCCTGTAGGACAACGGGAAGCTGTTCAGATGTTGGTGGATTGAGCCCTAACCTTGCGATGCCTTCAAAGCGCGCTTCAAAGTTTGCACGAACCTTTCTGCCTGGCCGTTAGTAGAGGGGTGATAGGGCGCAGACCTGATGTGTTGGACACCATTCACATGCAGGAAGGTTGCAAACTCCTGTGATACAAATTGTGGACCGTTGTCACTTATGAGTTGTTCCAGTGAGCCATAACGGCTGAACATCTCACCAAGTTTCTCAATTGTTTTCTCTGCCATGGTAGACCTCATCACAGCGACCTCCGGCCACTTGCTACGAGCATCTACAACCACCATAAACATCTTCTCTTCGAAAGGACCGGCGAAGTCCACATGTACTCGCTGCCACACTTCTGCAGGCCAATCCCAGGGGTGTAGGGTTGCCAGCTGTGGAACATTCCGGACCCTTTGACATGGGGAACATGTTTTGGCTTTCTCCTCAATATTCCCATCAAGACCTGGCCACCAGAAGTAGCTTCTTGCCATTTCCTTCATCCGAACCATCCCACTGTGGCCTGTATGAAGTTGTTGCAGTATAGGTTCCCTCAGAGGTGGCGGAATGATGACACGGCGTCCCCAAAGAAGACAACCTGCCTGGATGGAGAGCTCATTTCTTTTTGAAACGTAAGGTTTCAAATGAGGAGAATCTCCTATAGCTCTCCCTCAAATGACATCGTCCATTACCTCAGACAGGACTGGATCGTTGCGGGTGTACCTTCGCACCTGAACTGCAGTGACAGGTGCTCCCTCCACTTGTCTAAAGTAGAAGATGTCTATCTGACGAGGCTCTGGGGGAGTAACAGGCAAGGGTAGCCTCGAGAGACCGTCTGCGTTGCCGTGCAAGTCTGATTTGCGATATTTGATGTCGTATGTGTGTCCTGACAACAGTAAAGCCCACCTTTGCATCCTGCTTGCAGCAAGAGACGGAATTCCGGTGTGGGGCCCGAAGATTGAAGTCAATGGACGGTGGTCCATCAGGAGTGTGAACCTTCTCCCAAACAGGTACTGATGAAATTTTCGAATTCCAAAAATGATTCCCAAGGCCTCGCACTCGATCTGCGCATAGTTACTCTCGGCCTTGTTCAAGGTGCGTGATGCGAAGGCGATAGGTTTCTCTTCACCCGAAGGCATGATGTGGGATATGACTGCTCCCACACCATATGGTGATGCATCACATGCTAGCTGCATGGGTAGCTTTGGGTCAAAGTGTGTCAGGACCTCCGATTTCAGCAATGCTTTCTTTGCTTGGGCGAAAGCTTCGTTGCACAGTTCAGTCCATTTCCATGTTTTGCCTTGACATAGCAACTGATGTAACGGCTTCAGCAATGTTGCTAAGTCTGGAATAAACTTCCCATAGTAGTTAAGTAGCCCCAGAAATGAACGTAACTGGCTCACCTTCTGGGGTGCTGGGGCCTCCACGATCGCCTTGACCTTTGACGGCACCTTATGCAGGCCAGTAGCGTCAATCACATGCCCCAGGTACTCAACTGAAGACTGAAAGAATTCACATTTGTCTTTACGAACTCTGAGTCCGTACTCTTTCAGTCGTTGTAGTGTCGCATCCAAGTTCAGAAGATGATCCTCCTCATTTGTCCCAGTGACAAGGATGTCGTCCAGATAGCACTGGACTCCTGGCAGTCCACTCAAAATCTGATCCATTGCCCTTTGGAATAGAGCAGGGGCCGACGTAATTCCAAATGGAAGGCGGCAGTACCTGTATAGCCCTTTGTGTGTCACAATTGTCAGCAGCTCCTTTGATTTGTCATCGACATGCACTTGTAGATAAGCCTGGCATAAGTCTATTTTGCTGAACTTTTGCCCTCCGGCCAGGCCCGTAAAAAGATCATCAATGAGGGGAAGAGGGTACTGTTCCGCAGACAGCACCGGGTTAATAGTCACTTTAAAATCCCCGCAGATTCGAACAGATCCATCCTTTTTCAGGACAGGAAAATGGGTGTGGCCCATTTGCTCACGCTCACAGGCTCCAGGACTCCATTCTCGACTAAGGCCTCCAAGTTAGCCTCAACTTTTGGCCTAATTGCATAGGGTACAGGTCGGGCTTTGTGAAACTTCGGCTTGCTGTCAGGTTTAATGTCCAGTCTCACGCTGATCTTTTTCATGCTCCCAAGTTCCCCATTGAAGAGTTCTGCATGTTTGTTTAACACTGCAGTCAGACCTGACTCCCCTTTTGACATCATGCGGACTGCAGGCCAGTCCAGCGTGATTTTCTCTAGCCACGCACGTCCCAGTAGCGATGGGTAATTTCCCTTTACCACATATAGTGGCAGTTTTGCAGTCTGTCCGTTCAATTTAACTGTCACCTCAATGACGCCTCTCATGGCCACAGGTTCGCCGGTATACGTCTTTAGCACAATGTTTGTTGGCTGAAGGGTAAGATGCTTTAGCATTTTGTTGTAGACAGTGTCTGAAACAAGGGACACAGCCGCGCCTGTGTCCACCTCCATCCGCACTGATTGTCCCTCCACCAGTGGTGACACCCAGTAGCCATTTGAATCACCTGCAACCGTCAGTATGTGCACCTCTTCCTCCTCAGAGGTGTCGCTCCCCTCTGTTTTGCTTGTTCCATCATACTGCACTGAATGAACACTCTTTTTCCTCTCTTGTCCAAATACAGACATTTTGCTTCCATGCTTCCCAGCTCTGTCTGTTCCTTTTTTTTACCTCTACAGGCGGGTTCAATGTGACCCTTTTTGCCACAATTTTGGCATTCCAGCTCCGTACACCAGCAGTCATTAGCGTGATGGCCCATTTTCCCACAATGGTAACATGTGCCGTTCCGCACACTTTTAGGCTCAGATGACACCTTGTGAACTCTCCCTGTTGAACTCAACTGGTGAGCCTCCTTTTCCGCCATCTCCATGGAGACACTAACTTCAATGGCCTTTTCAAGAGTAAGGTTGTCCTCAGTAAGAAGGCGCTTCTGTGTGGCTGCATTTTGCAGACTACACACGAGTCTGTCTCTAATGGTGTCCTTCAGCACCTCCTTGAACTCGCAGTGTTCTGATAACCTTTTTAAAGCAGCAATAAACATCGTCACTGATTTCCCCTCCTCTTGATTCCGTTTGTGAAATCTAAATCTCTCAGCAATAACCAGAGGTTTTGGTGAAAAATGTGCTCCAAGAATTTCCACTAGTTGCTTATATGTTTTAGTTCCTGGCTTATCTGGCTGCACGAGGCTGCAAAGTAAATTGAATGTCTTCGGCCCGATTACACTCAAAAAGGTAGGCACGACCTTTTCATTTGCCACCGCGTTCGCCAATACAAAATAGTCAAAACGTTCCGTATATGCGCTCCATTGCTCCACATTTTCATCAAAATCACCGATGTTTCCTAATATAGTAGCCATCTCACGTTTCAAATTAAAATTTCTGTTTACTCACTGCACCCGTAACGTACACAGATTCATCCGCTCCTCGTTGCCACTTGTTGTGTCGGTACCTTTCTACCTAGACACAATTTAGGACTCAGAACTCAGAGATTCAAACATGAAGTGCTTTATTGGAAGGAAAGGAAGTTCTGGCAAGTTCCGAACAAAGAGAGCTAAACTTAACAGAGAACACCCAACCATTTATCTCCTGTGACAGCGCCACCACAGGTGGGAGGAGAACACACAATAGAACACACCTACCACATATTCGCAGCATAACTAAGATCGCCTATTTCCACCTCCGTAACATCGCCCGTCTCCGCCCTTGCCTCAGATCATCCGCTGCTGAAACCCTCATCCATGCCTTTGTTACCTCTAGACTTGACTATTCCAATGCACTCCTGGCTGGCTTCCTACATTCTACCCTACGTAAACATGAGGTGATCCAAAACTCAGCTGCCCCTGTCCTAACTCGCACCAAGTGCCGTCACCCATCACCCTTGTGCTCGCTGACCTACATTGGCTCCCAGTTAAACAACACCTCAATTTCAAAATTCTCATCCTTGTTTTCAAATCCCTCCATGGCCTCACCCCCCCCCCACATCTCTGTAATCTCCTCCAGCCCCACAGCCCCCCGAGATATCTGCGCTCCTCTAATTCTGCCCTCTTGAGTATCCCTGATTATAATTACTCCACCATTGGCGACCGTGCCTTCTGTTGCCTAGGCCCTAAGCTCTGGAATTCTCTGCCTAAACCTCTCTGCCTCGCTACCTCACTTTCCTCCTTTAAGACGCTCCTTAAAACCTACCTCTTTGACCAAGCTTTGACCAAAATCGGCAGGGGTGAGCGGTGGCTCCTTTTTGGTGACATTCTCTGGTGGTGCCTTTAAAGACCACTGGTTTGGCTGCTGTTCACCTGAGAAAACTGACAACAGTCAGTCACAAAGGGGCCTGAACTAAGCGTAAGGCCTTGGACGACTACAAGGTGACTTAACCAATATGCCTTGTGGCACATACCCAGTGTGGAATGAGCACACGCACGCTGCATGCTATATTGGAATGTCCAGTGCACATTTTTCACCTGAAAAATGGCGCTGCATGATCCAATTTCTATGCCTATGTCTTGAATGGCTATTAAAGTTATCTTTGCCAACCTCCAGTCGCTCGCGTCCGCTGGTGCTTCAACTTCAAATTCTTCATCCGTATTTTCAAGTTTCTCCATGGCCTTACTTCACAGTATCTGTGGAATATTTTCCTGTCCTATGTTCCTACACGCATCCTCTGCTTTTCCAGTTCTGGTCTACTCTGCATTCCCCCTTCCTTTGCAGCACCATTGGTGGCAAAGTTTTTAGCCACCATATTCCAACATACTGTAATTGTCTTCCTAAAATTGCTCTTTCCTGACCTTCGAAGGCCTGTCAGAGCTTTCCTCTTCAACCACATCTTCGGTCCCCTCCCCTATGATTTCTCCTACTTTTTGCTCAGGTCCTCCAATCTCCTTGGATTGTTTCCTTTATATGAAAATAAAGAAAGATTTGCATTTATGTAGTGCCTTTCATGACCTCAGGAAATCCCAAAGCGCTTAACAGCCAATGAAGTACTTTTGAAGTGTAGTCACTGTTGTAGTGTAGGAAGCACAGCAGCCATATTACACACAGCAAGGTTTTGTGAACAGCAATGTGATAATGACCAGAAAATCTGTTATAGGTTGGTTGAGGGATGAATATTGGCCAGGACACTGGAAGAGCACCTTTGCTCTTTTTCGAATAGTGCCTTTGAATCCTTTATGTTCACCTGAGAGGGCAGACTTGGCCTTAGTTTAACATCTCAGCTGAAGAACAGCACCTCTGACAGTGCTGCACTCCCTCAGTACTGCACTGAAGTGTCAAGCTAGATTTTGTGTTCAAGTCTTTGAAGTAGGACTTTAACCCATAGCCTTATAACTCAGAGGCAAGAATGCTACCACTGAGCCCCAGCTGACACCAGATAAGTGCAAGTTGTTGTTGCAGTAGCTTATATGCTCAACCACATTTACATTTTCCTCCATGTAAGAACATAAGAACATAAGAATTTGGAGCAGGAGTAGGCCATATGGCCCCTTGAGCCTGCTCCGCCATTCAATAAGATCATGGCTGGTCTTCGACCTCAACTCCACTTTCCCGCCCGATCCCCATATCCCTTGATTCCCCTAGAGTCCAAAAATCTATCGATCTCAGCCTTGAATATACTCAACAACTCAGCATCCACAGCCCTTTCTGTAGTGTATGTAACTGTTCTACCTTTAAGAGAACTATTGTATGTAACCGTCCACCTTTAAGAGAACTATTTTAGGTGTGGCACTACTTTATCCTGGCTGCTGTATACTGTAATACCGACGGTGACCACACCGGTATATAAGTGCTGTGGCAGAATTTATTGGGCAGATTCGCCCTGACCTTCGAATAGTAAAGTCCTGTTTAAGTTACTCTTGTAGTCTGTGTATTACTTCGCTATACAACCCACAGACTTTACAGTGGCGACGAGTTCGATCTTACCCTGCGGCAACAATACTTCTGAAGAAGTAAACGAGCGTCGAAAAGAGGCACCCGCCCTCGTCGTTTTGCTGAGAGAAAACTCGAGTCTGCAGACCAAGAAAGGAGGAAGATTTCAAATACGAAGTCTTCCATCAGCAACAGGCACGGATTGTCCCTTCTGCCACGGTGGTGAGTGAGCTGATCAACACGAGAAGCAAGTCGGCCACAGTGACTGTGAGTAAAGGGAAAATTAAAAAAAAATAAACGGAGGATAAGGGCAGTGAACTCGACCACGGTCGAGGGGGAAAGGAGCCGGACAGAAGTCGGGCCCAGGGGCGCTGAGACGGGGCAGTGTGGAGCACGGAAGCCGCGGTACAAGCGGGCTGGGGAGCGTTGTGAGACGGCTAGACCGCGACGGCGAAAAAGGCCGGACAACTACCGCGACCACGAGGCGCTGCGACCGGGATCGTAAGGCGCGGGAAGATATAAAAATAAATAAGCCACGGAGAACTCAGCCGCAGCCGGGGAGGAAAGCACCGGACTGCGAGAGGGCTGGGAGGCGCGATTGGAGCGAAAAAGGCCGGGCACCTACCGAGGCCGCGAGGCGCTGCGACCGGGATCATAAGGTGCGGAGGCAATAAATAAATAAATAACTAAATAACCCGCGAAGAATCAGCCGCAGCCGGGGAGGAAAGGACCGGACTGCGGGAGGTCTGGGAGAGGCGTTTAAAGCCGCTGAGGGAGAGCCGCGCGAGCGGGAGAGACAGAGCCCGAGAGAGAGCGAGCGAGAGCCGAGCGAGCGGGAGAGACAGAGCCTGAGAGAGAGCGAGCGAGTGCCGCGTGAGCGGGAGAGACAGAGCCCGAGAGAGAGACCGAGCGAGGTTCCGGCCAGCGGCCTGCAGCAGCTGCCGTGAAGGACCAGGAGCTGGATCTGTCCGACGCCAACTGGTTGTCCCCAGCGCCGGTTGCCCCTGCCGAAAAGAAGAAGGGGGAACAAGGAACGCGATCGGCTTTTCTAGCGCGCGCTTCAGAATAAACTGAAGCCGGCGCACAGGCTACAAACCCCGTAAACCAGCGGTCGTCGCCCAAGGGCAAAGCTTACCCCTCCCACCAGAGGAAGAAGTCAGGAGCGGGAAACCGCCATTTTGCCAGTAGGGGGGAAGAAGACAAGCGCAGGAAACCGCCATTTTGCCAGTAGGCGGGGAAGAAGACAAACGCGGGAAACCGCCATTTTTGGAAAAAAAAAAGAAAAAGTTAAAAAGTTAAAGAGAAATCCTGTTGTTTCGCAGAAAGATAGTGAGAGATAGTGAAGATGCCTAAGCATGGTAACATCAACAACTTCGATGCCGAGGTGGAAGATTGGGCCACGTATGTAGAACGTATCGAGGTATATTGTGAGGCCAATAAAATAGAAGATGATGATAAAGCTATAACCTTGCTAAACTCGATGGGCGCGAAGACATACGGGTTATTGAAGCATCTTCTATCACCAGCTAAACCGGCGGATCAGACTTTCGATAATATTGTTGCTGTTCTGAAGGATCACTTGAACCCCACACCGCTGATGTTGGCGGAACGATTCAAATTTTATGCGAGAACGCAACGGAAAGAAGAAAGCAACGCGGAATACTTGGTCGAACTGCGTAGACTAGCGAAATACTGCCAGTTTGGAGGAAATCTGACAAAGGCATTGCGAGACAAGTTCGTGTGCAGGCTGTCGAAGGAAGGAACGCAAAAGCGACTACTCGAAGAGAACGACCTTACACTTGAGAGGGCTGTCCTTATTGCAGCATCGCACGAAGCCGCAGCGAAAGGAACTGCGGAAATGCAGCTAAAGGCAGCGGTACTCAGTGTGGATCAAATTACTTCGGGTACAACGAAATGTTATCGTTGTGGGAAGACAACACACGACCAGAACCAATGCTTGTTTAAAAACCAGGAATGTAGAAAATGTGGCAAACTGGGTCACATAGCTAAAGTATGCCGGTCAGGAAAGAAGACCAACAACCAAAAAAAGCCATCACAGGGAAAGTACAACAAAGTACACAAGGTGGCTGAGAAGAGTTCAGACGAACAGAATTCGGATTCAGACCCAAACGGCCAGGAACTGGGTAGTCTGAGAATTCACAATGTGAGTAAGAAAGCTGACCTACAAACTATCTGGGTCATGCTAAAAATAGCCGGAGTCCAAGTGAAAATGGAGTTGGACACTGGATCAGCCCTATCAGTCATAAATCGAAGGGATTACAACCGGCTATTCTCACATATACCCTTGAGAGATACCAAGTTCGTATTGCAGACATACATGGGGCATAAAGTGTACCCCATGGGGAAGATAAGAGTCAAGGTGAGAGACAGGGGCAAAGAACACCCAGGAATGGACTTATATGTACTACCTGAGGGAGGACCACCACTTCTAGGACGGGAGTGGATCAAGAAAATAGACATGGAATGGCACTACCTAAAAGCAATAACGAGTGAGGACTCGGTGCAGACAATCAGCTCAGACTCTGAAACGGATGACGATGAGACCAGCCCAAATATGAAAGACAAGTCTAAAATGAACTTGCTGACTGAGGTTAGAAAAACGAAGGCGTGCATAAAGGCTTATGCTCCAGAGGAGAACAAAGTTTCAGAACAGAATTCCACTGAACAACAACAACATAGTTTGACAGAGAATTCTGAGTCTGTCCAGTTTACAGACATATACATTACTGAGGAACACCGAGCTCAAACTCAACTTTATTTCAAATTACAACAGCAATTAGAACAATTGAGTTGCCATCTTGAGCAAGAGACAACAGCAATGAAAAAGTTCTTGGACACAGAGTGGGAGAATCTGGAAAGACAACAGAAGCAGCTGGGGGAGGAAATGGAGCAGGAGCACACAAACTGTCTGCGCGAGGAGGCCAAACGAATCAAAGCTGATTCGGTCTCTGAAGGTGCGTGCTCTAATCTAGTGGAGCAAGATGTTCAGCAACTGAAGGCGCTTGTTAGCAGGTTGCAGGCAGAAAAGGCTGATTTGGTCGCCATGAATTCCGAGCTCCTACTGAAGTCGGGTGCAGCATCACCGGACGATTCATTTGTGGAAATTCGAATGGTGGAGGCTGCGGATGATGGCGAAGTAGAAGCAGCAAAGGGACCCCAGTGCAAGGTTCTAAACAGCCCTGCAGCTAATGGGAAATGGATGATGGCAGAAGAGTTAACAGCCAGCCAACTCCTCCAGGGCAAGGTTATAAACAGCCCTGTAGTTAATGGAAAAGGGATGATGGCAGAAGAGTTAACAGTCAGCCAACTCATTCATATGCTGAGGGATAAAACTCTAAAATGGGAAAAACTTAAATACGAGCCTCAATCTTCAAAGGGAAGGGAGCTCTCAAAAGTCATTGGAAGAGCTGAGGTGGCAACCCAGACTGAGAAGTCTGCAGCAGAACAGCCCTTGGATGCCAAAAGTACGCTGACGCACGGAAATGTAGAACAACAGAATACTGAAACAGCTACTTCAGTAGAGGGATTGAATAGTCCGATCAATCAATCTCCGAATGAAGTTGAAGTATTGAAATCACAAATGAGGTCATTAGTAAAAGACTTGCAGGAAGCCCAGAAAAAGCGGGATGAATCTGAACGCATGATGAAGTCTCTTCAGGACAGATGTCGGGATTTGGAACAAAAGTCGGCTAACGTCCAGCTGGGTAAGGAGGAAATAGAAGACCCTCTCGCTGGCCTAGCTCAGGACGACACCGAATATTACCATGATCTGTTGAGTGGCACTGAATATTACGAGGACCTGGTCTGCCCAGCTTGTGCCGAGAACTCCCAAAGTGCCGAAATCAGGATGAATCACTTAAAGTCTAAGGAACATAGGGAGATGGTGGCGTTACAGCTGGCAGCTGACAATGGAGCTCCGAGAGTCTCCAAGAAGCAAAAAAAGGAAAAGACGAAGCAGAAGATGATAACCATCTGAACCATTATTACCTCTACCCGATCACACACGTGGTCCCCCGAACGGAGCCAAATCAGTTGGAAGGTAGGAAAATTTCCCAAGGCAATCCAACTGTTTTTTTTGTTTGTTTTAAAAAGTCAGCAATGCTGGTTCAGAAGTGATGGAAGTAAAGCTGTTAAGTCTAGGGAAGGACTATGGGATGAGTCCCTCTAGCAAGGTGACCCGACTACACCACGGAGGCGTGGTCCGGACCGAGTCAAGAAGATCAGAGACTGAATCTGTGAACTGTTTCCCGCAGAGACTGAATCTGTGAACTGTTTCCGCAGAGACTACCTCTGTGAACTGTTGTAACATGAAGTTGGATATGTTATGATGTTATGTTAATGGGGAATAAGTATGTTGTAAGCTAAAAAGGGAGGATTGTAGTGTATGTAACTGTTCTACCTTTAAGAGAACTATTGTATGTAACCGTCCACCTTTAAGAGAACTATTTTAGGTGTGGCACTACTTTATCCTGGCTGCTGTATACTGTAATACCGACGGTGACCACACTGGTATATAAGTGCTGTGGCAGAATTTATTGGGCAGATTTGCCCTGACCTTCGAATAGTAAAGTCCTGTTTAAGTTACTCTTGTAGTCTGTGTATTACTTCGCTATACAACCCACAGACTTTACACTTTCGGGGAGAGAATTCCAAAGATTCACAACCCTCTGAGTGAAGAAATTCCAACTCATCTTAGTCTTAAATGGCTGACCCCTTATCCTGATACTATACCCCCTAGTTCTACACTCTCCATCCAGGGGAAACAACCTCTCAGAATCTACCCTGTCAATCCCCCTCTAGGCCTGCATGACTATTGTGTTCAGTCCAGTAAGGATTTGGCCAAAATGTAAAAGATTGGCCTAGAAATTCACTGGCCTTAGCGCCGCTTTTGAGGCGCTAGAGGGCCTAGCGTCGAAGTTATGGCCAGTTTAGAAATTGACAGGGGCCCTAAATCGGCGTTAGGCCGGTAGCGCTGCGCCGGCACCGATGACGTCATCGGTGTGCGCAGTGTCCCGGTTGCCATGGTAACCCGCCCGAACTCGGAAATTGAGTTGCGGCCGCCTCGCCCGTGGCAGCCGCAAGCAACGTTCTGGCAGAGGTGCCTTACAGAACTTTGCGCCGGCGCATTAAAGGCCCCGCGGCGGCCGGCCGCTTTCCCGCCGGCCGCCTGGCCGCAGCTCCCTCCCCGGACTTCCCCCCCCCCCCCCCGGAACAGAAGCAAGCCCGGCACTTGTCCGAGGTGCCGGGCTCATTTTTAAAAAGATTATCGCGGGCCGCGGCCGGGTGCAGGCAGCTCCTCCTTAACGGAAGGAGGAGGCCTGCACTTCCCGAGCCTGCCGCACCGCAGCGGGCGCCGCAGCGCCGGAATAGCGCCGCAATGCGGCGCGTGGCGCCAGTTTTGAGGCGCTGAGACCCCTCAGTAGCGCCGGCAGCCGTTTGGGCGCGGCGCTACTGAATTTTTGGCACACGCAGGGGGACTTAGCGCCAGCACTAACTTCCGGCGCTAAAGCCCTCGCTGCGCCAAAACCAAATTTCTAGGCCAATGCATTGAATAGCCTGAACAAATGAGCTGGGCAAAATATCTTTGTGACATAATTTCATTAAATGTTTTAGAAGTGTGACACAATAGCTTATTCTGTTCAAGAATACATTATATAGCTATGAATATAAATAAATGTTGGCGAAAATCTAGACATGAAAAAAAACTGAACAACAAAGCCTCACTTGACTGATAAATTATACATTCCAGGATGTATTCTGCATAACCATTAAACATCAAACCAGTTAAAGCAGATCTGACATTGCATTTCTTGTAAAACATCAATTTTAGGACTACATTCAAAGAGGTTTTAAGAAGAGCAAACTACTTGAGACAACTCTGTTGTGAAATAGTAACACAAGTGCCAATTATGATAAAACATCTCTGCCTTTTTTCATTAAAATCTCACTCAGTCAGCAGTATCCCTCTGGATCCAAACTATTGCCTACCTTATTCAAAAGGATATCAGGCATTTAAATATTTATTGGTTTCACTGTATGATTCTTACTGAGCAGGAGCAAAATGTAATATTCGGTGATATTTATTGGAACTTGTATAGAGGTAAGCAAGGGAATCAGATTTTTGCATTTTAGCACAGACTGGGGATGTGTAAACCTCTGATGGTAGTGAAATTCCTCCTTCTTAAAATTTTGGTGCAAAAAAATCAGCTGGAGTACAACACCAGAGATACCACTTTGTATTCACATCTGACTTCAGTATTTACAAATTATTCTCCTGGCGAATGTGCAGTCACTGGACAATAAGCTGGACGAACTCAGGGGGAGGCTCACCTTCCAGCGAGACATTAAGAACTGCAACGTCTTGATTTTCACTGAGACTTGGCTTGATCCATCGATACCGGCTTCGGCCATTCAACCAGAGGGATTCAACATTCACTGGCTAGACCGAACAAAGGACTCGGGGAAGAATAGAGGGGGTGGAGTATGCTTTATGATCAACAATTCTTGGTGTTCCGACGTGGAACTACTTACATCTTTTTGTTCACCCGATCTTGAACACCTGATGATCAAATGCCGACACTTCTACCTCTCGAGAGAGTTCTCATCTGTGATCATTACAGCGGTGTATATTCCACCACAGGCCGACGCAAATAGGGCACTAAACGAGCTGTATGGGATCATTACAGGCTTGAAACTTCCCATCCAGAGGCTGCATTCATCGTGGCTGGCGATTTCAACAAAGCCAATCTGAAGAAAGTACTGCCTAAATACCATCAGCATATCACCTGCCCAACGCGAGCCAAGAACACACTAGATCACGTTTACACTCCGTTCCGGGATGGATACAAGGCCCTCCCCCGCCCTCCCTTCGGCAAATCAGATCACGACTCCATCCTGCTGCTACCCACCTATAGACAAAAACTGAAACAGGAAAGCCTGTGATGAGATCTCTACAACGGTAGTCGGATCAATCAGACGCTATATTACAAAACTGTTTTGATTCCACTGACTGGGATATGTTCCGGAATGCCTCGGACAATGACATCAACACATATACAGATTCAGTCATTAGTTTCATAAACAAGTGCATAGATGACGTTGTTCCGAGGATTGTTGTACGAACATTTCCCAACCAGAAACCATGAGTAAATGGCGATATCCGTGCTATGCTAAAAGCACGGTCCATTGCATTCAACTCTGGGGACATAGATGAGTACAAGAAATCAAAGTTCGAGCTAAGAAAAACCATCAAAAATGCAAAAAAAAATACACGGATAAAGTGGAGTCACACTATCATAGCTCAGATTCGCGAAGGATGTGGAGTGAACTACAATCTATTACGGACTACAAAGGGAAACCCAGCTGTGTCATGCCCAGCAATGCCTCTCTCCCGGACGAGCTTAACACTTTTTACGCCCGGTTTGAGGCCAACAACAACTGGCCTGTTACAAGGGCGCCCGCGGCTCAGGACGACCGGGTCTTCTCAATCTCTGGCTGACGTGAGCAAGACTTTTAGGAGAGTGAACACCCACAAAGCACCTGGACCAGATGGAATCCCTGGGCGTGTCCTTAGAGCATGCGCTGACCAGCTGGCAGCCGTGTTTACGGATATATTCAGCCGTTCACTGTACCAGTCTGTAGTCCCCACCTGCTTCAAGATGACATCGGTTATTCCAGTCCACAAAAAACCAAAAGTAACCTGTTTAAACGACTGCCGCCCCATAGCACTCACTTCCGTCATCATGAAGTGCTTTGAAAGGCTGGTCAAAACCCACATCAACTTCTTACTAACTGACACACTGGACCCACTCCAATTTGCTTACCGCCCAAAAACATCTAGGGGTGATGCCATCGCCACTGTACTGCACACTGCCTTATCACACCTGGATAAGAGGAACACCTATGTGAGAATGTTGTTCATTGATTATAGTTCAGCATTCAATACCATTATCCCCTCCAAGCTTGTCAACAAGCTCAGTGAGCTAGGACTTAACACCTCCCTATGCAACTGGATCCTGGACTTCCTGACGGGCAGACCCCAGGTGGTGAAAATAGGCAGTAACACCTCCTCAACACTGATCCTGAACACGGGAGCTCCCCAGGGTTGTGTGCTCAGCCCCCTTCTGTAATCCCTGTTTACTCACAATTGCGTGGCCACGCACAACTCCAACTCCATCATCAAGTTTGCTGATGACACTACCGTTATAGGCCTGATCACAGATGGCGACGAGACAGGCTACAGGGAGGAGGCAAGAGCTCTAGCAGAATGGTGCAAGTACAACAACCTCTCCCTCAACATCAGCAAAACAAAGGAGATGATCGTGGACTACAGGAAGCGGCAAGGGGAGGGACACACCCCAATCTACATCGAAGGGGCTGAGGTGGAGAGGGTCAGCAGCTTCAAATTCCTGGGTGTATTCATTATGGAGGACTTAATGTGGTCACATCACATCGACGTCGTAACGAAGAAGGCATGCCAACGCCTGTTCTTCCTCGGGAGACTGAAGAAATTTGGAATGGCCCCCCAGATTCTCACCAACTTCTACCGGTGCACCATCGAGAGTATCTTGTCCGGCTGCATCACTACCTGGTATGGCAACTGCACCGCCACAGACCGCAAGGCTCTACAGATGGTGGTGAAAGCTGCACAACATACTATAGGAATTAAACTACCTGCTGTCCAGGATATCTACCCCGAGAGGTGCCGGGGGAAGGCCCTGAGAATCATTAAAGACGCGAGCCACCCCAGCCACAACCTCTTTGCCCTGCTCCCGTCCGGTAAGAGATACCGAAGCATACGGTCTCGTACCAGCAGGTTTCGAAACAGCTTCTACCCCCAGGCCATAAGACTCATGAACGTATAATTTATTATTATTTATTACTGTTGTTGTATTTATTATTACTGTATTTCTATTAGTATTTTATCATTGTTATGCCATATTTATTCCAATGTTGGAAGGACTCGTAAAAATCAACATTTCATTGTGCAGTACACACGTCTGCTGCATATATGACAAATAAAATTGAATTGAATTGAATCTTGATGCAGCATTCAATTATAATTATTGACAGCCATTCAAAACGATGTTGCTAATTTGGAAAAGGTTCAGTAACCCTTTACATTCCTTAAATCAAATAAACACCTATTTTCACAGAATTTATGGCAGTCAGAAGAGTTCAAATTATGCAAGGAGCACGCTACTCGGCTGATCAAGCTACTTAATTCTGAAACCACGTTACTGTCCTTTGCAATCAAAGGAACAAGAACCACATGAATATTTATATTAATTTCTTATATGTGATTTTGAAAAGTAGCCAATTAAACCAACTGATACATTATGGCTTCACTCTGTAGTGTATTAAGAGTTGCCAGTCATCTCTAGTAAAATTAACTTGCATAAGCTGCCATTTTAAATTTGACACTTTGGCAGGAATTTTAACTCCCAAAGACTGGTGGATAGTGGGAAGATAAAATTATTAAATTCTCAAACCCGATCCAACCCGCCCACTTCCAGTTTTAACGGAGGCGAGTCGGAGGGCGGGCAACCAATCTGCTCTCAGGAGGCGGGTCGGTCACTAAAATCTTTTAAGGAGGCCTCCATTATAACTGCTATTTTAAATGTTTTAACTCTTGGAGGCTGGGACTCACAGCCTTGGGAACCCCAGCAGTTGAAAGGATGTGAGAAGGGCTGGATCCATGAGGCAAGTGCTTTTATTGCACTGTTTGTGGGCCAGGAGGAGCAGGAGTGTTTCCTCAAAGCCCATCAGCTTACCTGCATGCGATCAACCCCCACGATTGGCCAACCCCCACGATTGGCCAACCCCCACGATTGGCCGACTCCCACCCACCCCTCCACTGGTGGTGTCCAATTCACCCCGCCCCCTTCAATGTCTGACCACCACCCCCCCTGCGATGTCCAACCCCTGAGATGTCTGACCCCCATCCTGCGATTCCGATTCACCCACATCCGCTCAATATCTGACCACCCACCTCCCCCCCCACCCAACCCCCCACAATGTCAAACTTACCTGACATCCACTCTCCCGCCCATCAAGCATATCAATCTGGCTGGCTGTTGGCCGGGAAACCTGTTTAAAGAAATTTTAAAGTTGTCCTGTGGTTAATTTTCACAGGACATGCAGGAAAACCTTATTTCCGTAGTTTCCCATCTGAAAATCCTCCTTCCCCATCCCTGACTCTCTCCTCGGCCCTGAGTAAATATAGGAGCCTTTGCCTTTTCTAATTTTTTTTGCTTAAGTAATCGATGAGGTCACTGAGGTGACTCAAACCAAATAAAACATTGGATGTGAACATTGTATTAAAAACTCATGTATCTAAAGCAACTCTCACTTCTTTGAAGGCAGGTTGCCTCATGGCATGTACTCGAAACCATCTGCATTTTTTTTCAGTTACCGACAGTTATTAAGTAGATCAGCAAAACCCCATAACAATGAATTAGATGCATCAGCTTCTTTCAAATTGCATTTCCTTCCTGTTAGGAACCATTAGAGTCACAAACAAGACTGTCTTTAGAAACTGCATTATTGCATCTGCCCTTCAGCGCCGTTTCCAGGATGGATAATGTTGCACATATTATGGGCAATTACAACCAAAGCTCCCATCTGTCTGTTGATCAATTTTTAGATCTGTGAGAGCTGGTGCTACCGATTTAAACTGGTCTGTTTGTTTATCTCAGCCTTCATAGAAATAATGCCTTCGTATTTCAAGTGTGACAAAGGTTGTTTTGCAATATAGGCTATTACATACTAAGACTGCGAAAAAATAAAACCCCTTGCTAAACACAGGTTTTTACATATTTCAATGCCAGGGTTTTTTTTCTCTTGTAAGTATGAAGCTAGTGTGGCGGAGCCACCAAGGGTCTCAGAACAATTAGTAATAATCCCTTTAACTACAGTGTAGTGCAGCCGCGGGCTGCACCTTTAAACTGTCTGTTAACTGTACTATATTGTGTTTTCCTGCACTCCACGTGATGACGTCATGACGCCGATCACGTGACCACCAGTGGCGCGAAGAACGCGATGACGTCAGCTTCCAGAATCTTCCAGTAGTCGTCGCGTGCCCAGCAAGCTGATTAGACCTGTGTACCGTTTCTCCTGTAGTTTCCCTGTTAACTTCGTTGTTCATTAAAACCTGTTGATTTGATTCATCGAGTCGAATACCTTATTCAGATAGGAACCTCCGTTCCTACACTAGATTAATAAATATGATTTTATAAGATATCACAGAAACTTTTATAATTTCTATGATTAATAAATATGACAATGCAATGATGTTATTATAAAATCATTCATTAAAGGGGTATTAGTTGTTATAAAGGTAGGGATTGTTGTCCAACCAAATTTTGTGTCACATAGGGTGCAGTTATACTTCTACCTCTGCATTGATGTGAAATGACTTTGGTTGAGCATTGACATCAAAGCGGCAGTGCAATTGTGGAATGAGGTTGGCGATCTGACTCCCAAGAAGACTAAAATGAGAGATGAGAGTCTGACTCAGTTTGGTCTTTGCAGAGATGCAGTCTATCTTCAAGCCTATTCCTAGCTGCATTTAAAAAGTGCCCAGTTAGTCCACTGCACTTTTCAAAGGTATTTTTCAATGTTTTTAGTGTTAGAAGAGAAGCACCACTTTTCCCACTCTCTTTTAATATTATCAAATAGCCACCTTTGCAGTAGAACTCTGCATGTGCCTCTAAACATGCAGACACAGAGCTCCTTTGTCATTAAGCTCAAGGCAAAGTGTAGGCAGCTGTGTAACTTGGATCTCCCAATTGTATATCGCATTCTGCAGGTACTGATCTAAGGCTGGGGCTTGGGAAGGATGGAGCAAGTGACTGTATGTCCTCACGAGGGTGGGCCTCTTCCATGTCTTGTGCGGCAGGTCCTGGGTCATGGGCTGGTCCTGCAAAAAGAGGAAAGGGACAAGGGTCAGTAAGTAATGGGAAAGTTAAGCAGTAGCAGATGAGTGGCAGAGCAATGCAGCACCAGGTTGCTACGCTGCCTGTACGTGTGATTGCTTAAGGAAAGATAAAAGGGGAGAGAAGTAGGCAGACACCCTGCTGCACTTGTCTCCGGCCTTGCCATCCACAATTTTCCTGCTGCCTGCCCCAGTCATTTGCAAGGCTTCCTCTTCTATCTGAGCGAGGGCTTGAATAGAGGCTGGCCGTTCCCCTGTTCTGGTTCTCTCTCTTTTATTGTGAGACAGCTTGCCCTGCAGGAAGCGTGGGAGTGAGTTAGTTTGTGTCCATGAAAGGGTTGTGCAGATGTGTGAGGTTGCTTCATATATTGGCCATGCTGAGAGGAAGAAGCTGCAAGTTGTGAGCAGCATGGGGAGGTGGTAATGATAAAACAAAGTGGCTCCAATGTGAACTCCAATGTTAGTGGAAGAGTAAAATGCTTTCCACTTGTTACCAGGTAAAAGCAGAATGCTGTTTGTGTCTGTTCTAAGCGCAGCAACAGAAGAGTGTGTGATTAAAATCATAGAATCGTACAGCACAGAAGGAGGTCATTTGGCTCATCGTGCTGTGCTGGCTCTTTGAAACAGTGATCCAATTAGTCCTATCCCTCTGCTCTTTCCCCGTAGCCCTGCAAATGTTTCCTTTTCCAGTATTTATCCAATTCCCTTTTGAAAGTTACTATTGAATCTGTTTCCACTACCCTTTCAGGCAGCGCATTCCAGATCACAACAACTCACTGCATTAAAAAAATTCTCTTCATCTCCCCCTTGTTCTTTTGCCAATTGTCTAAAATCTGTGACCTCTGGTTATTGACCCTCCTGCAAGTGGAAACAATTTCTCCCTATCTACTCTATCAAAACCCCTCATGATTTTGAACACCTCTATAAAATCTCCCCTTAACCTTCTCTGCTCTAAGGTGAACAATCCCAGCTTCTCTAGTCTCTCCACATAACTGCTGCAGCGTCTGCCTGGGCACCCTTCTGCCAGTTGTGGGGAAGTGGCCTTCTGCCAGTTGTGGGGAAGCGGACCCATCTCCAGATCCTCACCTGCTGTACCAAGACCTGCACCACTGTATCGCTGAACCTGGACTCCTTTACAGGAGACATCTATCACAAAAGATCCAAAAGTCATTCCAAGATGTTGTTCAAATTTAATGCAAACCTTGCTTTAAGAGGTGCAAGCTCACTTTAAATAGGTACGTGCCTGCTGGAAATCCCCCCCTCCCGCCCCCCTCCAGCGGCAATCTGCCAATCAACGCTACTAACACATGGGTAGCTTGCCCATGAGATTAAAAGGAGGCCTGACCATCAAAATGGTTCTGACTAAGGGTCATCGACCTGAAACGTTAACTCTGTTTCTCTCTCCACAGATGCTGCCTGACCTGCTGAGTATTTCCAGCATTTACTGATTTTACATCAAAATGGTTCGTTTCTCTCACTACTGACATTGAGCGAGTTCCCCAATGACTCCACCCACCATCGGCCCAATTTCCACCACACGTGCGAATTGACCCTAATGGCTCAGTCTGTGAAGCATGATCACTGTTGGTTATGTAGGCATTTAGGGGGGAAAATTCGTGTTCGTCAGCAAAAGTTAATGGCCACTGAAAATGGCCGTAATGCCAACCGAGTGAAATTGGTCTGGGGGGCATGTGGAGATAGGTGGTGCAGCGCTCACCTTCCGTGGTGGCATTACTGGAGGGATCCGGGACGAAGTTTGTGACCAGGTCCGACGTTGCAGCTTCCCACAGCCTCTGGGAGCGAAGCTGTGGAGCTCGCAGGGAATTGTGGGCAATGAAGAGGTCTGAGAATTAAAGGGGCCATTCACACTGAAGCAATACAAAATAAAATGCAGTGACTCAATACAGTTTTCAGCCCTTTCTGCCTTTTAAGAAATATTCAATATTTAGAAGAAGTTCCAAATGTGAATATTTAGCTGTTAAAGCTGAATTACCTTCCTAACCTCAACAAATGGGAAAACTGCCTCAGCACTAACACAAATGGCTCAGCAAGCCAGGGAAGGGGCACCGAGGGTCTCACAAACAGCACTCCAGCTTTGTGCAGAGGGCCAACACTGCAAGAGCGGCCCTGTACCCACAGGGGCCAGGTGGCCCTCCAGAAAGAACGATGTGGGACCACATCACTAAGGCCGTCACTGCCAGCAGTATCGCCCCCACCACCTGGCTCCACTGCTCATAGAAGCTTCATGACCTCAGACCACTGGTCAAGGTCAGTGAATGCATCTTCAAAAGCCATCTCCTACCAACTGAACCACTAGCCTCACACACTGCTCAATGCACAACCCCCAATCTCTCATCTACCAACAATCTGCACCAATGACGAGGCACATCTCCCATTCCTAGCCTCACCGCACCCCCTTGGAGGAGATGGTGCTGGCCATTCTTGGCAGGGGCATGGCTGAGCCCTTGGCCAGCAGCGGAGCTGAAAGGATAAAAGATGCTGGTATCCTCATATGTTATCCTCCTTCTGGCATGCACCTTTTGCTTTCCCACCCTCCCATCAGCACAACTCCACCCTTGTGCCTTCCTCACCCAAGAAATGCAGCCTGCCCAGCCAGTGGGTCGACAAGAAGAGGCAGCTTGCCCAGCCAGAGAGACCGCAGGCGGATGATTCCATCCCGGATATCCCAGCCAAAAAGGAGCTGTCTAAGATCACAGAAACCCCACAGTGCAGATAGAGGCCATTTCGGCCCATCGAGCCTGCACCGACACATATCCCACCCGATCCCCGTAACCCCTACACCAACACATATCCCACCCTATCCCTGTAACCCCACGTATTTAATCCCCCTAACACTAAGGGTCAATTTATCATAGCCAATAGCCAATCAACCTAACCCGCACATCTTTGGACTGTGGGAGGAAGCCGGAGCACTCGGAGAAAACCCACGCAAACACGGGGAGAATGTGCAAACTCCACACAGACAGTTGCCCGAGTCCGGATTCGAACCCGGGTCTCTGGCGCTGTGAGGCAACAGTGCTAACCACTATGCCACCGTTTGATTCCTCCTCTTCGGCTTCCTCCTCCTCTGCGTCTTCCTCTTCCCTCTGCAAGTAGGTGCTGTAGATGTGAAATGACAGCATAAAATGCTGGAAATACTCAGTTGGTCAGGCAGCATGTCGACCTGAGACGTGAACTCTGTTTTTCTCTCCACGGATGTTACGTGACCTGCTGAGTATTCGCAGCATGTTCTGTCTTCTCAAAGGCCTTCATTTACCATCCGAGCCCTTGCAAGCGTCCAGCAGCACTTCCTACACACTTAAAACATGTTTTGCATCTATTGCAGCAAGCCACCACTTCAATAAAATCAAAAAAAACCAGGCCAAACCCTTAAAATCAAACTTACCTGAATGATGTGTGTGTGTCCCTTTAAGAGCAGCTGTCAGCCTGCTTGCACACCAGGTTAACCTGCCATGCTTAGGACCCAGCCCTAAGGTCGAAGTTCGCGTTGGTGACGTTAAATCAGCGTTGCAGGGCGCTGCCAGTTACCGGCAGCGCAAAGGGGGAGACAAATATGGCGGTTGCCGTGGGACCCGCCACCAGCTGGCAAAAGAGCGGTGGCTGCCATTTTATCGCCATTTCATGGCACTACAGTGTCAGTAAGGAGATGAATTTCTAGCCCTTAGTGTTCTTACAGTAAAACAAAAACACTTCAATCACTGTTTAAGCACATTTGGGATAGAACATGATTTCTTTCCATGGGAATACCTAGAGATGATGATGGAGATCACCGCAGATCCCCAATATTTGTTTTGGTTGTTTACATTTTGCATCCCTCCCCATCATCAAAGGATGTGTTTTCTGTCTGTCCTTGCTATCTCTCTGCATAATACTGTACACGCATTTATAATTCTATTAAACTGTGGAGCAAGTGGGCTGCATGCCTGAAATACAATGAGCTGCCAAAGAAATATTCTTTGGCTTTTCATTTACACTGTTCATCAAAATGATTTCCTCATTATGTATAAACAATAATGTTATCGTCATCTAAAATATGATAATGTTACATGTTATCCAATTGTCTTAATTTTTACGTCTCCTGGAAAATAATGTCACCCAGTTTTTTAAACTGAAACTATTATTATAAATTTATAAAAATGCTCGGCTTTATATGTAATTAGCAAGCGTAAAAATTGCAATACTGTTTTTCACAGATGAATTTTATGAAGCATAATGAAGTAGCCCCTATGACATGACATATGATTCAGTGATGTCAATGTGAAATTCCTGTTTAAGTTTAATTCTAAACAGTTCTGAATCAAGAATATTATGATTCATTTTGAAACGTTCTCCAAATAATGAGCACTTATTTTCCAATGTCTCTTAATTAATTCAGTGTCAGTCTTCATTATTAGTAAAACCCATAGATACTGTAACTATATCAATTTAGAGGAGCAGTCGGTGCAGATAGGTTGTTGCAGATCTCATTAAGCCAACCAAAAAATACGTGAAATAGGTCAGGCAAAATATGACATATATTGTGACTGTGCATTATCAAAAGAAGTGATTAGATCTCGTTTGTGTCTAAAACCAAATTAAAATTACCATTGAACATGGATTACAGATGCTATAATATGTGCTGGAGTAATTTAACCTTAATGGAAAAACTCTGTAACACTTCTGTATTGAAGACAAGTAATTATACATACTAGGACTAAATAGAAATGCTTTTGCCTGTAGAAGAAACAGCAGAATTCATAAAATCCAATTTATTATTAAAATGTACTTTTAAGACTCAGTGGGGGAAAAATTCGTATCATTAGCGCTTCCCGTTAGTGCCAGTAGATAGCACTAATAGGATACTGGACCAGTATCGCTGGGGTGAGGCGAATCCAGCGCCGCATGCCAAATCCTGCGCCCACCCCCGTAGTGCCGCCGGTAAGTGGTATCACCGGGAACATCAACGGCAGGTAGATCGTGATGTCAGCGATTTGCAAAATTGATTCTCGCCACTTACCTCGCCACCTGGAGTAAACACCAATAGGGAGAGCTGGCATGCAACACCAGGAAGCCGGCTCCAGGAACGTTATTTAAAGGGATCATCAGTAATCACTCGCAGCTGTCAGGTTAGTGCAGTTTCAATGTTTTTTTTGGTTTCACCCACTGCAATTTCATTAAGCAATTTCAAGGTTCTTTTGCATCAGGAGTCTTCTGGCAACTAAAAAGTAGTTACATTTATTCTTCAAAGTTTCAAACTGCTACACTTGGTTACATTAATGGGGGCTGTACTGGCATGCCACCTCGCCCTCCAGGATCTATGTCGGAGGGAGCATAGGCAGCGAGAAATACAGAAACAGTAGCACAGGCAGCGAGAAATACAGAAACATGTGTGCAGAGGGAGGAGGAGGGCCAGCAGGGCTCTCAACAGGAGGCCTTACTCTCCGAGGGTATTCCAAGAGCACTTCTCCTACCTTCAGTTAAGCGAGGAGCAGTGTATTTGAAGGCTTCGCTTCACCAAGGAGGTGGTCACAGAACTCTGCCACCTCCTGCAACCAGACCTCTAGCCTCAGACCAGGGCAACCACGGCTCTCTCAATGGCAGTCAAGGTCACTGTGGCCCTCAATTTCTTCACCAGCAGATCCTTCCAGTCTGCCACAGGAGACATATCTAACATCTTGCAGCTCGCCATCCATCG
Source organism: Somniosus microcephalus (assembly GCF_052327205.1). Lineage (NCBI taxonomy): Eukaryota > Metazoa > Chordata > Chondrichthyes > Squaliformes > Somniosidae > Somniosus > Somniosus microcephalus. The sequence goes on from NC_140989.1 coordinate 341,804,262, forward strand.
TTGCATCCGGGAGGTCACGGGGCTCTCTACAGCAAGAGAAGGGACTACATTGGCTTCCCGATCACCAGAGAGAAACAGGACGAGCGTGCATGTTGCTTTGCCAGGATAACGGGCTTCCCCATGGCGTAGGGCACCATCGACTACACCCACGTGGCTTTGCAGGCACCGCATAACAATCCTGAGATCTTTCATAACCGCAAAGGCTACTACTCACTTAATGTGCAGTTGGTGTGTGACCACAGACAGCGAATCCTTAATGTCAATGCCCGCTATCCTGGCAGCAGCCACGATGCCTTCATCCTGCGCCAGACCGGTATGTCAGCAATCTTCCAGCCACCACGTCAAGCTCAAGGGTGGCTGCTCGGAGGCAAGGGCTATCCGTGTTACCACTGCTGCTATTTAGTTGATAGGCAGTGGTGTAGACAAGTTCATTGTCGAATAGTTATTTACTACTGTTAAACAAATTTCTACCTAAAGTATTGTAACAGGAAAAGTTTTGCACAATTGCTAAAAATATACACAACTGTATAATTGACTAATTCAACACAGTGTGGCGTAAATCCAGGAAATTTGCAATTGCCATTCACTGCAATGGTTAGTGGAGCTACTGTAATGAACTTTCCTCAGTTTAGAACTTCCCTGGAATAGAGGTGAGACAGAGGACTGGCACAGGACAAAGGCATCATTAGCTGCTGCCAGGAAACCGGGTACAGACCTGCTTTATATGCTGCCTGTGGTCGCAAATGAGCTGCACACGGAGGGAGTGGGATCCCTTTCAGTTGAGGAAGATGCCAGATTGGTGATGGGAAGCATGTAGGACAATGTGAGTGCAGCCGATGGCCCCTTGGACCCTGGGGAAACATGCAATGCTTGCGAAGTCTAGTGTTCTCTCATTCTGCCGTGGTGGGCGGTGCACTTCGGGTGCAGGCGGGCACACGTGCCACCACCATATTGGACCCTTGGGCCTTAAAAATGGGCTTGGCACAATCCAGTTTCTAGGTAATCAGCTTTTAGAATCAGTTTACCTTTAGGAAAAAAGTCAAACCGGATGCAACTATATTAGTTTAAAAATTTGAACTGAAAGTACTAATACTTGTAATGGCTTTTCCAACTGAATTTTGCAAATGATCCATCTCATAACCATCAAAAATAATAACTGCTAATGCATTGGGTTACCACACAGTCCTATCACCTATGCAGCCTGAGTTTGAATTCAGAACAAATCAGTGGAATACAAGTTTCCTCTCTCTGACAGCTATAATGGTTCCAAGTAAAATGAGTTTGGATAATCTGACCCCAGTTCTAGTCGGAACAAATCCATAGCGGAAAACCGTCAATATTCTCCCACTGATGACACGAAATGAGCAGTCTAACACTGCTGTTCTACAAGGTAAAATTCACACTGCTTTAGTGGGTGGGTGCTCTTCTGATTGTGCTTGAGGTACATTGTTCTGGAGGGAGCTTTAAGCTGCATTTACGCTATGCTACACCTAACCGGTGATCGCTTAATGCTGATACTAAATGCTCATCAAAGTGAGGATGTCAGAGCTTCAGAATGGAACATTTTTCTACCTTGACCTCCCAATGTCAGCACCAACCACCCTTAGATCATGTACAGCAGAGCCAGAAGTGGAATAAAGAGCCGTCTGTTCTTAAACAACACATCTACTGCAGCAAGGTCAGCTTTTCGACTTCCCATATGGTTGACTGAAACTGGCAATTTAATGCCAAATTATCTGAATTATTGCCACTTTTGTGCCATGGGGCCACCATATGACTTAAATTCACTAGCAGATAAAAGGTAAGACTTTCATCCTGTTAGTCAGGGATGGCTTTCAATCCAGGCCCCAGACATGAAAGGGCAGTTTGCTCATCCACTGTGTGAACTCGTTCCAAAAAGGTTTATTTTAGGTTCTGGAGTGGGTTAGTCCACTGGGGGTGGGGGGTATGGTTGGGGGTGGGATGGGATGGATGCCAGGAGAGGGGTGGGGGAATGATAACCAGCCACCAGCAGGCTGGAAGATTTATTTCTGCTCCTCCCGCTCCTCCTGGCCCCACCCAAATCTTTTTTTAAAAACTTACCTTTTACGGACTGCTGGTTATGCCTGGAAAGAGTGGGACTAGCATGCACTGTGCATGCTCTGCCCGTTTCTCCACTGAAATTGCAATCGGGGTCCTACAACGGTTCTGGGCATCCATTTAAAAGTCTGGCTGACAATTGATTCAGGCATGCAACTGGTTGTACCAGGTCCCCACCAGATACTGTACTCCTCTGCCAGCCACCCGCTTGTCGTCATTAGAAACAGTCTAGCCATTTGTTTCACTCCCATTCATTCTGAATCAACAGGAATCGCTTTACCCAAAACTGTTTTATAAATTTCGTACTGTATTGGAAAAAATGCCTGCATCTTGATTCAACCTAAGTCCCAAAATAGTAAACATATGATCACATAATTTCTTGGAAAATAACACAAAAGGTTAGTGCAGTAATTGTGCCTTTTATAGTATTCACAGAATCACAGAAACCCCACAGTGCAGATAGAGGCCATTTCGGCCCATCGAGCCTGCACCGACACATATCCCACCCGATCCCCGTAACCCCTACACCAACACATATCCCACCCTATCCCCGTAACCCCACATATTTAATCCCCCTAACACTAAGGGTCAATTTATCATAGCCAATCAACCTAACCCGCACATCTTTGGATTGTGGGAGGAAACCGGAGCACCCGGAGAAAACCCACGCAAACACGGGGAGAATGTGCAAACTCCACACAGACAGTCACCCGAGGCCGGATTCGAACCCGGGTCCCTGGCGCTGTGAGGCAACAGTACTAACCACTATGCCACCGTGCTGCAGTATTCTTGAAAGTAATACTGGTTTCATGTATTTTTGTTCAACAAGAATGATACACAAAATGATTACTGACTTTAAAACAACCTTCAGTCCAAGGAAGGTGGACAATTCTGTGTCCCATTTGTGGACAGCAATTGCTATAAACACAGCAAATGTTATTGGTTCGCGAATATAATCATATCACAAGTATTTTTCTTTACTTTTATGCTCACTCCCTTGGGTTATGTAGAAAGCAAGCATGACGTTGAGAACTAACTTTAAATAAATTTCACGGAGGCTGTCTTTACAGACACTATGTAGAAATCGTATCTTCTTCAATGAAAACATTTCCCCTGCAGTAACCAATCTGAGGTTTAAAGCCATAAACATTATTGTTTCAAGTGCACAGTAGAATATTTTATGGCCAAATTTATCTTCTGTGATGATGCCAGACCTGAATCTTTGTTTCTATCTTTTACTTAATGGACCCTAGTAGGGATGGAACACCATCTCAGACAAGATCTTCAGAGCAGAAACTCCTTGTTCACTGTTTGATTTTATTGGTCTTAAAAACTAGAAGACTGCATTTTTCAATCCTGTGTTTCATCTCCAGGGCAGGTCTGGCACTTCCATTGTATTAAAGATGGAAGGAATTTTATTTTCAATGTATTTCAATGTATTTCAAGGCAGTAGTCCCTACATGCTTCAAGACCGCTACCATTATTCCTGTGCCAAAGCAAACGGCTGTGACGTGCCCGAATGACTATCAACCTGTCGCACTCACACCCATCATAATGAAGTGTTTCGAGAGACTGGTCCTGGCTCATATCAAAGCCAGTGTTCCCGCCTCTCTTGACCAACACCAGTTTGCCTATCGTGCAAACAGATCAACGGAGGATGCAATCACAACTGCTCTACACTCGGCACTGAATCACTTAGATGGTAAAGAGACCTACATCAGAATGCTGTTCATAGACTACAGCTCAGCATTCAACACTATCGTCCCCAACAAGCTGGCCACCAAACTCCACACTCTTGGCCTGAACACTTCCCTCTGCAACTGGACCCTGGACTTCCTAACAAACAGACCCCAGTCTGTCAAATTAGGTAACCACACCTCCCCCCCCTGACCCTGAACATGGGGGCCCCACAAGGATGTGTGCTGAGCCCCCTCCTCTACTCCCTCTTCACCCACGACTGTGTGGCTGTTCATGGTTCCAACACCATCATCAAGTTTGCGGATGATACCACGGTAGTAGGCCAGATCACAACAACGGTGAGTCAGCCTACAGGGAGGAGGTGCAGCATCTCGTGAAGTGGTGCGCCGATAACATCCTGGCTCTTAACATCAAGAAAACCAAAGAAATCATTGTGGACTTCAGGAAGTCTAAAGGCGGAGGTCACACCCCCATCCACATCCATGGGGCTGTGGTGGAAAGGGTGGACAGCTTTAAGTTCCTCGGCGTCCACATCACGGAAGACCTCTCCTGGTCCCTCAATACCTCCTCTCTGGTGAAGAAGGCCCAGCAGCGCCTATATTTCCTAAGGAGGCTGAAGGGATGTAACCTGTCACCCCTGATCCTCTCTAACTTTTACCGCTGCACAATAGAGAGCATCCTGACGAATTGTATCACAGTATGGTATGGCAGCTGTAGCTACTATGACCGGAAAGCCCTGCAGCGGGTAGTCAAAACTGCCCAACGCATTACCGGCACCCGGCTACCGACCATAGAGCACATATACCAGAAACGCTGTTTATATAACATGAGAACATAAGAAATAGGAGCAGGAGTAGGCCAATCGGCCCCTCGAGCCTGCTCCACCATTCAATAAGATCATGGCTGATCTGATCCTAACCTCAAATCTTCTATCACTCTGCATCCACCCGAACCCATGTGATCTCCCGGGAGAGGCGAAAAACCAGATAAAGACCCAATGGCCAATTTGGGAGAAAAAAATCTGGGAAATTCCTCTCCGACCCATCTAGGTGATCGAAATTCTTCCAGGAGATCACTCTGTCCCTATATTTTCTACAGTACTTACCTTCTGTAAAGGCGATCTCCACCCCAGCCAGGAACAGGAATAAAACCATCTCCTGAAATCTAACACAGAATTAGAACACAGTAGGAGCAGAACAAGGCTACACGGCCCCTGGGCCCACTCCACTACCCACAGGGCCATGACCATTCCGAACCTAGACTCATGTCCAATTTCCTGCCCGCTCCCCGTAACCCTTAATTCCCTTTACTTCTAGGAAACTATCTATTTCTGTTTTAAATTTATTTAATGATGTAGCTTCCACAGCTTTCTGGGGCAGCAAATTCCACAAACCTACCACCCTCTGAGTGAAGAAGTTTCTCCTCATCTCAGTTTTGAATGAGCAGCCCCTTATTTTAAGATTATGCCCCCTAGTTCTAGTTTCAGCCATCATTGGGAACATCCTCACCGCATCCACCCAATCAAGCCCCTTCACAATCTTATATGTTTCAATAAGATCGCCTCTCATTCTTCTGAACTCCAATGAGTAGAGTCCCAATCTACTCAACCTCTCCTCATATGACCACCCCCTCATCCCCGGGATTAACCGAGTGAACCTTCTTTGTACTGACTCGAGAGCAAGTATGTCTTTTCTTAAGTATGGACACCAAAACTGTATGCAGTATTCCAGGTGCGGTCTCACCAATACCTTGTACAACTGCAGCAATACCTCCCTGTTTTTATATTCCATCCCCCTAGCAATAAAAGCCAACATTCCATTGGCCTTCTTAATCACTTGCTGCACCTGCATACCAACTTTTTGAGTTTCGTGCACCAGGACCCCCAGATCCCTTTGTACTACAGTACTTTCCAGTTTCTTGCCATTAAGATAATAACTTGCTCTATGATTTTTCCTGCCAAAGTGCATAACCTCACACTTTCCAGTATTGTATTCCATCTGCCAAATCTCTGCCCACTTACTTAGCCTGTCTATGTCCCTTTGCAGGTTTTTTATGTCCTCCTTACTCACTACTTTCCGTCCCATCTTTGTATCATCTGCAAACTTTGATATGTTACACTCGGTCCCCTCCTCCAAATTGTTAATATAGATTGTAAAGAGTTGGGGACCCAGCACTGACCCCTGCGGAACACCACTAGTTACTGGTTGCCAATCTGAGAACGAACCATTTATCCCAACTCTCTGCTTTCTGTTAGAGAGCCAATCCTCCACCCACGCCAGAATATTACCCCCAATCCCGTGATTTTTTATCTTGAGCAATAATCTTTTGTGTGGCACCTTGTCAAATGCCTTTTGGAAGTCTAAATACACTACGTCGACTGGTTCCCCTTTATCCACCCTGTATGTTACTTCCTCAAAAAACTCAAGCAAATTTGTCAAACATGACTTCCCCTTCATGAAACCATGCTGAGTTTGTCCTATTAAATTATGTTTATCCAAATGTCCCGTTACTGTCTCCTTAATAATGGACTCTAACATTTTACCAACCACAGATGTTAGGCTAACAGGTCTATAGTTTCCAGCCTTCTGCCTACTACCCTTTTTAAATAAGGGTGTTACATTAGCAGTTTTCCAATCTGCCGGGACCTTTGCTGAGTCCAGTGAGTTTTGGAAAATTATTACCAATGCATCCACAATCCCTACCGCTACTTCCCTCAAGACCCTAGGATGCAAGCCATCAGGTCCAGGGGATTTATCTGCCTTGAGTCCCATTATTTTACCAAGTACCACTTCCTTAGTGATTTTAATCGTATTTAGTTCCTCCCCCCCTAGAGCCCCCTGTTTGTCCAGTGTTGGGATATTCTTAGTGTCCTCTACTGTAAAGACTGATACAAAATAATTGTTCAGTGTTTTTGGCATCTCCATGTTTCCCACCATTAATTTCCCAGTCTCATCCTCTAAGGGACCAACATTTACTTTAGCCACCCTTTTTCTTTTTATATAACTATAGAAACTTTTACTGTCTGTTTTTATATTTTTTGCTAATTTACTTTCATAATCTATCTTCCCTTTCTTAATCAATCTTTTAGTTATTTTTTGCTGTCTTTTAAAGACTTCCCAATCTTCCATCCTCCCACTAGATTTGGCTACCTTATATGCCCTTGTTTTTAGTCGGATACTATCCTTAATTACTTTACTTAGCCACGGATGGCTATCTTTTCTTTTACACCCTTTTTTCCTCAGTGGAATATATTTTTTTTGGAAGTTGTAAAATAACTCCTTAAATGTACACCACTGGTCATGTGCCGTCTTACCCTTTAATCTATTTTCCCAGTCCACTCTAATTAATTCCGCTCTCATACCTTCATAGTCTCCTTTATTCAAGCTCAGCACGCTTGTTTGAGATCCAACCTTCTCACCCTCTAATTGAATATGGAGCTCAACCATGTTATGGTCACTCATTCCAAGGGGATCCTTTACTAGAACATTTTTAATTAATCCTGTCTCATTACACAGGACCAAATCTAAGGTTGCTTGCCCCCTGGTCGGTTCAGTTACATACTGCTCAAGAAACCCATCCCTAATACACTCAATGAACTCATCCTCAAGGCTGCTCTGCCCAATTTGATTTGTCCAATTAATATGATAATTAAAATCCACCATAATTATAGCTGTTCCCTTATTACAAGCCTCAACTATTTCCTGATTAATACTCCGTCCAACAGAGTTGCAACTGTTCGGAGGCCTATAGACTACACCCACTAGTGTTTTTTTCCCCTTATTATTCCTTATCTCCACCGAAACTGTTTCACTATCCTACTCCTTTGACCCAATATCATTTCTCTGTATTATAGTGATTCCTTCCTTTATTAACATAGCCACCCCACCTCCTCTCCCTCCCTGCCTGTCCTTCCTGATTGTTAAATAACCTGGTATGTTTAATTCCCAGTCATGGTCACCCTGCAGCCATGTTTCTGTAATGGCCACAAGATCATACCCATATGTCATTATTTGTGCCGTTAACTCATTCATTTTGTTACGAATGCTACGTGCATTCAGATAAAGAACTTTCAAATATGTTTTGTAACACTTAGTTCCTGTTTTTTCCCTTTTTAGTACTTTACTTTTTACTCCATACCTTCTGTCCCTCCCTGACACATTCTGTTTTTTAATTCCCCTACTGCTACCTAAGTCTATGACCTTCTCTGTTGTCATTTCTATTATTTGCTCTCTAGAAACCTCAGCCCCCCCTAATTAGTTTAAAGCCCTCTCTACAGCCCTAGTTATATGATTCGCCAGGACTCTAGTCCCAGCACTGGCCAAGTGGATTTCATCCCAACAGAACAGCTCCCTCCTGTCCCAGTACTGGTGCCAGTGTCCCAAGAAGCAAAACCCATTTCTCCCACACCAGTCTTTGAGCCACGCATTTAACTCTTTAATTTTATTTATCCTAGCCAAATTCGCTCGTGGCTCAGGTAATAACCCAGAGATTATTACCCTTGAGGTTCTGTTTTTTAATTTGACCCCTAGCTGCTCATACTCCTTTAACAGAACCGTCTTCCTTGTCTTATCTACGTCGTTTGTACCAACATGGACCACGACAACTGGATCCTCCCCCTCCCACTCCAAGTTTCTTTCCAGCCCAGAAGAGATGTCCTTAACCCTGGCACCAGGCAGGCAACACAGCCTTCGGGACTCCCGCTCTTGACTGCAGAGAACCCTATCTATCCCCCTAATGATACTATCCCCTACCACGACAACATTTCTTTTTACTCCCTCCACTTGAATGGCCCCCTGTACCACGGTGCTGTGGCCAGGTTGCTCATCCTCCCTGCAGTCCCCGCTCCCGCCCTCACAGGGAGTAAGAACCTCGATCCTGCTGGACAAGAACAAGGGCTGCGTCTCCTTCAACACTACATCCTGGATCCCTGTACCTTCCTCACTCGTAGTCACACCATCCTGTCCCTGACCACAGACTACATCTGCAGTAATTAACTTCATAGGTGTGACCATCTCCTGAAACATAGAGTCCAGGAACTTCTCCCCCTCCCTGATGTGTCGCAGTGTCTGAAGCTCGGTCTCAAGCTCCATAACATGGAACTTGAGTTCCTCTAGCAGCAAACACTTGTTGCAGATGTAATCACCATGAGCCTCAATGGGGTTCACCGGCTCCCACATCACGGACCATCATCAAAGACCCTACCGACCCCAGCCACAGTCTGTTCACCCTCCTGCCATCTGGGAGACGCTACAGATGCATTCGCACCCGAACGACCAGATTTAGGAACAGTTTCTTTCCCAGGGCTGTCATCCTACTGAACTCCACAAATAAACTATAAAGCCTGCACATCTGCCAATGCACTTTATTATGGTTATGTTTATGTTAATGTATTACAAGCCAAATGAATGTTGAATGTTTAAATGTCTTAATCTAAATGTACACTCTTGGGAGCCGCAAGCCTACATTTCGTTGTACTGCACTTGTGCACTAACAATGACAATAAAGTTGATTATTATTATTATTATTATTTCGCCAGCCCTAACAAGAGTTTTGGGGAGAGATACGGCTGCTTTGCGACTCCTGTTAGCGCCGGGGGAGGGGGGGGGCAGTAACGGGGCGCTAAGGGGTTAGCGACCAGGCACGGCGAATTCAGCAACGCCCGCAAACTTTCCTGCCGGTTTAGCGCTGACGCCTCACCCTCTAGCGCCTCGCAGATCGTGACGTCATAAAGTGCGCAGTGCCCCGTTACCGCCCCGGATGTGAAATTGCCTCCCGCCCCTGCTGTCACCGGGCGTGAACAATGTCAGGAAGAGGAGGCGTTGTCACCTGGGCTGGCCGCTTGGGGAGCGCTAATTAAAGGCAGTGGTTTTCAGGTCGGCCAAACTTTATTCTTTGGACCAGTCTGGTGCCTGCTGAAAGTTTTCGATGCTTTATTGCTGCGAGGTGTCCAAGCCCTCCGAGAGTGTTTGGGGCTGTAATGGCAGCCGCGCAGGTTGCCTGGCAACGCAGAACTGAGCAGAAGTATGTTGTGCATCATCCTTGGCCCTTCGCTTTAAGCGAGAGAAGCAGCTTCCGATGTCGGTATCTTTGCGCTCCACAGTGTTCAGCGTGCTGCCACTACTGCCCCGCTCTTGCACTTTAGCGCCCTAAGCAAAGTGGTTAGCGCTTGATTTAGCGCTCCACTTCCCTCCTGGAGCACTAAAGCTGAAGTTCCCGAGACCAGAAAATGATTATCGCCTTTTCCGAGATTTTAAAAGTTATCTCCCCAAACCGGGTGCTACGGAATTTCTAGCCCTATAACCTTTTGGGGGTGGAATTGGGTGCTGTTGCGCCTCCTGTTTGCACCCTGGCTTTGTGACCAGGCGCGACGCTGACATCGATTCCTGCTATATTCGGCAGGAGTTTTGAGGCGGCGCTACGGCGTTGCACCCTGATCTCCTTCGCCCGGAGATCGCGACGTCATCACCGTGCGCATCGCCCCAGTAGCGCCCCGGACCCGAAATTGACTTCCGCCCCTTGCAGCAGCGCCGGTCGAAAACACCGACAGCTGCATCGGGCGGCCGGCCGCTTCGGGGGCGATGATTAAAGGCGAGGTGGATGAGGTAAGTGGAAAAAAAACTTATCTTTGTTGTTCCAAGTTTTTTCGCAATTCCTGCCCGTGATCAATCAGCCCGGCACTCTGCTTGAGTGCCAGGCTGATCGCACAGGATCGCGGCTGCCTTGATGGTCCAGGTAGGTACTTTTTAATTGCAGAGCCTGCAGCGATGGCCCTTCCCTTTAAGGGAGGGAAGGAGTTTTTGAACGCGGCAGCGCTGCACGGCCCAGTGTGCGGCGGTGCTGAAGTCTCCGCCCCGCTCTCCAACATTAGCGCTCTAAGAAGGGGGTGTAGCACTTGATTTAGCGCTACACTTCCCTCTCAGCGTGCTAAAACTCAATTTCACGGTCGCCAGCGCGCCCAGGCGATGTTAGTGCCCCAAAATGGTCGATACCGAATTTTTCCCCTTTAAGTTTTCCTTCCCAGTAAGTCCGTGCACTGTAATACAGTAGCACACCATATAGCACAAATGACTCATGTTTATTTAATTTGACCACTTATATAGCCCACTACACCACTTACATTTTAGATCAAGGAAAATATGATTTTGATCCTGAGTCAGGATTATGTTCCACCATTCAGAGGGTAACTGCTAAATTTCACTGTCAGAATTGAAAATAGTTAGAGTAATTCAATTTAGCTAGTTAAAAATTTGAAAAAACATATTAATACACAGTTGAAATCTGATAAAAAGATAAATGTTAATCTCTCTTACATTTCCAGGTTATCATTGGCTTACTAAAGAGTCCCAACCCATTGGCCGGGAAATTTGAGCCGCTAGCGGCGGCCATTCAGGCCGGTTTGGAAAAAAAACATGGCGGCAGCATCACTTCCGCCCACTTCCGGCACGGAACAAGGCGGCCGCCATTTTGGGCAAGTTTTAAATGATCCAGATTGTAACGTCAATCGGCGTGCAACGCCTGAATTGATGCACGATCAGTGACTTTGGACGCCGCTGCTCTTAATAATGCCCTTGGCAAACCACACATGGAAGGACGTGCATGCAGCAGCACAGCGGAGCCACTGCCAGCGCTTCTTAAAGGGACACACACACAACTGTCAGGTAAGTTTAGATTTATTGGAGTAGTGGCTTGGTGCAATACATTAAAAAAGTTGTTAAAGTGTGCAGGGAGTGCTGCTGGACGTTTGCAAGGCTTTGGCTCTTAAAGGATGGCCTCTGAGAAGACCACTTGCTCCCACAGTCCTGGGACCTCCAGTTGCAGTCCCCCTTGGGCTGCAGCATCATATGATGAGGGAGCAGAGGCAGCAAAGGGGACAAGCTGCTCGCAGAGGGAGGAGGAGGAGCAAGAGCAGAAAGCAGAAGAGGAGAAAGTGGAAGGAAGGAGGCAAACCAGACAGCCCCTTTCTGGCCGGAATCATCCACCTGTGCTACCAGTGAACACAATCCCAATTCCCCTTTTAACATTTGTCCCACACCTCACCTTCCCTCTGTTACTGACCATCACAGCGTCCTCTTGGCCACAATGCTGAAATAAAAGCCACCACAAAGCAAACTTTCCAATCCAACTTTATCCATATATGCATCCAATATTACATTAAAACATCAACTAATCATCCTTGTGCATTCCATTAGTGACTGTCTTGTGTGTGCCTTTGCCTATCCTAGTGCTGTTATGTAGTGCTACCCCTGTGGCTGCAGCATGGCTGGTGGAAGGCTGCTGATTTTCAGTGGGGGACACTGCAGCTGGCCTTGTAGGATGAGCTTGAGGCGCTCATGGCTGGGAGTGTGAAATCGAGTGAAGGTGTTTGTTGTTGTTGTTGTTCTTCACTCTTCTCTCCCTGGCAGGCTGGGTTTCTTGGGTGTCTGAACTGAGGAAGGCACAAGGGTAGGGTTGTGGTGAGTGGA